>NC_139642.1:55463083-55573083 GCF_964638095.1 Poromitra crassiceps | reverse complement strand
TGCAAACATGTGAAAATGAAATGCTGTTAGTTATTATAAGCATAGTTTCCATAGCAGGTTAGTTGGCTACTTGTCACATGTTATAGTACTGTAGTTAGCAAAACACTGACTTCCATGTGATGTCTCCAGGTCAAGATGCAGTTCTTTAAAATAATTAGCATTGTGGATATAGTCTTTTTATGTGAATCACATTTTGGGTGAAGCAAGATTTAGCTATATTTCAAGAAAAGTGGCAGCAGTGTAGAAGCTATGTAGAAGTGAGTGACTAAGTTAATAACCATAAAAGCACAAATAATTGACCAAAATCTCTAAATAAATACACAGTATTTACCCTAATGAGAAAAGGAGCAAAAATATTGATGGTTAAAACGGAATAATGACATAACAACAGTTCAATCCTAATGTTGATTTAAAATGAGATATTCCTCTAAATCTGGCTTCAAATGGCCAACATGTTAGAAATAGCTAAACACGATTTTCAGACGGCAGCCCGTCTTTATTGTCACACAACACACTACAACACATGCATGCGGCCACTACACACACTCATGCTGACGGTGGCCGGTGAAATATGTCCTCTGCATTTGACCCATCCAGGCTTGTCCTTTCCTCCAGGGGGCAGGCCAGGAGCAGTGGTCGCTATTTCTTTCCAGCGCCCGGGGACCTTCATTGGACCATCATTGGACCAACTTCAGATGTTGTCGTCACTGGTCGGATGACGATCTTCTGCATGTTTTTAGTGGGGGGTTATGTACGGAGGAACCCCCTGGGGGGTATGGGGAGAACATGCAAACTCCACACTATGGAACGATTGATAGATAAATCAATCAATCATGAGTGGATTCAGCACACTTTATCTGGGCAGACTGATTGAATCATTGTAGATCTATTCAGACCTTAGGTCACCACTGAAAATTTTCAGCCAGCAACCTTTGGTCGCCGCCGGCGCCGAATGTCGCCCCCTCAGAATTTTGGCTTGCATGACACCCCTGGCTACAGGTAGTACAGATCCTGTAACCAGCAGCCAATCACAGGGCTTCCTCAAGGACCTGATGGATCACATACTATACATACTGAAAACAGACGTGGCATCGAGACACATATTCAAATTCATGCCACACACACACACACGCACACACACACACACACACACACACACACACACACACACGGACGCGCGCACACACGCACACACACACACACACACACACACACGTGCACACGCACACACATACACATGTATAAGGAGATCGTGAGACAAAAATACACAAACACATAAATAGAGGGGAGAGACATAAACACGCCCTCTCTCTCTCATTCTCTCTCTCTCTCTCTCTCTCACACACACACACACACACACACACACACACACACACACACACACACACACAGGGGAATTGAACCCCGTAATTACTGACTAGTGCAGCCCACTAACCACTAGCTGGCCCAGAGTGGTCATGTGATGCTGTGATCACTGGGGCCCATGTGTAGAGGGAAGTTGATCCTGGATCAGTTTGACAGTTTCCTCCCTATGGTTGATGCATTGGGTTGATGTGACAAACGGGTTCTGAAGCTGTTCCCTATAGTCTCCATTCAAGGGGAACTTCACCCACATGTGGTGTATCCCTCCTGGCTACTGTAGACAAGTAAAAAAAAGAAAATCGTTTTATTTTATTTTATTTTCCACACACCCTATTTTGAATTTTCCACATTTTTCTAAACACACACAACTATTGGGCTACCCTGATTTTTGCCACTTATACATTTTGATGGTAAAAAGAATCTTGTTTTTGGGTGATGTTATAACTATATGACTATGACTTTTTGTTTTCATAACTAGTTTAAATTGCATCATATGTTTTAGTGATTCTATTGCAACTGTAAGGCTTGCAACACTACAGTCCATCATTGGTCAGTATGTTATAGGGACATGTCAGATTGTGCAGAAAAATACAAAGAGAGAGAAATATGACACTATTTTAATTTGACCCCATTTATTATTACCCACTTATTTTTTTATTTTGTCACAGTAGATGGACGGTTTCCCAGGGAAAGCTCACTGATAAACACTAAGTGTTGATGGTTAATAGAAAAATAAAGTTTGTCTCCCGCAAAAAAAAACCTTTGTGGAGAGTGGAAGAGAGCAAACCTTAAAAAATCCCACAGCAACACTGGTCTTTGTAGTAGACATTTTTTTAAAAGCCTTTATTTTAAACATGGCTATAGATTAAAAAACACCAACATGTTTCTGCTCACACAGGAGCCTTCATCAGGGAGTAAGAGGACATGTGAATCTAAGACAGCCCTTATGTAGACAATCAGCAAGATTACATCATTGGATGGCCATCCAATCAGAATTCCACAATTATGCAAATAGGGAAAGAGAAAATAGTCATCTTGGTGCTTAAAGGTACAACAACCCAATACAGGTCAAGAACCATATAGAAAAGATCACATGAAAGTTTAAATAGGAATTGCAACAACATTTACAGCTGGCATCGACTTATACCAGAAATAACCAAAGCATCAGCACATGTGACAATATTTATCACTGAAACAGATGTTTAACACCAGAATTAGCCAAAGCGTCAGCATAGAAACAATGTGGAGCATATTTGCTCTTTTAGTCAAAAAGAATGGGTATCCAATAAAATAAACAAAAAATAAACAAAAATGGAGAACCTCAGACTTTAAGAAGAGGAGATCCATTGGGAAACTCCTTCAAAGGAAGGGGGAAAAGTCAAGATCATCATTCAGACCAGGAAAAGTAGTGGCTTTCAAAGTGACTATCCAAAATGTTTCTCTTTGAAGGAGGTTTTTGACTCTGTCTCCACCCCTGACAGACTTCGGGATGACTTCAATGGCCATAATTCTTAAAGAGTTACTTCTTTGAAGGAGGTGTTTGACTCTGTCTCCACCCCTGACAGTGTTGATGGTTGGCTGGGCTCAGAGGCTGAAGAGATGGTAAGGATTGGTGCGGGGGATATAAAAAATGAGAAACATGAGAGAGGATGAGAGAAGAAGAAGGAAAAAAGCTAGTATATAATAGGAACAACAAATACTGTGAGAGGGACAGAGCTGAAAGAGTGGCTGGCTGCAGTGAAGACTTGATCGATTTGATTGATTCTCTGTTTTTAAATGGAGCAGCAGCAGCAAGGATTCTTCTTCACAGGTGCTGTAAAAATGCTCAACAATCTCTTTGGTGTTTAGCAGAGGCACTGGAGAAGTGTTGGAAGCGTCTCTCCAGAATGCCCCCCTGACAATCAGAAGCAGAGTTAAAGATGTGAGAGCGCTCGCGTGCAAAGAGTCAGGCAACGACATGACCTCATGCTCAGGTAGATACACACATCTCTTTGCCACTTTAATGCTCAGGTAGATACACGCATCTCTACGCCACTTTAATGCTCAGGTAGGTACACACATCTCTACGCCACTTTAATGCTCAGGTAGATACACACATCTCTACGCCACTTTAATGCTCAGGTAGATACACACATCTCTACGCCACTTTAATTGGGTTGAATCCAAATGACAATATTGAGTCTCTTCTTAACACACTGAACTAAATGAAAAGACTCACTAAGATTCAGAAAATCACAGATGCAAAACCACAGGACAGGCAACATATATATTGATGTTACAATTCCTGGGATACAGTACCAGAATAAACTCCTGCACACTGTCTCCACATGCAATACAAAGTTTAATCAGAATAACGTTTCGGTCGTGAGACCTTCATCAGATTCTCTTACAGAAGAGGAGGAGGGACCCAGTTAAATAGGCTGGCAAACCTACGTGGACCAATCGGGTCGCACTGCACCCTGACATCATAATTGAACACAATTACCTAGATAGAGAATGGCAGGTATGGGTCAGAGGTCTGATAGTGCACAGTATAGTGAGCCTAGGTGTGCAAAAGCTTTTTTCCTTAAAATTCCTGGGATGAAAAAGTTATCAAATAAGATCTACTCTCTTTTTTGCATAATCAGGCCCGATACTTTTGAGAAATGGTGAATGAATGCACTATAGGCTACAGTACACATTTACTTTGGGGGGGTCTATGCAGGACACACAGCAGAGGGGTCCTGCAATGAATGAATGAATGAATGAATGAATGAATTAATGCCATGAATCAATGGGGGAGCATGTGTCACCTACAATAAGTATTATTTATTTATTTATTTATATAATAACTCCTGCCACCAGTCCCAGATTGTACAAGTCAAGTCAATGATATAGGGAACCCTAATGGAACTATCATGGTTGAAAAATCTATCTATAGATTAAAAAAAAAAAGT
This sequence comes from Poromitra crassiceps, assembly GCF_964638095.1. Taxonomy (NCBI): domain Eukaryota; kingdom Metazoa; phylum Chordata; class Actinopteri; order Beryciformes; family Melamphaidae; genus Poromitra; species Poromitra crassiceps. Next base: position 55,568,785 of record NC_139642.1, on the reverse strand, counting down.
TTCTGAGTCTGGCTGACCTGAAATCAAATCTTAATGTTCTGATCAACCTTATGAACGTGATATCACATGTCTTTGCCGTGATGGCCACCATATACTAAGACACAGAAATGCCAAATCACTAGACAGAGATCCAGCACAGTCACAGCCATCTTTGGCTGGTGATGGTTTTATTCAGAACATTGCAGAGAAGGACGTGACCAGCAGGAGTAGCGTCGTCAAGGCAACACTTTGTTGTCGCCAGGCACTGTTCAGGTAGTACTCAGCCACCTTCTTGTTGGGGTTTTGCCCGGTGAACCACATCTGCATGCAGCGGCCTGAGCTATTGGACAGGGTGGTGTAGAGGTAGGACTTGGACCAGATCTCTTCACACATGGACTTGGGCGTGGGGTAAACGTCAGTCCACTTCCTGCACTTGCTGTCCACAGGGCATCTGTTAGTGCCTGGGGGGGGGGGAGAGAGAGAGAGAGAGAACCTGTGTGAATCCAGCCTGATAGCCTACTCCAGAATGCAACCTATAAGTGTCCATCTTTCTCTGCACAGTGTTCTCCACAGGATCCCCAGCTGGAATTCAACCCTGCAGTTGGTTTGAACGCTCATGTACCTCCGGTTGTGAGTGAGGTGTCAGCCCGTGTGTGCGTGTCTCAACTCACCTGTGCTCCAGTCCCATCCATAGTGCCAGTCGTTCTTGCAGGTGACGTCGTTCTTGCAGTCCTCCCACCACCTGTGGCAGTCCTCCTTACACAGAGGCACATTCAAGATGCGCTCCCTCCTCCAGCTCTGGTCCACCTACACACACAGTTCAGTGGTTTGTATTATTTATATATATATATATATATATATATATATATATATATATATATATATATATATATATATATATATATATATATATATATATATATATATATATATATATAACATATTATATATTACATTTATATATAAATGATACATATATATATATATATATATATATATATATGTCACCAGAGATGATAGGAAATGATAGAAATAAACAAAAAGAAAAACATTGGTTATAATGATCATCCGCTTATAGTGATCAATATATATATTGTATGGACGACCCTTATTGCTGGCAGTAGTAAAGATGGGGCACATTACAGAGTCTATGTTTGCACACATAGAGAACATAAGAACAAAAATTTCAAAAACAATTGCAATACTACACAAAATGAAATATATAGTGAACAATAACTCGCTGTATCTTTTGTACTGCTCCCTCATACTTCCATACATAACATATTGTGTGGAAGTATGGGGGAACACATACAAAACTACCGTCAAACCAATCTACATCCTGCAAAAGAAAGCCATCAGAATTGTAAATCGAAGTGATTACCTTGCACCATCCAATCCACTCTTCATCAGTACAAATACACTTAAACTAGAAGATCTGGTCAACCTACACACTGCTGTAATAATCTACAAGGCACATAACAACCTACTTCCACCTTGCATACAGGAGCTGTTCACAGTCAGAGACTCGCCATATCCACTCAGGGGAACTTGTATTTTTAAGACATCCATGGCAAGGACCAACACTAAAGGCAAATGCACATCTGTAAATGGAGTACACTTATGGAACAACCTCGACAAAGAATTAAAAACATGCACTTCTGTCACCAAATTTAAAAAGATGTTTAAAACTCAGGTACTCAATAAATATAAAACATTATGAAAAACAATCCAACCACCAATAAAACCGAAGATAAGATTGTACAATGATCAACCAAAACCAAATTAAACAAACAAGGACCAATGTATTTGTTACTAACCTGAAACAACTGCATTGACTTGTCTAACATGGTGTAAATATGGTATATTGAAGTATATGTATATATATATATGTTAAAATAAATCTATATATGTATGTATATATATGAGCACGATCACTTGTAAATTTCTTTCAAATTTTCTTTTTTTCTTCTAAAGTTCAGTTAAATACCATAATTGAAACTGCGTTAACATGTTTTGTTTTTGTAATTCTCTTTTATTTACATAGAGGCAAAATAAGCTGCGGCTTCAGCCTACACCTTTTCGGCCCATCTTGCCTCAACTCATTGTATGTGTGTATTGTCATGATTTGTTGAATGGACCGAAATAAACTAACTAACTAACTAACTAACTATGTTTATCAAATTAGCTGGTGATTGTTGATTACTGAAATTCAGAATAGCATAATAATGATGTTCTTTACAGCAACATATTTATGGATTTACTTCCTCTTCTATTTTCAACTTGTATATTCCTATGCTGCCATCTAGTGATACGAGTACACACATGTACACATACAGAGAGAGGGGAGAGACTGAGTGAGACAGAGTGGTGTTGTGGATTGACTTGAGATAACAAGGCCCAGGGAACTTCAGCCAATTCTCCCACATGGTTTTGACTGAAATGAAAGCCCTCGGCCGTACAGGCTGAGGCCATTTACACCTGGCATTAACATGAGTTTTCTGTCATCAGATTGCAATCAGATTGTGCTTGACCACTTGAAAGTACAGGTGTAAATGCCCCCAAGACACATTGAAGACGGATTGCAATCTGATCGGCCAAACCGCCTCCGGAGGTGGTCAGGGACGCATTGTGTACACATTGAACACAAGTGTAAATGCAATGTGTCCTCTCAATCTGGATGCAGCAACTGTATGCGGATTGAGAGGACACCCATTTTGCAAAACGCATGCTAACGCAGCTAACTCCAGGTGTAAATGAAATCAGGCTAATGTGGTCAAGCGCTATCTGATTGCAATCTGATGACAGAAAACGCATGTTAATGCCAGGTGTAAATGGCCTCCATGACATTGGGGGAGTGGGAGCAGAGGTCCCCCTCCTCTTCCCAAGTAGACAGGAGACTTCCAGGGTTTGTTTTGGTTGCTTTCTGTCCTTGGCTTTAACAAGAGGACATTCCAATGGTCCTGTTATTTGGTAACAATATTGACTACCAGACCAGACCAGATGTTAAGGCAAGTCGTTATAGATCATTCCCCGCCCTCCGACAATGAACAGCACACACCTTTTGTATCCAGGGTCCCAAGTGGGGCGAGCACTCATAGAAGCAGGTGTCCTGGATGAAGTGCTGCTTGCACTGGGGGCTCATGCCACCACAGTGGTTCCAGTTGAAGTTGTAGAGGTATGAATTATCATCGTGGGCTTCTTCTGTGGTGTTGGCTGTGCAACATGCATTGTCATGCCATGGCTTACACTGGGAGAAAGAAGGACATGGGGGTGGTGGGGGGGCAGATAGACAGACAGACAGACAGACAGGCAGACAGACAGACAGACAGACAGGCAGGCAGACAGACAGACAGACAGGCAGGCAGGCAGGCAGGCACAGACAGACAGACAGACAGACAGACAGGCAGGCAGGCAGGCAGGCAGGCAGGCAGACAGACAGACAGACAGACAGACAGGCAGGCAGGCAGGCAGACAGACAGACAGACAGACAGACAGGCAGGCAGGCAGGCAGGCAGGTAGACAGACAGACAGACAGACAGGCAGGCAGGCAGGCAGGCAGGCAGGCAGGCAGACAGACAGACAGACAGACAGGCAGGCAGGCAGGCAGGCAGACAGACAGACAGACAGACAGACAGACAGACAGACAGACAGACAGACAGACAGACACAGACAGACAGACAGACAGACAGACAGACAATGCTTGACATAAATTATTGCAATAGTTCTGTGGGCCCATGGGGCTCCTGGGACACGGGGTTAAAACCACTATTCAAATAAGACACATACCCCATTTTCAATTGGATTTCTTTTGTGAGCCAGAACTAATTTTGGAGGGTAATGCTGAACAGAAAAAATGTATTGCTTTTATGCTATTGAACTCCAATCTCAGTATTTCATTTGGACTTCCTTATGTTACTTGCCTGTGAATTAGGGCTATATAAATAAACATGTATGGATGTTATGTATGGACCCATTTTAATGTCCCAGCACCTCACCACCACTGGGTTCCAACCCAATCTTTTTGAGGCCATTCTTCTCCAAGGGTGTTTTTATTCACTACCTGCTGGTAAAGTGCTCCCTCTGGGCTGGGGTCTACTTTGTGGTGTTTGGCATCCATACACATGTTGAGTTTGTCCAGAGACAGAGCGCCACCGGACAGGACCAGCAGCAAGAGCACAACTCTCCACATGCTGCAGCTCTGCCTGAGGGAGCACAGAGGGAACATTCTTATTTCAGGTTTTAAGGGATTCTTTTAAGGGGCATTTCAGGATTATTTGACAACAAACGGACAGGAAAGATGAGGGGGAAGTCTACATGAAATTAAAATACACAATAATTGTATTAATTGTATAAAATCGTCTTATAGTTATGACTAAACCCCATGGGGTTTCCCTATGAAGGGTGCATTTCCTGTCATGATGTCTATATACAAAGAAGACACACACACACGCACGCACGTGTACACGCACACGCCAAACACGCGCGCACGCACGCACACACACACACACACACACACACACACACACACACACACACACACACACACACACACACACACACACACAGTTTTCTTCCTCAGTTCCGCAAGTCACCCATTTCGTGTGGTATTTCCCCTTTTCCAGTTACCCCTGCACTTCCTGAAGTTCACCACATCATATTAAAATCAGTGTGCTCTGAAAACGACATACATACAGCCTACATTGCATGTCTTTACAAAAAAATCGCATTGTGATTATAAACATTGTATTCTGGCATAGACTACAGTCAGCACCAGTGTTAGGGGTAACTCATTACAAAAGTAACATATTACATGCAATATATTACTTTTAGCAGTAACTCAGTAATGTAACTTATTACCAATAGAATTTCAGTAATATTATACCAGTTACTTGTCAAGCAAACAAGTTCGAAATTTATTTCGAACTTTTTTTTCTTTTCTTTTTTTTTTTCTTTTTTTTTTTCCAATCAAAGCATATTTAAATAAAGATACAATCATTTCCTAATCAAATTTTATTTTGTTTTTATGCAACTAACCACTATATATGACAATAACAAAGGAACATTTTTTGGACGGTTTACACTCACTTTAAGACGGTTGAAAATATTTTTCGGGCTGGTTCCGAGGCGGGGATGTCATTCTGCTACTGCTGTTATTTTGTTGTGATGCAAAAGTAACGAGTTACTCTACTAATATTGTAAAGTAACGTATTACTTTCAAATGAAAGTAACTAATAATATTACATTTTGAAAGTAACTTGCCCAACACTGGTCAGCACAGTCACATGGTAGTGATGGTTTGGTTACATGGTAGTGATGGTTACTTGTACTTCTATAGGCTGCTTTACCAACATTTTAGGATTATGATGCTTCAAGGGAAACACAGCCCAGTAATCCTCTTTTGTCTTCTTCATTCAGCAGAAAGTGAAAACTTACACTTTAAACTTATATAATGGGTGTTATAGAATGGAATCTAACAATACATTCTTCTCTCGAACATAACCAGTATTTACATTTTCTCTATATCAATGGGTGATGTATTTTTTTGGAGGTAACGAATAATAAAGACTCAACTACCTTTGGTGGCAACAGCTTTAAAGAGCCGTAAGAGTTCTACAGACGACTATATGAAATGATTCACTTTACCTTGTAAGATCCTTTGATGCTGCTGATGCAAAAATCTGCAGTCTTCCTGGTCAATGTGTGTGTATGTGTAATTGTTTTGAGTTGCCCTAAAACATGTGAAATGTGGATAATTGTGCTATAGCCTATCAATGGGTTAGTTAATATGTTCTATCAACAGGTTACTCATATGTTCCCAATGGTCAAAGTCTATCTGAATGGCATATGTGTTTGAGATAGAGTAAGACTGAGAGAGAGAGAGAGAGAGAGAGAGAGAAATGTTGAGTGTGTGTGTGTATGTGTGTGTGTGTGTGTGTGTGTGTGTGTGTGTGAGAGAGAGAGAGAGAGAGAGAGAGAGGTCACTGTGCAAGATTCATAGGTTTTATTATGACTTAGTGAGGGAGGTTGAGCCTTATCTCAAGGACTCGTCCTTTGCCACCACTGGCCCATACCCCCACGCCTTGGTCTCTCGCTCCTCTCTCTCTCTCTCTCTCTCTCTCTCTCTCTCACACACACACACACACACACACACACACACACACACACACACACACACACACACACACACACATACACGCAGTTTCTGCTTGCCAATTTGGGTGTGACATGGCAACATGACCTGTACATGTCTATATTGATAAAATAAAAACAAATTACCACACAATCTCACAATAAACAGGTGATAACAAAGATAGATCTCTATTGCTCCTCTGTTTAAGGTACTTTAACTTTTTGTGTAATTAGGCATCTCGCGTGCTACGTGCGATCAATTCCTAGGCTCGCCCGCTGCGCGGCCTCGCCCACCCTGCAGCTCGCATACACAGCTCGGCCGGCTACTCCTTGATAGCATACTTCAGGGATGCTCGATCACGTGTCCTGGAGCTGGCAACATACGCTGAAGACGGGGGTCTGAAGCCAGACTCCCACGTATTTTTTGTGACATCACTGATCACTGATGATGTCACACATTACTGGGATTTATGACATCACTGATGATGTCACACATTACTGGGATTTATGACATCACTGATTATGTCACAGTGGGATTTATGACATCACTGATGATGTCACAGTGGGATTTATGAGATCCCAGTGGGACAGTCACAGTGGGACAATCACAGTGGGACAGACAGAGAGACAGAGAAACAGACAGAGCCCTAGCTCCCATTATTTCTAACAGTTGTAGGCTACTAGTTGTTCTTTTTTCCTATAATTCTGCTTTCAGAGAGTTATTAATTGATTAGGATATTCGTTATTAGTGCCCAAATGTACCCAAATGTCCCACAGACTATACTCTAGTCTAGTGACTAATGAGTCCCTCTATCACGGATATACCTTACGCAAGTTTGTTTGTTTTTCACCTTCCTTTTGGAAACCAACGCGGAACCTTTGTGAAAGTGGGCCTCAGGACTCGGGGGCATTTATTGGTGAACACCAGTGGTTTCCGGTCAGATTGTTTTGAATCTTTAAAAGCGCTGGGTGAGAGCTAAGCTCAGGTAAATCAATCAGCCTGGAATTATATTGTTCACGATTACAAGAAACAATTCCACATTGTTCTATGTCTCTCCACGACACACATACCTGCGAGGGGAAAAAAGTAGTCTTCTTGCGTCATCTCAAGGAAGACTTTTGGTCTGGAAGTCATAGCGATCTGTGTTACATCTCTGTTTTATGCTATGCTGTTTGTTTCCCCCCACAAACAGTTCTAACGTTTCCTTTTACTGACTGGAAATGGTTGGCTTCCCTCAATGAAGACATGCTGTTGATGCTAACCGTGCTGCTGAAGCTGATTTGCAGTGTGTTTGGGTTTTTGTCCCCGTGTGACAGGCAGAGATGTCCACTCTGTTCCCGTCTCTGTTCCCTCGGATCACGGAGTCTCTGTGGTTCAACCTGGACCGGCCCTGTGTGGACGAGACCGAGCTGCACCAGCAGGAGCAGCAGCACCAGACCTGGGTGAGCAGCCTCGTCCATGCGTCCATGCGTCACTGTACTGATAAGTAAACTTATTACGCCCATTAAAAAAAAACCTAACCCTAATTACTATTTGAGAAACCTACTCCGATCTAAGAAGTTCAGAATAGTTATTATTAAAATACCAACACAACACTTTGTGAAGGCAATTGGCTCACAGTCATGACATCTGTCTCAATAAACATTCACCAATGCCTCCTCCTGCTTGTTGTGTTGACAAATTTGACCAAATTGACAGACTAAAACTAGACATGTTATGTATAGAGACAGTCCGCATGTCTGGGAACGCCCATACAGGCTTTAGGAATGCCCACAATAGACGCTGGTTAGCTGGCTCAGCCTGGCTGGGGGCGTGGTCAGGGTGGGGTAAAAACCCCCTATTCTATCCATTCAGCAAAGTTAGAATTTAGCTGATAGCCCAGCCCAGGCAGACCACCGCAGTACGCACATCTGAGCAGACGTCTTGTGTTCTGCTCTAGAACCCCCAAACCTGGGGTTTAGAGCCGCAGCACCGTCTTTTGGTGAGTCAACCCATGAGATACAGTATATGGGCGGTTTTACCCCACTCGCGCGCCAGCCGTTTAACATTTTGTGGGCGTTCCCAGACATGCGGACTGTCTATGACGAGACGTGGCCTCAACCTCTACGTTTTGTGTACACGATTGATTCAGTTGGTTTTAGTTTTTTCGAAGTCTATTTGTTTCTTCTTTTTTTCGGTTAACTAAAATGTTTTTCCCCCACACCTAGTTTTAGTTTTTAGTTTAGTTTCAGTTAACTATAATAATAACCTTGGTTACTACCCACCACTGTCATGCGGTATCTGTCCATGCACAATCACTAACATGTTTTCCATCCAATGCACACAAAATACACATTCACGTATATGGCACCAAATTAGTAGAACACAAAAAACTGCATTTCAACCAGAGAAAGAGCCCTTCACACTTTGATCCACATTGTGTGTGTGTGTGTGTGTGTGTGTGTGTGTGTGTGTGTGTGTGTGTGTGTCTCCCCCTTAGTTACAGAGCATTTCTGAGAAGGACAATAACCTGATGCCCATTGGGAAACCCATCTTTGAGGTATTTATTTGGTCTTTAGTTGGAGTTGTTTGGATTTCAACACATCTCTTCTCGTGACTCAAATGCATTTTTAATTAAAGGAAAAATGGAAGTTGAACAAGAGTGTTTCTGTGCCACAGCAAGAAATGAATGGGAACTTACTGGTTCCTGTGCTATGCAATCAAATACATTGGAGCTGGTTGCATTTCACGATGCACTGTAAAAGTCATCCAAATGGTTACAAAAAAATAGTTAAAAATAACTCATTCATATACCATATTTACCCATTTATTTAGTTTAACGAGTTGACAATTCTGTCTGATATCAGCCAACATTTGATGAGGAGGAAGAGGAGGATGACGAGGATGAGGAGGACAGCGAGGAAGACTCTGAAGATGAAGAGGACATGCAGGACATGGATGAGATGAACGACTACAACGAGTCACCGGATGACGGCGAGATCAACGAGGTCAGATTTCAGGGGTCACACTCAACACAGATGTAGAGCATATAATTATGATGATGAACTAATCTATTTGAATCTTATTTGTTGTTTTTGGAACAGAGTTTTCCTAGTAATAATTCAGTGTTCTTAGCTCTTGGCTGCTGGGTCAAATGCTATTTTAAATTAATGGAAGTGATTTTGCTGTCATTTTTTCTATACATAAGTAGGGTTCACTGCAGATGGTAAACCACTTGTTTTAATTGCGTAGTGCGGAGTGTAACGACCACTGTCATGTGACCAGGTTGCTTCATGGAATTGTAAAAGATTGCCGTTAAAATCCAATGGCATGAAGGTAGGAGAGGTGGGTTTGAACTTTGAATCACAAGTCAGCATTTCCGGGTTTTGCCATAGGGATTCCTGTGGCAAGCCTCTGATTGGCTAGGCTGTTAGGGAAGTCCAGCTCTCTGTGTGCATTGGTGCATCGTTCAAAATGTACCGCCCCATGCCACGAGTTGAGTCAACGTAAATAAGGAGGTCTGTGGTTGGTCAATTCATATGTCTGTCACGCATTTTGTTTTGGTCTCAGGAGGGCGGTCCTTAACCATTTGTCAAGAGTTGTGTGCCCCAGATGTTAGATATTTATCTACGGCCTGCAAGACTAATTTCGATGCTCATGTGGTTGAAAAACGTTTGCGGCTTAAAATGTGGAAGACTCTGCATTGTTTACAAGTGGAATTGAGCTGACTTTTCTCTCCCTAAACAGGTGGACATGGAGGGAGCGGACCAGGACCAAGACCAATGGATGATTTAAGACAACAGACCTGTCCAACCTGTGTGACGCTGGGTTTACACTGCCCACTCAAACCTGACTACTACCCCTATAGGTCAGTGTGGCGCAGATATATTTTCATATTTGTGTTGTAAACAGGAAGAATCTGAAATGGGCTTGAATCAAAGCTTATGTCATTATAGCCTTTAGGGGTAAATCATGTCAAGCTGAACTCGGCCTTGAAAACTTTCCGGACTTCAACTGGGAGCCATATTGTTTCTACCTGGCGCACATTCACACTGTTACAAACAGAGATTGAGGTGTTTTTGTGTACGTGTGAGATTGTCCCCAGTTGTCTGTTGCTTTCTTTAGTGGAAATATGTGAACACCGGCAAATGTTTTAAAGCAGTTGGAGAGACCCCCCCCCATCTAACTCACTCTCTCTCTCTCACACACACACACACACACACACACACACACACAGCTTATCCGTTCCTTCACTATAGAACTGCAGACAATCTCTGTTTTGTCTGCCATCCGTCTCTGTCAGACAAAAACAGTGTGCAGCAGCAGGCATCCTTGTCATCTCCCTCTGATTTGAACGTTGACTCTGTTGCATCTTCAGTCATCTCCCTCTGATTTGAACTTTGACCCCATTGCATCTTCAGTCATGTGCCTCTCAGTCTCCAAACTGCTGTCTTGGCACGAACAACAGCTGAGTCGGCTGGTGCACTTCTGGATGTGGTATGGTAATGTCATGGAATTTGAATGGATAGTAAGGGAACTTCCATGTTGTTTCTTCTGATCTCTACTGTTACAACTCGTATGCCTTCAATACAATTTGGATAACGCTGTGTTGAGAATGTGCATTATCTTATGCAATCATGCATCAGTTCTCTGTGTGAAAAGATTTTTTTTACAAAGCTTGAATGCTCTTTCTGTTAAAAACTGGTATTTTTTTGTATTAAAAGACATGAAGAACACAGTTGACCATGGTGGCGAGTGATGTGGCTGCATTTTAAGCTGTAGATGAGGTAAATATATGCACACACCTTCACTAGTTCAATGATACTGTTGATATATTGGATTAGCTGTGACAAAATATGAGTCAACATTGTCCTTTTCTGTTTGATCAGAAATTAGTGCAGCGTGATCTTGAAATTGGTGTAGCTAAAAAGTATCTTTTGGGAGGCCTTGGCCATAATTCCCTCAATGCCCATTTAGTGTTGCTTTTACATGGTGCTCAGCATTCCTGAGGCATTGAAAAGCCTGGGGATGAGGTTAATATTCAGCTAACTATAATTTCACTATCAACTAAAGGTCAAGTTTTACACAGCTTTTTCATGAACTAGGAAGGTCCCTCATCCTCTGAAGATTATCTATACTAAACTAAACTGCAAGAAGCTTAGTCATAAACTTGGATGAAACACAAACATGGTGTTTTATTTTGCATAAAATATTACATTACGTCATTTAGCAGACGCTTTTGTCCAAAGCGACTTACAATATCACATTTTGTCAACAGTACAGAAAACAACTACCGGTATGCATATTCACTGAAGTTGCTCGCCATGTTAATTCTTCAAATGGTTTATTTTTGTTTAAATATACAAAAAGGCAGAGGGGGTGGAGCAGCTAAATTGGCCATGTACTATTGGGGACCAAAGTAATAATAAAAAAAGAATCTGGAAAAATTAAATAAACAAGCTGTATGTAGAGATGAGCAATGGGTTCACTGATTTACTAATTGGAGAAATCCATGCAAGATCGATTACTTTTTCTTTTACCCAGCAGGGGGTGCTGGCAACCATAGTACAATGAGCAGTGGGGAGCCTTGAATAAGTCATATATCTTCAGGGAATAGAGTGTGTATGTGTTAACTTATTTTTATGTCTACTAATTGGTTTTAATGTATTCTCTTTTGCTATGGTTTTTACTTGCTCTTGTTTTAATGTCTTTCTTTTCCATGTCCAGCACATTGAGCTGCATTTTTACTATACAAATAAAGTTTATTATTATTATTTTTAGAGGCTGTTTGACATGTAATGCATCTTTGAAAAAAATTAAATATGCCAGTTGTTGGAGCATGATTGGCTGAGATGTACAACAGGTTGGGGGGGAGCCTTTAGGATATTAGCAGTTCATTTTCAATCACATTTGACCAAAAACATTGAATTCCAATGGGAATATAATAGTCCAATGTAATGAGAAAAAGCCTGCACACTGGGGGAAATAACTAATCTAATGAATGAGGCATGTCACTCCTCTTCATGGCTCCTCCACACCGCTCCCAGCCCGTGTAACGTGTCTCTTCATAGTGGTGTGTGACGATGTGTCCCAGACTACTTGACTCCCTGGTACACCAGCTCGGCCATGCCGTCCCTGATGCCCTTGATGTACTCCAGCGCGGCGCGGTGGATCCTCCACTCGTACAGGCCGCTCCTGCGGATGTGTCGCAGGAAGTTGGGAGCGCCGGGGAACAGCACGTTGTCTGCCACGATCATAGAGCCCTTCCCCAGCAGACCAGAGCCCTCCAGCATCTGTAAACACACACGCAAACACCAGGCACGTGCGCGCGCGCACACACACACACACACACACACATTGCAGGCAATAATTAAATATGAAGTACTTAAAGTGATAATATGGAAGATTTTCATCTAAATAAATGTCTGTTAAGTCACTATCTGATAGTGAGTGTTAACACAATGGTGCTTGAGCCTATGGCCCATTGCTGGAAGCCTTTGCATTTTCAGTACTGCAGCATTTATGAACTTGGTGTCTGTGGTGACACAGGGTGGGTGGAGCTAACACAATAGACTCACTCTGTAGGTTACTGTAGGTTCACAGGGTGGGCGAAGCTAACACAATAGACTCACTCTGTAGGTTACTGTAGGTTCACAGGGTGGGCGGAGCTAACACAATAGACTCACTCTAGGTTACTGTAGGTTCACAGGGTGGGCGGAGCTAACACAATAGACTCACTGTAGGTTACTGTAGGTTCACAGGGTGGGCGGAGCTAACACAATACACTCACTCTGTAGGTGACTGTAGGTCCCTGATAACTATTGTGTGAAGTAGGATAACAGGCTACTTTTTTCTGGTCTCTGTTAGCATTACGGGGTGGTTACTATGGCCGAACAAACTGAGTAATGTCACATAATAACACTGTTTGGATCTCACCTGCAATTACTGCTCATGGCCATAGGTGTTGTCAGAGACAAGAAAACTGAAATCTTCCGTATTATCACTTTAACACTATTACATTTCAAAGTCCACATCCCCTTTATCCCATGTCACTAAATACTACTGTATATCTACACAGTTACTACTGTAGCTGCATTGAAGAAGAAAAAGCTTTGCACGCAAAATATGATTTGTTCAGCCCAGCCATCTTTTAAATGAAGCATTTAGAGTCAGGATCTGGACCAGTGACCCCACTGGCCTAACTTTGAGAGGTTAGCATGTCAAAGATGAAGTATTTTGTAGAACTGATTGATTTCAAATAGCAGTACTTTTACTTGAGTTGAATCTCCATTGGTACACTTTTCATGTCTGCATTAGCCTGATGACCTCTTGACCTCTCTCATTCAGACATCACAGACAGGACTTGGGATACTGCACATGTGCAGACCTGTAATAGTATTAGTAAATATCTTTTTCCTTTAGCCTAATTTTTAGATGGTGTTTTTGCAACACCAGACAATAAAAACGAGGACCAGAGGAGTTGATACTATCATAGAAAAGTCTCAGAAAAATCAAATGGAATGCCATTATGATTCTCCAAGCAAGTAGTAAAACAAAACAAAAACAATAGTTCTATGGGGCAACATTTCACTTAGGCCTGCGCGTATGCTCTGAGCTTCTTCTGCAGTCTGGTGTGGGTCAAACATTGCTTTGTGCGTGTGCCACACACTTGTGTCTGCCTCAGGTCATGCTGCCCTCTCTTAGGCATCCTTCTGAGAGACATCAAGCAAAATCAATTAAAAGACAGTCCTATAGTTGGGAATAGCTGTGAGTAGTCTAGTTTGTTGTGTTGCGTTGCGTTGTGTTGAAAAACAGTCACCTGCAGATCAGGAAGGTAGCACTTCTTCCAGTGGTCCATGAAGACAAAGTCCAGCCTCTCCAGACCATATTCTGACCGCAGCTGAGGAATCACCTCATCAGACGGATTCACGATTAACTCCACCTGTGTACATCGTACACACACACACACACACACACACACACACACACACACACACACACACACACACACACACACACACACACACACACCTTAGGCCTGTAAGCCTAAAACTTGGCCAATACATATACTACTAGTTTGAGAATCTTTTCCATGGCATGGGTGCAATTGAACATCCTTTTTATAGCAAAGATAGGCCATTGAGGGTGAACGTGTGTGTATCCCCCCTCGCTCACTGTGTCGTCGTCAAACCCCGCCAGGCGGACCACCTTCTCGACGATGGCAGCGTTCCTCTGGTCCATCTCCACGCTGTAGATCCTGCCGCCCAGCGGGAGAGCCCGCGCCATCCGCACTGTGCTGTAGCCACAGTGAGCACCCAACTCCAGCACCGTCAGAGGGCTCTGCTCCATCAACAGCCGGTCCAGGATCTTCCCTACACGCACACACACACACACACACACACACACACACACACACACATATACATGTCCAGGGTAAAGACAAACTAGGTAATTTGGTCTGAACTTATTTATATTTGCATTATTCATTGTCCAGGTGAGCGCCATTGATGAAACTATAACTTGAATTTATAGGTGAGGTTTGTCGTTTCTGTTTCCTGCTGTCGTGTGTATCTAAATGCCCTTTCAATCATCAATCACTTTTCAGAGTCTCTGTGCTTTTTGTTTTAGATTATTTTTGGGGCATTTCGCCTTTATATATTTTCATATAGGACAGTAGGCAGACAGGAAAGGGGGGGAGAGAGAGAGAAGGGATGACATGCGGTGAAGGTTAGGTCAGGTCGGATTCGAACCCGGGTCGGCTGTGCGAAGGGCCCGACTATGCGTGCTACCAGGTGAGCTACCAGGTGAGCTACCAGGAGTCTCTGTGCTTTTCTCAGAGGAATCTCATCAGATAGCAGCTGTGTTTTTCTAACTATAACAGGCTGCAGTTACCCCTTTTGGATTCAGATTAAAGCTGCAATAGGCAATATTATGGCATTGCAGGTCTGACAAAAATCAACCACTCAGCCGGTTAGCTAGAACATAACTAGCCAATCACAGCACACACAAACGAGGGTCATTCAGGTTATACTCACGCTATGGTTAACATTCCACTGATGTTGTTGTTTGACACAGGGTTGCCTTATCTATTATCTGTTCACCTTTCTTAGGCCCAATGTTGCTGATGAACTCCACCTTGCTGCACCAGCTGTCGAACGCGTCCAGGACACTCTCCGGGTCTCCAGGGGTGGCGTGGGTCAGGACGTACTGGAAGGCGCGCTCCTCGCGGCTCAGGCCGGTGGCGCAGTCCCGCCATACCCGGACCAGCACCGCCCGGTAGAACAACAGGAAGTAGTATCGGTACCGGATCAGCAGCGTCAGCAGGAGGGGGAGGAAGGCCAGAGCGATGGCAGGAGACACCATCCTGCATGTGCAAAGCAAACAGGTAGATTCACTGTTCACTTGTGTTCATACATGTTCATACAGTAGGGTGGTGGAGAGGACTGGCCAAGAAACGTCTCAAGGGCTTATCCTGACTGACTGACTGACTGACTGACTGATTGACTGACTGACTCCGCATTGTTGAATCGCACACGTGTGAGTGTCGAGCAGCAGCGTCAGGCCAAGCCTAGTTAAGCCGGACCCGGAAACAGCCCCATGTAAAGTTCACACAGATGCAGTAGGACTTATTTATACGTGCTAAATCCTGCATAGCAGTGCGCCAGTGCCAAATGAGTATCATCTGTTAATCAGGGAGACATCTGTGATGACTCTTAAGTTAAGTTAAGTTATCCTTTATTTATCCCCTTGGGGAAATTCATCCTCTGCATTTGACCCATTCTCTACTAGGAACCTTCCTAGAACTAGGAGCAGTGGGCAGCCACTGTGCAGCGCCCGGGGGACCAACTCCAGTTCTTTTGCCAGTACCTTGGTCAGGGGCACTGACAGGAGTATTAACCCTAACATACATGTCTTTCTTTGATGGTGGGAGAAAACCGGAGCACCCGGAGAAAACCCACACGGACAGGGGGAGAACATGCAAACTCCACACAGAAAGGACCTGGGACGGACCGGGGTTCGAACCCGGGACCTTCTTGCTGTGAGGCAACAGTGTTAACCACTGAGCCACCACGCCGTCCTTGTTAATTGTAACCACAGACATGCAGGACTTCTTTATATATGGAGAGAGTGCCAAAATAATGTCTTTGCCTTCAGGCGTAGCTGTTACCTGCACCGCTCATTTCACATGAACACAATAAGCTTCAGTATGATGAGGCCAACTCATCACTGTTACTCCCACGTGCACCAGACTTCATTCATTCATCTGTTGTGCCAAGAGTCTGCAGGTCTGTGCAGGTCTGCTTGTTTTATGATCAAAGCCATGGAATGATAACCGCAAAACTGCAGGAAAATTACTCGCATACTGTAGTGATGTCAAGAGTTTTTATAATGAAATGGGGGGGGGGGGGGGGATTGCCTTAAAATAAAGTATATTATACAATAGTTAATATTTAAGATGGTAATTACAAGACAATTGTTTATGAGAAATAGTCAAATTTTAATTCATACAATCATCTGTAGTTTAGACATATTACTTGCTCAATTTAAGGTTAAAAACAAAACAAAAAACAAACAAAAACTGTGTTAACTAATATCCGTAACCCTAAAAGTAATGTCCCCCTAAATTATAACTCACATTGTGGTAACAGATGCCTCCATACCTTTCATCTACCCAACATGTGATACCTACATACCTTCACTTCACTGGCTCTAGCAGCCTGCACCATACTGTAACTAAGGGATTTTCACGGTCTGAGACTGCGGGCCTCCCCTCGCCCCCCGGCCAAAGCCTGGACCGCCCCAGTTTACTTGCTTAGTTTCGCTCAATTCCTAGAAGCCTATGGGATCATGATTGTGCTATTTGACCCCATGGAATAGACACTCAATAATTTAGCCAAGATACCCTAATATTGCTGTTTGACTTCAGACTACATCAAATAGATAAAAAGGTCTGTCTGAAGGCATTTCTTTATGTCTGGCTCTGGGAGTCACAGACATTTAGGCTATTCTATGTGATCTCTTAGCTAATGTAATATTTGTTCACTTCCATTCACTGGGCCTCCCCTGAGACTGTTTGGAGCTGCCCTGGGGAGGCCCGCCTCCTCCTTTGAAAACCAGTCTAGTATAATAACTGATGTCTAAAAATCATGAAAAGAAAGACACAAACTCACCTGCTCACTCGAAAGTTGGGCGACAGTGAAGATGAAAGTGGCACTACTGCTGAGGCAAACCAGGAAGGCAGGTGTGTGTGTGTGTGTGAGAGAGAGGTAAGACCTGGTTGTGTAAATAATTTAGACATCACACACGTATGTAGATCCTCTCATTATTTACCATCAACAGTCACTGGTTGTAATAGATCTATGTCGACAGCTGTTCATCGGCCTTTGTCATTTTTGATCTGACGAACAAGAAGCTTCATGTCCACTAATAGTTACAGTATGACTTATAATGGGTGTAGGAGGAGAGAGAGGTCGTGTGAATGAGACATTTGATATATCAGCGTAACATCAGCAGGTGTGTGTGTCTGTGTGTGGAGTCCAGTTTCTCTTTCTCTCTTCATCCACATGGAAAGATCCACACAAACACAGAGTCAAGTATAAAAAAAAAACACATTTATGGAATAACACCCAACAGCAGTCAATACAATATAATACATACCGTACTTATCTCAAGAATATACAAAACAACACATGCAGCCATGTATTGAAATGTGTGCAGTCACATCATATAGGCACTTGTTTTGAAAAAAGGGCTCGGGGCCAGTGTTGGGCAGTAACCGAATCCGATTACTCTTTCAGTAACTAAGTACTGTAAGGCGTTACAATTTCCAAAACAGTAATCAGATTACAGTTACTAATCCAAGTAATGGTGAGTTACTATTTTTTGGCTTTATTTATGCAGAAAAACAAGAGAGACCATTGCTTTGTGTGTTATTAATATATATGTATATATACATATATACTGTATATACATATATATATATAGTAGTATTCCATCACTTCAGGTTTGAGAGCCCACAATATTTACAGTTACGCAGTTTTTTGTGGACTCCTGTATTTCGTTCCAATAAAGTGGATTCAGTTGTAAAAGGAGCTGGCATGGTTGTATGCCACTTTTTCGGGGGTAAAAAAAACAAGAAAAAGTAACTAGTAACATAACTAGTAATGTAACTAATTACTTTTGAAAAGGTAATCAGTAAAGTCACTTTTATAACTTTTTTAAGGAGTAATAATCTGTAACTAATTACATTTCCCTTAGTAACTTGCCCATCACTGCTCAGGGCCATTTGCAGCTTTAGATCACCTTTCCTTCCCTTTTCTGTGTGCTTCTTTGATCTGATTTGAGATTTTATCTGAGCTCCATTTCACATCAAACTGATATATATATATATATATATATATATATTTATATATATATATGTGTGTGTGTGTGTGTGTGTGTGTGTGTGTGTATCACCAGAGACAATGAGAGCAAAAATAAGATGTGTGTAAGATGTGTGACGATTATGTAAGGAGGTGAGGGTGGAGCTGTGAGGTGTCCAAAGCATCAACTAGCCAATATCCCTCTTTGAAAAATCTGCATTTAGAACGGGTCGGACGCAAATCCAACACCTGTCCCAGTTAGAGTGGTATAGATCTTAGCAGAACATGGCAATTGTTTAAAAAGACTTTGGGGCAGATTTGCACTGTAGGTGGTGTGTCCCTGTCCCTTACCAGTAAATTAACACCTTAGAATGAGCAGCCGCACACAGGATCAGCAGTTACTCTGCAACACCCGTGGAGCAGGACTGCAGAGCTGACATGGCTCTGCCGCCGGAGACTGTCGTGACTTAACGCCCGCCTGGCCCTACGGCTCAGGACAGGGCTGTTTCAGCAGAGACCTGATGAACTTCTTCAGCCCTCGCTCCTCTCTGGTCCACCTCACCAGCCGCGTCAGCACCAGCCTCCCCTCCTCGGCCCGAGCCAGGCCCAGGTACCATCCGCCCGGGGCCCCGTTCCCCTCCTTGCCTCCTCCCTTCCGATGTCCCCTCTCCGTCCCTTCCTCTCCCGCCCCGCCCTCTCCCCCCTCCGTGTGTGCAGAGTCCAGGCCGGGGCAAGTGCAGCCGCTTCCTTCCTGCAGCCACAGAGCGTTGTGGACCATTGCCCCTCCGACCCCCTCGGCCCTCTCCGCACCCCCGCCGGCCCACCTCAGGATGCGGCTCCTCCCCAGAGGGACCAGCTGACGGTCGCCTCCCACCATCGACACGCTGCCCAGACGCAGCTTAAAGGCTGGGACAGAGAGAGAGAGAGAGAAAGAGAACCTATTAAGTGCGGGGTTTGCTTGCATTGCATGTCTCAACTAGGGATGCACGATATATCGGCAACGATATCGGTATCGGCCAATGTTATTCATTTTTTTAAATATCGACATTGGTCCGATGTTGCAATGTTAAAGCTGCATTCAGCGACGTTTTTTTGTGTGAAAATAAGTGTTAAATGGCTCTATATTCTGACAGCAATCACTGAAATAGAGTGTTTGGTCAGTGTCGTAGAGACTCGGGGATGGCGGCGTTGGATTCGGGGTGAAAAAATACATAATAGTTCTTTAATTGCCTCGCGATCTGACCTTCTGTTTCCCAGAAAATGTAAACTTTCCTCTGATTGGATAGTTTGAGGTCGCCGCCAATTTTTTATCCAATCAGACAAAAGTGCATTCCATTCACAAAAGAAAAGACGCCTGTGTGTTTTGTAGCCTGCTGTCTGTCTGTGTCATTCCTTTACTGGAGGCTATTTGTTCTCACCATATGGACTGTGGCAGAAGTTGTCCTGGATGTCAGCCTCTCCCTCAGCAGCCAGACTGCAGGCATCACAGATAACGCTCCCTGGGGACGTAAAGGACAGGAGACGGATGACTGTGTGTGTGTGCGCGTGTGTGTGTGTGTGTGTGTGTGTGTGTGTATGTTGTTTGTTTGTGTGGCTCTGGTGTGGATACTCACACGTATGGCAGTGTGTCATACACACAGTGTTAAAATAACTTGGATGGGTGTGTATTAACAACACTGGCATTGTGCTAACTTTTACACTCTCAGACCAGAGTTAAGACCTAAATTAACACGACGGTGACAACTTTGTTGGGTAGGGGAGACCAGGGACAGTTGTAACAAGGGACGGTTTTAACACCTTGAATTCCTCCAATCAGGAACAAGCGAGAGTGATCACACTCACTGTGCTCATGATGCTCAGTTAGGTTGTCTTCTTGCTTACAAAAAAATTAGACACATTTGAAAACTCCCAGAAGAAGTCGTCAAGCAAAAGTGTGTTTTTGAGGTTTAAAAACAAACTTTTTTTTGTGGGACACCGTCCTGAGATCAAATATCTAGGAATCCAAGATGGTATTATTAGAATCACTGTTTTGTAAGCTAAAAATAGAAATGGCTAACACATGTGTCAAACTAGCAGGCAAGCTAGTTCACGTGAGATGAAATCATGGTAGGTGATACTGGGATGTTGTAATGCCTTGTTACAACCGAGCTTGTTAGAAGTGGAATGATTTACTAGCTTGTATGTCAGTCAAAGTAGGGAGTTTTGGCCTAGATGTCATGCTTGAGGATGTGTGTACCCAATAAATAATTTTACTGCATTATAATTTGAAGGCTGAAGGCTTCCCTCTTTTTGTCATGTAGTGTGAAAAAAGGTCATCATTAGCCTACTTAAAAAATAGGAAATGAATAGTCACAATAACATGAAAGATAAATAAACTTTTTCATTATGAGTATTTGATTCATTCATTATGTAGTGTATATTTTAGACATGTTACAACTGTCCCCCCTGATGCACAACCATCCCAGACAGTTAACAGTAGGCCTCCACCCCTGGGCAACCCCCTAACATTGGTTGCTGCCAGTACTGTCAACACACAATGCAGTAGTTGACACATTGTAGTTTGTTTATTTATTTATTGGCTATTCCAGTTGATTTATTGGGAAAATTGCAAACAGTGTTAGAACTGTCCCTAGTCTCCCCTAGCCTTTCTACATTGGACCTGACATTCTGACCACCAGTGGGTGGGTTAAACACACAGGCTGCTAAAGTAGTGTTATTTCCCAGTAACAAACAATGTAATGAATTACTGTCTATTTCCACAAATAAATTGTTACTTTTGTTCTTATTAGATGTCAGGTTGATGTTGAATTATCTACATCAGAGGTTTTCAAAGCAGGAGGCGGGCCTCCCCAAGGAGGCTCCAAACCGTTTCAGGGGAGGCTCAGTGACTGTAAGTGGAAAAAATACTACATACAGTAAGTTATACATGATCAAAAGGAGAACACATAGAATAGGCTAAAATGTGTGTGGTTTGGTTAAAGAGATTCGGTAGTTTGGGGGAATTTAGAAATGCGTAGACAGACATTTTCTATACTATTGGTAGTCTGAAATGTCAAATCTATCTATCTAAAAGCTATCTTGGCTCAATTGTTGGGCGTCTATGGCAATGGCATGATCCCATAGGCATCCAGGAATTGGGCGAAACTAAGCAAGTAAACTTGGGCACCTTTTCCCAAGCTTTGTCTGAATGGAGGCCCACAGTGACAGACTTTGAAAACCCCTGATCTACATGAGCCTTGGCCCTTGTGTAGCCTAGTCTCCATCCTCTACTGACCTTTGGACGCCTCCTCCTGCCTGACCTCCTCTCCCGTGCGCGCCTCCTCCAGCAGCTGTCCGGTCGGCGGGATGCAGAGGTCGGTGCCGCGGGGGAAGCGGGTGCAGTTGAACATGTGTGGCCAGGGGAAGCCGAACGCGCTCATGACGGGCACGCAGCCGTCCCGCACGGCCTCGCACAGCCTCCGGCACGGGCTCACCGGCCCGGGCAGCTCCGGCAGGCACACCGGCGCGAACAGCGAGCACAGGAACTTCTTGGTGTCCCGGTGGCACAGCTTGGACACCAGGGGCAGCCAGGCCGCCGACTGCTGCTGCGCCTCCCGCAGCGAGTCGTGGCCCAGCAAGTTGGGGATCCGCATCTGCCTGTAGCCTATCCCGTGGCACAGGGACAGGGTAGTCGGGATGGGTTTACATACCGAGCGCACCGACGAGCTGAACCCGAGCTGAGCCTGGGCGGGAGACTCTTCAGAGGCATACGTAACTGCCAATAGTCCTATAAAAGTTACAACTGAAACAGACATGGCCCTAGCCTCGCCTCGCCTCGGAGGGAAGATATAACAGAGTCAGACTGAGGAGCCCACGCAACTGCTTCGGTGTCCCAGTCTAGACTTGGCCGGGCTTGAGGGGTAAACAAAGAGGAGGGGAGGAAATGGAAATGGGGGTAAATGAGAGGGCAGGCGCCTCCCAGCTCCTACTAGCCAGGCATCACACACCCCGTCTGACTGCTTTCTGCAGGGCGGTGACGCGGTGGGGGTTACCCGGCATCTGGGTGATTAAAACAAATTATCTATTGTTTGTTAATGTGGTGGGCATTCATGTAAACTGTATACTTGACAAAACAGATGGGAGCGAGGCTTTAAATAGCCACCCTATCTCTCTGTGACACTGATTTTATAGTGTTGATAGTGGGATGGATGACTATGGTGTGTGTGAGGCACTGGAGGCACTCTATCATCAGAGACCCGGCCTTTCATCTTCTGCCAGAAGAAACACTCATCCGATTCATTGACACGAGTCTCTTCATTTGTATTTGCAGCTGTTGCCTGTTAAGTTTAACATTTTCTTTAGTCTTGAGTTCTTTAGTTCTTGATTTAATCTTTAGAATGTTTGAATTTAATACGATATGCAATTTTACGTTTGTTGCTTTCAGTTTCACCAAAGTAGATGGCGCTAAAGGCGCAACATCTGGATGCCAACCGCTATAAATAAAAACCCAAAATAAGTTTCACCTAACGACTCCTCAACCTTTCAGACCATAGATGTTTCAGACAACCCATCCACGCTCCAGTGTCACGTGACGAGGGTCACAGCGGCTTCTCTACCGGAAGTGGTCACGGTGTTGTTGCGCCAGAGCTGCTGTCATGTGATAGCTCGTCCGAGGAGCTGCTGTTGACAGTAGCCTGTTGGAAGAAGCAAAGGAATCGAGAAGAAGGAAAGAAGTTGTCCGCTTGTCGTGAAGGACAGCGCCTGTGTTTCCTCTGGGCAGACGGGTCACCGCGCAGAGGAGCTGGGGTCGTGTGGTCTGGCAGTGCGCCGGACGCCCCTCGGACGCCATGGGTTGCTGTTACAGCAGCGAAAACGAGACCACAGAACAGGTAACGTATTAGCCGTCTGGCTAGCTAGCTAATACTGGAAGCTAGCCTGCTAAACGCTGCAATTCACCAGAAAACAAAGTACTTTGATAGCTAGATGGTGTTGCTATTTGACAAAAACGTGGTCGACGTTACCAAGAGGTGTTGGAAAATGAAAGTGATAGTGAAATTACAACCACAAATTGCTTGATAAACTTAACACCTTTAGTTGCGGTCTGGCCTAGGGCAGGCAGTGCAGCTAACTAGTAGCAAGTAGCCAGTATAAAATTACCGTAGTACGTTAGAAATCTGAAGGTAAACCAGCATAATGTCTATTAGGAAAAGTAACAATTTATGTCATCGAATATGTCGGTCACCTTGAAGTCAGTTTAACATTTTAGAACCGATTTAGCAGAGATAACCAACGAATGTATTGTAACTTTGTCCGTAAAACTAAAGTCGTTATGCATCAGGGTGTATAAACAATATTGACGAAGTTTTAGTACCACGGCGCTGCTGTAAACAGCTAACCTAGGCCCCCACGCCAACCCAATATATTCCGTCGGACCGTCGCCCTGATGCGTGCTGCATCATATGACCTGCAAAGTCGCATTGCAACAAAAAAAGTTTCTCAATTCTTCCCTCATGGAGAATACGTTTAGAGATCTCAGACTCAATTAAATTGACTCATAGATAGCAGAGGGAACTGTCTTGGTTTCAGTGATTCAATTGGAATTACCTAACCTATTAGGACCATGGATTCATTCTGGATTTGGAAAGGGTGAGCTCTTATCTTATCTCTTATCCTGATTCAATTTGGTGAATCTAGAACAAAGTTTAGGATTCATGCTGCCTTTCTAACGCTTTACTTTAGTGAGGAAATGGCAAAACTGACTTCAGTCCAGTTGTGCCTGTGTGTTTCCTGGAGAGATGTGAGTGTACAGTGTACATGAGCCTTCTGGACTCTCTTCCTGATAATGTCCTTGATTGGGGGGGAGGGGGGGGGGGACATGTTGTTCTTCACCATACAATTGTTTTCTGATCGACCGTGATGTGTTTTCTGTGTCCAAGGACTCTGATGGGGAAAGTAAGCCGCTGATCCCTCCCCCTAATAGCAAACCTCCAAACGGCACAGAATGGAGAACCGCCAACGTGCCGTCAGCGCGCACTGATGAACAGGCCCTCCTCACATCCATCCTCACCAAGACAGCACAGTAAGACACACGACCCTACAAACTAGTCACACTTTGAGTACTTATTGTGGGTAACAATACGTTTGTTTCTCAGTGGAATGCCCAGGCTGTAATGTGAATCCAGTGTTTTTCTCTCTCTTGTTTTTGCAGGAACATCATTGATGTCTCGGCTGCAGACTCCGTCATGATGGAGCAGCATGAATACATGGACAAAGCTCGACAATACAGGTACTGTATGTGTGTAATCGGTTCTCTTTACTATTTCACTTCTTCATCAATTAGATTTAGAGGGATTTTTGGGGACACAACGCTGCCATTCATTCAAGATTCACTTTTAATAGCAACAGTAAGTCATCAGATTACAAACACAAGGAATTTGACTGGGTGCAAGTATGCAGCGCAGCGGTCACATCAGTAGTAGTAGAAGAGAAAAGCAATACAGAAAAACAACCGCAAATTACGAAGTGCAAAATATATGAACTGAAGTCCCTTAAAGTGACATATGATGAGGGCAGGGAGGGGGGTTGGGATAATGTCCACGGGGACCTCTGCCCGTTACTAAGCCGGCTGTGTGGGCATGGGGGGAGGGGTGAAGTCCTTATTTGTGGCGGCTTTCGGGTCTCGTGGAAGAGGCAGATGGCAGTTGGGTAGAAGCTGTCCCTGTGAGTTTATGACCTGGGTGGGAGGGGTCAGCAATGATTTTCCGAGACCGCTTCAGTGTCCTGGCACCGTGTGTAGGTCCTGAAGGGATGGCAGTTTAAGTGCTCCTACTCTTCTGCTGCCTCCTGTTCTTGTTGCGGTTGTACAGAGCACACACTGTTTCTGGGTGTGGGTGTGGGACAGACTGTTATGTGTGTCGGTCTCTGTCTGGACAAAGGGTGACTTTAAAAGGAGAGATGAATTAATCTGTGTTGTACTCGTATGCAGGTAGTATCATCATTCACTAGCTGAATCAGCGATGGCCTATATAAGCTTTATAAATTAGATGGCATTGCGGTATTGCTGTAATGACTTGTCGTAAACCTACAGTGGTAACACTCTTAGAGGCCATTTACACCTGGCGTTAACATGTGGTTTCTGCCATCAGATTGCAATCAGATTGTATTTTATCACTTCAGCCTGATTCCATTTACACCTGGCGTTAACATGCATTTTCTGCAATCTGATTGCAATCAGATTGCAGAAATGGTTGTCCTCTCAATCTGCATAAAGTTGCTGTATCAATGACACATTGCATTTACACTTGTCTTCAATGTGTACACAATGCATCCCTGACCACCTCCGGAGGTGGTTTGGCCGATCAGATTGCAATCCTTCTTCGATGCGTTTTGGGGGTGTTTACACCTGGCATTTCAAGTGATAAAACACAATCTGATTGCAATCTGATCACAGAAAACGCATGTTAGCGCCAGGTGTAAAATGGCCTCTTAGTTTACAAGATACTGGGCATAGTTCTGTGCTTTATGCACGCTATATGATGCTGTAAGTTGTTATATTGTCTAGTAAAACATCACTATTAACCTGGCTACTGTATTTAAATGCTCCAGGCAGTTAAATGTTCCAGCTAAATGTTAAGATTGCTGAAATATTGTAGAGTGGGGCAACGCGTATTCGCGTATACGCGTTAGATTCCAAAAAGCAAAGTCAAATTTGCAGTCAAAAAGCCTTTGCTCTAATCTAGGACATCCTGTGAGAGGTATATAGCTGTCTGAAGGGTGTGATTCTGGGCCAGTCCCCAGAGACAGCGGAGGAGGGGGGAGGGGGTGTTGAACCAGGGCTCTGTAGACTTTGTTTTTTTGTAAATAAATCATTTTATACTTTTGGGGGGAAAAGAAAAAAAGCCTTAATTCGCTCACATCCGTAAAATCAATTCAGATGATTGAGCAGGATGAATAGAATATGTTTTTGCTTTATATATTTTAATTCATTGAGCCTTTTTTGCTAGCCAGGTCCACTTTGTGAGTGTTTCAGGAGAATCAGGACTAAACGAGCTTGTGTTTGTGTGTTTCAGTACAAAGCTGGCTGTGCTGAGTAACAGTTTGCCCCAGAAGAAAGCCCACCTTCTCCCCTCGCTTACCAGCCAGCCCCACCAAGTGCTTGCTAGTGACCTGGTGCCATACTCAGACGTTCAACAGGTAATCATGCCCCAGCAGATACTCAAATTCAGGAGATACAAGTTGGGATGTGTGATCAGATCTAGCCTTTTTTTCTTTGTTTATTTTTTTTTGCCTTTTTCTTGTTGATTTCCTTCTAGAATGGAGCTATACGCTTTTGATAAGCATGGAACATGGGGATCTGTATGATATCTGTATTTCCCCCAGTTGCCCCGGTCGCTGCCGATCTGGGGAGAGCCGTAGACTAGCACCATGCTTCCTCTGACGCTTCACCGGCAGGACGTAGCACGTGGGCGGATCACGCTATTCCCACCAGCTCCCTTCCGCCCCGAACAGGCGCTAGTGCAGCGACCAGGACTCCATACCCCTGATCCGGCTTCCCACCCGCAGACACGGCCAGTCGTGCCTGTATGGACGCCCGACCAAGCCGGAGGTAACACGGGGGCGCGAACCTGCGAGCCTCGTGTTGGTAGGCAGGGAATCTACCGCTATACTACGCGGGCGCCTGATATTTCAGTGTCTGTTGGGGTTGTGAATGTGTGGCATAAAATGTGCTTTCTATATAAAATAAGAAAAAACACCTTCTCGTGCACATAATTCTGTCTAGTTATTATGTTATGTATTTGTACTCTACAAATACATACAAATACTATTTGTATTTGTATGCATTTGTACTCTGCACATTAAATCTGATTGGCTTCCACTTTTTTTTTTGCAGGTGTCAAAGATAGCAGCTTACGCTTACAGTGCAATCTCTCAGATCAAGGTGGATGCGAAAGAAGAACTGGTGGTTCAGTTTGCCATTCCCTGATTCTGCCATTCTGGCCTGCATATTATTCCTCCCGTCCCTCCGTCCTCTCTGTCAGTCCTGCCTCCTCACCTCCCCAGCCTGCCCTGTATTCAAGCATCCTGGTCCCTGTGCTTCTTAGGTATGCCTCTAGCAGCTACAAACACAGAGACGATTGGAATTGCGCCTCAAATTGCATCCTAGGCTGTCCTTTAGCGTAATTACGGGCCAATGACGAATACGCATTGGCTAGCGGGCAGTGGAAGACAGTCTAGATGGGCTAATAGGGTGTGATCAGAGATTTGCAACAACCAGGCTTCCCCTATCCCGAAAGACTGGGTCACAGTATTTATCAGAACCACCTCCCCTATCCCGAAAGACTGGATCACAGCATTTCTCAGAACCACCTCTGAAAAATCCATCACTCATCCTGATCCTATTCTGATCCGCCCGTCTACGCATTTTTAAGATGGCCCAGTTAAGATAAGTGGTTGTCAGGACTGTTTCGGTTGTTGATATATTTTTTTTTTAAAGATGTGTATGTCTTGTTTGGAGTGACAGTGTTTGGTAATAAATATTCAGACTGCTGGTGCTGCATGTGAAGCTTCCCTGGCTTGTTCTGTAGTCACATAAACCAGGCAAGCGGCACCCGGCGATACACACAGTTAGCTGTTGGCCACTGCTGTTGAAGAATGTACGGTATAATCACCAGGGGTGGAGCTTAAGGGCTCTGGGCACCAGGCAGGTGGGGGCCTAATTGGTCCGTCTACTTCATAGAAGACGAGGAATCCAAGAGTAGGAGAAATGCGGAGTGGTCTGTGTCATCGTGGAAAAGTCCCATGTCCAGAAGTGGAAGTGCACTGTCAGAGTCATGTTTTAGAATGCATTTAGTCACGCGCACATTTTCTTCTGTGCTGGGGTTGAAGGGAAGCCGACAAAAATGAACGCAACGCTCCAAAAAACACGCGAGTAATTCATTCAAGTGATTTTGGAGCAGTGTGTGCAGATTCTACACTTAATTTTTTACAGACTCACGTTTTACCCACTTATGAAAAAGAACAATCACATTGCTGAAAGTTCTCACTGTGCATTTGTCTTAAAACCTGTTGTGACTTCACGGGATGACAGTGTCCACTCCGCATTCTCCTATCGCAGCAGAACAAGAGGACAAGATGGCAGGCAGAATAAGGGCAATCTTTTCTTTTCTAGTTAAGCCGTCACTTTAATTTGGGAGATAGTTCATAGTAATGGTAAATAGCAGGCCAGACACAGCCATCAAGTGCCGCAGCTCTGGGACGCTGCACTGAGAAACCCCTCTAATCCTGACAACCTGAAATCCAGTTTAATTGGAGTCTAAACAAAGGTATCAAGTCAATTTGGTTCACATTCCCACTGGTAACATAGAAACAGGCCAGATTGGTAATCTGTTAGTCCAGTTAAGGCCAAATGGTGAGTGACCCGGGCCATGGTGTCGAGGCTCCTATCCTTCGCTGGGTGAGGTTGCCAACACGAGCAGGTGGTGCTGCTGGCTGAGCCAACAAATGTTACTGGGGGGGGGCGGCGGGCACAGGCGGGACATGTGAGGCATATTTTGTCTGGGTTTACAGAAAGCAACATGCTTCCTCTTTTCAGTTTTCTAGCACTAAAATAATCATGCTGGCAATCCCTTTGATTCATATCCCAGAACGTCACGATGGAGGCATGTCGGGGAGGTGTGGGGGCTTGCAGGGGCAGACAATGTGCAGTGATGCCTTCTTTGTACAGAATTTTCTGATCCAGTACAACAGACAGATTATATGAAGTTCCCCTTTTGTAGAGAGTTTATTGGTCAGGATTGGCTAAGGTCTTGTGGGGATTACAAAAGTTTTTATGAAATACAAGAACACTTTTAACTGCTAAGTTTGTTAGCTTTTGAAACAAAGCTGTAGATTGTAATATGACGAGTGATTCATATTAATCAGAAACTAACCATTGTAGCAGCCCTGCCACAGATAAAATGATCCATGGCCTTTATTGACGACAAAGGTCATTATCATAAGGTGATTATTTATTTGTGTTTTAAATGTATTCTGCTCTTTGGATGAGAGCACAAGTGTGTGTGTGTGTGTGTGCGTGTGTGTGTGGGGGGCCAGGGAGCAGGGTGAGCCTCTCTTTGGTCTGTAAAGGGATGATCTGCAAGGCTGTGATTATTTCAACCAGACATTTAATTTGAGTTTTTTTTTGCAGTGTGCTCTTAGCATTTCTTTTGTTGGTTTTGTTTATTATTTGAAATGTATAATACTACCTGACTTATGTTTGTAATTTCTTAGGCTAGTACCAAAAAGTTTTAAGATATTCTTTTTTTTGTTCAAATAATTCATTAAAGACTTTCAACATAAGCTGATGAGTGTGTTTTAAGAATAATGCACAGAATTTTGTATGTGTATCTCTGCGGAGAGGTTGGTTTGCTAAATAAACTGACCACCATAAAATGAATTGGCCTACTGATATTCTATGATAGGTCAAAATAAAGCAGTTAACCAAACCGTTATCCATAACAATATTCAGATTTGCTGTTGCTTACACATTTGGTGTGTTACATTATTGAACTTTGCAAACAGGCCTACATCAATTTCAGAGCTAAAGTCCCTGTGTCAGTACAGTATGTGCCATTCAGTGTCATTCATGCATCACTTCATATCCATCTGTAAAAAGCAAATTACTTTTGATGGTAATTTTTATGTGCTTCCATAGTGCATGTTGAATGAGGAAGATCTATTTCTGATTTCAATCAAATCAAAAAGCTATAGGCCTACTGATGCATCAGTTCTCTCTGGAACAGTTTTAGCCTACTAGGGTGGAGACTGAACTGACACACTGATGACATCACAATTGCTGAAGTGACATCACAATCGTGACAGCCACACCGCCGCCATCCACTTAGCCAATTTATCACTGATGACATCACAACTGCCCAAGGGACATCACTGATGACATCACAATTCCTAAGTGACATCACTGATGATGTCACAATAGTGACTGAGCCACACAAAATGTGACCTTTCTTTTTCCTGCGTGTGTGTGTGCATGTGTAACTTGTGTTGCGATGCAGACTGGAACAGGATATGAGCTTGATCTCTGCTCCATTTGAACACCTGTTAAAAAGTGATGTAGGTACAAGCTCGCCAGGCATCCATTTTACACACACACACACACACACACACACACACACAGTAACTGCAGACTTCTAGCAGTGGAATCCCCCAGTGTAGTACGGGCTCCATCT
Organism: Poromitra crassiceps; assembly: GCF_964638095.1. Lineage (NCBI taxonomy): Eukaryota > Metazoa > Chordata > Actinopteri > Beryciformes > Melamphaidae > Poromitra > Poromitra crassiceps. The sequence goes on along the minus strand of NC_139642.1, from coordinate 55,538,132 downwards.
GTCTGTATCAGGTTCTGTCCCTGGCAAAACACCAGCCGCTGTGGGTCACTGCTGGGTGCCCTGTCAGTTATGAACCAGAAACAACGACGGCATATTAACACAAATTCTTATATAGGCCTAAGTCAGACATTCTGGGGAGAAAAGCACCTAACCCTTTTCCCCAATGGATTTTGGTAGCTTGGGCATGTTAAACATACTAAATCTAGGATAATCTAATTTCCAGATGCGGTTGCTGGGAGGAGCTTTAAGGATATCAATCAAATAAAAATGGTCTGGATGCTGGCATGCTGCCAGGACTTTTTATAATAATAATAACAATAATAATAATTATTATTATTAGTATTTGTATTATTATTACTACATTTAGAACGTTTCAGTAAAGGAGTTGAACGATACACTAAAATTGTGAAGCTGTTTTACTACAGCAGGTGGCGGTAATGCAACATATTGTGGATGCCAACCGCCATAAAAACCCCGAACAAGAAGAAGAACCAATCAGCTTCCTGTAATGTCACATGCGCTGACGAGCAAAAGAGGATTGGTTTGTTCAATCTTATGGCTCTGTTATTTGAATTTATTCTGGCTTTGACGCGGAAGGAGCTGCCTGCGGCTGCGAGGAAATGTTTGGAACGTATTTCTGAGCGCTAGCTTGGTTCCACTCAAAACTGCAATTGACTGCAAAGAGAGAAGTGGCTGACTGTGGCTACGACGTCTAGTAAGTCTGTTTGAGTGAGTGGGCTTGTTATGCTACGCCGTTAGCTGTTAGCAAGCTGCTGTAACGGTAGCTAACGCTAACGCTAGTTATTCTGTAACCTTTTTTTCCTCGAAGGAAAATTAACTCGTTCACAAAGTTTAATGTCGGGTTAACAGTAATTTAGCTTTTGTTTAGACTGGATGGAAGGAAGTAGCGTTAAGTGACTGAATTTACCGACAGATATGTTGAAGTAAATTAAAACAGCCCGCGAGGCGTCGACTCATTAGTTTCACTAACGTTACTGAGTCGTTTAGCTACAGGTTTCTTTTCACAAATAATTCACATGATGGTTTTTACTTTGCCAGGTTGCAAACGCTTTGCGGGAGCAAGCGAAAATGGCCACCATTAACGCGGGCGTCAAGGCTCTGCTCGGCTGGGTAAGTGGGTCAACATCACCTGTGTTATTTTACAAGCTAAGCTAACGTACTCTCTCGTTGGACTTTGTCATGACTTTGTTAAACAAAAACTTTTTACAGTTAAACAGCATGGAAGTGGACGAGCGAGAACTACGTTTCAACGATTTGCAAGATGGGACAGTCCTGTTGAAAGTCGTTAATAAATTGTGAGTAGGGTTGGTCTTTGTAATGTAAACAAGGTGACGTCTGGTGATTTGGTTTTGAAATACATGCATGTCAAACATGGCTCCGCCTCTTTAACTTACCTGATAGTGGGCTATGTTGTGTCGTGCCTTGGATCACACCTAATCTTCTTTTGCCACATTTATCTCAGGAAAAAAGAATCCAATCTCCAATATCGAATCAGTTTGGATCAGTCAACTGATGATCGGTGGAAGCTGATCACTGACTTCTTGGAAAGTGAGTCTCCACTTTTTTTTAATCTAATTGTCAGATATCTTCATAAACTAGGGTTTTTGTCAAGTTCTTGACGTTAGTGAAATGAGTGAGATGGGGTTGTGCAGTGGTATTGTACACAGTGTCAGACATAGGTTTTAAACTAGATAGGCCAGATGAGTACAAAACAAGGATTTTCCGCAAACAAGAGGTGGGGGAAATGTGTAGGCTACTTCTGCACATTATTTACTGAGTTCTCCACTGGGTGTTATTGTTTGTTCACTTAAAAAATATATGAACCATATACCTTCTATTTTACACTGCGAGTGCTTCTCCTGTGTTGGTCTCCAACTTATTGGTGAAGTTTTTCCTCCTTTTTGATTTTGTCTGTTACTTGTTAGGAGACTGCAGAGTCAATGGAATTTCATTATCATTGGACAACATAAGAAATGAAGTCAACCTACCAATAGAAATATCAAAGGTATGTGCTCGCAACATGCTCTTATGCACACTTTGTTTTGGTCGCATTATCTCTTTGCAAATAATAACACAATTTTGTGGACTATTCAACATATTTGTGAATGTACCTGTATTCTGACTTATTCTGACTTGTCCCTTGTGGTCTCTCATCAGGTGCTTCTGTTGCTGGTGTATCATGACATGATGAATGACAGATGTACTCTAAACATGCTGCATTATGATGTGGAGGTAGGGGAGCACTCCTCTGGCTTTGCACATGAATCAATAATTTTGCTACTTGTACTCCTTTGTTGTTCAGTACGATGCTATATCACTTCTTCCATTCTGGAGATGTGTTCCTGCTGCATGTTTTGTTTTTTGCCAATCTGATCACATTCCCACGCTTTTCTTTTAGCCGGAGATTGCAACCCTAGCGGATCGCTATGTGATGGAGATCGAGGGTTGTGTTTCCCTCAGCAGTCAGCTTGATGCCTATTTGGGTAGGAAATGTAAGACACAAAAACTGTTTCACCTGGCTTCCATTCATTGGTGGTTAAGCATTTTTAGCCATCGGTATTAATAATCTTTTCTTTCTTTTTCTTATTCTGCCCCAATTCAGCTGCAAAATGCTATGCATGCTGCTAGGCATTGTTTTGTTGTTTGGGCTTAACCTGCAAGATGTAAAATAAGCATACTGTAATAAACTCTTCTTTCTCCATCAACTTCAGTATTGCCAGCCTCCATTAAGTGTGAAAGTGTGGGATCAGCAAGCGCCTCCACCTCGTCAACTGTCAGCACTTTATCAACTGTCTCAACTGTCAGCACTTTATCAAGTCTCTCAGCCGATGAGTCCCCTGTCTTTGAGCGGCACCGCGTGCAGAGAGTAAAGTTTTTGGACCTGGAAATGGTGGCTTCTTCCTCACTCAGGTATCATTCTGGACTTGTATTGACCAGACACCTTGCTTGTCTTATTTATTAAATGGTGTAAGGCTAGCATTTGAATCTAGAGGCAAACTACAAATTCACAAAACATTAAAGGTGTACTAAGTGACATTGTATGTCTCCAGAAAGGTCTGATGATCACAGCACTTTCCACACACAGCTTATCCCCCCTACCTGCTGAGAGGAGAGACTGTAGGCTGTAGGGTCCGCTTGTAATTGCTGCCGGGCCTGGTGTACACAAAAACTGCCCGCTTTAGGCAGAGTCAGCAGTTAATATTAAAATGGGCTACGCAGTGGTGTGTTGAAGCACGTTCTATATCGTTATATCGGCCTCGCCCTGCAGCTCGACCACTGTGCGGGCTCACTTGCTCCCTCGCCCGCCCTGCAGCTCGCCCGCTGTGCGGGCTCACCTGCTTTTATGACATCACACCGATGATGACCACTGCGCGTCACATACGCAGCTCGTCCGCCACGCGGCCTCGCCTGCTCTATGACATCACGGATGACATCATCACTGATGACATCACAGATGACATCATCACTGAACTTATAGCCTCAGCCAGGAAGGATGCTCTGTGTGTGATGTCATCACTGATGACATCACATCATCATTAGGTAATTAGGACAATTACCTCATTAAAAAGTCCGGCTCTGTCAGGTCACCCGCACAGGCGCACTTTACACTTCCTGAACGTTTCAGCCCGATCCCACATAAAACGGCATAGCCGTGGCCAACCAAAATTCTTGAAACAGACCACATTGTCAAATATACATAATAGATTAATTTGAATTAATATATCGATGTGATATGGCACACCCCTAATGGTGATATGAAGCTTCCAATATGTTCAAATTCTTCTAACTGAAGGTTTGGAGCCAAAAAATGGTATTTGGGACAGCCATAGTGGAACAATATTTTGCATTAAAATGTAATACTTGAATTTGCCTTTATTCCTATAGCAGATCTCCTCTACAAGCAGTGATGGACTCGCCTCAATTTCAGATGAAGAGGATGAAAAGGCAGATGGAGCAGGACAAAGTGTACAAGGATGGGCTGGTGAAGGAGCTGGAAACCAAGATTACCCTAATTACAAAGAAAGGTATAGCATGAAAAAGCACACATCCCTTAGTTTGTCGTTGGTTAAAATAACGATTCGGTTCATAACAGAAATAAGTACGGTAAAACCTTTTTGTATTTTTAAAAAAATATGTAATATTTGATAAATTGAGTTTTCTCAAACTGTTAAAACTCCACCTACCTCTCCTACTGTATATTACAATGTTTCTCATCTAACTGGGTAAATTTCTATCTATCTTACAGAATCTCGGATCGACCAGTTGGAACACCATATTGATAAGCTGAAGCTCGCTTATGATAAACTGAAGAGTCAACGGGATGAACAGGAGCAGGTTTCCAGTGAACAAATTCTTCAGCTAGAGACCCAGAGTGCCACGTAAGCACCTAAGACAGATTCTTCAGCTAGAGACCCAGAGTGCCACGTAAGCACCTAAGACAGAGAGTGCCACGTAAGCACCTAAGACAGAGAGTGCCACGTAAGCACCTAAGACAGAGAGTGCCACGTAAGCACCAGAGTGCCACGTAAGCACCTAAGACAGGGGCTCCCCACCTTTTTTCACATGTGACCCTACTTTGACCAACTTGAAAAAACGGACTCTGTGTGTAAACTACGATATTCAAACTGAGTCAACTCAAACTCATTTCCTCATCTACTCAAGATCAGCCAAATCCACAACTGTAGAGTGGGCATGGCTTCGAAGGTCTGGGCTCCAGACCTATAGGCTATAAACTCCTTGTCCAGGGATAACATTTTGATGTTTATTTATTTTTATTCTATTCGTTTATTTGGCAGGGACATATACAAAAAAAACATTAAACCCCATAGGGGAAGAGATGCTTTGTAACAGATTTAGCCATAGGCTACTTTCCATCTGGAGCCCCTGTTCTGTTGCACCTTTTTTCTTTTGGAAAAGTAAATGCATGATAGCTGTGGGATATACTGGTTGTTTTATATTCATTGTATTTACACAAAAAACAAAAGCTCTGTCCAGTAACCTGGAACACTTTTTTTTTTGTTGATGTTTTTGAGTGAGATCGTCCTACCTCATGCAAATGATAAGAAATGTTAGAAATGTAGAATCTTAATTTTCTATTAAAGTAAAAAAAAAATCAATCAATTATTGTACTTAGAAAGAAAATCGGAATCGGCCAAAATCGGTATCGGCAAGTCTGACCATTCAAAAATCGGAAATCGGAATCGGCCAAGAAAATGGCAATCGGTGCATCTCTACTACTCACCTGTCTCTTTTAGGTTAAAGACACTGAGAAACACTGCTCACCTGTCTCTTTTAGGTTAAAGACACTGAGAAACACTGCTCACCTGTCTCTTTTAGGTCAAAGACACTGAGAAACACTGCTCACCTGTCTCTTTTAGGTTAAAGACACTGAGAAACACTGCTCACCTGTCTCTTTTAGGTTAAAGACACTGAGAAACACTGCTCACCTGTCTCTTTTAGGTTAAAGACACTGAGAAACACTGCTCACCTGTCTCTTTTAGGTCAAAGACACTGAGAAACACTGCTCACCTGTCTCTTTTAGGTTAAAGACACTGAGAAACACTGCTCACCTGTCTTTTAGGTTGAAGACACTGAGAAACACTGCTCACCTGTCTCTTTTAGGTTAAAGACACTGAGAAACACTGCTCACCTGTCTCTTTTAGGTTAAAGACACTGAGAAACACTGCTCACCTGTCTCTTTTAGGTCAAAGACACTGAGAAACACTGCTCACCTGTCTCTTTTAGGTTAAAGACACTGAGAAACACTGCTCACCTGTCTCTTTTAGGTCAAAGACACTGAGAAACACTGCTCACCTGTCTCTTTTAGGTTAAAGACACTGAGAAACACTGCTCACCTGTCTCTTTTAGGTTAAAGACACTGAGAAACACTGCTCACCTGTCTTTTAGGTTAAAGACACTGAGAAACACTGCTCACCTGTCTTTTAGGTTAAAGACACTGAGAAACACTGCTCACCTGTCTTTTAGGTTAAAGACTGAGAAACACTGCTCACCTGTCTTTTAGGTTAAAGACTGAGAAACACTGCTCACCTGTCTTTTAGGTTAAAGACACTGAGAAACACTGCTCACCTGTCTTTTAGGTTAAAGACACTGAGAAACACTGCTCACCTGTCTTTTAGGTTGAAGACACTGAGAAACACTGCTCACCTGTCTCTTTTAGGTTAAAGACACTGAGAAACACTGCTCACCTGTCTCTTTTAGGTTAAAGACACTGAGAAACACTGCTCACCTGTCTTTTAGGTTGAAGACACTGAGAAACACTGCTCACCTGTCTCTTTTAGGTCAAAGACACTGAGAAACACTGCTCACCTGTCTTTTAGGTTAAAGACACTGAGAAACACTGCTCACCTGTCTCTTTTAGGTTGAAGACACTGAGAAACACTGCTCACCTGTCTTTTAGGTTGAAGACACTGAGAAACACTGCTCACCTGTCTCTTAGGTCAAAGACACTGAGAAACACTGCTCACCTGTCTCTTTTAGGTTAAAGACACTGAGAAACACTGCTCACCTGTCTCTTTTAGGTTAAAGACACTGAGAAACACTGCTCACCTGTCTCTTTTAGGTTGAAGACACTGAGAAACACTGCTCACCTGTCTTTTAGGTTAAAGACACTGAGAAACACTGCTCACCTGTCTCTTTTAGGTTAAAGACACTGAGAAACACTGCTCACCTGTCTCTTTTAGGTTAAATACACTGAGAAACACTGCTCACCTTTCTCTTTTAGGTTGAAGACACTGAGAAACACTGCTCACCTGTCTCTTTTAGGTTAAAGACACTGAGAAACACTGCTCACCTGTCTCTTTTAGGTTGAAGACACTGAGAAACACTGCTCACCTGTCTTTTAGGTTAAAGACACTGAGAAACACTGCTCACCTGTCTCTTTTAGGTTAAAGACACTGAGAAACACTGCTCACCTGTCTCTTTTAGGTTAAAGACACTGAGAAACACTGCTCACCTGTCTCTTTTAGGTTAAAGACACTGAGAAACACTGCTCACCTGTCTCTTTTAGGTTAAATACACTGAGAAACACTGCTCACCTGTCTCTTTTAGGTTGAAGACACTGAGAAACACTGCTCACCTGTCTCTTTTAGGTTAAAGACACTGAGAAACACTGCTCACCTGTCTCTTTTAGGTTGAAGACACTGAGAAACACTGCTCACCTGTCTCTTTTAGGTTAAAGACACTGAGAAACACTGCTCACCTGTCTCTTTTAGGTTAAAGACACTGAGAAACACTGCTCACCTGTCTTTTAGGTTGAAGACACTGAGAAACACTGCTCACCTGTCTCTTTTAGGTTAAAGACACTGAGAAACACTGCTCACCTGTCTTTTAGGTTGAAGACACTGAGAAACACTGCTCACCTGTCTCTTTTAGGTTAAAGACACTGAGAAACACTGCTCACCTGTCTCTTTTAGGTTAAAGACACGTGTGAATGAGGTGATGACGCAATATCAAGACCTGAGGCGTGAATCTGCACGTTTGGAGCTTCAAGTGGACGGACTGACGGACGACAAAGTAGCTCTGGATCGCAAGGTAATTCAATAATGCCAACTGAAATAATGGTGATCTTGTTAAAGGATAAGTTCACCCAAAAATGAAAATTCAGTCATTATCTACTCACCCCCATGACGGTGGAAGGACCGGTGGAGTGTTTGTTAGGCTTACAGCATTTTCCTAAAAGATTGAATAGTGACCAACTTTCAAATGTGTAAAAAAAAAAGAGCCTCCATACAGCTTGTGTGGTGTAATCCAAGTCTCCAGAAGCCCTGATGACATGCCAAGTTAACTTGAAAAGACGTCATTTACACCCTGTTTTTAGCTGAAATCGTCACTGTAGCCGTGAGTTGGACGTCCCGTTTTCACGTTCACCTTAAGCTCACGGCTACAGTGAAGATTTAATATAAAAACAGGATGTAAATTATGTCTTCAAGTCAACTTGTCATCTTGGGGCTTCTGGAGACTTGGATTACACCATACGAGCAGTATGCCTATGGAGGAATTTTAAGTGGTGCAGCCGCTTCTATAAGTGACTGTGTTTGTGGCGAGATGTGTGTGTAGTGTACCTGTATGTTTGCATCAAGATGTTCCGAGATTTGGGGGAGACTGGCTCGAGGCGACAAGGAAGGGAGTGTGCCCCTGAGTCCAGCTCCCCGGTCTGCACAGACAGGGCCGGCGTAGAGAGAGAGTAATGTCTCATCTCGAGGTGTGGAGGACTATAGTGTTTCAACGGTAATGCACACGGTCACACGCACGCAGTTTTAGATACGTCTGGAAATGAATGGCGAATTAATTTCCTCATTGGCCAGACTTTGGCACGCTATGGAGAGAGCGGCTTGAAACACGGTAATGCCGGTAATGCACACAGCACGGTTGGGCGCGTGCACCGATGCACACACAGGTCGGACATGCACAAAACTGCACCACTTACTTCAACACCTGGTCGTGATTTTATTTATATATATATTTTTTTACGTTTGAAGTTGGTCACCATTGCATTCACTTCGACTGTTTAGGAGAATGCTGTAATTCTGTTACTCCATGAATGTTTTTGTTAAGTTTTAAATAAGTTAAGTAAGTTTTTTAAGTATTAATGCTTCCTTTTTATTTGTGTTCTCAGCTGAGAGAAGCATCTTCACAGCTGGCCATCGCCAAGGCTGAGATTAAGAGACTGACCGACGCCCAAGATTCTGCTCGGGCAGAGTGGAGCAGCAAAACCCACTACCTAGAGTCGGAACTGAGCCAAGCCACTGCCCAGAAGGTCAGATTAAAGTCTTACAGATCAATGTAGTCCATTAACATCTGATGCAGCATTTGAAAGTTTAAAGGGGAAAGCTGCCAGGACTTGAACCCGTGTCCCCGCGGGTGGTAGGCGAGTGCTTTTACTTCTACACTGCCAGACGCCCTGAGAATCCATTATTCTGATGAACGCTACCCATTACCAATGATAAAAAACTGTACAAAAATTAGGGGCCAACCAGTAGAACCAGGGTTGGGAAGGTTACTTTAAAAATTAATCCGGTAGAATTACTAGTTATCTGTCAAAAATGTCAGTAATGTAACCGAAGTATCACAATATTAAACGTTATCCAAGTATCACAATATTAAACTTTAATATTGTGAAGCGTCATTATGATTGACGCTTCACTGGCCCTGTACTCGCTGACTGCTCTGCTCTATACATTTTTAATCCAGCAAGTAATCAAAATTTTCACTAAATGTAACTGTAATCTTGATTACATTTTTTTTCTGTAATTGAGGGATTACAGTTAACTTTTTTGTAATCTGATTACATAATCCCATTACATACAATCCGTTACTCCCCAAGCCTGAGGAGAGCGCAGTGCTTTTTTTTTTTTTTTTTTGACTGTGGCAAATACAGTGGTCGGGTAAGGGTTGTATACTTTACGCCCACAGTTAAGGAATAGCATTGGGTTGCACCAGCTGTTCGTAATCGTAAATTCAAAACGTAGCCTAGTTTGAGCGTAAAATCTCATTAAGTTCGAGTTTTACGTAGGACTAAAATGTTAACCGTTGCACCAACTGTAAGTTCTGACGTATGCATGCAACTTAAATCTTACACCTTGCCCTTAGTAGGTGTAAAGTCCTCTGTAAATACCTTGGCACGGTTTGCATAGCTTTTGGGAACTTGGCATGGCCCATCATTTTGAAAGGTGGGATAACTTGGAGGATGAGGATGTTTGGTGATTAACGCTAGGAATTTTAACCATTTAACCTCCGCAAAGTGCACGAGAGACTTGACGAGTTGTAGCCTACAAAATGGCATTGCATTAAAACAACAAACAGTGATCGACAACAACACAAGTAGCCTACATGTACTTTATTTTCTGAGAGGATCATAATGGAGTAAAACAATGCAATGATGAAGAGTGCTGACCACAGATGTAACGCTCTATGAACCTAACGAATAGCAATATTGTTATTTGATCAAAAGCCCTAATTTGCGGTAGGCAACATCCCTGTCAGCCTGACGGTTTTCATTTAGTTTATTTCACCGTGCTTTTCACTGATTGGCCACAGAAAGTGAAAGTCATTTTCTGCAACAATATTTTGGTTAGTCTGGACTTTACACTACTAGTTAAGATGTACTTTATGTCTCCTAACTAAAGACAACTTTAGTGTAAATTTCAATGTAGCAGCTAGTGTGAATTTACTAGCCTATCTTAAGAGAGAGCTTGCCTTCAGCTAATGCAACAGACTAGAAGGAAACATTGCTTGATCTACTGTATATGTGTGCTAATTACCAGTCACGACAGCGGGGCTGGCATTGTTTTCACCTTGTGAGTCTTTGTGTTTGTCATGTCAAAATGTGGTCCTGGAGACACCTATTGTAGTGGGAACTAAAACTACCACAGAAGCCGTCTTGAGTATTTTGCCAGGTGTTTATATCTGTCTGTGGACAGATCTTGTGAACGCGATGGCATCAAACCCGTGCAAGATGCACTCACGAAACATGAAGGTCGAGTTCGAAAATGGGCATGATCAGAGCACCCCCCCCCCCCCCCCCCCCCTTTACGCCCCTGGCTCACATCTGTTTTAAGTCACAAGATGGTCTACTGGGGCCGGTTGCACCAACTGGTCTTACGACTGGTCTTAAGCTAAGTCGGTCGTAACTTTACGACCTAACAGCTACGCCGGTTGCACCAACGGGGCGTAAGCCTTTCTCACTAAGACCGGTCTTAAATATTATGCCTAGTCCGGAGCAGGCGTAAGGTGCAGTATAGACTGTTTTCTAGGGGTGCTACGATCCGGCTAAGCCACGATCCGATCCGATTCCGATTCCTGCGGTCACGATCCGATTCCAGAATTGATTCTCGATTCCAACGATTCTCGATTCCAGAATCTACAATCGATTCTCAATTATGTAGTTTTATATTGCAATAACACACAAAGGTAAATCTAAGACAAAAAAATGACAAATGTATTAATGCTGAACTTCAAATTCAACTTCTGAAGTATTACAGTCAGGGCCTAAATTCATTTTGCAAACTAGGGGGGAATTCCCCCTTATGTTCTTCAGATAAGATGGATTTATAGGCTGGGGGGGGATCTGTAGACTTTGAGAAGGATTTATAGATTTTGGGGGGAATACATTAACCAGAGTTCTTAAGTGCAAGAGGTGGTGGCACCGTGGCAGTACAGTACACAAATTACATGAACATTTGGACACTTATTCAGCCGGCATCTTGCATGTTGCCTTCAGGTGCACTGTAATTTCTTTTCTTTCTTTTTTTTACAATACAAAGAAGAATCGATTCTTGGGAGTTTGGAATCGATTCAGGAATCGTGGCATTAAGAATCGCGATCCTTTCAGAATCGATTTTTTGGAACACCCCTACTGTTTTCACCTGTGTGTTGCGCAATAGTCACAACCCCTCAGCACGGCTGTATTCAGCCCTCAATTATAAACCGCAAACCGGAGTACGTTATAAACGTTATAAATATAGTCACAACGTTAACAACTAACCAATGCTGGGGGTCCGTATGGAAAGTGGAAATCGAAATGGTTAAAAGTTAAATCAATTTGGTCATTCAGTGGCATTTTACTGCCATGTAAAGTAACGACAAGTAACAGTTAGCCGCTAACATTAGCCACACTATTACAGCCAATTACCCATCAGCGGAGCGTCATTTGACGTCGGCACACTCTTCTAAACAGGTCGCGTGCTGCATTCCAGTGGGCATTCCCATGCTTTCACATGGACGCGCATCGCTACTACCGCCGTAGTTCAGACCAGACGTAAGCCCTGTTGGTGCAACAGGCGTAAGTCCACTCTAAAGACGGGTCTTAACTAAGACCAGTTGGTGCAACCGGTCCCTGAAGTTTACTATTGTCATCTAATGTCATTCCTTTATCCTCAGGAGCTCCTGAGTGAGCAAACTCAGATCCTACAGGGCAAGATTGCTTATTTGGAGGAGGAACTGAGCAGAGTCACAAAGGAGGATAAAGGCGAGAACATGGGCCCCATAATGGAGGTAAAGTGTATACATAATGTATTTTCATAATTGAAGTATTGTAAAATATTAATGTGGACCCCAGGAAGAGAAGCTACTGTTTCTTTACAGTAGCCAATGGGGATCTAAATAAACAAAGTGTCTACATATCTGTAATGGCTCAAAATTTAGCCTAAAACATAATTAAAGGGATACGCCAACATTTTGGGATATTCGCCTATTTGCCGTATTCCTGATAGTAAAACTAAAATGTAGATGCCTTTCTCTTCCCTGCGCGTGCATTGGAAAGTGTGTTTCACCCTCCTGCTAGTGAGCTTAGCAGCTGAATGGTAGTAAACGGGAACAGCTGCCTCCCCCTATTCGTTCACCAAAAATAGACATTCCAACACCGCCAGAAACACTCGCATGTACATGTATTGTTTTGGTCTGATTCCCCCCCCATTTTCTCCCCAATTGTACTTGGCCAATTCCCCTTGCTGCCCCACCCCCTCTGCCGAACTGGAGAGAGCCGTAGACTAGGGATGGGCATCGAATTTCGAATTTTCGAATAATCGTTGTTATTATCAAGGTCGACTTTTATTATTGAAATTCGAAATTCGATTTTTTTTTTTTTTTTTTTTTTTTAGTGAAATGTTGCATTGTCTCCCCTGATTCTAAGTATAGTCAAATCGCTTGGTTTGAGCAAGTAAAACAATTTTTATAAGCATTTTAAGCAAGGTTTATGGAAAAATGAATGGCGGATGAAATCCCATGAAGAGGGAGAGGGGGTGACTTTGGCACCCCTTTGGCACTCAGACCTGAGCCTACTAAATATTTAATGAACCACTCATGATTGTCAAAACTGTTTTTTATTTTCGAAAATGTCAATGTCATGTAACATGTTCTTTACTTCAGTGGTGCAATGCTTGTTTGAGCTAAAAATCCACAGCAGAAGCTTTTTATATTAATTAATAAAGCCGTAGACTTAGAATCAGGGGAGACAATGCAACATTTCACTCACAAAAAAAAAAAAAAAAAAATACATTTTTATTTTTATTTTCGAATTTCGAATTAAATTAGAATTTGGCCAGCGAATTTCGAATAGTGTTTTTGCTAGAAATGCCCATCCCTACCGTAGACACACACATGCTTCCTACGTGTGCAGTTGCCAGCCGCTTCTTTTCACCCGACAGCGGCGAGCTTCACCAGCAGGACGTAGTATGTGGGAGGCTATTCCCACCAGTTCCAACCCCCTACCCCCCAACCCCAACACAAGGGGCGCAAACCTGCGCCCCTCGTGCTGCTAGGCAGGGAATCTACCACTATACTACCCCTACGCCCCTGTAAATCTCATTATTAACCACTGTACAACTCCTCTTTCCACAAACTATCTAAACAGAAAGCAACTTTGGAGAAGGAAATCATGGATTTGCAGAATCAGAACCAAAGTCTGCAAGTTCAGGTAGAAAGTGTGAGCAAATCTCTCAAAGCTGCAACAGAAGAGGTTCAGGCCAAGGGATGCTTGCTAGCTAAGCAGGAACTGGAGAGCTCTCAGGAAAAAGATCAACTTCAAACTTTAATGGCAACCTCTCTCAAAAAGGCTGAGGAGCAGATTAAAGTGAAGGAAGATCTGTTTGCAAAGCAGCAGCAGGAGAGCACATCTCAGATTGAGGCACTTCAAGAGCGCAGTGCAGCATCTGAGGAAAATGTCAACCAGCTCAAGGAGGAGATACAAGCTAAAGAGGGACAATTGCATCTGAGCTCTCAGGAAAAAGATACACTTCAAACTTTAATGGCAACCTCTCTCAAAAAGGCTGAGGAGCAGATTAAAGTGAAGGAAGATCTATTGGCAAAGCAGCAGCAGGAAAGCACATCGCAGATTGAGGCACTTCAAGAGTGCAACGCATCATCTGAGGAAAATGTCAACCAGCTCAAGAAGGAGATGCAAGCTAAAGAGGGACAATTGCATCTGAGCTCTCAGGAAAAAGATCAACTTCAAACTTTAATGGCAACCTCTCTCAAAAAGGCTGAGGAGCAGTTTAAAGTGATGGAAGATCTATTGGCAAAGCAGCAGCAGGAGAGCACAACGCAGATTGAGGCACTTCAAGAGCGCAGCGCAGCATCTGAGGAAAATGTCAACCAGCTCAAGAAGGAGATACAAGCTAAAGAGGGACAATTGCATCTGTTAAAGACTGAGAGCTGCAGAGAGTCCAAATTGCTGCAGAATCAGAACCAAAGTCTGCAAGTTCAGGTAGAAAGTTTGAGCAAATCTCTCAAAGCTGCAACAGAAGAGGTTCAGGCCAAGGGATGCTTGCTAGCTAAGCAGGAACTGGAGAGCTCTCAGGAAAAAGATCAACTTCAAACTTTAATGACAACCTCTCTCAAAAAGGCTGAGGAGCAGATTAAAGTGAAGGAAGATCTATTGGCAAAGCAGCAGCAGGAGAGCACATCGCAGATTGAGGCACTTCAAGAGCGCAACGCATCATCTGAGGAAAATGTCAACCAGCTCAAGAAGGAGATACAAGCTAAAGAGGGACAATTGCATCTGAGCTCTCAGGAAAAAGATCAACTTCAAACTTTAATGGCAACCTCTCTCAAAAAGGCTGAGGAGCAGTTTAAAGTGAAGGAAGATCTATTGGCAAAGCAGCAGCAGGAGAGCACATCGCAGATTGAGGCACTTCAAAAGCGCAACGCATCATCTGAGGAAAATGTCAACCAGCTCAAGAAGGAGATACAAGCTAAAGAGGGACAATTGCATCTGAGCTCTCAGGAAAAAAGTAAACTTCAAACTTTAATGGCAACCTCTCTCAAAAAGGCTGAGGAGCAGGTTAAAGTGAAGGAAGATCTGTTTGCAAAGCAGCAGCAGGAAAGCACATCGCAGATTGAGGCACTTCAAGAGCGCAACGCATCATCTGAGGAAAATGTCAACCAGCTCAAGAAGGAGATACAAGCTAAAGAGGGACAATTGCATCTGAGCTCTCAGGAAAAAGATCAACTTCAAACTTTAATGGCAACCTCTCTCAAAAAGGCTGAGGAGCAGTTTAAAGTGAAGGAAGATCTATTGGCAAAGCAGCAGCAGGAGAGCACATCGCAGATTGAGGCACTTCAAGAGCGCAACGCATCATCTGAGGAAAATGTCAACCAGCTCAAGAAGGAGATACAAGCTAAAGAGGGACAATTGCATCTGAGCTCTCAGGAAAAAGATCAACTTCAAACTTTAATGGCAACCTCTCTCAAAAAGGCTGAGGAGCAGATTAAAGTGAAGGAAGATCTATTGACAAAGCAGCAGCAGGAGAGCACATCGCAGATTGAGGCACTTCAAGAGCGCAGCGCAGCATCTGAGGAAAATGTCAACCAGCTCAAGGAGGAGATACAAGCTAAAGAGGGACAATTGCATCTGTTAAAGACTGAGAGCTGCAGAGAGTCCAAATTGCTGCAGAATCAGAACCAAAGTCTGCAAGTTCAGGTAGAAAGTTTGAGCAAATCTCTCAAAGCTGTAACAGAAGAGGTTCAGGCCAAGGGATGCTTGCTATCTAAGCAGGAACTGGAGAGCTCTCAGGAAAAAGATCAACTTCAAACTTTAATGGCAACCTCTCTCAAAAAGGCTGAGGAGCAGATTAAAGTGAAGGAAGATCTATTGGCAAAGCAGCAGCAAGAGAGCACATCGCAGATTGAGGCACTTCAAGAGCGCAGCGCATCATCTGAGGAAAATGTCAACCAGCTCAAGAAGGAGATACAAGCTAAAGAGGGACAATTGCATCTGAGCTCTCAGGAAAAAGATCAACTTCAAACTTTAATGGCAACCTCTCTCAAAAAGGCTGAGGAGCAGATTAAAGTGAAGGAAGATCTGTTTGCAAAGCAGCAGCAGGAAAGCACATCGCAGATTGAGGCACTTCAAGAGCGCAGCGCAGCATCTGAGGAAAATGTCAACCAGCTCAAGGAGGAGATACAAGCTAAAGAGGGACAATTGCATCTGTTAAAGACTGAGAGCTGCAGAGAGTCCAAATTGCTGCAGAATCAGAACCAAAGTCTGCAAGTTCAGGTAGAAAGTTTGAGCAAATCTCTCAAAGCTGCAACAGAAGAGGTTCAGGCCAAGGGATGCTTGCTAGCTAAGCAGGAACTGGAGAGCTCTCAGGAAAAAGATCAACTTCAAACTTTAATGGCAACCTCTCTCAAAAAGGCTGAGGAGCAGATTAAAGTGAATGAAGATCTGTTTGCAAAGCAGCAGCAGGAAAGCACATCGCAGATTGAGGCACTTCAAGTGTGCAACGCATCATCTGAGGAAAATGTCAACCAGCTCAAGAAGGAGATACAAGCTAAAGAGGGACAATTGCATCTGAGCTCTCAGGAAAAAGATAAACTTCAAACTTTAATGGCAACCTCTCTCAAAAAGGCTGAGGAGCAGATTAAAGTGAAGGAAGATCTATTGGCAAAGCAGCAGCAGGAAAGCACATTGCGGATTGAGACGCTTCAAGAGCGCAACGCATCATCTGAGGAAAATGTCAACCAGCTCAAGGAGGAGATACAAGCTAAAGAGGGACAATTGCATCTGTTAAATACTGAGAGCTGCAGAGAGTCCAAATTGCTGCAGAATCAGAACCAAAGTCTGCAAGTTCAGGTAGAAAGTTTGAGCAAATCTCTCAAAGCTGCAACAGAAGAGGTTCAGGCCAAGGGATGCTTGCTAGCTAAGCAGGAACTGGAGAGCTCTCAGGAAAAAGATCAACTTCAAACCTTAATGGCAACCTCTCTCAAAAAGGCTGAGGAGCAGATTAAAGTGAAGGAAGATCTGTTTGCAAAGCAGCAGCAGGAGAGCACATCTCAGATTGAGGCACTTCAAGAGCGCAACGCAGCATCTGAGGAAGATGTCAACCAGCTCAAGGAGGAGATACAAGCTAAAGAGGGACAATTGCATCTGTTAAAGACTGAGAGCTGCAGAGAGTCCAAATTGCTGCAGAATCAGAACCAAAGTATGCAAGTTCAGGTAGAAAGTTTGAGCAAATCTCTCAAAGCTGCAACAGAAGAGGTTCAGGCCAAGGGATGCTTGCTAGCTAAGCAGGAACTGGAGAGCTCTCAGGAAAAAGATCAACTTCAAACTTTAATGGCAACCTCTCTCAAAAAGGCTGAGGAGCAGTTTAAAGTGAAGGAAGATCTGTTGGCAAAGCAGCAGCAGGAGAGCACATCGCAGATTGAGGCACTTCAAGAGCGCAGCGCAGCATCTGAGGAAAATGTCAACCAGCTCAAGGAGGAGATACAAGCTAAAGAGGGACAATTGCATCTGAGCTCTCAGGAAAAAGATCAACTTCAAACTTTAATGGCAACCTCTCTCAAAAAGGCTGAGGAGCAGATTAAAGTGAAGGAAGATCTGTTGGCGAAGCAGCAGCAGGAGAGCACATCTCAGATTGAGGCACTTCAAGAGCGCAGCGCAGCATCTGAGGAAAATGTCAACCAGCTCAAGGAGGAGATACAAGCTAAAGAGGGACAATTGCACCTGTTAAATACTGAGAGCTGCAGAGAGTCCAAATTGCTGCAGAATCAGAACCAAAGTCTGCAAGTTCAGGTAGAAAGTTTGAGCAAATCTCTCAAAGCTGCAACAGAAGAGGTTCAGGCCAAGGGATGCTTGCTAGCTAAGCAGGAACTGGAGAGCTCTCAGGAAAAAGATCAACTTCAAACTTTAATGGCAACCTCTCTCAAAAAGGCTGAGGAGCAGGTTAAAGTGAAGGAAGATCTATTGGCAAAGCAGCAGCAGGAAAGCACATTGCGGATTGAGACGCTTCAACAGCGCAACGCAGCATCTGAGGAAAATGTCAACCAGCTCAAGGAGGAGATACAAGCTAAAGAGGGACAATTGCATCTGAGCTCTCAGGAAAAAGATACACTTCAAACTTTAATGGCAACCTCTCTCAAAAAGGCTGAGGAGCAGGTTCAAGCCAAGGAGGAAATCCTGGCCAAGGTGCAGGAGGATAGCTCCAAACGGAGAGATGCCCTTCAGCGTGAGATCCAAGATCTGAAAAGGCAGATGGAAAGCATTACTGGCTTCCAGAAGAAGGCTGACGAGGCAATGCAGCATGAACTGGCCTCACTGAAAATTGAGAAAGAGAGGCTGCTGCATGAGAAGGAGAAGGCTGAAGAAAGTGAGAAGCTCAGCAGAGGCCTGCAGGAAAAACTCTCTGCTACATCAAACAACTACAAGGCACAGGTGAGTGTGATCTCACACATAGTTCCCACTGAACACAACACAGAAGTTTTCAATTTCTCTCTTGTGCATATCTCGAACTTAACTGTCGAATGTCAATAATATAGTTGGATGTTTCCTTCCATTGACCCATCTGTTGATGTTCACTAGCCATGTTATCTTCCTACATGTGCTTTATCACAGATGGATAAGGCGGTGATTCGCTACAATAGCAAGAAACAACTCCTCCAGGAAAGCCACAACCAGGTGGCTGAACTACAGCGTTCCTTAGAAGATGAGGAACATAAACTAAAGTTGCTGCAGCTAGATTTGGAGCAGGTCCAAAGCAATGAGAAGAACCTTTTGAGAGAGGTGGCTAGTTTGAAAGCACAGGTTGGTACTGTTTTGAAACATGAGAAACACACATTGAATACAGCGATTATACACATTGAATAAGAAGGATGGAAATACTTTCTGTTCTGCTATACAAAAGTAAATTGCTGTGCTTTGTAATTGTCAATTTTGTCTTAAGTCTTAAAGGGATACACACACAAATGTTGCATCAGGTATCAATGGGTTAAAATGACTAAAAATTCAAGGGGATTTAAAGTTACTTTGTATGGTAATCTATTAGCCTTAATGGAGAAATTTTAGTTTTGTACAACCTTGGGAAAGCACTAGAGCCTAATTTCAATCTTGCCTATATCTCTGTCTCAGCTGGCCTTTGCTGACCATAACCTGCGGGAGAAGAACAAGATCCGTTGTAATGAACGAGCAACCGAGTCAATTTACTTTGAGGTTCCGCACACACAGAGTGTTCTGACTGTGCCACAGGTGGAGCATTATACCTCTGACACCCTGGAAAATAGCTCTCTGGAAGACAGTCTCAACGCCACAAGGTAATGCATTTCACAGTACAAGTCACATGAAATCTGTGGCAATTTCAAGTGCAATTCTTACCGTGCAGGAAACAATCAGCACCAGAGGAGTCCAACACTCCACTGTCTCATGCCCTCTTGTTTCTTACCGTGCAGGAAACCATCATCACCCGAGGAGTCCAGCACTCCACTGGTTCGTAGCTCGGAGCGCTTGGCGGCCAAACGACACACGCTACAGGCAGAGTCAACGGAGGATCTCTCCTTCACACCCGTGAACAGCAGACAGATCAACAGGTCTTCTCATTTGAACAAATAACCAGAGAATTTTCATACTTTTAGTTTATTTTTTCTTTACTCAAATTATCACTTATGTATGAGTGGGCGTCGCAGTGGGACTTTTTTTTTTATAGTTTAAAAAAAAACACTCAGTGCTGCATTGTTACTCCATATTCAAAATAGGTAGTTGTTTGGGAAATTCAAAATTTTGTTATTTTACTGCCAAAAACCACAAGGAGAATGTTTTCTATCCATGTCTGTACATGTATGGAAAATGTATCTTATTCAGATCCAGTACACATGACTTCCATGTGTAGATGTTCGGTCTGCAATTTCGTATTTGTTGTTGTTAGTTATTCTTCAGCTATATAGTGATATAGCTTAGCTAATAATAATGATATTGAACTCTGACCCAAAATCTTTAAATCCAATCAGGGAATTAAGGTCTAGAAAAAAGTGACTTTTTGAAATGGGAAAATATGTAGCGTTTCAGCAAAATGGCTAACTGATGTCTACTACTTTGCCCTCCACCACTGTTTTGGCTGTTTTCCTGGAAATATGCCCACTTTTGTAATCTTATTTGCAGGCAACTATATTTGGATATATTGAGAGAGATATTTGGACACACCACCGTGATCACATCCCTGTTTTCATTGTTTTCCAACTGCAGGACCAGCACACAGCACAAACTAGAAGACAGCCTGAGCTCTCTGGGTGATCTTGTGCTGGATTCAGCCAGGAAAAATCCAACTTCTTCTGTCAAGCGACGCAGGACCACACAGGTTATCAACATTACCATGACCAAGGTGGAGGAAGCTCACACACACAAATGTATTTTCTTGTGCATGCACACGCAGACACATGCACTGTTGTCACACGACGACAGAAATACAAATTGGAAAACCGATGTGAAATCACAAGTACGCACAGATAAAGACTACACACGGGTGCGATATCACATTCACTCTCTTTATGGCTCACTCATTCATAAATTGTCATTGTTAGGAGTATGAGTTTGACAGGAGAAGAGACATTACACGCTGCGCATGTCGTGCCCGCTGAAGTTGCCCCTCCTAGTACAAATCTTGTAAAGTGATTGTTGATCTCTGACCTGTAGAAGACCCCAGGCCGTGGTGACTGTGACGAGACTCTCCATGGCCTGGCCGCGGCCCGCTCCCAGCCAGACCTCTACAGCCGATTCTCTTCACGGCCAATCTCCATGGAGCCGCTTGACACGCCTGCCAAAATGACTGGCGCTGCCAGCGACCAGCTGCTCACTCTGCCAGGCTACAGACGGAGCAGCACAGTCCACAGCACAGTCCAGTCACGGAGTGAGTAGGACAACGTTTGCTTGCTCACAGCACGTTTAATTTAGGGAAAGAAGAAACGACATCGTCCAAAAAATAATCTCCAGTCACAACACACTATGAGCTTCATGAATGAAAAATGTGGAGTTTAAAGGGGGTACATGTATTTTTTCATAAAAAAAAAATATATATATATACATATTTTGTTCTGTCTGTGTCTTTCTAGCCACAAGTAATTTGTGTGTGGGCGCAGTAGAGCTGAGCGTGGATGAGCCAGAAGGTGCAGGGGATGACTGGTTGAGGTTTGTTGAACTCCAGGCTAGAAACCAGGCCTGCCTTCCCCACCTGAAGAGCAGCTACCCCGTGGAGTCTGGGGTTAGTAGAAAGAGATGCATTCACACATACATTATTATACGCAATTAGAAGGTGCAATTTGGTCACAGATGCAGTTTTATCTCTTGTATTTTACATGGTGCAGTTGGCACTGTAGAGTGTTTTCAAGAGCCAAATTCGGATCGGTCAGTGATGGTGAGATCGTTCACTTAGGAGCCATCAGTTGACAAAATTGTTGACTACAATTCATGTCTGTTGTTAACTGAGCATCTACTAAATAAAAACATTTGTGAAAGCGTATGGATTTTCACACCTTTTTTTTATACATTTTCACTTAATTCACAATGCCTCAGACTTGAGAGCTCGGGTGGTCTCTAATAATAGTGTGCATAGACTAGAGTGCTGCAATTAAGGAATTTGAAAAGCTAAATGATAATAAGACAACACATACTCTGGCTTTGTTTAAATTAAAAACACATTGTATAAGCAGTAGTTCATGTATGTAAATGTGTTTATATTGTATATTTGTACTGTATGCAATGCATATGCTATCCGTTGACTTGCTAGAGTTAAATCTCAATCCTGACAGCCAAACACAACTGTAGTGTTCATTGCTGATCAGCTAACTCATGATTCAAATGACTCAATGATTCAAACTCTAGTTAACTTTCTGTTTGTGTCAGCCAGTGTAATTAACACATTGAATG
Organism: Poromitra crassiceps; assembly: GCF_964638095.1. Lineage (NCBI taxonomy): Eukaryota > Metazoa > Chordata > Actinopteri > Beryciformes > Melamphaidae > Poromitra > Poromitra crassiceps. Next base: position 55,516,468 of record NC_139642.1, on the reverse strand, counting down.
CCAGCCATGTTTTCATTCCTGTAGGTAAGTTGTGCCAGGGGTGTTTTTGACGATTCTGGCTCATTTTAGAATAGCCGAGGATTCTTTTCTGTTAAGAATTCATGAACACCAATCATCTAAAAATAACTAATAGAATGTGTGCTTTCTCTGTCTAAAAGAGTTAGTTTGCAGAGTTAGTAGTTATGTAGATATTAGCCGTTGAGTACAGCATGGTTTCAGCGTCTGGAAATTTATTCAGAGATAAATGGCTTTTTGTGAAACAGTCACTTTAACCATTCATTTTTGGCATCAGTAAGACCGTCAGACATTCTAAACAATAGTTTTGAACAGTAATTTCCTCCATAACAACAGGAAACACCCCTCTCATTCAAACTCCTCCCTCCGTGTGTCTTCTCCTCCTTCCTCCTGGCTCTAACAGCGGGCGTGTCAGAAGCGCGTTGCTGCTGCCTGCCTGCCTGTCTGCCTGTCGGGCAAGACGAGTCTGAAATGGATTACTGTAAAATCGCGTCGCCATTTCCTTGAATGGCTTGCTCCCGCGGTGTGTGTGTGTGTGTGTGTGTGTGTGTGTGTGTGTGTGTGTGTGTGTGTGTGTGTTCGCGCGTTGCTGCGCGGCTCTGGGGGGAAGGGATCTCTGTCCGTTCTGTGTGTGTCCGGGCTTCTGACTGTAAAATCGCCAAGCCATTTCCGCGGGAGGCGGCTGCTTTTGTGGCTTTTGGGTCCCGTGGCTGTGACTTCTCTCGGTCTCTGTCGCCACTTAGTGGTCGGTAAAATAGATTACACACATGCTCTTGCTCCAAATAGTTATCTCGAAGATGTAAAAGGGGTTGATTGATGTCCCACCGTCAAAAAAAAAAAATGTTTATGTAAGACGAGTTAGCTCGTCCTTGGCACTTAAGCGCTGGATTATGTAAGACGAGTTAGGTCGTCTATGGCACTTAATGAGTTAATTATATAATTAAAGGGATAGGCCAACTTTTTGGGAGATTTGCCGATTTGCCATATGGCCCGTATATAAACAAGATAGACAATGCCTTTATCGTCACACTCCGCGCACGCGCAGTATACAGTGGGCTACAGCTGTCCAGTTAGTATCGCCAATGAATTGGAGGAAATAGTACAGCCGTTCAAGTAACCAAAAACACACGTGTGTAACAGCAACACAAACACTCACATGTACATGGGGTGACTCACCACGCGATGAAATAATAATCCATAGTTGCGTGAAACGTGATTTTCGTAGTAAATCCAAAGGGAAAATAAACAAAGATGAACTCAAGTTACTTCCTTGTTTACTTCAGTCATACTCTGTTAGTTCGGTTACTCTTTGTCTGTTTGAGGTGCATTGTGAAATCACTGCGCCTGGCGGCCATGTTTAGAAATGATTTCCCGCTATCTATTTACCTTTTATAAAAAATAAAACGTTTCTCTGCATTTTAGATTAATATTTCATCTCATGGTGAGTACAGGAGTGACAACATGTACATACATAGAGCTTTTTGCCACTGTTACAATGTGTGTTTTTGGTGACTTGAATGGTTGTACCTTTCCTCCAATTCATTGGCGATACTAACTAACGGGATGGCTGTACCTCACTGTATACTGCACGGAGAGTGACGATAAAGTCATTGTGTATCTTGTGTTTATATACTAGAGATGTGAATCTCTATCACTGAGGCCGATTCGATATGCATCTCGATACAATGCCAGCGATACATTAACGATACATTGAAGCCCCTGCCGATACGTAAGGGATAATGTATAGTGAGGCGGTGATTACGGGGGAAATAATGACCGACAGGTGAATGATTGAGCCCGACGCGCAGCGGAGGGCTTAATGATTCACCTGAAGGTCATTATTTCCCAGTAATCACCGGCTCACTATACATTATCCCGCTTAGAACACGGCCTACAACTAAATCATTCAATAATTTGACAAAAATAATTATTCAAATATATTTTTTAATAGCGTTTTCAACGACAAAGCGGTTTCATTCGTTATTGGCACACAAGACACCACAGCTGCAACTGGTTGGCCTAATTAGTAGTGTCTGCTGACAAAAGGCTCTTATCAACTGATTAATCCAGGTGTGGCAGAGCAGCGGCCGGTTGTCGAGAAATAATGACCGGTGAATCTTGTTGATTGACCAATCAGAATCGAGTATTCAAGAGAGCCGTGTTCTAAGATGCGATACGTTTCACCCCTGTTTACGATGCGGTGTGATTTGATTTAGATTCTACACAATGCGATTCGGTGCGATACGATGCGATTCAACATGATGCAAAGATAAGCCCTCATCTGGCACAATTCTTCTTTCCTCTCTCTTTCCCTGTGAATGATGTATTATTCATATATACGTGATTGTTTTCTATTAAGCAAACCAATAAATCCAATAAAAAAGGTGCAATTGAATATGGTTCAGACAGAGGATTTGTTTTTATTCCTTATAGCAGCAAATCATAAATTAACAAAAAAAAGTGCTGTTGTGCTAGGAAACCTCCATATCGATGAATCTTCACATCTCTATTATATATGGGCGATATGGCAAATAGGCGAATCTCCAAAAAAGTTGGCCTATCCCTTTAAAATAGTAATTCTGTTTTCAGATAGGTGTGCGGGGGGGAGTACCTGTTTATAATTACACCGTTTTTAAGCGTTTTTCTTTTTCTTTTCTTTTTTACGTAAAAAGATGGATTGTGTGTCTCAGTGACTCACACTCTGTCCCCTTCATTCTTCACCCAGCGATCTCACTAAATCTCTTGTCTGCGTCTTCCTCCAGCCTGGCCTCTGCCATACCATCGAATACACAGACGATGAACTCCGTTTGGGCGACCCATCGGAGACAATCCGCCGCGTGTCCATGATGCCTGGCCAGCTGGGAGACTCTCTCACCTGCCACCGCCTCTCCTACATGACGGATACCCGTTCCCACCGTCACTCACTGATGCCCGGCCAGCTTCCACCAAACACCCGCGGCTCTTCTCGGCTGCGAAGCCCGCAAGGCTCAAAGCGGCCTTCATCCACACTGTCCCTGCCTCAGTCTCCTCCGGAGGTAGGTTTGCATTTAGGATAGACCCTTTTTGTTGTTGGGGATCATGGATATTTGTTACATTTTGCACTCCCTAGTGCTGCTTGCTATAATGTTGGCAATTTGTCTCCCTATCGCAATCTTGACAGAAAAAGGTTAAGGGCAGCTGTTTCCCCCGTCCCCTCACGCCAACCAATAAGCATGTGAACAGTGGAGCTTCCAGCTTTCGACTTCACCCCAGCATTCCAGTGAGTCTCTTGCACGCACGCGTGTGCTCAAACACACACACACACACACTGTGCGTTGTCTTGAAAACAGTCCTACATAAAATGTTTTGCACGCTCCTCTCTCACAATTGCACTGTGTGTGATTCTCTCAGGCTGAACGCAGGGAGTCTTCGATGTTCACAATTGACAACACCCCGAAGAAACGGAGCAACTACCTACAGAAAGGGCTGACCAAACTGCGTGCCTCCACCCGGAAATCCCCAGGCAAAAATTCCCTCAAGTCGCCCGCTCAGACGACTTCCCGCAAGTCCCCGGGACACATGTCCTCCGCTGCTTCCCGTCCTGCTGTGGGACGAGCAGCCAGGATTGGCGGCGTCAAATCGCCTCAAGGAGATGCTAAAGGACCGCGGAAGTCTCCGCGAGGCACCAGCAGCACAGCCAAGTCCCCAGGCCTGACGGCCAGCGCTCGCAAGGTGAGCACTGAGGGACACATTATTAATTGACCTATTTCACTTCCCACCCAATTCGCCCATTTCGTGTCTAAAAGGCAGGAACTGACACAGGTGCACGCAAGACATGAATGAGGGCCGTGACACCGGAACACCTAAATGGATTGGAAGTTGGAAACCCTCATTCATGTCTGGCTAGCACCTGTGTTACTTCCTGCCTTTTAGACACAAAATGCATGAATTGGGTGGGAAGTGAAATAGGCGAAATGATCCAATAAGCATTCATTGATACAACATATTTAATAATAGAAATACAAGGTATACAAGCACAGCACATACCAGTAGATGTACACACATGGAGTTGGTTATGGTCAGCTGCTTTGCGTCATAAGTGACCGAACACCTAACCTGCTTAACTAGTCAAAATAAAAACATGCTTACGTTGTCGCTAACTGCTGCAATTGAAAACTTTTCAGAGCCCTGGTGTAAAGATTAAAATTGAATCTCCTGGAAAGGACTCTAAAAGGTCTATGTCAATATAAGGACATTTAATCTTGGTTTGCGGGTTTTCTTTCCACACCTGGTCTGGTCATCGGTGCTCACTTATAGAATAATATTCACACGTTTTTTGTTTTATGCATCAACCTATGGGATGCTCACTTTTGTCTTTCTCATACTGGAGCACAATACTTCTCCCACAGGGGTGCCACTGTTGGAACTAAGCAATATTTGTTATATTCACATTGTGTAAGAACTTGTGTTTGTCTACGTGTGCTGTTGGTTTAATCTGGTGCTTACTGTTTGTTTTACTCTACAGATGATGAGGTTCCGGACCTTCAAGGTCTAAGTCTCCAAGAGTCTACGCAGTCCAGCTTCATTTATTATTGTTTTATTATAAAAGTTATAAATATAGTCACGTTATAAAAGTTATAAATATAGTCACGTTATAAACAACTTACAAACGCTGGGGGTCCGTATGGACAGTGTTATCTAATTATGTTTGTGCAGAGGAAGAAGAAGCTCCTCTCTTATGGACTCAGATGAATGGTTTAGCTGTGAAGCTATCGGAGCTTTGAAGGATAAAAGCTGAGCGGGGTGGTGAAGCAGCGCGTAATTTCGGCTGTTGATATTATCTGGGCTGTTAGAAAGAATGATAGAGTACGAGGAGGAAGCTACTCGTTCACAAGAGGAGGTCGACTTACAGCGAAAACTGCTGGACGCTGTGTGGTTACACAGAGAAGCCTTGCCTCCAGACCAGCAGCTCTTGGTCATTGGGGAGGGGGTTACTGCTGAGCGGCAGGAGTGGAGCCCCAGTCTGCACCAGGAGCCCCCACACATTACAGAGGAACAGGAGGAGCTCTGGATCAGTCAGGAGGGAGAGCAGCTTCAGGAGGACCCAGAGCCCACACACATTAAAGAGGAACAGGAGGAACTCTGGACCAGTCAGGAGGGAGAGCAGCTTCAGGAGGACCCAGAGCCCCCACACATTAAAGTGCTTTTTCTTTTACCAAATAAATGTTGAAAATCTTTCTGCTGTATTCTTTGTTGGACTGTGAGCGCATGGTGGCTATTGGGTCAGATTTGAGTGAGTGGGTTGCCTCATGGGTGCTGTGGGTGGTTACAGGTTTTAGAGCTTTCTGATACGTTTCAGTATCGCCCCCATGAATTATGGTAGCGCAGATTTTTTTTTAATGTTTGGATTGTGATGGGTCAGTGGTTCTTAACCTGTGGTACGTGCCTATGGGGCTCCCTCCTGCATACTTTCATGGTGGTTATTTCTGAGCTGATGCTTTGTGTAAAAAGGTTGAGAAACCACTGTGATAGGTAACTTATAATAAGAGATGGATAAACTATTTAATTTAAGTAAGACTAGAAAACAAGACTGTTTTATCTAAGTAAGGGAATTGATTAAACAAAGATTTATTTACTAAATGAATTTATTTTATGAAAGGAAAGCTAGGCTTATATCAATAACTGGGGCCAGGTGCTATCATGGCCGTAACTAGCTATGAGGACGGGGAGGTCCGGACCTCCCCTAATATTTCAGAGAGAAAAAAAAATATATATATATAAAACAATCTGCATGGAAAAGCATGAAAAACACGGGATCGCTTTTATTTTGAAACGAAAGGCAGGTCAGGCAGGAAGTCATCTGACGCCGCGTCCGCGGTAACTTGATTCCGAGAGCAGCAGCATGGTGGTGAGTGATGACTGTCTGTCTGCTGGCGAGATAATTGAAGGTGAGCGAGCTGCGAGACAGTGAGCGAGTGAACGACAGACAGTGAGTGACACTGACAGATGTTTTAGCAACAACCAAGAAAGTAAGTGTCTAGTCTGTCTCTTAAGTAATGTTACCTGTGTGACACGTTGGGATGCTACTGGCTAATCATGCATGATGCCAATTGCCAAGCTCCCGAAGTCAGGTATGCAGGTGGCTATATGCATGGTTTCAGTTTCATGACCCAATAAGTAACAAAAAGAGGTGGTGTAAAGTTAAAAACAACATAATATATTTTATTTTATTTTTCAATCGTTCCTATCAGGAATAAATAAATACCTCCCCTATTTCGGAACCCTGGTTACGGCCCTGGGTGCTATATGATGAAGATATGATGGTGCAAGCCCATGTAATTATTTATATACTAACAGGAGCACCTACAGTTAGATCTGGCTTGAATTGGGAGCCAGTGAATGGAGATTAGGATTGGAGTAATGTGATCAAGTTTTCTAGTTCTAGTTAGTATTCTCATCTAAGTAAAATAAGTACAAACAACCCAAATGGAAGAATTATGGTATGCATGTGGTTTGATTTGACACTTGCTAACTGTTCAAAATGAGTCTCTTGCGCGTCAGCCCCTCCGCAAAAGGAGGTCGGTGCTCTCAGGACAGGACAGTATTATGACAAAAGTTCAATGGACAAACCAAAGAGGATCCTGGAGCACACGATTCACTGGAAAATTGCTTTCAAAATTGACATCAGAGTCAAACACTGACTCTGATGAAGACGCAGCAGGCGTCGAAACGTTAGTCATTGAATAAAGCAATTTTCCAGTGAATCGTGTGCTCCAGGATCCTCTTTGGTTTGTCCATTGAACTTTTGTCACTTGCTAACTGTTCTCTGATGGTTTTGTTGTGTTCTCTGTACTGTGCGCCCCCACCTCTGTCCACCCCTGCTCGGCTTTCTTCAGTGCCGCAAGGCATTCTGGGTATTGTAGTGGTGACATCGGGTGACATCTGTAAGAGCACCAGCGTGAAGTGAGCAGGAATTTTCTCCGCCCCAGCAGGAATTTCACTTCCGGTTTAGTGATTTTGCCTTCAAAATGAAAGCATGATAAAGTTCGGTTTTTACCACAATAGAAATTCACGTATGAGCTATGACACCCAACATAATGAACATTTGGTTAGTCACTGGTCAGGCATGATGTACATATGACTATAGTGAGTTTGCCCCAACACATTAAAATTTTGATTTTTCACGATGTTTTGAAATTGGGTCGTTTTACTCTTGTGACTGTGTGACCGGAGGCCTGGAAATGTGTTTTTCCAAATGTCAAGAGTGAATTTGACATATTTGATTTAGAGTGCAGTTTGCCATGGGTATTTATTCAATTTGTGTGATGTGTATTTTATCGATTTTGAATGACAGCTTTTATTCTGAAAAATCCCGACAGGAAGTCAGAAATTCCTGCTCACTTCACATTGGTATGGGCGCCGTGCTGAGCCAGATAATTTTATCAGATAGACACCCCACTCCTAAATGGGCGTGGCTATAAGCTTGTGATTATCTGTCCGTCAATGGTATGAAACTTCATTGGCTGACCATTCTCCTAAGTGGGCGTGGCAATGGCGAAACCCCCGTTGCACCGATACAGGAAGTGAGTGGAAGTTGGGGTGTCCCATCTTTCTATGGTCTCTATGCGAGATCTGTGTGTGCTGTGGCGCCTCCTTGTGCTCAACAAAGTTTGTATCCTGAAACCGGAAGTAAGCGAAGACAACGGAAAGACTAGCTGAGCACTCGAGTCGAGTCAAGGAAGTTCTGGGGGAGGGTAGAAAGCGACATTTTGAAACAAATTGAAGCTCGTTTCTGTACTGGGGAGAAAAAATGTTTATAATATAACGTTAATATGTATGGCTACGTTGTTGTAGATATTAGCATACACTACTATGATCGCAGTAGGCTCTCACTTAGAGTAACGTTAGCACATTGACGGCGGCACTTCCTGGAATGGCTGGATCAAATGCGATGAATAACGTTATAGTCAGGCTATAAGATCATATTTTCTATCTACAGTTACATTCTTAGACGAATAAACTCGGAGCCATGGACCCGGATTCCGAGGTGGAAAGGTTCGTCTCTACACAAAACCACATGCCTTTTACCGTTAATGTTAACGTTACCTCATTAGGCCATGTATTTCTCTTTTTCTGTAACTATGCTGCTTCTCTATATCAGTATCAAGCTGTGCTAATCATCATGATCTGTATTGTTATGATGTTTGACATTAATCAGTTGAGTTTTACTTATATATATATTTAATACGTTGAGTTATATCTATTTACATTTACTAATACATTTCAAACTATGTTCCTCACACCCACGCATACTGACTCCCTCCCCCTCCCCCTGTCCCTGCAGGATCTTTGATCCTGGGAATGAGGAAGAGAAGGAGAAGTGGGAGCGACCACCTTCCAGCTATGGCTCCATGAAGAGCGACCCTGACACGGAGGAGGAAGAGCTGGTTGAAGAGATTGTCGCAGCACTACCGGTTATACCGCCTCATGAGCTCACAGGGTACTGTAGCCCCATATGAACCCAACTGGAAGCTGTGTGTGCAGTGGTGTACAAAGTACGGTACTCGAAAACCATACTTGAGTAAAAGTAAAGATATCTTCCCAGAAAAAGACTTTGGTAAAAGTCAAAGTCACTCATTCGAATATTACTTGAGTAAAAGTCTGAAAGTAGCTGATATTTTCTGTACTTAAGTATCAAAAGTAATTTTCTGATATGAAATGTACTTAACTATTGAAAGTAAAAGTACAACTAAATGCTGTTTAAAAAAAGCAAGCTAAAGACATGCCTGGGCTTGAATGGAAGTCTATTTCTTCTTCTTGACTTTTATAGCCGCTGGCAAACGGTGCCGCGTCTATGTGCCGACAGGTCGCAATGCCGATTGCCCACAAGCAGAACCAGCTGAGCGAGGCGGCGTGCAGCGTGTCGGTGGAGCTAACCTCTCCCAGCCCCCACGCCAAACCTAACCTCCCCCCATGCCTAAACCTAACCTCCCCCAGACCCTAACCCAAAACCTAACCTCTCCCAGCCCCCACGCCAAACCTAACCTCCCCCCATGCCATGCCTAAACCTAACCTCCCCCAGACCCTAACCCAAAACCTAACCTCTCCCACCACCACGCCTAAACCTAAGGTCGGCATTGCGGGTGGTCGGCATAGCGGGTGGACCCCCTGGCAAACAACGTTATGTTGCATTACAGCCACCAAATGGAATGGCGTGTGGATCGTGATTAACGTAACTTGCAAACTAGGAGCACTGATTTGCCAAACCTGATTGCTTGCAGGCTACCCAATTTCTTCTGATTTTACTTTGTAACTAAGATGCTTGGAGGAAATGTAGTGGAGTAAAAGTATCCATTTTATTTGGGAAATGTAGTGGAGTAAAAGTGAAAGTTGACAGAAATATAAATACTCAAGTAAAGTACAGATACTCAGAAAAAATACTTAAGTACAGTACTTCAGTATTAATACTTTGTTACATTACACCTGTGTGTGTGTGTGTGTGTGTGTGTGTGTGTGTGTGTGTGTGTGTGTGTGTGTGTGTGTGTGTGTGTGTGTGTGTGTGTGTGTGTGTGTGTGTGTGTGTGTGTGTGGCAGCACTACCGGTTATACCGCCTCATGATGTCACAGGGTACTGTAGCCCCATATGAACCCAACTGGAAGCCAAGTGTGTGTGTGAAGTCAGTTTAGTCACCTTCATCTGACTAACTAACAAGCTCACCATGCCAGCAAATATAACAATATCATAACACACAGCTTGATTATCAATGCTGGAGAAACAGGGTGATGTCGTGATACTGTTCTTTGAACATGGGCTAATATCAGGTCAAGATGGCGCAACAGTTTGAAGTAAAATCCAATATCAGGAGTCAGGCTGAGACTAAATATTTTCATTATTATTGATTGATAATCATAACTTTGAATTTTTTCTAAACCTCTAAAATGTAAAATATAATGACAAGTTACTTGAGCCAGATGTGACGCCTTACAAGTTCTTACTTGGTTCTTACTCGTCCACTCCATTGTGATGTCATCCATTCCATTGTAGTGATGTCACGGTAGCAATAATTCAGTAGTCGGTACCGGTACTAGTGAATTTCCACGGTACTCGGTACCAATTTCGGTACCACGGTAAAAAAAAACAGACTGATATTTCTTCAACATATTCTCCTTTATTAAAGTATGCAACCATTTCCAATGAACAAATGGCATGTAGCCTTAAACTTTAAAACAAAACAATGTGCTTCTGCTTACTTCTTACATTCAACTCTGTATGGCAGTGAGTGCAGACAGTGCAACACCAGTGGCATGTAGCCCTCAAGTATTGTTTATTGAAAAAAAAAAAAAAAAAACGATACCCTCGGTACCATGCAAAAACAGTTACCGAAGTACCGAAAACAATGTAGTACCGACTAAGTACCGAAGTACCGAAAACCGTGACAACACTATTCCATTGTGATGTCATCCACTCCATATAGAGCTGGACCATGACTGGTCACAGCTAAAAAAAAGATTGCATGCTGTGTACTCCCAGTCCCAACAGAGGTTGGATTCTGTAGGGGCATGTCTATCTGTAAATTTGATAAATTACCAGGTGTACTATTCTTGATTCTTATACTTTGTTCTCAAGTATGGTATGTTTTAAATTGTAAATATTCTCTTGTCTTTTTTTGCCAGGCTTCAGCTAATTCGCTCTGAGTCTCCAGAGACCATCTACACTCAGACCACACAGCAGACCAAACCACTGGGAGCCTTTGTCATAGACACCAGGTGGAGGATACATACATACACGCACACACACATACACACACACACACACAAACACACACACACACGCACACACACACACACTCCGTTAGACTGGTCACTGTGACATGTAAACAATCTCACTCCATTCATTTTTCTCCCGTCACTCCTGATGCAAAAACCTTTAAAGGGATAGTTCGGTGTGTTTGATGTCCCTATCCCTTTAACAATAGCTTGGGTTAAACAGCATAACATGAATAAGACCTGAACCGGAGCTAGGTCTCCTTTGTTAAAATTTGAACTAGTCTGTCCTTGTGAACGCTGCAAAACTCCCTGTGAACAACTGCAAAAATATCCGTCTTAGTGGAGTGATCCACCTCATTTCAAGATATTCATGTCACTTGTTTCAAGAAAACTCTTGCAAAATTCTTGAACAGGGATGCAAACTAGTCCCCTTTAGGTGACAGTCACCTATTTGATCCAAAGATAGTGAATGATTTTGAGTGTTGTTGTTGTTTTTTTCTGCCCTGGTATCTGTCACTTTTTTCACTCTCAATGAGTTTGAATCCCTGTTGAAGGTAAGCCAGACTGAATTCAAGAATATTCAGACTTGTTGTTTGTTGTGACCTGTTAAAATATAATTTTTTGGCAGTGCAGTCACTTAGCCAACCGTATGGGTCTCATCCCGTGCCTCAGGTCGTTTGGTGAACTGGAGGATTTGGAGGAAGAGGATGAGGGTGACATGTTGGCTGCGGACTCCCCAGCGCCACCTTCTCCTGTGGAACCAGAGGAGGAGGAGGAGCAGGAGATGCAGACAGAGGCTGATGACTCCCAGCCGGGCAGGAAACATCCAGAACAGGAAATGCCACACATATTCAAGGTTGGTGCACCACAGCTGGTCCGCAACATAATCCACGTTACTGGCATAATCTCTATCTGAAGCACATTATGTGCATGTTCAAACCTTTACGAGGCATTGCCTATCATTATAATTTTGGTAATATAAGCAGATGGGCAGTGTTTACCTTCTCTATATGTTTTCCACACGGAGAAATATCCTCCATTTGTCTGCCTGCAGAAACGCCGCCCTCGCCAGCTGCAAGTCATAGAGCACCGCAGGAATGAGTCCGGAAGTATACTTCCGGGTTCGTAAGAGGAAAAGTGAATGGGGTTTTAGAATGGGGATTTTACTTAAATGCATAAAATAAGGTCTGTGGTTAACAGAATTTCATGGGAACGCGAAATTGGGTTCAGCAGGATAAGCTTCACAAACGTGAATAACTTTTATGACTTTTGGAACGTAAATGCTTTTTTTAACGCGTTTCTTTTAGAAAACACTCCAAAAGGCATAAAAGTTATTCACGTTCGGGAAGATTATCCTGCTGACCCCAAATCCGCGTTCCCATCAACTTTTGTTAACCACAGACCTTATTTTATGCATTTAAAGGCCGGCTTTACCGTGGGGAATATGAATATATATTAAATCTCACGCCCCTAAGGTTTTCGAATCCGTTGAAATTTTTGAAATTGGTTGTTTCCCGCCAGAGATATCACCAGAAATCCACTCTGTGTGGAGGGGGGGGGGGGGTGGTGGAGGGGAGGGGCGGGTGCGGGGACCCGAAATACTACATTTCCCACAATGCACTGGGCTCGCGTGGCCTTCGTTTTCATGCCCACCCCTCAGGCATTTGGCTGATATCAAACTCCAGTAGGTGGCGGTAATGCACATATATGTTTGCCAACTGCCATAAAACTCAAAGAAGAAGAAGAAGAAGAAGAAGAAGAAGAAGGCTTCGACAATAAAAGATACAAAGAAGAAGAAATAAATCGAAAATAAAATTGCCTCCAAATTGCACCAAATGTAAACGGTAGTATATATGTCGGGAGATGTCTTCATAAAAAATTTTTCATGCATTTTAATGCATTTTCGTAGGAGTTACGCGCATCTGATGTTGTAACTATTTTCTGTAAAAATGTGTAAAAATGGGTACATTGCTCAGCGTTGATTTCGTTACTTCAACTCACCTACTACTAGATGTAAAATTTGACGAGCTTTCCAATGCCGCCAGTCCCGTGTCTTTTGGTGCTTCCGTTCCAGAGATATGGTCTCTTGGCAAGGAGCTATGGAAAGCTAACCTAGCTACAGTATGCTATGCGGGTGAACAAGATGGCTGCCTTTTGCTTTTCGTCGAGAGCTCTGAAGGGGCGTGGAGGACCTCTAGAGGTGGGACCATGGCTCACAAGACTTGTAGTTCATAGGCGCTCGAGTTCCGCAAGCGGGGAGGGAAGCCGGGTGACGCGTAACGCGTCATCCGGCTTCCCTAAAAATGTGAGAGATGCCTGATAGGTCAGGCAGTGAAGCTCCAATTTCAAAAAATTTCAACGGATTCTAAAACCTTAGGGGCGTGAGATTGATATATATTCATATTCCCCACGGTAAAGCCGTCCTTTAAGTGAAATCCTTATTCTAAAACCACATAGACTTCCCCCCCCTGACGAACCAAAATGGCGGCGATTTCTAGTTAAGCCTACAAAAAACCGTCATCCCTGCGGTGCTCTATAAAGGCTCGTTAAGGCTCTCCATGTGATTCTCCGTGGATGTAGGCATACTTAAAGAATAAACAATAACAGCCCTGGAAGCCGCCTCGGGCAGATTGCGCATCTCGAGCATAGCTTCCACATCTGCGTTGTGACGTGAAACGCGTCACACCGGAAGCGTTTTTGCCTGAGAATGAACTGGGAGCTCTGCCTCTAGGGTAGACTGAGCTCTCCCTCTAGGGTAGACTGAGCTCTGCCTCTAGGGTAGACTGAGCTCTCCCTCTAGGGTAGACTGAGCTCTGCCTCTAGGGTAGACTGAGCTCTGCCTCTAGGGTAGACTGAGCCCATCTGCTCAGACCGCTGACATGGTAAGGATACAAATCTGGTTGAAAAACGCAAAGCCTTCCTTTAAAGCAGGACTAAACCCCCCAGATTTCTTGCAAAACGGTATTCTACTTGATTTGAAAACGCTGCAGGCAAGATGGCCGCATAAACTATCATAACTTGGCCAATAATTATTTATAAAGCACATTTAAAACAACAGAGTTGACCAAAGTGCTGTACACTCAAACAAAAATAGCAGTGACAAAAGAAAATACTCGGCACAGACAAGTGAGACAGAAGTTAAAATAGTGACAAAAAACAGAAAGTAGAAAAAACGCGACTCCCATACTAGCTTCTAATTAAACGCCAAGTCGTAAAAATGTGTTTTGAGTCGAGATTTGAAGATGGGCAGTGTAGGGGCCAGCCTAACATGCAGCGGGAGCTCATTCCACAGTTTGGGGGCTGATCTCCCCTGAGCTTGAGCCTTGCCTTCTGGACGGCCAGAAGAGACTGGTGGTCAGCGGACCTGAGTGACCTAGTCGGGGCACGCGGAATTAAAAGCTCAGAGAGATAGGTTGGGGCTAGTCCATTTAGCGATTTAAAAGCAAACAATAAAATCTTAAAATGGATTCTAAAACGAACAGGCAGCCAGTGGAGGGAGGCCAGTACAGGGGTGATGTGTTCACGCTTGTGAGTTCCTGTTAAAAGGCGAGCTGCAGCGTAAGTGTGAGAGGGAGGCCTGGCTCACCCCAACATAAAGGGCGTTGCAGTAGTCGAGTCTGCTTGAGATAAAAGCATGTATAAGTTTTTCCAGGTCATAAAAGGTTAAAAAAGGCTTGACCTTAGATAAAAACCTCAGCTGGAAAAAGCTAGATTTTACTACAGAGTTAATCTGTTTGTCGAGTTTAAAATCACTGTCCATTTTCACACCTAGGTTTGTTAACGGTGGGTTTTACAAATGGTTCCAGGGGGCCCAAGTCCATTTGAGGGGAACCACTGGGACCAAAACATCAAGACTTCAGTTTGTAGTCTGAAGTTGAATTGTAATGTCTTTATTTGTTGTAGAATGCAGATGACATGTAACCGTTTCGTTACAGGAATTTTGTATTTACTGCGCTGCTCTAAAGATAATGTAGTTGGCTCGAGCCTGTTTCGTCCTGGAACCCACTCTTTTGCGCCAGAACACAATCGATTTGGGGGTGGAACACGCCAGGATTGGCCAACACCAACGCCCAGAACTGTCAAATCAAATCATCGACAGAGACGCTATGGCACGCCTCCCAGTATTTTCAGTGTTTCAGAGATAGAGAACGATAAATTATCAATATAGCCACGTTATAAACAACAAACTAACGCTGGTGATCCGTATGGAAACAGTGTTACTCGAAATGGTTCAAAGTTATTTCAATTTGGTCATTCAGTGGCGTTTTACTGCCATGTAACATAACTAGCTAGCCGCTAACATTAGCCACTGTAGGCGATTACACATGATGCATTGCTCTTAAAGGGCTCGCGCCGCGTGAACTACAGTAATAATCACATGGGGAAAAAAAACATTTTTCACATGAGTGGGGCACGCGCAAATACCACCGTGACGTCACGATGTACCAAATCGCCCATTCATTTGAGGGCACCAAAAAAAGCAGGTTTGAACCCATAGAGGACACTTATGCTGCTGAAATGATAGGGGTTTGTAAAATTGTAACAGATTGGTCTCAAATGTGGAGATTTTGACCAGAATCCTTCACATACCACCCCAAAAGCCATATATATTGGTTAAAAGCTGAAAAAGCTGTTTTGGGGTTTAGTCCTGCTTCATTTGTGCAGGATGATATGTTGACTTGTCTTTTCATACTTTGCTCTCTCTATCTGTAGAACCTCCAGATTGTCCTGTCACAGCTCAACAGGGACGAGCTCCATTCATTTAAGCTGTGGTTCTTTCAAACCGATAAAGACATCACCAACGTGGGTGACATACGCGGTGACATTCTCGACCTGGTGGACAAGATGATCGAGCGCACTGGTAAGAACACACGGCAGCAGCAGCAGCTGCTCTAGATGTAGTAGAAACGGGGGGTGGGGGGGGGGGGGGGGTCCAAAACTTTGAGAAGTGAGGTTGCAGGTTTCAACCCCTGGGCCGTCTGGGATGCTGGGTGTGAAGTGAACATTATGGCTTTTCACAATACATGCTCTTAGCCCGGGGCTACCTAAGCCCTGGGCTAAGAGTAGGGCTATCCCCGTTTCACACTGGCAACTTTTAGCCCTGCTGTGTTTAGATGGAAAGTCGGGGATAACCCTGCTCCAGAGCAGGGCCAGCTAGCCAGGGCTGAAGTCGGGGTTAGCCCACTTTGGAGTGGGCCAGGATTTTGCAAGTGTGAAAGCTTTCTTAGCCCTGGGCTAACAGCGCTCTTAGCCCCAGGCTAAGAGACTGATTACTTAACCCTGGCTAAGTGTCGTGTGAAAAGCCCTATGGAGGGGGCTTTCATACTGGTGTTTTAGCCCTAATCTGGGTACAGTTCCTGTCAAAAGTTGGCAATGTTTGCCAACTTTTTTCCCCCCCAAACTTGGGGTGCACAGCACACCAAGGAACCGCATCAGTGACTATGTTTACATGCACACAATATTCCGGTTTTTGCCCATAATCGGAAAATGACAATATTCCGACTAAATGAATAATCCACTAATATTCCCGTTTACATGCAGCCGTAGCTCGCCCTCCCCAACATGTGAGGGAGGGGGGAAGAGAGAGAGAGATGCAGGTAGGCGGAGTTTTTCTGTTGAGAATAAACAGAGCAGCGCTATTCTTTACCAGGATCTCTTGGTCCATTTCAGGAGCTTGCTGCTGGAAAGTTTGGCGCTGCAATATTTGCACATCCAAGTCTTTCATAAAAAGTAAGCTATAGCCTACATTATTACCTCGCAGGCTCGCAAGCATTTTGGACTTCCGTGGGCACCACTCTCTCTTTAAATCTCTCTCTTTAAATCGTTTCTCATCTTCTCCCGATCAGAAATGTGGGCTTTTCTTTTTGCATGCCAGAGATGATGGATTATATGATTATATCGCCTCTTCTAGCGCTTTCTAGCACACATCAGCTGACCGCAAACAGGCAACATGATTCGCAAAATGCGGTAAAAACCCTGATTGACACGCATATTCCGAATGCGCTGTATATGTACATGATCAAAGAATCCTCCTAAAACCCGAATAATACTGGAATAACCCACATGTCTTAATCAGAAAATGAAGTGGCCAGTAGGGGGGTGTAGTGAAGAGCTCACCCAACAGACAGGTGTGTCAATAGACCCTTCTCACGGGGGCCATTTTGTGTCGAGAAGCCAGGGTAAACACAGGTGCAAGCAAAACACTAATGAGGGTTTCCAAATTCCAATCATGGAAGTTGGAAACCCTCATTAGTGTTTTGCTTGCACCTGTGTTTACCCTGGCTTCTCGACACAAAATGGCCCCCGTGAGAAGGGTCTATTGGCAGCAGTAGTTCTAGCACTAATAGTCGTAGCAGTTGCAGTAAAGTACGTTGCCAATGCCACCATAGACTGTATAAAAGAGGTGGACGGAGTGCGTGTGTTTGGCCGCTGCCATCTTGTTTTTTTTTGCCAGAAGTGACGTATTTACTAGGGATGGGCATTTCTAGCAAAAACACTATTCGAAATTCGCTGGCCAAATTCGAATTTAATTCGAAATTCGAAAATAAAAATAAAAATGTAAAAAAAAAAAAAAATGTAATTTTTTTTTTTTTTTTTTTTTTGTGAGTGAAATGTTGCATTGTCTCCCCTAATTCTAAGTCTACGGCTTTATTAATTAATATAAAAAGCTTCTGCTGTGGATTTTTAGCTCAAACAAGCATTGCACCACTGAAGTAAAGAACATGTTACATGACATTGACATTTTCGAAAATAAAAAACAGTTTTGACAATCATGAGTGGTTCATTAAATATTTAGTAGGCTCAGGTCTGAGTGCCAAAGGGGTGCCAAAGTCACCCCCTCTCCCTCTTCATGGGATTTCATCCGCCATTCATTTTTCCATAAACCTTGCTTAAAATGCTTATAAAAATTGTTTTACTTGCTCAAACCAAGCGATTTGACTATACTTAGAATCGGGGAGACAATGCAACATTTTTTTTTTTTTTTTTTTTTTCCCCCCCGAATTTCGAATTTCAATAATAAAAGTCGACCTTGATAATAACAACGATTATTCGAAAATTCGATGCCCATCCCTAGTATTTACAGCCATAATTTGGACGAGAGGGGGTTTCCCAGAGCCGCCTGTTATTGGTCTGTGATCGGCAAGCTGTGCAATCACTGGACAGGCGACCTGTGTCAATCATGCCCAAAATATAGCTTAGTGAAGCTTGAATTTGGGGAAAAGGCCCTTCAAAATCCTTGAAAGGTCCTTGAATTTGATGTTGAGGAAGGTGTGGGAACCCTGAGTTGGGCATTTAACATGGGGGGGAATGGGGATCTACTCACTTTTGGAGCCAGCCTCAAGTGGCCAATCGAGGAACTCCAGTTTTTTGCACTTGACACAGTGCGACCAACGACCAAGTGAAGCTGCCCCCTCGATTGCCATGCAGGTCAGGATGAGGCCCTGTGCCACAGTGCAATGCGTGAGGAGTGATGAAGTGACTTGTTGATGTTTGGTTCATTTTTGTCACGCAGACCAAGATGAAGCCCTGTGGAACGGCATCAATAATTTACGACACATCAAGAAAGTACAGCAGGCAGACGAACTGGAGAAAAAATGCAAGAGAGGTTAGTGAGCGCTTCCCCACACTGAGAGACAATGACCAGTGACTTTTCTCACATGTCGTCCACACTGAGAGACAATGACCAGTGACTTTTCTCACATGTCGTCCACACTGAGAGACAATGACCAGTGACTGTTCTCCCATGTCCATCCACACTGAGAGACAATGACCAGTGACTGTTCTCCCATGTCCATCCACACTGAGAGACAATGACCAGTGACTTTTCTCACATGTCGTCCACACTGAGAGACAATGACCAGTGACTGTTCTCACATGTCCACACTGAGAGACAATGACCAGTGACTTTTCTCACATGTCGTCCACACTG
Source organism: Poromitra crassiceps (assembly GCF_964638095.1). Classification (NCBI taxonomy): domain Eukaryota; kingdom Metazoa; phylum Chordata; class Actinopteri; order Beryciformes; family Melamphaidae; genus Poromitra; species Poromitra crassiceps. The sequence goes on along the minus strand of NC_139642.1, from coordinate 55,497,777 downwards.
AGAGACAATGACCAGTGACTTTTCTCACATGTCGTCCACACTGAGAGACAATGACCAGTGACTTTTCTCACATGTCCACACTGAGAGACAATGACCAGTGACTTTTCTCACATGTCCACACTGAGAGACAATGACCAGTGACTTTTCTCACATGTCGTCCACACTGAGAGACAATGACCAGTGACTGTTCTCACATGTCCACACTGAGAGACAATGCCCAGTGACTGTTCTCACATGTCCACACTGAGAGACAATGACCAGTGACTGTTCTCACATGTCCACACTGAGAGACAATGACCAGTGACTGTTCTCACATGTCCACACTGAGAGACAATGACCAGTGACTTTTCTCACATGTCCACACTGAGAGACAATGACCAGTGACTGTTCTCACATGTCCACACTGAGAGACAATGACCAGTGACTGTTCTCACATGTCCACACTGAGAGACAATGACCAGTGACTGTTCTCACATGTCCACACTGAGAGACAATGACCAGTGACTTTTCTCACATGTCGTCCACACTGAGAGACAATGACCAGTGACCTTTCTCACATGTCCACACTGAGAGACAATGACCAGTGACTTTTCTCACATGTCCACACTGAGAGACAATGACCAGTGACTTTTCTCACATGTCCACACTGAGAGACAATGACCAATGACTTTTCTCACATATCTGTCCACACTGAGAGACATTGACCAGTGACTTTTCTCACATGTCCGTTCAGGCGCTCATTATCACATTTCTTAAGATTCCTGAGAATGGAATGAGAATAGAATCCCACACACTAGCCCTGTTGGAAAGCGCTCCCTATTCCAGAAATAGTGGACTATATAGATTCACTATATAGGCCACTGTAAAATACCCACAATGCACTGCAATTTCTAGTGAACAGCAAATCTACCCTACATTTTCTCCCATATACCACAATGCAATGCTGTCGTGGTTACCAAAGAAGAAGAGTGAGGTAATGTCCAAAACTCGTTTGATCATTCCCCAAATTGTTCACTATATGATAAACACTACATGGGGAATAGTGAGTGAGTGACTGACTGAGTCATTCCGAAACACGGCTACTACTGTCTATATTTGCACGATAATTGATGTTGATAGTTCATGTTTGCCTGAGGAAGGGCGATAACCCAAAAGTCATATTCAATTCTCATACAAGTATAGACAGTGGGCGGGATTCTTCTCCAACCTTTTTGGCGATTGTTCTACGCCACTGTCACTCAAAGACCTTTAGGCGTGCCAAAAAAAATATTTTTTTCTTGTGTTAACATTCCTGTAATGAGCACAATAACCACTGTGTTTTCAGCGATTGTGCTCTTCACACTTGCTTCACACTCCCATGAGTCATCTGGCACGGAGAGGGAAGGATCACGAGTGCTCTCGTCTGTTGCACTATTCTTAACTGTCCGTTTTCCACCGATGGTACAAACGTAATCGCTTCCTGTTCCTGCATGTTGCGAATCCCCCCCGTAAAGACACGTGGTATTAAGAGCTGAACAGAGACGGACCACATTCTTCCTCCAATGTAGGACTTTGCTGTCAATACAAAATCCACTCTGCTACATGCTTCCCTATAAAGCCATTTCTTCATTTTCTACAGACACTGTACGAAAAAAGGGATAATCGGGAAAGCATCTTGGTCCAAGCCGAGACCGTTAAAACAAGCACAGGAACGTGTTTACTTATTAAAGGCTTGTGGCTGTTCTCTTACTTTTGTTCTTAATCTTTCACACCAGCGCTGGTCCGCTTCCACCTGAAGCAGTACTTGATCAGGAAGCACCAGGTCATCTATGAGGGGGTCCCTGAGTCGGGGAAGCAGAACCTTCTCGACACCATCTACGTTCAGCCTGAGATCTCCACCTCTGGTCGAGGAGGAATAGACCCCTACCACGAGTTCCGAACGCAGCCCATCTGGCCTCGGCCGCTGCCGTCTGCGGACACGTTTGTCGAGGTCAGCAGTCTGTTCCGCATGCGGAAGGACAACGGCCAGCTGGTGAGGACAGTGCTGACCACTGGGGTTCCGGGAATCGGCCTGTCTGTCTGTGTGGGCAAATACTGCCTGGATTGGGCAGAGGAGCGCGCCAACAAGGTCAGATATGATAACTATTACTTCTGCACCCTAGTAGTGTGTAACATGTAATTTTGTATGGATTCCCAAACTCCTGTCGCCCTCCACCTTCCTCATTACGTCATCACAACAAACAACATGTGAATGTCCTCCCCAGCCTCCGCCCCCTTCCACAATCCTCACAACCAATCACAAAGCAACGTCACTGGCTGAAACTGGCTTTACTCAACACCCGTTCACTCAACAATAAAAGCCTCATTCTGAATGAATTCATAACTGACAATAACCTGGATTTCCTCTGTCTTACTGAAACCTGGCGCAAACCTATGGACTATTTTTCACTTAACCAAACCACACCCACAGGGTTTTCATATATCGACCAGGCAGTGTTGCTGCTGTTTACAGAAATCAAAACAACCTCTATTTCCATCCCTGATGCTCATTCTTTTGAACATCTCGCCGTTCAAACTCTCTGGTCCCACTCCTCTGGTCCCACTCCTCTGGTCGCACTCCTCTGGTCCCTCTCCTCTGGTCGCACTCCTCTGGTCCCACTCCTCTGGTCCCACTCCTCTGGTCGCACTCCTCTGGTCCCTCTCCTCTGGTCCCACTCCTCTGGTCCCACTCCTCTGGTCCCACTCCTCTGGTCGCACTCCTCTGGTCCCACTCCTCTGGTCCCACTCCTCTGGTCCCACTCCTCTGGTCCCACTCCTCTGGTCCCACTCCTCTGGTCGCACTCCTCTGGTCCCTCTCCTCTGGTCGCACTCCTCTGGTCCCACTCCTCTGGTCCCACTCCTCTGGTCGCACTCCTCTGGTCCCTCTCCTCTGGTCGCACTCCTCTGGTCCCACTCCTCTGGTCGCACTCCTCTGGTCCCTCTCCTCTGGTCGCACTCCTCTGGTCCCACTCCTCTGGTCCCACTCCTCTGGTCCCTCTCCTCTGGTCCCACTCCTCTGGTCCCACTCCTCTGGTCCCACTCCTCTGGTCACTGCGGTCATCTACCCCCCGCCAAAGCCAAACCCCTCCTTTCTCTCCCACTTATCTGATTTTTTTAACCCAGCTATCTGCCATTTCCCCCTCCGTTCTCCTCCTTGGTGATTTTAACCTCCACATTGAGGACACTTGACTCCAAACCTGCCATAGAATTCCTCAAACTGCTACAATGCTTCAACCTTACACAACAACACGTCAACACGTCCCCGCTCACACTCTGGATTTGGTCTGCTCCACTGCTCTCACTCTACATCAACTCTCCAGCCTCAACCTCAACATTTACCACCACCTGGCCATCACTATATGACATCCCCACCCCAAAAGAAAAACGCAAAATAACCTTCAGAAACATCAAATCCATCTCCCCCTCAGTGTTCTCAGCCTCTCTTACCAGTACACTGTCTGCCTCAACCCGCCACACTCCTTCCCACTGCCTCCGTTCCTCTGATGCTAACCTCCTATCCCCACCACTCAGGACCAAGCGCCGGACCTGTGGTGACAGAACCTTTTCCATAGCTGCCCCCTCCCTCTGGAACTCACTCCCAAAACACATCCGTGACTGCACCAATCTGCCCCAGTTCAAATCATTGCTCCAAACCCACATATTCAAATCTGCTTTTAATGTTTGATTACTTACTGTATGTCGTGTGTGATTTTTATGCTATGTAATTCTTGTTTTTAAAGTGTTGTTTTACTGTTTTTAACCTATGTACTGTAAAGTGTCAGAGTTTTTAGAAAAGCGCTCTATAAATGAAACGTATTATTAACAACGAACCCCCCTCAGTGACTCTCTGGGGGCTCCCGCTCATTTCATTCACGAACACTCTTGTCATAGATTTAATTATTTATTGCACAAAATGGAAATACAGTTATGTTTGGCGCTTGGCGCTGATGGCTCCGCTCTTTACAGAAGATGCTCCCTGGATTAGCCCAGTAGCATGCTAAGCTAATCAGGGAGCGCAATGCGGAATCCCCTCATGGGTATACAAGAGTGAGTCCAAAGCAAGACATTGAATACATGTTGAACCTTTGAGCCATGCAAGACTCTGAACTAGAAAGGTGGTGGAGGCAAAGCTTTGAGCCATGCAGACTTCGCCTCAGGAAAATCTATCGTCATTCAAGCCATTCAATTGGCGATATACAGATATACAGTACGATCCGATCGCCAATCGGTACAACACTACTACAATAACCAATTGGAACGTTTGATAGTGAAAATGCCTTTTCTAACTTTGAAGCTACTTATGGGGAAATTTCAGGGGAAACTCAGGGTGAAAGCGCAACATGCAAATTCTGCAAATGGTTTATTTGACACAACTAGCATTGATTTTGTTTTGGGTTTTTATGTGTGCAATTAATTATGGGGCGGCTGTAGCTCAGGAGGTAGAGCGGGTCGTCCACTAATCGCTTTGGATAAAAGAGGTCGGTGGTTCGATTCCCACCTCCTCCAGTCTGCGTGTCGAAGTGTCCTTGGGCAAGATACTGAACCCCAAATTGCTCCCGTTGGTGTGCCAGCAGCCTGCGTGGTAACCTGCCGCCATCGGTGTATGAATGGGTGAATGTACCTACTGACTGTAAAGCGCTTTGGATAAAAGCGCTATATAAATGCAGGCCATTTACCATTTACCATTTACCATTAATACTGTGTTCCCATCCCGTCATTCTCAGGACGTACAGTTTATAATCCAGCTGCCATTGCAAAGCGTCTGGTCCGTTCGCAACAACCACCTTCCTCCTTCAAAGACGATGTCCCTTATGGAGTTGATAGAATATCATCACTATGAGTGCGCTGGCATGCAGTACCTGGAGGAGGCTGAGTGCAAATACATCCTGGTGTTGGACTCGTTTGATTGCTACCAAGCTGATCTGGACTGGGAGGTATCTGCCAGTGCACACACACACACACACACACACACAAACACACACACACACACACTACACACACTTTCTATATTTTCTATATTTCTCTATCAATTGTTCAATGTGTTATCATTACTACTGTAATTTGCTACTGTTGTGTCAGCTAGAATTAGCTAGAGATATTTTCTCTGAAGCCCTCTGGGACATGCTTGTAAATTAGGGCTATACAAATAAACTTGACTTGACACACACACACACACTTATGGTACACATAGACATATTCTTCATATAGGAACAAGAAATATAACATGATGAACTTCTTATTAATGCACTTCCCAACCAAGAGCAACAGATCAGATAAACAGCTCTCTTTCTCCCTCTCTCTCTCTCTCTCTCCCTCCTTCTCTGTCTGATTTGTCCCTGCAGAATACTCCAGAGATGACTGACAGTCGCGCTCAAGCACATCCGGACGCCCTGATTGTGAATCTCATCCGAGGCTCTCTGCTTCCCTTTGCCCGCGTCTGGGTGCTGGGGCGACGCGCAGCTGTCTCACACATACCAGCTCGATTCATAGACAGAATCACAGAGATACAGGGCTTCACGTACGTGTTGTGTGTGTGTGTGTGTGTGTGTGTCTGTGTCTGTGTCTGTGACTGTCTTTCTTCTCTGAGTATGTGTATGTGTCAGTAGGTGTGGGCGTGCCTGCATTTGTGTTGTATTGTTGCATTGAAAAGTACAGGGGTACCTGATAGGAGTGTTTTTTGCTAGAAAGTCATACCCCAGATGACTTAAGATAGTGATCTTTTACATCCCTGCTGTTCTGCTGCTAGCAATTACAAACAGGCAGGGAAATTGTAGTATTGTCGTATCAGTTCAAAGTCTTTACCATTGTAATTATTACGGTAGAGTTAATAGTTTGAGGTTAAAGGTCCCAATTCGTGCAGCTGTAACCTCTTAAAAACGTGTGTCTCTGGTCCATAAAACATGATTCTGGATTAATTTGTCGAAAATATAGCAACCCCGTTTGTTGTGACGGAGTTCTCATTCCTCATCTTCCTCATCATCTTCCCAAGAATAGTCTGTTTCTATAATATATTCAGAACTAACAGTTCCCATTGGCCGCTGAGGGAGAGCCCGCCCCAGGCTCCCAGCGGCCAATCAGATTAGCGTCTGTGGACCAGCACGCTAGGTTGCGAGCCATCGCTAACTTAACGGTTGCTACGCTAAAGAGGACATCTCAAAATGCCTAGACTTACCGAATGCACCTCCGCAGTTGCTGGATCACGTACAGTTGGCGTCGCTCCAGCTAGAAGTGTTAATTTTGTGGCTATAGACCAAATGGTGCAGGTAGCTTGTGTGAGAGAGACCCGCGCAGTATGCTTGAGGACCATTGTGACGTCCCAATACCCCGTCTGGGGAACAGAGCGTTAGGGGGCGTGGCTTGAAGGAGACTGCAGGGGGAAGCTGGATAGGGACAAATCCAACTGTGGCAGTTCTGAGCTTGTGACCACTCATTACAGGGAGGGATGACAGCAGTATATATGCATTTACAAGTAAAAACAGCTTTTGCACGGAATGGGACCTTTAAGTTTGTGAAAAATGCCACAATCACTATAGGGTGCAGATTGCCCCCCCCCCCCCCCCCAACCATTTTCTAATTCACAATGAAAACGAATGTAAAATAAAGTTTGACTGAGCTCCAGCTAAATTGTGAAATATAGCCATCTGCTCGCCACGCAGGCACTTAACTAACAGTACTTAACTAACTTACCGTAACTTAACTTAACCTAACTAATTCTCTTGTGTGCACAACATTGTGAGACTATAAACTCCGGCTGACACCCCAAACACCTACAATCCGCAAACAGGAAAATGTACGGTATATTAATGTTTGTTTGTTAACTGCCCCCCCTGGCCTCCTGTCATCTTGCAAAAGTGGCCCCCGGGCAAAGCAAGTTGAGTCTCCCTGATCTACTGCATTCAGGCCGTTCCACCGTCGTATTTTGATCGAGCGACGACGTGGCCGACAGCCGACAGCCGACAGCACACCAACTGAGCTGCGACACCCTGTGTCAGACACAGGTCTGACCAAAAGGGACCCAGGGGATTTTAAAATGCTGCCTGTAATGATGGCAATATTTTGCCCCGAAAGAGGAGTCTGCCCTCTTTTATTGTATCCCAGCAGATATCGGAGGCATCGTCACTCTTTTTCTCTCGAGTAGTTTGGTTTTGTTGACATTTTACACCGCTCACGTGCTAATATGCTATCATTTCCCGCTGGGCTCCCATTGGTCACTGAGCAGCACAATTAGGGTCACTGGCCCTGCTACAGCCCACACTTCTGACACTGCCAGCTGTGCTCGACCTTGTCAGGCTGAACAAACTGGCAACCATCATCAGTGTTGGGAGTAACTAGTTACTTGTAACTTAACTACTTCTTGCAGTAACTAGTAATCTAACTAATTACTTTTCAAATTTAGTAACTCAGTTACAGTTACTAAAATAGTAACTGGGCTAGTTACTAGTTACTTTAGGACATGAAAATAACGGACAACTTCAGAGGATTATCCGGTTTCTGATCCTCAGACCTAGTCCGGGGCGAGAGCTGCAGCCAGAGCCCCAGAGGCTAATGACCTTGATAGGCTATAAGCCCCAGAGGCTAATGACCTTGATAGGCTATAAGCTTCACCATTAAGCGAATGTTCAATGCCACACTGTGGCACAGTGACACTAACATAATGTGTGCATTAATAACAATCGAAGCGGACTTTCAAAAGTAACGCAAAAGTTACTTTCCCTAGTAACTAATTACTTTGAAGTAACTAGTAACTTTAAAGTAATTAAATTAGGGTTTTGAGAGAAGTAACTAGTAACTGTAACTAATTACCAATTTTCAGTAACTTGCCCATCACTGACAAAATAAATTAATAAATCCCAGAGGTGGAAAATGTGTGTGGATGAATGAAGAAGGACTCCATCGTACAGCTTTGGGTGTCCTGGGTTTAAATCCGGCGCAGGACCTTTGTTGCATGTCATGCCCGCTCTCTCTCTCTCCTCATCTTTCATCATGTCTCTCCCCCACTTTAACCTATCCTTAACCTGACGCTGCCAGATAGCGCCCCCGTCTGGCAGCGTCGGGTTAAATCTATCTAGTACTGACACAAAATAGACAGTAGTTAAGTTCTGTCAATTTCAGTGGACCAATGCAGTTGATTAATATATGATGCTCTCCTTCCTCCAGCGAAGAGAATAAAGATGAGTTCCTGACCAAGCGCTTCATGAAGCCAGAATTGGGAGCGAACATCAACGCGCACTCCAAGAAGCTGCCGTCCCTCAGGATGCTCTGTCGCCAGCCCTTTGTCTGCTGGATGGTGGGCACGGTGTTCGAGCGCTGCTACCGCTACCACGGCTACGGCGTGGATGCCCCCAAGCTCACGCCGTTCTACATCCACATCATGGTCGTCCAGACCAACCGCAAGCTGGCACGCTACTGTGGCATGAAGGAAAACGAACTGGTACAGTGCTATTGTAGTTTTTAGTAGTTTGCTGTATCATAAGCTAGTACTTCTAATTGAACTAGAGACTTAATTTGTTTATTTCTTGTTACTTTTCTCTTTACTATTGACGATTTAATAAATACTAGTAGTTATTTTCGAGTTAATGGTGAATAATTAGATTTTTGCAAGTCACTTTTATGTTGTTACTAGTAATTAAAATGTTTTGTTTTCATTGAATCCTATCAGTCCACACATTTTAGATATCAAACTTCTCATTACTCACTAGTCAATATTTTAATTAGAACTAAGTCTCTAATCTAATTCTAACTCGTTAATATGAATGAGTTACTACTAGTAGGTATTACCTATGCTAATGTTTACTTGTTACTATTCTGCTGTTACTAGATACTAACTAGAAACGCACTACAATCCTGCTGAGAAACAAACAAATGCCACCGAAAACATAACCTCCTTGGCGAAGGCAGTGTTCTGTGTCTGTGGACACTTTTTTACTGAACACAATAACTAAAGAACAAAACTTAGATAAACAAAACTTAGACACTGACACGGTCACCACAGGTTCCCCTTGGCCTATACAGATGATCTGATGGGGTTTTTTTTTTTTTTTGTGATCAAATTTTTATTATTCAATTTTGTCAAATGAAGATCATGACAGTGGTACTATAAATAGTACAAGGAGTCATATGCATACATACAGCAATTGACAGGCTATATTTATATCACCAATGCCTTGCAAAGAAAAGATTAAAAATACATGTTAGGAGTAAGGAGAGAGAAAAGAAAAAAAAGAGAAACTTGAGGGAAACGGACAAACAAAACAATAATAAAAAAAATAAAGTACAAGTACAATAAAAATATGGACACTAGAAATGTGTATATGTGTAGATCTTATATCCTATCAGAGTGACACCTTAGATCTGAACAAGAGACTCTGGGTTTGAAAAAGAACCAATAAGGATGTCCCAGGCCTCTATAGTTGGGATGGGATTTTGACGGACCCTTGCTGTGTAGATTTGCATATTAATGAGTACAAAATACAGACACAGTGTTCATGTTAGCATCACTCATGTGTTATTTGAAGACAAGTATGTTGTTTAATTCATTCATTAATTAGCGTAATCAATAACCTCATCAGTATAACTGATTTAATACATCGCGTGATCATGTTTAGGACATTAGGCATGCTCAAGTGCTTCTTGTGAGTCAAAATGAAGATATCAACATTGTTGTTGTTTTTGTTGTGTTCTTTTTATATGAGGAGTTGAGCTGAAAGTTGAAATCTTAATCATTTGGTTTCTAGGCACATAATATCAAAATATATGTCACACATCTATCAAGATATATGGTTAGCAATGATACACACTACCTGATATTCATTACTCAATTTAAGAAAAATAAATACATAAATAAATAACCTACTGTATGTAGGCCATCTGCCATACTCTATTCTATAGTTTGTTAAAGGAGCTACATTTCACATGCTGTTTCCTTTCCCCTCAGAAATGGAGGGATGACGAGAGGACCATGCACTCCAAGTTGGGGAAGTTGGCCCTGAAGATGCTGGAGAGGAACACCAGTATGTTCTCTGAAGAGGACCTGAAGGAGCACGGCCTGAAGCTGAATGAGGTGGTGATCTTCTCTGGCCTGTGCACCGAGATCCCCACCGCCGCCTCCAACAAACAGAAGTACGCCTTCATACACTTCAGCTTTCAGGTAACAACACCTTTCGGATGATGTCAAAATATGCCGCCTTTCAGAAACTATCCCTCACTATTCTGCAAAACCATTTTTATGTTGGTCGGTCCCGTAATTCTAATATATTGAATTACATTTATCTTGCATTTACAATTTACTTAGCATTTTAAATGTTTGACGTGATTTTACTTAACAATAAAATGCAAGTATACTTGTGAAATAAGTTGAAGGCATTTCAGAGACTTGCAAGCTACAGAAGTGGATGTTAATGATGATAGATATGTTCCTACTGAGAATAGAGATTGAGGTTGAGGTGATTTGCTAGCTTAGCTCGCTGATGTACATTATAGCCATGTCTAAACAATATTGTGACTTTCAATCTGGATGTTGCTTATCTTCCCATTCTCGTCCTGCCTTTTCTGTTTCCTTATACTGTAGCTGACATCAAATTATGTAAAAATGGATACTAAATTCACTTAAAAAAAATACAGTATATATACACCATTTCAACTTGACAATATAAACATTCTAAGTTGGCCGTAGCCCTACTTCCTCCCTTTTTTGCTAACTAGGATGACATCATCACTGATGACATCACTGATGACCTCATCACTGAACTATAGCCTCAGCCTTTGGGCAATCAGCCTTAGGCCAATTAGGGCAATTAATCTGCCCTAATTTAAAAAATCTGGCTCAGTCAGGTCACCCGCACGGGTGACCTTTACACACACACTGAAGGTTTCAGCCTGATCGCACGTAAAACGGCATCGCTGTGGCCAAACACAGAACTTGAAACAGAGCCCACATACTCAATTTTATAGATATAGATAGATATATAGATAGATATATAGATAGATAGATAGATAGATAGATAGATAGATAGATGGATGGATAGATAGATAGATAGATAGATAGATAGATAGATAGATAGATAGATAGATAGATAGATAGATACAATAGCTGACAGGAAATAAACTTGAGGCCAAACTGTTCCCTAGCAACAAAGCTCTGGTTCTATAGACGGTTTTAAGTTGACAACAAAAACATTCTAAATTGAACCCCCGCTCACTTCCTGTTGCAGTGTTTGCTATGGACATAAAAGAAAAAAAAACATTCAAGTGCAGGACTGACCATTACGTGAAAACCGTCTATACAGCTGAGCGGCGAAAACAAAAGTAACGATGTCGAGTGAATATTTCTGCAGTTTGCCGAATGCTGAGAAAAAGGAAGTGCTGTGGGGTTGCGCTCTGGTGAAAACCGTCTATAGTAGAGAGACTGGAATCATTGGAGAGAGAGTGCGGGCATGGCGCGCATTTAAACCACAAGGTCTGTCCCCAGTGACGGGAAATCTCACAGGGTGATAATCTCAAACAGCAACTCTTCTTCCTTCCTCCAGGAGTTCATGGCGGCCGTGTACACCTTCCTGATGATGTGCGTGGAGGGCAGGAACGTTCTGGGCCCTCACCCCAGCCTGCACATGCCCAAGCTCTTCATGATGAAGGACCAGACCAAGTCTGCGACGGGCCTGGTGCACAGTGCTCTGGCCCGGACCCTGGGCTCCCCGCTGGGCCACTACGACCTGTTCCTGCGCTTCCTGTGTGGCATGCTCTGCAAGGACAACCACAACGACCTGCTGAGGGGGATGCTGTTCCGCCACCGCGCGCCGCAGGTGGTCGGCCTGGACGAAGCGCAGAAGGTGATCCAGAAGTCCATCGACACCGCCCCCGAAGAGCGACAGGCGAACCTCAAGGAGTGCCTCAGAGAAATGATCCAGAAGGACGATTAAGACAGAGGCGCCCGAGGGCCGCGGCTTTGAAAGGATCGACAGTGAATCGTGGTCTTCTTTGGCACAACTAACGGTCCTTACACATCAAGAGCGATGCGAATATACGGCACGAAATTGCGATGCAAGTTTTGACCCACCTGTCAATCACAGCCACAGATGTGTACACGTCGGAAGCGAATTTCTGAAAAATCGACCGTGGTTCGAAAAAATAAACACCGCAATAACGCTCGGCGAAACTTCGCCGTTGGTATGCACGGTTGCATTGACTGATATAGGTTCGGAAAATATTATTGACGTGCGAATTAATCGCACGAGAAAAACGCTCCCGATGTGTAAGGACCTTAAGAGTTACCATATGATTAGGGGTCCCAGCACACGGTGCAGGGAGGGAAGTGAACGCTATTGTCTTTGTTCTTGTTTTGGATTATTATTATTATTATTATTATTCCGCCGTTTATAGCCTAAAAGTGTCTGGAGCTCAGAAGCCGTAATAGCTGCAGTGACCAAACCTAGGGCATAGGTCTAAACTCTAAAGTCTCAGCCACTACCCATGTTACAAAATTCATGTCAATTGGCCTCATGGTGGCGCTACAGCAAACAACTTTACGTTTTGGCCTATAACTAGTCTGGCTTGCCAGCCTCCCCTCCCTTCCGTGAGAGTAGTCTGGCAGCGCTGGTCTACATTCTGGAATTGCGAGGGGGAAAAAAGCTCTGTTTGGTTTAACCAATCACACTCGCCTTGGGTGGTGCTTAGCGGCAGTGGCCTTGGAAAATAGTTTCCAACAATCTAAATCTTCGTCAAAACTTGCCATTTTCAACATGTAGCAACGAGCTAGCGTGTAGGTTTCTGCCGTTAGCTTGCTAGCTAGTTAACGTTGTTTTCACTCTGGCGGCCGGGGACATAAGAGTAAAGCAGGGATGATGACGTATTTTTGTAGGCTTTATCCAGAAATCGCCGCCATTTGGTTTGTCAGTGGAAAAGTCTATGGGGTTTTAGAATGGGGATTTCACTTGAATGCATAAAATAAGGTAACAAAATAACAAAAGTTTATGGGAACGCGAATTTTGGTTCAGCATGATACTCTTCACAAACATGAATAACTTTTATGCCTTTTGAAGTGTTTTCTAAAAATCGCGTTTAAAAAAAGCATTTACATTCCAAAAGTCATAAAAGTTATTCACGTTTGTGAAGATGATCATGCTGAACCCAAATCCGCGTTCCCATAAACTTTTGTGAACCACAGACCTTATTTTATGCATTTAAGTGAATTCCCCATTCTAAAACCCATTCACTTTTTTGCTGACGAACCCGGAAGTATACTTCCCGACTCGTTCCTGCGGTTCTCTATTTACAGCGACACACAGCGGAAGCCGCTCTGATTGACGTGGTCGGAGCCAATGACAGAGCTTGTAAGCGGGGAGCGAAAATCCGGCGGCGACTGAAACGGACGCCTCCAATGGGAGAGCAGCTACAGCAGGGGAGGGCTTATGCCAGCAGCCTGTTTCCATGCAGCCAGACTCCTCTCACGGAAGGGAGGGGAGGCTGGCAAGCGAGACTAGCCTATAACTGATCGATATGGGCCACAATCCAGATTTCTTGGTTCATTCTGCATCCATCCATATAGAGAGCCGTCAACGTCACTTCCTGCTTCAGTAGGCGCACTAAGAGATTTCATCTGCCATTTATTTTCCCATAGACATTCCATAAACTGCTTATAAAAAATATTTTTACTTGGTGAAACCAAACGATTCAGCTATATTTAGTGTCAGACCAAAACTTAAAAATATATATATATATATTTAAATATGCTCTCCTGTTTCTAAATATAGCAGAATCGTTTGGTTTGACTGAGTAAAACTATTTTCATGAGCATTTTACAAAATAAATGTAAAAAAAAAAAAAAAAAAAAAACGTCACTCTTACAAATTTTGTCAAATCGTCACCGGATTTTCCACACGTCTGGACTGTCCTGTACAAAAGTTATCGATTATTATCGTTTTTGGTAGTCCACCATCTTCTTATATAATTGCTGTTGTGGGCGGGGCCCATTTCACAAAAATCGACCTAACTCAGGAACGCATTGTCCTATGGTAATCAAACTTGGGACACGTCACGCGTGCAGGTATGTACTCTGAGCCAATATCAAAGAAATGTTGTCATTTTGCCTATATATAGATACATAACTCTGTGACTTTAAGATCATTAGGAACAAAATTCATGTATTGCTGGATTCCTTGGACAAAGTCGCATCTATCCATGTAGGCCACTCCCATTTCAGCCCCCAAGGTCTTCCGCCATTTATAATCTTGTCTAAATTCGTTTTTAGTCTTCTTCTCCTACATACTTTGTCCAATCGTTACTAAATTTGCCACAAAGCATGTTCAGACTGTCTTGATATTCTATACGGTTTTGCTACAACTGTCTTTCAAACTTTGTAGGCAAGCCAGATCAATCGCCAGATAGGCGTGCCTTGCTCAAGCCACACTGAAGCGATCATTCACGATTCAGTCCTATTTTCCAAGGCGTGAAGCTGCCAGGCGTGAAGTCAATGGAAGTTGTGGGCGGGGTCAAGGCGTGCCGAGCGAGGCGCTGAGGAAAAGAGAGTGCTTCTCGTGTGACCGGTTAAGCGTGAACTTAGCTACAGCGTGGCTTCCAGAGGTTCAAATCCCGTGGATAATGCTGTCTCCTCACACTGCTAAGCTTGTGCCTTGTGATAACTAAGCGTAATGCCTTAAGTTTCTAATTATTGGACAAGTGACACATGAAAAGATTCACTTGACCGATGTCGGGCCAAAACAAAATCACATGTCATTTTTTGTGTGCTACTTCTCTAATGTTTTGTCTGTATGTCTTATCAAATTATGCTTGGTACCCTCAATCGCAGCTTGTGGCTATATTTTTTTAGATATAATTTTTATAGAAATGAGCTGTTTGATGTGTGAAAGTTGGAAATAAATAGTTAAGATAGACTGAGTATCTCCTGCTCTGTTGGGCTTGTCTTTGTGTTTGTCAGAGTTGTACAAGAATAGAATACCGCCCCCATCTGGCAGCATCAGGTTAGTTGTAGCCCATCAAATTTCAGAATTTCATACAACAGACCAGTGGTTCTCAACCTTTTTGAGCCGCGACCGCCAAAAACCTTTAGGCTGGGGTTCGTGCCCCCCCCCCTCCCGCCGCTCCCCAACCCAAACCAATGACTTCCCAGTGCGCACACATTCACACACTGATTTCCCTCACTCACTCAAATCTATTTTTATACAGTTTATAGTGTATATAGCTTTATAATTTATATAATACAATCATTGGTATGGAAGATTTAAGGATCATGTGGGGGGGATATTTTCTTTCTATCCCCCAAAATAATCTTGCGACCCCCAGGTTGAGAACCACTGCATCAGACCAATGCTAATTTTGATGACGACGTCAAACTTTCAAATAGCAGCCGTCTTACCACTGTACTGGGCAAATGAAAATGATCAATCTATGCATTCCAATCCAGAGGATATTTTTGCAATAATCTAACTAGAATAATATAATGTCACGCTGTGCGTGACATTATAATGTTACCTCACCTGACCCCATTTTTTTTTTTTGATATTGTGGATATATTGCCCTTTGACCAAAAGCAGTAACCTGACGCTGCCAGATGGATGGGTTAGTTTCACATTCTGTTTCACTAGCCGTGTCTTGTGAACACGATACCGCCTCCGTCTGGCAGTGTCGGGTAACAAAAGCAGGGGAGTGAAAAGAAAACCCTTTTAACATGGAATGCACCCTTTGTTTAGAGATTGTGATGAGGTGTGATGAAACACAGTCAATGGGCAGTGGACTTTGTGGAATCATGGGAAGTTTTACAGTTGATTGCAGACGGACCTGAACGGTCCCACTGGAGAACGTTCACACTGATGTGCTGAGAGCTTTCATGGTCAGGGTTGATGGAGATAGCCTAGTGTTCTGTTAACATCTGGAAACAATCTGATGACAAAATAAAGAGTGCGGGAGAGTGATGTCTTTTTATATTCAAATATGCTGGGCTTTAAATAATCTTATGCATGTGCCTTATGTGTGCATTTGTCCCTCTCTGTCATAATGATCAATAAAAATAACATTTTATAACGCTGGTTGAGTTTTCTGGTATGTAGGCTACGTGTGTGTATCCTGACGCTGCCAGATCAATCAATCAAGCAATCAGTTTAATACATGTCCCAGAAGGGCACTTTGGTTCACATCAGACAGTAGTGTATAATTACAACATCATTACTAGTTTGAGATTAGTAATAAAGGCACACTTCAGAATTGAGATACATTATTACTACCGTAGTTTTAAAGTAATAAAGGCACACTTCAATATTATACAATACATAAACATTTGTTGCATTATGTACAGATTCCAAAGGACCATCTGCTGCCCTCAGCCAGGTCGCCGCGTGCGCAGCGCCACCGTTGCACTAGCTCCTCAAACAACGCAAGTGGCTCGCTGTCATCAGTGCCAGATGGATGTATCGGAGGATACATCCATCCAGGATGGGGGCGGTATTGTTTTCACAGTCTTCACATAATACCGCCCCCGTCTGGCAGCGTCAGGTAAACGTGTGGGTGTGTGCTCAGGCACAAATACAAATAAAAAAAATCACAGTGTGCGGATTTTTGCTGGCTCATTCCTGTGAAGTTGTCGCGCTTGAGATGTGCATTGTGCACATGCCATTCACTGGGTTGAAATCGTCATAGAGCGCTTATAGCGCTGTATAAATTTAATTTATTTTTATTATGATTATACAGACCAGCCAATCAAAAATAGATCCATGTCTGCTAATGTGAAATTGTTACTGCTGTTGTGCTTTATAGTGAGTTGTTACCTTTGACCCTTCAGTTTGAATGAAGTGACGACCGGTATGTCGTCGTTCACCCTTTCCTAGTCAAGCATGTTCAAACAATATGAGAATACAGAAGAATAAGTGAAATACTTCATCAGATGGATATATTTTTAATTATTGGATCAATGATATTATTAACAGACTTGTTTTCAGAAGCTTTCAAAGCTTATTAGTTCTAAGCGATGGTTCTAAGTTATCAAAAAAGGAATAGAAGTGCAATAAATGGAATATCAAACAATCAATAGCCCATTCACCAATATTCAAAACAATATTAAAAGAATGGAGAAAATGTAAAAAGCTGTGACAGCATTTGCAGATGACTCTTCTGTAGTCTGGAGGGCCTCATGCAGTCTTGTTGAGATCTGCCGAGACACGTAGGACAAAAAAAGACAGAATCTGCATTGAGACAGAGGTTCATTTCTGCGGTCACCTGGAAATCTTGTACAGCAGTTTTGGTCAGTTTTGCTGCTGTGCCTGCACACATGGTCCTCTATATGGCTTTAGCAAGTCTAACTCAAGTCTAAGTCTAACTTTGCCCCAGGCCTCAAATCACAGGGTTCACACGGTCATGGAAAACCTGGAAAAGTCATGGGAATTTAAAAAATCTTGTTTTCTAGGCCTGGAAATGTCATGGAACTAGTAAAATCCGTGAACGTTTTGGAAAAGTCATGGGATTTCATTGTGTGTAATATGTGTAATTAAATTAATTTAGCTCTCTCCCCTGCTAATCCGATCATTGCGCCACCCCCCTCTGCCGATCTGAGGAGATCTGACTAGCAGTCAATCAGTCACCAACCGCTTCTTTTCACCTGACAGCAAGGAGTTTAATCCGGCAGGACGTAGCGCGTGGGACGATTCCCCCCAGTTCCTCTCCCCCTTGAACATGCACCCCAACCGACCAGAGGAGGCAATAGTGCAGCGACCAGGACTCCTACCCCACTGGCTTCCCACAGCCAATTGTGTCTGTAGGAACGCCTGACCAAGCCGGAGGTACTGCCGGGAATTGAACCCGGGTCTCCGCAGGGGTAGGCTAGTGCTTATACCTCTACACACTACCCAGACGGCCCAATTAAATGTAATTGTTAATCTTCCATGGATAACATTCCACGTAATGTAACATAACGGGAAATGTATTTTTTGTAGCTGTTAGTGCTTTTTTTCTTCTTCATAAATATTTGTATGGAAGGTTAAAATGATTTTTCTTCAATAGCTTCCATGTACTGTGATGCAGTGACTCTAAAGAACTAAAATCCAATATATAATAAACAGGTGTGTCCTATTTGTCCAGTGTAGTTCGAATTTCTGGTATTGATTCAGTCACCTCCTCACATTACATGGAAATTCTATTATGGATCCTAGAAAGGTCATTGAACAGTTTTGAAATGTTGCCTATGAAAATGTGTGGGAAGAAACCCCGTTACAATATCAAACACACGGCAACGACGACAGTGATGTCCGATTAGGCCTTCAACAAAACCCTCCATCAACCGTTCTTCTTACACTGGCAGATGAAAGGCAGCTCCAGGTGGCAGCAGTCATCCAGCCACGTGGGTTCTTCCTCCGTCTGGATGATCTTTCCACAGTGGTAGTTGAGGCGGTCGCGGGGGAAAGCGGTGTCCCACCGGTCAAAGTGGTCCACTGGTGGCCCACCGGTCCACACCCAGGGCGCGTCCCAGCCAAAGATGCACCGCTCCAGGCCGATCCACGCCCCATCTCCAGGTAAGTGTGTGCCCTCCAGGAGTTGGTCCACAGCAGCCTGCACGCTCTGGCTGCTGATGTGGACCAGGGTGGAGCCATTATGGAGGCAGTGCTCCAGGGCTGCGATCCAGCTTTTGGATTCGTTGTGGAACCACAGGCCTGCATGGCCACCACCACCACACAAAGCACAACACGCACGCATGCGCGCACGCACACACACACACACACACACTGCTCATTTACCAGTATGCATCCCCCCTCTCTCTAACCCTAAAGGCCTATATACTCACCATGGCAGTCAGGAGTGGTTGAACTCTTATTAATACCAGGAGTGGTCAGACTCTCACCAGGAGGAGTTACACCTTCCTCACAGTCAGAGTCCTCATCTGCCAAGGGAGCATACAGCATTTAAGAAGAAGAAGAATTTCATTAATTTCACAGTTCTGATGAGATGCTTCAGACACACACAAAAAAGAAACTGTGATTTGTCTGTTGCTCTTCGGTAGACTGCAGGTAGACTGCAGGTAGACTGCAGGTAGACTGCAGGTAGAGCTCATCTTTGTAACACAGGAGGCCTTTCTTACTGGAGCATCTACCTGCACTTCATTTGAGAGGTTATTTTCACACAAACCTCGTCAGCACTAGGCTATCTAACCAGGATTTGTCCCCGGGAACTGGTTCTTCACTGGTCCATGTCCTAGGTGTAGGATGAGGACGTTGGTTTTGTACAGTATGAAAAACAACTTAGATTTGAAAATTGCCTGAGCTACACAGCCTAACCCATCATCAGTGAATATGAAGCTATCATTTAATTTGGTTTTGTTGGAGTTTTTTGTTGTTTTGTCCTTATTTAATTGTGCCCAAATTAAGTGTTTTCATATCAATGTGCACATTTATGTTTCGCTCTGCTACTCTCAGTCAACTGATACGCAGGAGGAAATCAATATCTCTGCCAGGAAACACTCCCCCAAATCCTTACAACTTTATTCATCCATCCATGTCTTCTTAATTGGGCGTTTTTGTTAGCCTTTAATGTCAAGCTATACGGCAACATCTGTATTTTAGCCTACAAACAACGAAAAAAAAAAATGCAGAATGATTGGGAAGTAGGCTAAACTGTATTAAATGGCAGGTTTTCTCCTCTTATAGCCTATAACTATCATCTGTGTAACAAACCATCTGGCAGCGTCAGGTTATAACTGTCATGAGTTGTGGAATAAAAACATTAACAAGCTACAGGTAGTCTCTTGCTAAATAGCAGTAAAAGGTAGGCCTAAATGTGAAGGCCTTTACCAGTTTGACAGACAAAGTGGAAGGTAGCTCTACAATCCGCTGGACGCCACTTGGAAGAATTGGTAGACAAGGCACAGTCGAAAGCACTTTTAGGATGATAACCACTGTCCCAGTTAGTGTAGTTCATTGTAATGTCCTCTGCATCACCAGACCACTTCCAGGTTACACCGTCTCTTTTATTGAGCCCGATCCATACAGTAGCCGTGGGGTTCAACTTCAATTCCTGCCAGGTTTGAGAGTCTGCCTCGGTGCGTATGATGGCCAGCTTCATGTTTTTCTGTTCATGGCAGTAGCTTTCCGCCTCACTCCAGTCTTTCGGCTGGTTGACAAGGCAGTATTTCTTGGCTGAATGAATTACTGTTGAAATAAAGTGAGAATAACTTAATAGCCTGGTAACCAGCCCCAATGAGTATTCATTGGCAAAAATAGCCTGTAATTGCTACTAGCACAGATACTGTAGGTCTACATCACAAACGTTTTCAGTAATTCCCAGGTGCAATTTAATTTGGATAAAAGTCATTCCAATTGTTGTATTACAACAATTCGATTGATTAAAGAAAGGCCATTTCTGGATCTCTGGTTTTCTTAGACAAATCTCAAATGTAGACGTAACAGCCCATGCTCCATCTGACGAGGCCTTTTGCCTCTTTCTAGCATATTAAATACAAATTTGCTTTCATTAACTTGTGGTTTTAAATTTGGTAAGAAAAGCCTAAATTAAAACGTAACATAACTAGGTGAAAAAACAACAACAACAACAGTACTTGCCTTTGCAGTTCCTGAGAGTGTACCTGGAGATAGCTGCTGATTTAGTTTGTATCTTCATAGTCTTATCAAATTTTCTGGCCTTGAGGAAACACTTAGGACCTCTATGCGAGAAAAATAGGAATCGGAAAAAGAAGCTTGATTGTATCCAAGCTTGAGCTACATGTCTTTTTTTCTGTAATCATAAGAAATCATAAGACATGTGACACAAACATGCTGGCTCACATAAACTGAGAAAAAAGACCTCACTACAACACAACATGGGAAATATATATCTTTTTATTTACCCTTCATCAAATTGAAAAAATTGGCAGGGGTCATTGACGGTACAGCATTGTCTACAGTTAGTTGAACTCTCTTCTCCGCTGTCACTTTGGCTTATATCCTCTCCATCAACATCAATGTCAAAACCATGTAGCAGGTTTGTGATAGAGTCTGTGGAATGGAAATATCAGAATTTACACAAAAAATGTGTTAAAGTGGAAGTAACAGCAGAGGCATTTTAAACCATTCATTCATTCATTAATTAATTGATTGATTGATTGATGCATCCATCCATCCATCCATCAATTCATTCATTCATTCATTCATGTTCTGTAGCCTAGGCTACTTGCTAAATTCCATTCTCTTGACAAATAAAAACCCATTGCTTCCTGGATCACAAACAATCTGATTATTAATTAATTAGTTAATTAGATTATTAAGATAACGCCCAGCTTCTCAAAGAGATTCAAGTGCTCACCTTTGACTACTGTCACATGGTGTGAAACCATGCAGTCGTAAGGAAAACATGGGCAGAATGTGGTTTTACAGAAAGTGGTCTTGCTGTCTGCTGGCTTAATGGTCAGATGTCTGTTTTCATTATGCCAACATCCAGTTTCATGAGAAGAAAACCTGCATACATGCTCGCAGTCATAGATCAGAGCGGCACTGCTTCCCTCTGGTACCCATATTTCAGTCCCTGAAACCAATGGGAGCAGGATTGCTGCAAAGTTGGGAGATCACATGAGGATCATTTTTTTAATCTCTCTGAATCACACCCCCCCCCCCCCCCCCCCCCCCCCCCCACCATAACAGTACAAATGTGTGTAGGTGGGGGGGAAACAAACAATAAACAATGGTTTCTAAAATATTTCACCTATTAATAATAACTACAAACTGTTCAAGGCCACTCGGTGAGGAACATACCCAGCAGCAGCAGTAGAGGGGTCAACTGTGCCATGGCCTCTAAACACGTAAAGATACAACGTAACGTAAACGTAATGTAACATAACGTAAATATATCAATGCAAATTGCTGAGCTCAGATGTATCGGCCTAAACAACTCAAACACAACAGCCTTTTCACCTGTTTCACCTGCCATATGTCTCACCTCAATTGAAGCTATCTGGGAGTTGAAAGGTCAAGTTATTCCTGCTAAATGACTATATATACTTACTTACCTAGTCAAAGACTTGTTTTCCCTCTCCAGGACCTGATGGATATATGAACAAGAATATTCACAACATCAGTTTGTAGAGGAGTTTGTCTCTTCCCCTTTTCTGAACAGAAGACCACACCCAGACCTGACCTGCTGCTTATTGGTTTTAAAGGGGCATGCCACTGAATTTCACTGAAGTTCATTTATCCTATGCTTTAGATGGCGATGTGGATAACAGAGATACTAACAACCAAAGTATCATGAAAACATACTGTCATCTTCATTGATTGCCTCCATAATGTAGGTTACCAGTGTACCAAATGTTTTACAGAAAGAGTACTTTTTCCCTTTTTCCACTTTGTCTGAGCAGCATGAATGCAAACCAATACTGGAAAAACACCCTTTCAAAATTAAACATGTCATTTTGATGTTTACCAGAGAATGTCTGTATCTTTCTGCAACTGGAGCAAATACAACTTCTCAACTTTATTTCTAGTGCACTTTTCAAAAGTGCAAAGTTACAAAGTGCTTTATAAACATGCAGCAAACATGACAGAATAAGAGTCATGCACCATTGGATACAAAATACAAATAAAATAAGAGGCAAGACTGAAAACATGGTTTTAAAGTGCAGTAAATAGGACATAAATATAAAATAGATAAATAAAATGAACGTAAAAATAAAATACACTAAGGGTGTCAGGTATGTTATATGTCAGTACACAGCTAAGCCCCTGTAAGATTTGCCCAGCAATTCAACAGTGCATCTAAATTTGATGCAAAACAGCTCTGTCCAGCCTGACATATATGCTGTCATAAAATGCAGATGTGTTGAAGAGAGGCATACTTTACAACAATGTTCTGCATAACTTGGTATTGAAATATTCGAGCAGTGTGACTCTCTAACCACAAAATAAAAAAGGTAACATGTTGTTTGGTGTCGAGTGTGGCTGGTAGTTCTGTGTGTCTGTCTGATGTGACAGGAATAATCAGGCAGTATTGTAATTGTGTGTAAGAGATGTTTTGGTCCATCCAAGAATACGGAACTACAGCTCCTCGTCTCCACTGCACGCAAATGCAAATCAAAAGGCTTACAAAAATGAGAGCTTTGTTTACACTGTTACAGGATGCAAATGTCTGTCTCTCTGCTTATCTATACAGAAAAGCCAATCCGACGGTCCGTCGCCAACTCAACGTCTATCCGAGGCTGTAGCTGTCTCTTTTTTGAAAGCTACCTGTAGAGTGAAGATATTGGTGGTATCATATGAATGAAACATCCATAGGTACTAACCACGTCGTGCTAGCTTGTCGGGAAGGGCGCTAATTAATGCTCTGAAGTTCAGCTAAATTTAGGCGAAGGGGGGAAAAATGCGGGCCCAATTCAAAGGGGTCCCTTGACCTCTCACCTCAAGATATCTCAATGAGGATGGGTTCTATGGGTAGATTGGGTACCCATGAGTCTCCCCTTTACAGACATGTGTCCACTTTATGCCAATAGAGAAGAAGAAGAAAGGCCAGCACGCTCAATGTCCTTTTAGTGCTTTTAATCAATCTGGGTCAGATGTAGCTTGTGCTTTCAATGAGCCCACTTGTATTCATGGTCGGGTCAGACAGGAAGCGCCCTGACATAGACCAAAGGGCTAGGAAAGGGGGCACACACACACACACACACACACACACACACACACAGACAGACAGTGAGCAACATTTCGCCTGCAAGAGACCACGATGGAAATAAGTCTTGGACTTTATCGTGCTATCCCAGCTTCACTCCCATCTCGTGTCTTGTGTGTTGTGTACATGGTGCACTGTATGACTATGCTGTGTGTCCTCACTTTTCTCTGATTTTTTTTAACATCATGATCTGTTCATATTACATCACACACAGTAGGTAGTACTAATTTCCTTCACTTCGCTCTTATAAACAATATATATATTTTTTTATTATGCACTACTAGCAATCATAGGCACAAAGGAATTATACATCTAGGCGTTTTGCCTGGCGGGAAATGACGGTGGTGTCCAGGTGGTTTCCCAGGATTTTAAAACCTGCCCCTGACCTTCACCGGATCATAACCCACTGCCATGCAAATGTTCTGCCCAATACAACCAGGATCATAACCCACTGCCATGCAAATGTTCTGCCCAATACAACCAGGATCATAACCCACTGCCATGCAAATGTTCTGCCCAATACAACCAGGATCATAACCCACTGCCATGCAAATGTTCTGCCCAATACAACCAGGGGCACGCACGCACGCGCGCACGCACACGCGCGCACGCACACGTCAACTTTATTATATGTAAACATTTTGCATGTTCAAATGGAAGCCATGGTGATAAGTGAACAAATGCTGCTTATGATTCTATTCATCAATATTTTCATTTGGCTGTGGCAAGGCCCACTGTGGATGAAAAGTGGCTATTAATCAGCTTTGCTCTAAGAATTAGCGATGAGGAAGTTGTCATTTGCAGCCCCATCTCAGAGAGAAAGAGTCAATATTCTTCTCATTTAAAAGGCCATGTCTTTAGTTGACCTGATTTGACTGAACTGTTATGAATGCTCAATATTCTCTCATTCTTTTCTGCGTTGGATCTCAATGCTGCTCACTGTGTCTTCACTCACTCTAACACACACACACACACACACACACACACACACACACACACACACACACCCACACACACACACACACACACACACACACACACACACACACACACACACACACACACACAGTTATATGACAGCACGTCATGCACACTCATATGCATTCCTTCACACTCCTTCTCAAGGACACAATCACATATTCACCTCACCTTCTCCCTGACTGATCCTCACCTCACCTTCTCCCTGACTGTTCCTCACCTCACCTTCTCCCTGACTGTTCCTCACCTCACCTTCTCCCTGACTGTTCCTCACCTCACCTTCCCCCTGACTGTTCCTCACCTCACCTTCTCCCTGACTGTTCCTCACCTAACCTTCCCCC
Organism: Poromitra crassiceps; assembly: GCF_964638095.1. Classification (NCBI taxonomy): domain Eukaryota; kingdom Metazoa; phylum Chordata; class Actinopteri; order Beryciformes; family Melamphaidae; genus Poromitra; species Poromitra crassiceps. The sequence continues at coordinate 55,472,800 of NC_139642.1, read as the reverse complement.
TGACTGTTCCTCACCTCACCTTCTCCCTGACTGTTCCTCACCTCCTCCCTGACTGTTCCTCACCTCACCTTCTCCCTGACTGTTCCTCACCTCCTCCCTGACTGTTCCTCACCTAACCTTCCCCCTGACTGTTCCTCACCTCACCTTCTCCCTGACTGTTCCTCACCTCCTCCCTGACTGTTCCTCACCTCACCTTCTCCCTGACTGTTCCTCACCTCACCTTCTCCCTGACAGTTCCTCACCTCACCTTCTCCCTGACTGTTCCTCACCTCACCTTCTCCCTGACTGTTCCTCACCTAACCTTCCCCCTGACTGTTCCTCACCTAACCTTCTCCCTGACTGTTCCTCGCCTCACCTTCTCCCTGACTGTTCCTCACCTCACCTTCTCCCTGACTGTTCCTCACCTCACCTTCTCCCTGACAGTTCCTCACCTCACCTTATCCCTGACTGATCCTCACCTCACCTTCTCCCTGACTGTTCCTCACCTCACCTTCTCCCTGACTGTTCCTCACCTAACCTTCTCCCTGACTGTTCCTCACCTCACCTTCTCCCTGACTGTTCCTCACCTCACCTTCTCCCTGACTGTTCCTCACCTAACCTTCCCCCTGACTGTTCCTCACCTCACCTTCTCCCTGACTGTTCCTCACCTCACCTTCTACCTGACTGTTCCTCACCTCCTCCCTGACTGTTCCTCACCTCACCTTCTCCCTGACTGTTCCTCACCTCACCTTCTCCCTGACTGTTCCTCACCTCACCTCACCTTCTCCCTGACAGTTCCTCACCTCACCTTCTCCCTGACTGTTCCTCACCTCACCTTCTCCCTGACTGTTCCTCACCTAACCTTCCCCCTGACTGTTCCTCACCTCACCTTCCCCCTGACTGTTCCTCACCTAACCTTCTCCCTGACTGTTCCTCACCTCCTCCCTGACTGTTCCTCACCTCACCTTCTCCCTGACTGTTCCTCACCTCACCTTCTCCCTGACTGTTCCTCACCTCACCTTCTCCCTGACTGTTCCTCACCTCACCATCTCCCTGACTGTTCCTCACCTCACCATCTCCCTGACTGTTCCTCACCTCACCATCTCCCTGACTGTTCCTCACCTCACCTTCTCCCTGACTGTTCCTCACCTCACCTTCTCCCTGACTGTTCCTCACCTCACCTTCTCCCTGACTGTTCCTCACCTCACCTTCTCCCTGACTGTTCCTCACCTCACCTTCTCACCGACTGTTCCTCACCTTCTCCCTGACTGTTCCTCACCTCACCTTCTCCCTGACTTTTCCTCACCTCACCTTCTCCCTGACTGTTCCACGTTAAATACAGTGTGGTGTTTGAAGGAGATGAAGAGATTGAAGAGAAGATCAGCTTATTTAAAGTGAAGATCTTGCTTTACAGTCACAGTAAAACCAAAGGGAAACCATGCAGATTGCATGCTGAATATCTGAGCTCCATTGTGACAAATTAAGGCAAGTTATATTATATTATATTCAGACTACATTCGCTAAGCCTCTGCTGTGACAGATGAGTAAGGAAAAACACAACTCCTGAAAGTCTTGTCATGTTAGCATAGCCAGAAGAAAATATGCTGAATTCCTCTTTCAGACTGTAGACGAGAAAAGCAGTGTTGATTTATTTATCACTTTTCAAAACACAGTTAACAAAGTACTTTACAAAAAAAACAAAAAAACATTTAAAATGCAAAGATAATAAAACATATGGGCGTACCTTGAAATGTGGGCGTACCCTGAAATGGTCACCTGACTTCCATTTTTCAATGTTCAATTTTGTATTTTTAATTTTGCATTTTACTTTTCAATGTTAATTTTGCATTTTCCCAATCCAAAATGAATAATGATAAAAAGGGAATGGCCAAAATGAAAAATTAGGTCAGACTTTGATTGTTTTTGTTTTTCGATTCCGTTTGAAAATTGATTTTCAGCTTCAATTTTAAATTCTTTGACTGTTTTTCATTCTTCAATTTGGATTTTTGACCATTTTTGACCATGTCTCAGTTAGAAAGGAAAAATGAAGTATACTTTAGTACCCCGTTCCCATAATGCCTCCACAGAGGTTTAGAGTAGCAAATGGGATGAAAAGGAACAAAAAACACAAGTGTTGGTCTTAGTGCCCGTCTGCTTCATTGCTTCACAGTGTTACCCATTGACTGTATCATGAGTTCAACAAGACAGGGTTTGTCCGTCTCTTTAAAACATTGACAAGATCAAAGTGGACATTTATAGATGTGCATTTGAATTAACAGTACGTTGCATGTGACGTTTATGGTGTGCAGCTTTCTCATTCAAATTGTGTTGTATTTCTTTTCTGGCGTGCCTTCAAGGAAATAAAGTAATTTATTGCACATGAGAAAAGTAAATAAAAAAGTTTTAAAAAGTTTTTTTTTTTTTTTTTACATGGATGTAAATAGACATTTTTGCCATGTCTTTCAAGTTTTACGTGTTTTTCTTCTGACCATTACAACCATAAAACATATAGGGCTTTCCCCCTCAGGATTTCAGGGATCAAAGTACATTGTGCTTGTTCGTGTCTTGTTTTCCAGCTTCAACACGTCCGCCTCTAGCTGGTTTGTGCTGATCTCATAATTGCAGTTCACATATTTCCAGGTTTTTCTTCACTGTGCCTTCATAATAATGCAGAGTCCATTTTAAAAGAACAAATTTCTCCAAAAGAAATTGCAGTTTTCTGTGTCCAGGTGAACTCTGGAGGCCTGAGGACATGATTGGATCGGAAAATAGGGATTGATTGAGTGTGTGTGTGTGTGTGTGTGTGCGTGTGTGTGTGTGTGTGCGTGTGCGTGTGTGTGCATGTGTGTGTGTGTATGTGTGTGTGTGTGTCAGGCAGGCGGTGTAAGGGTCATGGCGGCAGCGTGGACGGTGAATGCTGCTATGCTAATTTGTCGCTTCACCTCCTCCCAGGCCTCCTCTGGGTTGGGTGAATTCTCAATGTCAAACAGGGAATCGTAGATCCCAGGGAAAGACTCTCCAGCGTATTTGTTATGACTGCTGGGAGCGAAAATCACATGTCTGGAAGAGAGAGAGAGAGAGAGGAGATGGAGGGAGAATGTTATGCAAAAGCTAGGGAATGTGGCTATTACAGATTATATTCATTTGTGTGACGCTTTTGAAAACACTGCTCCTAAGTGCTTTACAAAGCAAAGTAAAATGGGAGATCAAGGACATTTTTGGAAGACTGATTTAAAGACAATACTGTTTTCAGACTAAACTCCTCTGACAGGTTGTTTTTCTCAGAACCCTAATAGAGAACACCTTAATAGTAAAAATATATGTATAACTTTATCATGAAAGAGTCCAAGTAAAACTTGGAAACAGACAATTGCAAATAAAATGGAGCACAAATATTGATCAAAACAATCACAAAATGATTGGCAGGGAATGGGCATATATACAGTGAAAGATATATACAATGTGAACAGCCAGATGAAATGAAAGAAGTTGCACAGGATGTATCATGTACAAGAAGTGAATTAAATAATTATCTTGATATACTGTGCTATGTCTGTTCCTCACGCTAAATACACTATAGGAATTCCTCTATAGTCTGGATAGCCAGGTACTTGTAAAACCATATTGTGTGTGTGTGTGTGTCTGTGTGTGTGTGTGTGTGTGTGTGTGTGTGTGTGTGTGTGTGTGTGTGTGTGTGTGTGTGTGTGTGTGTGTGTGTCTGTGTACTACACTATATGTGTGTGAGAGAGAGCGAGAGAAAAGAGAGAGAGAGAGTCTGACCTGTAGAAGGGTCGGCCAGGTAAGCCCAGGGGGTCGATGAAGGCTCTCTCCAGGTACATGAGCTGATCGTTCACTACACGCACCTGGAGAGGACTGACACACACACACACACACACACACACCTCTGTGTCAACTGGCTTTCTTAGAGATGCGCACACACACACACTTGAATGTGCAATCAAAGACTAGACAAACATTTAAATGTGTACAGTACAGCAACACATTTTACAGGCAATATTTTAAATGGAAAAAGTACAAAACTTGAAACACAAACACACTTACTCTGTTCTGTCGAGGGCCTCGAGGCGCTCATGGAAGTCCCTGGCTGCAACCGTGAAGTTCTGCACTGCAGAAAACAGGGAATCTGCAGATGCAGGGACAATTTATGCTCAAAAATACATAAGGATATATATATATGCTGGTATATAGGATTTCACTCGTGCCATAACCAATAATATGTAACATTAGTGGGCTGGTTTTGGCAAAAAAAAGAAATAGAAAAAAGAAAAGAAAAAAGAAACGTTTCAACTTGCTTTTTAATTCACTGGATATATATTATGTTTAAGATTTGCATTTGACTGTCTAATAAAATGCAATGATATTTTCATTAACCTTGTAAAAAAAAGTGGGCTACTGGATCAAATGCAACAAATATACTCTGGTAGTGTTGTATCATGTTTAGGGTATTTACCATACATACCATACACTGACTACTATACGATCATATTATCATGATTTCTGAACGGGGCGGAGCCAGAGCTACTGTGTGGCCATGTAGTGGATCTTTAGGACATTGCAGGCAATCAAAGGCATTTTGCACTGTAAAATATGTTTTTATGCTTATAATATAATATAATATAATATAATATAATATAATATAATATGTGTTTGCAACTTGTAATTACTTTGTAATTGTTTTCTCTCCCATAGGTGCAATAACAAAAAAGATAATAGGCAAATGATAATATACTGGATAAAGACTTTTTCAGGATACAGATCCCTAAACATTCTATTCAGATAGGTGTTTTTCTGTGACTGTACATTCTGAGCTGTCAGTCCTTTGTTGAGACTCAGGTGAAATTGTAGATTGCCTCTGCCAACAGACGTGCCTGTACCTGTTGCAAAAATGTCCTGTTGTGTGGGAGGTAGGGGGAGGGCTTTGTAGGTATGTGTGCCTAGGGGGCCCTTGGTCTCCTAATACACCTATGAGTCATATTATCCTATCTACAGCTCGACAGCGCTCCCTTCTGTCAGCAGAGTGATATACACTCACCAAACGTCACGTCATACAGCTTCATCTCCTCAGGATGCATCTGTCCCAGCTGGGCAATGCTCTGGGCGTACTTCCTCAACGAGCCTGCGTATTGGTTGGCATCGAGGGGGAGGAGTCGGGAGTCGGCCAATAGGAAGATGAGCCCGCCCCTCACCTGAGCCACCGCCTGGAGCTTGCGGAAGGATGGGTCGTAGAACTTCTCCACAATCTCGTAGGTCTCATACACGCTGTGATAGACTGGGTAACTGCTGTATCGCTCTGTTTTCTGACGCACACACACACACACACACACACACACACAGAGACACACACACACACACACACACACACACACACACACACACACACACACACACACACACACACACAACACTGTAGATTAGATAGAGAGAACACATTGAAGTATGAATTCCCACTGAGTGACTGTTTCTGCAACCAGATCCATGCAAACCAAGAATCCCCTCAGAGTTCAATAAATAGACATACAGGCATGAATATGAATCACACTGTATATGCACAGTGTACACACACACACACACACACACACACACACACACACACACACACACACACACACAGGCCTGTGCATGCTAACATAAGATTAAACTCCTCCCCCGCTGGCTTTGTGCAGACTGATTGGCCGTTGGCGGTGCCTGACGCTGGCTTTGTGCAGACTGATTGGCCGTTGGCAGCGCAGGAGGACGTCTCACCTTGTTCTTGGTGTATCTGGCTCTGCCGGCAGCGATGCCCAGGCGGATGAAATAGGCCTCAAAGTCACTGCCTGAGCCCAGCTTACTGATCCTACAGTGCAGCAGAGCAGGGAGGAGGACATGTTGGGTCATTTGTTCATTTACTGATGGATTGATTAATTTATTGATTGATTGATTGATTGATTGATTGATTGATTGATTGATTGATTCTCATCAGAAACATTTGCTTAAACACATCATTCTCCGCCACCATACAATGATCTATCTTAAAGGAACACTCTGCCCATTTTCAACCAGCTTTGTATCATTAGAACATCAGTAGTATATCAGAAAACTGTAAACTGTTTTGAAGTCTGTCATTTAATTTGACAGTTATTGAGTGTTAAAGTGTGGACCAGTGACATCACTGGTCCACACTAACTCAAATTAATAACTCATTAACTCAAATCAACTCTCAATAACTGTCAAACTAGATGAATGATGAATAGTTTGACAGTTATTGAGAGTTGATTTGAGTTAATGAGTTATTCATTTGAGTTAGTGTGGACCAGTGATGTCACTGGTCCACACTTTAACACTCAATAACTGTCAAATTAAATGACAGACTTCAAAACCGTTTACAGTTTTCTGATATACTACTGATGTTCTAATAAAACAAAGCTGGTTGAAAATGGGCGGAGTGTTCCTTTAAGATGGTGTAATCGGGGCTAAACCTTTTCAAACGGCTCTCATAGTCTGGTTCCTCCCTAAAGTCAGTCAAAACTATTCAAATATAAGTCTGCATGCACATCCAAACCAACGAGGCAGGTGCTGAGCCCAAAGTGAGCAAAGAATTAAATAAACAAATAAACAGCTTGCATACTGCAGGACTCCAGTCCATACTGAGAGGCTCCAGTCCATACTGAGAGACTCCAGTCCATACTGAGAGGCTCCAGTCCATACTGAGAGGCTCCAGTCCATACTGAGAGACTCCAGTCCATACTGAGAGACTTCAGTCCATACTGAGAGACTTCAGTCCATACTGAGAGGCTCCAGTCCATACTGTAGGGCTGCAGTCCATACTGAGAGACTCCAGTCCATACTGAGAGACTCCAGTCCATACTGAGAGACTCCAGTCCATACTGAGAGACTTCAGTCCATACTGAGAGGCTCCAGTCCATACTAAGAGGCTCCAGTCCATACTGTAGGGCTGCAGTCCATACCGAGAGGCTCCAGTCCATACTGAGAAACTCCAGTCCATACTGAGAGGCTCCAGTGCATACTGAGAGGCTCCACTCCATACTGCAGGACTGCAGTCCATACTGAGAGGCTGCAGTCCATACCGAGAGGCCCCACTCCATACTGCAGGACTGCAGTCCATACTGAGAGGCTCCAGTCCATACTGAGAGGCTCCAGTCCATACTGTAGGGCTCCAGTCCAGGCTCCAGTCCATACTGAGAGGCTCCACTCCATGCTGAGAGGCACCAGTCCATACTGAGAGACTCCAGTCCATACTGAGAGGCTCCAGTCCATACTGAGAGACTCCAGTCCATACTGAGAGGCTCCACTCCATGCTGAGAGGCACCAGTCCATACTGCAGGGCTCCAGTCCATACTGAGAGGCTCCAGTCCATACTGAGAGGCTCCAGTCCATACTGAGAGACTCCAGTCCATACTGAGAGGCTCCACTCCATGCTGAGAGGCACCAGTCCATACTGCAGGGCACCAGTCCATACTGCAGGGCTCCAGTCCATACTGAGAGGCTCCACTCCATGCTGAGAGGCACCAGTCCATACTGCAGGGCTGCAGTCCAGAGGCTCCAGTCCATACTGAGAGGCTCCAGTCCACTTATTGATTATTACGCCAATGTCCACCTGTAGCCCTGCAGTGTCAAAACATTTGTGGCAACACTGGTCTGTGATCTGCTTTCCTCCATCTTTCATTTTTGGCACCTCAGTGCGGTCAGCCATGATTTCTGGTACCAATGAGTGAAACGCATGTAGGGATTATATTTAGATCTTTGTCACCACTTTGGGACAAGGTTGATGAAGTTAAAAGTCAAACTTCAGCGGGCAGAAAGGGAGTGAGCTCTGTGCTGGTAAGAGTATCAGCTCCAGATGCCTGGGTGCATCAGAGGAGATGCTGGTAAGAGTATCAGCTCCAGATGCCTGAGTGCATCAGAGGAGATGCTGGTAAGAGTATCAGCTCCAGATGCCTGGGTGCATCAGAGGAGATGCTGGTAAGAGTATCAGCTCCAGATGCCTGGGTGCATCAGAGGAGATGCTGGTAAGAGTATCAGCTCCAGATGCCTGAGTGCATCAGAGGAGATGCTGGTAAGAGTATCAGCTCCAGATGCCTGAGTGCATCAGAGGAGATGCTGGTAAGAGTATCAGCTCCAGATGCCTGAGTGCATCAGAGGAGATGCTGGTAAGAGTATCAGCTCCAGATGCCTGAGTGCATCAGAGGAGATGCTGGTAAGAGTATCAGCTCCAGATGCCTGAGTGCATCAGAGGAGATGCTGGTAAGAGTATCAGCTCCAGATGCCTGAGTGCATCAGAGGAGAGGCTGGTAAGAGTATCAGCTCCAGATGCCTGAGTGCATCAGAGGAGATGCTGGTAAGAGTATCAGCTCCAGATGCCTGAGTGCATCAGAGGAGATGCTGGTAAGAGTATCAGCTCCAGATGCCTGAGTGCATCAGAGGAGATGCTGGGGACCGGACCAGACTGACGAGCCTGAGCGCTGCAAATTCTTCTCACAGGAGTCAAGTCAAGTCAAGTCAAGTTTATTTGTATAGCCCTAATTCACAAGCATGTCTCAGAGGGCTTCACAGAGAATATGTCTAGCTAATTCTAGATGACACAACAGTAGCAAATTACAGAATAAAGATAACACTTTGAACAATTGATGGAGAAATATAGAAAATATAGAAATATAGGAGAGAGCAGAGGAGAGAGCAGGAGAAGGGAGGAGAGCAGGGGGAATGTGAGAGAGTGATGGGGTGGGGAGGGAATGAGAAATGTTGGAGGGTATAGGAGGTGGGGAAGGAGCAAGAGGAGAGAGCAGGAGAGGGGAAGGGGGGGAGCGGGGAGTGTGGGGGAGAAGAGAGCAGGGGGAGGGAGGAGGTGGGGAGAGAATGGGAAATGTGGGGGAGGAGAGAGCGTATGGGAGAGTATGGGAGTATAGAGAGAGTATGGGAGACTATATAAGTCCTGTCTGCCAAGGTGAATGAACATGCACAGTGTGGACCTGATGAGGTTTATAGAGCTGCTTCATTACATGTCTGTATTGGCTATCAACGGAATTAACACAATCATGTAGAGACAACCCTATTTTTCTTTGCTATGCAATTTGTATTTGGAGTTGCCATGGTGACTGAATAGGATGTGAATTCAAGCTTTGAGGTGAACAACTGAAAATAAAATATACACATCTGTGCACATACACATCAGTGTGCTTTAGACTGTAGCTACTGCTACAATTATATGAATCACATTTTTGGATTGCAGTTGAAGAAGATTGCTTCTTTTGTTTGGTTGTTGTTCTGTATGCACCCTGGCTAAGTGTAGGCGTGAACGTTTCTAGTTTCTTACCTGGGAGCGTCACGGTCATTTGTCCAGTTGTCTCTCTTATGCCAACTCTCATACAGAGAAACTCCCTCCTCTCCTTCCTCTGGACTGGCTATCTGCAGAGAGAGAGAGAGAGGGGGAAAGAGGGAGAGAGAGAGAGAATGAGGGAGAGAGAGAGAGATTGAGAGAGGACAGAGAAAGAGCGAGAGAGAGGCAGAAAGAAAGAAAATGCAGAAATAGACAGGAACTTGCTCACGTGTGTGTGTGTGTGTGTGTGTGTGTGTGTGTGTGTGTGTGTGTGTGTGTGTGTGTGTTCACCTGTTTGGTGAGGTCATACACCAGGGTGTGCATAGATGGAGTGCAGTCGACTCTCAATGTGTACATGCCTGGAATTCACTCACACACACACACACACACACACACACACACAC
>NC_139642.1:55415583-55460583 GCF_964638095.1 Poromitra crassiceps | reverse complement strand
ACAATTTTCTCTTCCTGTAAGTCCAAATGACAACCAATTTGGTATGCATGGGTGATGAACGTGCCCAAACAAAAATAAAACGTATTGCCGATTGTGATTTTGACAAAATTCAATCTATCAGAAGTCCACTTCACAGTGGCCTATGACCTTGAAACTCGGGGGGCACATCGACTGCACCCTTAGGGACTGTACCAAATTTGGAATTGATAGCCCAATGAACGACGACGCAGTACCAATTGCAATTTGTGCTAAGCTAACCGCTAACGCTTGACATCACACATTAACAGCATCTCGTCATAAACGGTGACATCATGTAGCCTATTCACTCCTGATCGCAGCCGTCCTGAGTGATTTCCAGAGGCGGGTCCTATCGAGGCTACTTGCAGCTTTCATTATTATGTTTTTTCTTCTGCTGCAACATAAATTCCCATGATACAGATACCGTACATCGCAGAGACATGACATTTGGCCCAATTTGGTTGCTAGTTTCTGCCACAGAAATATAAACTCAATTCACCTGACGGTGGTGCTATAATTAAAGGTTTTACATTAAATGCCATAACTTCCACACCTTAAGTCCAATGTTCACAAAACTTGGTTCACATTCACATTATACAGGTGACCATACTCTACGTCTTTCTCATTTGGACCCCCTCAAGGTCCGCCTGGAAACTTTTTGAGATATTTTGAACGTTTTTAAAAACACATTTTTAACATCTCTTAGACCGTTTGGGAGATGACCACCAAAATTTGTACTAAATTTAGAAGTCTACCATACAGCTGAGATGTCCATTAAGACTGGATTTAATTCAATTTAATTTAATTTAATTAATTATTATTTAAGGTCTGCTCTAGTGGGGAAACATACACAACACACAACCAATCCAGCTAAATAGTTTTGTTCTTGTCATGTGTTTTTTCACTCTCAAAGTGAGCTCTACCACTCGGTTTATTTTTAGTGAATGCAAGGTCCTTGAGCCAAGCAGTTGCCTCCTGATCTGCTGTATGGAGGGTGACTAGCATGGGCGTCGTCAGCCCTGGGCTTCCGGGTCTAGAGCCCCGGATGTTTTTTTCCTAGCCCCGGAGGTTTTTTTTTTTTTTTCCTTTTTTTTTTTTTTTTTTTTTTTAATTCAATAAACAAAGTCTGGCATTAATAATCAGTACATTATACAAAAAAATCAGACTAAACATTTACAAAATTGGAACAGACAATCAAATAAACAACAAAATAAAATAAATAAAGCAAAATCATTAAGTCAGAGTTCTAAACAGTTTTCTAAAAAAACAAACAGAAAATATCAGTAGGCTATGCAGGACCAAATTATCAGTTACTATTGTCATAGTGTGTCATTACATAATGTTTCTGCTTCACTCCTCACCACCTCTCCACACGAGCTTATCATCTCACTATGAAATTATTCAAACAAATGACATGCGCCAACATGCACAGCATCACAGTAGCTACAACTATGAAATTATCTTATGTTATTTAGTTGTTTAGTTGTGAAGATATTTTCTGAGATAAATGGGCCTTGATGCTCAAGGCCCATTTATCTCAGAAAATATCTTCACACAGAATATTATTAACCATACAACCTACAACCTACAACGCTAGCATCAGCATGAAGCCACAGCCATCCACTCCAATGTCTATAGAAGCTAACGTTAGCATGACTGTCACAATAACAATGCCTTCACTTCACAGTTACATTAAACAAAACCACACATCACTGCTTCATTAAACCATTACAACAAACAATACCTTGTTCCCAATTCCAGCTAGGCGCTTTTCATTAGATAGAACCGTAGGTTGAAGAGCGACATGTGTTTTGCGACCGGCCGGTGAGCACACCTTACATCAAGTAGCATAGATATAACATCACTACGTCCGCTCTGTTTCAAAATAAAAGTACCATATGATACAAAAACGGCACCATCAGAATTTAGGTTTACAGGAAGCGTGTACCTTAATAAAATACCTTCACAGGAGTTACTGGGGGGGTTCGTACCATTGAGATATAATATTTAATAAAATAAAATATGTAAATTTGCTAAGTGGACTCCCGCCAGAACCCTATCAAGGACCTCTGGTGGTCCCTGGACCTCACTTTGAGACCCACTAATCTTGTTCTTCTGTATTAATCTCAAATGACTCACAACATGGTTATTTACGGATTGGAAAAACCAAAATTTTTGGAGTGGGGGGGGGGGGGGGCCCTACCCCCTTACCCCCCCTCCCCGTTGGGGTACCTGGCTAAAGCCCCCAATGTCTTCAGGACCTAGAAACGCCCCTGGTGACTAGTCCTCCTGATCTGCTGTATGGAGGGTGACTAGTCCTCCTGATCTGCTGTATGGAGGGTGAGTAGTCCTCCTGATCTGCTGTATGGAGGGTGACTAGTCCTCCTGATCTGCTGGATGGAGGGTGACTACTCCTCCTGATCTGCTGTATGGAGGGTGACTAGTCCTCCTGATCTGCTGTATGGAGGGTGACTAGTCCTCCTGATCTGCTGTATGGAGGGTGACTAGTCCTCCTGATCTGCTGTATGGAGGGTGACTAGTCCTCCTGATCTGCTGTATGGAGGGTGACTAGTCCTCCTGATCTGCTGTATGGAGGGTGACTAATCCTCCCTCAAGTCTTTGTAGAGGGCAAGCTTCGATGATGTGTTGCATTGTCTGCTGCTCTCCACAAGCACACAGTGGGCTTGGGCTGCTGCCCCACTTGTGAAGGCTGGCCAAGCAGGGGCCATGTCCAGTCCTGAATCTATTGAGGGTTGACCACTGCCTCCTTGGGAGGTTGCTGCCGAGTGGTGGTGGGGTCCTTGGACTCCCATTCCTTTTTCCAAGCTGATTTGGTGGTGAAGTCAGCTGGTGGAGGGTTCTTCCAGATTGGTCGTCTAGATGGAAGACGAGCAGTGGGTGGGTTGAAGATGTCTGTGTGGATTGGTAGGTGGGGGAAGTCTTTGGCCACTCGGTTGAGTTGAAGGGATATTAGAAGAAGGATGAACTGTCTCCAATGCACACACACTGTTTCTACTCGCTCTGCATTTTTAGAAGCACGAGTTTGAACACAGCACATTTTGCAGCTGGCTTTGATCACAAGCACAAACAGCCCTCTGCCTCCAAGCACAAACAGCCCTCCTCCTCCGCCGTGAGGAAAGCCCTTCAGATCAGAGTTCAGTGTATTTCACATTCAGGGAGAACGTTTCTGCTCAAACCACTAGCAGACGTGCCGGCTTATAAATGAAGGCAATGTTACTCTCTTCTCAACACTGTCTTTTTATTAAGCTATAACTTTCACATTTATTTATGTATTTGCATTTATGTCTATTTGTATGTATTTCCTAATTCTCCTCTCTCTCGCATAGCTCCATACTTTTCTCATGTCAATTAGTGTCTTTCTTGCAATCTTGCTGATGAAGTGAGGGGAACGTTGTGTTTAAAGTAGCAGCTTTAATCCTGGTAATTTTCCAGGTTGGTGAGCGCAGAACTTGATTTCCTTATCGTTTGCATGAGGCAAACGGGGACACAGACACATCCATCCATCATCCATCCATCCATCCATCCACTCTATCTATCTATCTATCTATCTATCATCTATCTATATATCTATCTATCTATCCATCCATCCATCCACTCTATCTATCTATCTATATATCTATCTATCTATCTATCTATCTATATATCCATCCATCCATCCATCCATCCACTCTATCTATCTATATATCTATCTATATATCTATCTATCTATCTATATATCTATCTATATATCTATCTATCTATCTATCTATCTATCTATATATCTATCTATATATCCATCCATCCATCCATCCATCCATCTATCCATCTATCCATCCATCCATCCATCCATCCATCTATCCATCCATCCATCTATCCATCAATCTATCCATCTATCCATCCATCTATCTACCCATTTATCCATCTATCCATATATATACATATATCCATCTATCCATCCATCTATCTATCTATTGGATGGAACTTTCTTGTTGAATGTTCTTTAAGAAGATAATGTGAATATGCATAATATTTATAGGTACAATTAATGACAGATCGTAGGACACCTTGTGATAGACTTTATGAAGTATAATACGTTTTCACTTCTTACACTGCAGGTATTTACAAAGACACAAAATAAATTGTACAAAACACTTGGTTATGCTTACATTCGGTATACGAACGATAAAGGATGAATAAGCTGTGATGTTTCCATATTCAATCATATCTCTACTAGGGCTTAAAAGTATAGTGAAAACAACAACCATTGAGGAAGGGTTCATGTTGGTGGATATAGAAAGTGTCATTCATTTTTTCGTGGTGAAATAGAAAAGATGTGCCTCTGCTAGTAAACTGTGTATCTTACCAAAAGAAAAAGCCTTCAAAGAAGGTGATCTTCACAGAGGAGAGAGAGCAGGTAGTCAGTCAGAGAGACAAGAGAAGCTGATAGATGCTTGTTGGTGACCTTGAAGTGGGCCGGTCAGTCAAATTTAATACGGTTGGAAGATAAGGAGGAAATAAGGAGTGTTGTGTCACATTTCCATGTGTCCGAACTCTTAGAGAGGGAACGTGAGGTGAGGGGAGAAGGAACTATGATGTGAAGATTGAAATATCAAGCCTACCAAATTCAAGTAATGTGAGTACTAGGTTTTTATTTTAATGAGCGCATTTCATATTTTGGGGTTTAAAAGTTGTTAGCAATAGTAGTAATGGCAACATTTGTAAAAGAGTGAGATTGTTATTTTTGCCGATATTTACATAAATAGAAGTACATGAAAAAATGTGCTGAATATCAACTGAAATAAAAGTAAAAAGTAATTTATTTTGGGTGCCCGATATCCTCATTTCTCTTCTCCATCCGTATAGAATTACTCTGGCTGCAGTCTTCGGCCCATGTATTTTTCTCAGAGATCAGTATGTTCTCAAGTCAAGTTACTGTATGGAATGCCTTTAGGATTGGCACGTGCCTTACGGAAAATAAAACACTCAAAAACAGTTTAGCAAGGGTTACAAAAAAGATGAGTTTGTGTAAGTTAGTTTGAAGTTAGAATCAGCAGGGAGCCAGTGAACAGAGACTTTTGGGAAATGCTAGGTGCTTATAATGCATTAGATTAATATTATGATTATAATGATGATGACAGTGATGATGATGATGATGATGATTATTATGGCACTTGATATTTAAATATGGGCAAAAGTGTAAATTATCACTTCACTGTAAATTATCTTCATTTTAACAAGTTCAAAACACTTGCACATTTTGAAAAATGGGAACAAAATATTTGTCACTAATGAGGTGCAATGTCAAATAGTCCTGCTATTAATTACTACATGAGGAAATCGACGTGAAGTCAGTATGTTTATCTTGCCTTGTGTGTTCTGTTTAGTTTTGCCTTGTTTGCCTTGAGAGATTTTGTATCTCAATTGGTTAAATAAAGGTTAAAGAAAAAATAAATAAATAAATTTAATTGAACAAATTTGATGTGATATATACGTGCACTTTTCCCCCCCACAGTCATTTGAAGAACCATGCTTTTCATCCTAATATTCTCAGGTCAGTGTCAATGTGTGAATGTGAGTGTGTGATGATGATATCACAGAGAGCTGCTTAAAAAACACACACCAGAACTTTAGTTCCAAATAAATAAATAAATAAATAAATAAATAAATAAATAAATAAACAAACAAACATAAAATAACATAGAATTACTCAAATTCCAAGTCTTCTGAAGTCAAATGATGACAGTGTGAGTGGAAAACAGCTATATTCACACCATTATTTAGCCTCTTCTCAACTTGCGTGTTTAAGTGGGATGTCCACCACCACCTGTATGACATGAAATTGGCAAAACAATTCTTGGCAAGCTCTTACTTCAATAACTAATAGTATTTGAGAAGAATGTAATGATTCGTTTTTAAATAGTCACCAATGAACATCCGGTAACACGATTATGTTTTTTGTTCATGTAGTTTTGCTCACAGAACTCTGCTCAGGCCTCGATTATCAGTACCACCTTGTTGAAGAGAAAAAGAGCTGGAATGACGCCCAAACCTACTGCAGAGATAAGTTCACTGACCTGGCCACCATCGACAGCAGGTTCCACATGAGGAAGCTGATTAAGTCTGCAGGCAGCGGTTATGAGGGAGACGTCTGGATCGGCCTGTATGACAGACCACACAGCTGGAGGTCTCTGACCCCTGATGGAGATGAAGAAGCTACGTTTGAAAACTGGGGTAACTTTGAACCGAATAATCAGGGCGGCAAGGAATTCTGTGGTGGTATGACGGACGGCGGGATGATCCTCGGTGGTTTTTGGATGGATATGAGTTGCGATTCAAATCAAGCTTTTGTCTGCTACAATGATGACACAAATATCAGTGAGTCCCCAAAATAGAAACTAAAGTATTTTATATTTAATGTCAAAACTTTTTGCCAGGCCCGGGAGGGTCTCCTGGGTTTCCCTCTGATGTGAGATGTTTCTAGAAGCCCTTTGGTGTTTCTTTATCTCACCTGCATTTATCTTCATTCTCAAAGATCTAATTTAGATGTGAAAATAAAATAAACTTTGCAAAACATGCATCATTTCAGGTTTGACAACTGAGAGATATATCCATGTAAGCGAACCAAAAAACTGGACTGAAGCTCAGCACCACTGCAGGCAGCACTACACAGACCTGGCAGGTGTGAGGAACCTGGATGATAACCGGGGGGTCCAAACAGTGATACCACTTACCCAAACGGCTTGGATCGGTCTGTTCAGAGAGTCGTGGAGGTGGTGGTCAGGAGGGAGCGACACCTCATTCAGATACTGGAAGGATGGACAACCAGGAAATGAGCATCCCAGAGAGAACTGCGCTGTCAGCGAGATTGGCAATGAAACTCGTGGCAAGTGGTCGGACAGGAAGTGTGAGGACACATACAACTTCATTTGCTACAACCGTGAGTTATTCTCATCACTAACCAAAGTCACATTTATTATATGGCATGTTGTCTGTGTAAAAGTTGATATTAGTAAGAAACACAACTGTAACTGACAGGGGGCCTAAAAAATTAGGCCTATTAGAATTTTTTGTTTAAAAAAATATATTAAATTGTTAAATTCTTAACCTATCATTTATCGAATATTTTATTCACTAAAGGTTTCTTTTTATTTTCTCGTTTTTGGCAAAAAGTAAGCATCTAGAGAGAACCTCTGTATTGCCCAATCCCTCCCCTCGCCCCCCGCTTCCTCATTTACATGAAATGGTCAGGGCGTCCTCATTCCCGTGGTTTCAAATTCTGTTACTTTGTCATGGCCCTCTGCGTCTGCTACAAGCTATCTGCTACTGATGTAGGCTACAAGCTATCCTTTAGCGTCTGCTACTGACGTACAAGATAGCGTTTGCTACTGACGTACAAGTTGTCATTTTAGTGCCTTTCACGCCCGAGACCAGGGTTCACGTCCCGGTCTACATTTAAGTCACCTTTAATGTTTTTCTTATTGAACTAACCAAATCATAATCCTAACCTTAACAAAGTTGTTTTAGGTGCCTAAACATAACCGTTATGGTCTCATAAAAGATGGCATCTGGTGGTGTCGAAAAATGACGAGAAATGATACCCAGTGTGTTAAAAAGTGACACCAAGGGTCATAACAAAGCGGCGGAATTTGACGCCCTGGAATGAGAGCATGCCAGGTGTAGTGAACTGTAGAAATTACAGACAGATGTTTATTCATTTAGAGCGCCAATATTATATAGTCTACTTTTATTAACTGCTGGTCGCCTTAGTTCATAATGAAATATGTTACACCCCTAACATTACTTAATATCTTCACAGAAAATTCAGAGTAAATTTACATTTCGCTCCTCTTTTAGCCGACATTCAATCAATGCAGGTAAACTTTTAGCAATAAGCTGTTCATACTAAATCAGTTGTCCCTGCCTGACGCAGCTCTAGGCTCAACAACCCTGTCTCCCCAACCCTCTACCCCTACCAATGGACCAGCCCCAACTGAAAGAGGTGAGCAGCATCGTGTTGAATGACATGTCAGTTGGCATAATTGCAGGGGGTCCATGAGAATTTCTTTTTTGTATTATGAAAAAAGAAAAGATATGAAAAATGACTAATTCCTTTTCAATGATACTAATTCAAACTAATTATTTTCCCCACAATGATTATATGAAACAAAAGCAGCAATGTATTGGATGCTGGACAATTTGAAGCATAGAGTGAGTGTCTCTCGCTCGCTCTCTCTCTCTCTCTCTCTCTCTCTCTCTCTCTCTCTCTCTCTCAGCAGGTGCTGCTCCAAGCTCAACAACCCTGTCTCTCCACCTCTCTCCCACTACCAATGGACTAGCCCTACTCCCAACTGAAAGAGGTGAGTAGCATTGTGTTGAACGATATGGCAGTTGGCATAATTGCAGGGGGTCCATGGGATTTTTTACTATATAAAAAAAGAAAAGATAGGAAAAATGACATGATAATAATAATGAAATGATAATAATTCAAGCAAATTATTTCTCCCACAATGATATATGAAATAAAAACAGCCTATAGTACAGGTACTGTATGCATTGGATGTTGGACATTTGGAAGCATAGACTCACTCTCTCTCACTCTCTCACACACACACACACACACACACACACACACACACACACACACACACACACACACACACACACACACACACACACACACACACACACACACACACACAAGGTACACCTCCAGGCTCAACAACCCTGTCTCTCCACCCCTCTCCCCCTACCAATGGACCAGCCCTACGCCCAAATGAAAGAGGTGAGCAGCATCGTGTTGAATGACATGGCAGTTGGCATAATTGCAGGAGGCCCATGGGATTTTTTTTATTATATGAAAAAAGAAGAGAAAAATGATATGATATTCATATGAAACAAAAACAGCCTATAGTAAGTATTGGATGCTGGACAATTTGAAGCATAGAGTGACTATCTATCTATCTATCTATCTATAGCTGGAGTGACGCAGTTGAAGTTGAAAATAAAGCTGTCAGCAGACTCCACTCTGAACCTGAATGACCCTACTGTGATGGAGGCCATCTTGAAACAGGTTTGTCTCCAACAAATTAAACGCACGTGGATCTATATCTATCCCTCAGGCCATTAAACTATGATGAGCTCCCACATGGAAACTGGGCTTGAATATGAAAGGCAAGTGGTGGTGTGTGACAGCTGTATCTTTGGGGTTGTGAAATGAACACCTCCCACCACATATTTCATTGAAAATACATACATGCACATGGATATTCAATATATTTAATTTATTTATTCAAATATTCTGTTTGAGTTGGAATCTGTAAACATATCCTGTTTAATAGCTGGGAGAAAGCCCATATACTGAATATGACAAACGCAGATTATGCTAGCTGGGATATGCTCTTGTTACCCGATATATTCTGGCATCCTAAAAGTCCTGTTTGTTGTTTGCAGACAGAGGTTATGATTCTGCAGATAGAGGTTATGATTCTGCAGACAGAGGTTATGATTCTGCAGATATAGGTTATGATTCTGCAGATAGAGGTTATGATTCTGCAGACAGAGGTTATGATTCTGCAGATAGAGGTTATGATTCTGCAGATAGAGGTTATGATTATGCAGACAGAGGTTATGATTCTGCAGACAGAGGTTATGATTCTGCAGACAGAGGTTATGATTCTGCAGATATAGGTTATGATTCTGCAGATAGAGGTTATGATTCTGCAGACAGAGGTTATGATTCTGCAGATAGAGGTTATGATTCTGCAGATAGAGGTTATGATTCTGCAGACAGAGGTTATGATTCTGCAGACAGAGGTTATGATTCTGCAGACAGAGGTTATGATTCTGCAGATAGAGGTTATGATTCTGCAGACAGAGGTTATGATTCTGCAGATAGAGGTTATGATTCTGCAGATAGAGGTTATGATTATGCAGACAGAGGTTATGATTCTGCAGACAGAGGTTATGATTCTGCAGACAGAGGTTATGATTCTGCAGATATAGGTTATGATTCTGCAGATAGAGGTTATGATTCTGCAGACAGAGGTTATGATTCTGCAGATAGAGGTTATGATTCTGCAGATAGAGGTTATGATTATGCAGACAGAGGTTATGATTCTGCAGACAGAGGTTATGATTCTGCAGACAGAGGTTATGATTCTGCAGATAGAGGTTATGATTCTGCAGATAGAGGTTATGATTCTGCAGACAGAGGTTATGATTCTGCAGACAGAGGTTATGATTCTGCAGATAGAGGTTATGATTCTGCAGGCAGAGGTTATGATTATGCAGACAGAGGTTATGATTCTGCAGACAGAGGTTATGATTCTGCAGACAGAGGTTATTATGATTCTGCAGGCAGAGGTTATGATTCTGCAGACAGAGGTTATGATTCTGCAGATAGAAGTTATGATTCTGCAGACAGAGGTTAT
This sequence comes from Poromitra crassiceps, assembly GCF_964638095.1. Classification (NCBI taxonomy): domain Eukaryota; kingdom Metazoa; phylum Chordata; class Actinopteri; order Beryciformes; family Melamphaidae; genus Poromitra; species Poromitra crassiceps. Next base: position 55,450,135 of record NC_139642.1, on the reverse strand, counting down.
GATTCTGCAGACAGAGGTTATGATTCTGCAGATAGAGGTTATGATTCTGCAGACAGAGGTTATGATTCTGCAGACAGAGGTTATGATTCTGCAGACAGAGGTTATGATTCTGCAGACAGAGGTTATGATTCTGCAGACAGAGGTTATGATTCTGCAGATATAGGTTATGATTCTGCAGATAGAGGTTATGATTCTGCAGACAGAGGTTATGATTCTGCAGACAGAGGTTATGATTCTGCAGATAGAGGTTATGATTCTGCAGACAGAGGTTATGATTCTGCAGACAGAGGTTATGATTCTGCAGACAGAGGTTATTATGATTCTGCAGGCAGAGGTTATGATTCTGCAGACAGAGGTTATGATTCTGCAGGCAGAGGTTATGATTCTGCAGACAGAGGTTATGATTCTGCAGACAGAGGTTTAGCCTGGGTAGCAGAGGTTATGACTTATGAAACTGTCCCATGAGCTTAAAGTTATACATCATCAACATTACAAGCAAGCAACAAATCCCAAGGACTAGAAGGGTCGAGAGAGAGAGAGAGAGAGAGAGAGAGAGAGAGAGAGAGAGAGAGAGAGAGGGAGAGAGAGAGAGGGAGAGAGAGAGAGAGGGAGAGAGAGAGAGAGAGAGAGAGAGAGGGAGAGAGAGAGAGGGAGAGAGAGAGAGAGAGAGAGAGAGAGAGAGAGAGAGAGAGAGAGAGAGAGAGAGAGAGAGAGAGAGAGAGAGAGAGAGAGTACAATTACACTTGAAAGATATTCAACACATAACAGCCTGGTTAATGCCACTACAAGGTGATCTTTCCTGGTTAGTGGAGCGCAGAACTTTCCTTGTAGTTTGCATGAGGCAAATGGGGACACAGACACTGTGGTCACCAACAGACACTAAGGGCTACCTACCAGCCATTTTTGGAAAGCCTTTGTTTTAAGTTGTCACTTAGTCCCTCAGATAGGCTACTTGAAGATACAATGTAGACCAACTCTGATTGAACATCATGAAGATATTTTACAAGACTGAATGCATAAGGATGGTGTAATATGGGCACAGTAGCCTAAAATTGAGAGAAGCTGGCTGGTGACTCTCGAGAAGTAGAAGAGGAATTCAATTAGGGGGGCAGAAAATACAACTGAGGGCGGGGGTAAAGCCCCCACAAGTCTCACATTTAGAAACAGAATCAACTTTCTCAGCCACTGTCGCCCAAGAGATGAGGACCTCCAATATGGCCGACAGAGGTCCAGGTTTCTCCCATGTACTGCTGCTCTATAGAAAAAGAGATGAGGACCTCCAATATGGCCGACAGAGGTCCCAGGTTTCTCCCATGTACTGCAGCTGCTCTATAGAAAAAGAGATGAGGGCCTCCAATATGGCCGACAGAGGTCCCAGGTTTCTCCCATGTACTGCTGCTCTATAGAAAAAGAGATGAGGACCTCCAATATGGCCGACAGAGGTCCCAGGTTTCTCCCATGTACTGCTGCTCTATAGAAAAAGAGATGAGGACCTCCAATATGGCCGACAGAGGTCCAGGTTTCTCCCATGTACTGCTGCTCTATAGAAAAAGAGATGAGGACCTCCAATATGGCCGACAGAGGTCCAGGTTTCTCCCATGTACTGCTGCTCTATAGAAAAAGAGATGAGGACCTCCAATATGGCCGACAGAGGTCCCAGGTTTCTCCCATGTACTGCTGCTCTATAGAAAAAGAGATGAGGACCTCCAATATTGCCGACAGAGGTCCAGGTTTCTCCCATGTACTGCTGCTCTATAGAAAAAGAGATGAGGACCTCCAATATGGCCGACAGAGGTCCCAGGTTTCTCCCATGTACTGCTGCTCTATAGAAAAAGAGATGAGGACCTCCAATATGGCCGACAGAAGTCCCAGGTTTCTCCCATGTACTGCTGCTCTATAGAAAAAGAGATGAGGACCTCCAATATGGCCGACAGAGGTCCAGGTTTCTCCCATGTACTGCTGCTCTATAGAAAAAGAGATGAGGACCTCCAATATGGCCGACAGAGGTCCCAGGTTTCTCCCATGTACTGCTGCTCTATAGAAAAAGAGATGAGGACCTTCAATATGGCCGACAGAGGTCCATGTTTCTCCCATGTACTGCAGCTGCTCTATAGAAAAAGAGATGAGGACCTCCAATATGGCCGACAGAGGTCCCAGGTTTCTCCCATGTACTGCTGCTCTATAGAAAAAGAGATGAGGACCTCCAATATGGCCGACAGAGGTCCCAGGTTTCTCCCATGTACTGCTGCTCTATAGAAAAAGAGATGAGGACCTCCAATATGGCCGACAGAGGTCCAGGTTTCTCCCATGTACTGCTGCTCTATAGAAAAAGAGATGAGGACCTCCAATATGGCCGACAGAGGTCCAGGTTTCTCCCATGTACTGCTGCTCTATAGAAAAAGAGATGAGGACCTCCAATATGGCCGACAGAGGTCCAGGTTTCTCCCATGTACTGCTGCTCTATAGAAAAAGCGATGAGGACCTCCAATATGGTCGACAGAGGTCCAGGTTTCTCCCATGTACTGCTGCTCTATAGAAAAAGAGATGAGGACCTTCAATATGGCCGACAGAGGTCCCAGGTTTCTCCCATGTACTGCTGCTCTATAGAAAAAGAGATGAGGACCTCCAATATGGCTGACAGAGGCCCAGGTTTCTCCCATGTACTGCTGCTCTATAGAAAAAGAGATGAGGACCTCCAATATGGCTGACAGAGGCCCAGGTTTCTCCCATGTACTGCTGCTCTATAGAAAAAGAGATGAGGACCTCCAATATGGCTGACAGAGGCCCAGGTTTCTCCCATGTACTGCTGCTCTATAGAAAAAGAGATGAGGACCTCCAATATGGCTGACAGAGGCCCAGGTTTCTCCCATGTACTGCTGCTCTATAGAAAAAGAGATGAGGACCTCCAATATGGCCGACAGAGGTCCAGGTTTCTCCTGTACTGCTGCTCTATAGAAAAAGCAGCTAAAACTGGTTTTGTTGTTCAGTTGCAGAAGAAGATGAAAGAGAAGGGGATGAAGAACAACATCAAACTTGCATGGGGAAAGGAGCCGGATGGAAAAGTCTTCCATAAGGAAGAAAAGAAGAATAAGAGAGAAGACCTGTAAGAGACCTGTTTGTCTTTCATTCTGATGTATTGCCGTATAACCATAGTAACAATGTAGGTGTAATCTTTATTTGCTCTTTGTATTGATAAGGCCTACAGTTTTTTAACACAATTTTCTGCTGTGGATTTTGATTTGACAATTAGAAACAAATAATTTAAATATATCTTTCTAAAAGGGGTCTTTGGTTCCCAGACATTTTGGACCCATATACTTTGTTTAGGTAAGATTTTAGGTTTATTTTTTCTGCCCATTCAAATGAGTACAATGAAATTCAAAATATATGAATTTCAAAATATATGAAATTCAGAAGAACGTTTATTTGTTCCAGGCTAACTGATTGAGCAGTGCACAGTGAATTGCTCATGGGAAAGTAACAAACTAACACACGCACACACACACACACACACACACACACACACACACACACACACACACACACACACACACACACACACACACACACACACACACACACTTTCTGTGCTCTCATATTGTTTCCAGTAAAAATAAGCAAAATACCATCACACTGTATTTTATGGTCATTTTGAAAACTGATTAAAATGGTAAAAATTAAATTTCTCACAATTACTTGATTGCTAAAATGATTGTTTAAAAAATGTGTCTGGATTTTTTTGTTGCACTTCACAAGGTGATGCCTATGCTTCTGACATTTGAATGTCAAAACTTTGAATGTGTGAAATTTTATGTGTGAAATGGCAATAATTATTCATGTGTTAATATGATAGCTTCCCATCTAAATTATTTGTTTAAATAATATTTTAGTATTTACATAATACAGAGTGCAAACATGGATCAAGCTAAATATGATTTTTATGGAATGAAATAATTTAATCAAACATTTGTTTTTCCTTTTTAGTTTGACAAATGAAGAGTTAATTTGCAAAAACATTTAAATGCCATTCTTAAAATGATTAAACAATACCTGTTTGATACTCCCTGGAGTGCACATAAAAAACATTTGAGTTATTTTTTCTTACAAAATAATTACAATATAAATACATCAATATATAATATAAAGGGATGAAAAATATACATGGAGATACCGATTTTGCAAATGAGCTCTTCAATATTCAAATGAACATGGTAAAATGAAAACTATTCTGTCCTTTTCATTTGAAAATTTAAACGTAAAATGTATCAGCTGATAAAAAAAAATAAAGGTTTAAAAACAAACCAAAGTTTCACTTGTTAATCTTGTAGTAGAGTAGGGGGGCACGGTGGCGCAATGGTAGCGCTGTCGCCTCACAGCAAGCAGGTCCTGGGTTCGATTCCTGCCTGGGACGCTGTGGGCGCTGAGGGTGTGTCGTCACTGCCCACTGCTGCCCAGGTGGTGTCGTCAAAAGTGTGTGTCTGTGTGGAGTTTGCATGTTCTCCCCGTGATCCCCTGGGGTTTCCTCCAGATAGGAACCCCCCGCTAAAAACATGCAAAAAAAAAAGAAAAGAAAAAGAGTAGGGGTGTAACCCCGGTGCCCTGGCTACATTCCCACACAGGCCCTCCTTCCATCATGGCCACCTAATCATCCCTCATTATTCCTTATTTGGCAAATTCAGTCCTCAACTCTCCACCGTGATAGGCTGATGTGTGGTGATAGGCTGATGTGTGGTGATAGGCTGATGTGTGGTGATAGGCTGATGTGTGGTGATAGGCTGATGTGTGGTGAGCGTTCTGGTGCAAACTGGTTGCCATGCGTCACCCAGGTGGGTGCTACACATCACCCAGGTGGGTGCTACACATCGGTGGTGGATGAGTTGAGTACCCCCCCTCCCTCACTTCACATGTGAAGTGCTTTGAGTACAGTATCTATAAAGGTGCTATATAAACCTAATCAATTATTACTATTAATTGAATCAGTTGTACAGCAGTAGTGCCTATAGCACAGAGAAAACAAGGCCTGTGTCTCTCCTGCTTGTTGACAAGATGCAGGAGATACCTGGTTGTTGTTGTTATGGGGGTTGTTGGTCCAGGAACTCAAACACAGTACAACACTATAGTTGAGGGACACTTGCATATGCTACTACGTACTTGGGGTGTGTGTGTGTGTGTGTGTGTGTGTGTGTGTGTGTGTGCGTGCGTGTGTGTGCATGCAAGTGTTTCTCTCCCTCACAGGATGTACAAGGGCCTCCTTTATACTTCATTTGGCTACTTGCCAGTGGGTCATTACAGCCAAACAGGAGAAAACAAGAGTGCAGAGAGCGATGGAGAGCATCTCTAAAGAGAGCATCTCTAAAGAGAGTCTAGTTTAAAGTTGTGGTGTGGTGAAGGACAGACTATAGTGACAGGAGGAGAAGAGAGACATTTATTAAACTAGAGACCATCTTGCCACCAACTAGAGACCAACCAATAGAGACAGTCGGCATGTGTGGGAACGGCCACAAAATGTTATACGGCTGGCGCGCGCGTGGGGTAAAACCGCCCATACATCTCAATGGACTGACTCACCAGAGGAAGGTGCTGCGGCTCTACACTACAGGTTTGGGGATTCTAGAGCAGAACACAAGACGTCTGCTCAGATGTGCGTTTACTGCGGTGGTCAAATCCCCGATCGTGTCTGCCTGGGCTGGGCTAGCAGCTAAATTCTAACTTTGCTGAATGGATCGAACGGGGGATTTACCCCACCCTGACCACGCCCCACAGCCAGGCTGAGCCAGCTATCCCAGCGTCTATGACGAGACATCGCCTCAACCTATGCCAGCAGCGGGAGATGGGGGGGTGGGGCTTGCTTGGACGACGCCCATTTTCGAACCCTGCCTTCATTTAGATGTCAAGGCAACTAACACACCTGTAAAGTTCCGTGACTTGCACACAGTGTTGATGCGGTCGTGTGTTCACAAAATCTGTCCACAGACAGACATATACAGACATATAAAACACCTGCTAAAGTACTCAAAACAGCTTCTGTGGAATAAGTTCCCGCTTCAATAGTAGGTGTCTCTCCAGGACCACATGCTGTCATGACGACGCACGACGCAGACTCACAAAGGTGAGAGCAATACCAGCCAGCGGTGGCGGCTGCCAGTAAAGCTGTGCGGTGAGGTGACCGTGCAAATGAAGTGTTCGAAGCATGGACACAAATGCTCACGTGACACTGGACACTTACTGAGCGTTGAAGTGGTCAGTGAAGCCTGGGCCGATCACGTGACACTGGACACTTACTGAGCGTTGAAGTGGTCAGTGAAGCCTGGGCCGATCACGTGACACTGGACACTTACTGAGCGTTGAAGTGGTCAGTGAAGCCTGGGCCGATCACGTGACACTGGACACTTACTGAGCGTTGAAGTGGTCAGTGAAGCCTGGGCCGATCCTGTAGGAGATGTTCAGAGATCCTTTCCAGTTGTTGGGCGGGATCTCTCCTCCCATGTTCCTGTTGAAAACATTCACATGTTAATGTACACCTCCTAAATAGTCTATCACACACGCACGCACGCACTCGCACGCACACTCAGCAGTATAATTCACAGTTAAATAGATAGTCTACCTTTTCTTAAAGCAGCATTCAGTGATGTTTTTGTGTTAAAATAAGTGTTAAATGGCTCTATATTCTGACAGCAATCACTGAAATAGAGTGTTTGGTCAGTAACGTGGAACTCCCAACCCCCCGCTGTACTCTCCTCTCTCCTAGTCCTGTAGGCAGGGCGGATGTATCTCCACAACTGTAACTCATAGAGACTCACAGGTGGCGGCGTTGGATTCAGGATGAAAAAATACATAATAGTCCTCTAAACGCATCGCGATCTGACCTTCCGCTTTCCAGAAAATGTAAACATTTCTCTGATTGGATAGTGGGAGGTTGCCCACCGAGCCTAGTGTTTCGGCGCCAAAGGGGCAGATTAAAATTAAATAAACACAAACTAATTTAAATGAAATAATTATTTGTACTTCAGCAGGTGAATTGCATCATGGTAGCCAATGGGATGCACTGGAATCTTGGGAAGCCCCACTCCATCGTCAAGGCTGAGCCGGTAGGTATATTCTGCAAGAGAGGACCGTGTTAGACACATACACGCGCACACAGAAGCACACACACACACACACACACACACACACACACACACACACACACACACACACACACACACACACACACACACACACACACACACACACACACACACACACACACACACACACACACACACACACACACACACACCTTTAGCGGGGTAACCAGGTGTCAGGGGGTCTCCGGCTCCATTCAGGTTGAGAACGTTTCCTCTCTGGGCGCCTCCCCCTGGCAGGTTCCAGCCATCAGGGTAGGGCTACACGCACGCATGCACACACACACGCACGCACACGCACGCACGCACACACACACACACATACACACACACTTTTCCTAAGTATACAGATTGTCTCTATAAATCCACACTGCGACGATGCTCAGGTTAACAATATGCAGACTACCTTCACTCCAGCAGCGCAGTAATCTGCTGGGTCTGAGAACATGATGATTCCCTTTGCTCCTGCTAACATGGCATTCTTCACCTGGGGAGGGAGGGAGGGAGGAAGGGAGAGGGAGGGGGAGAGAGAGGGAGGGGGAGAGAGAGGGAGGGAGGGAGGGGGAGAGAGAGAGAGAGATCATATGGTCGGCCAATTTGATGGATTTTTATAGTTGATGTTGTGTTTGTTGTGTCCATGATCAATTAATCCACATTGAATTTTATTATAAATAAGATGAAAATGTATTTAACTCAATAAACTTGTGGAAGGAATTGTGAGCATTTAGCCACATTAGGCTTATTCTTTGAACTTGCAGGTGTGAAGGTGACGTTATGACCAGCTGAGTTTCCTATACCTTATTCCCTCTGAATATCTTTCCGTATCTGACGATGACAATCTTCCCAGTCACATTGATGCCCATCTGCCTCTCCAGCTGGAAGAAGTCTTCTGTACGACCATAGTTCACATACACCAGATCCCCCTGGGAGAGAGGGAGGACATTTTGTGTGCTTGTGTGGGTGGAGATGTTGTATCGTTAAAATCTTCTCGTCTTTCTGCTTTGCCATCTCACCATCTTTAAATGCTGCAAGTCTCAAAACTTTCTCCAATTTAATGAAAACTTTCTCCAACTTAATGAGAACAAATCTGAGCTTGTTCTTTTTTTGGCCGCAGAGATGCTTCGCTTAAAATTCAGCATAATGGTGGCCTCAGGCTGGCCTGGCATCCAATGTCAAGCCAGCGGCCAGAAATGTGAGAGTATTTCTTTTTTATTCTGTTCCAAATTTTAAGAAGCATGTGCAAACAGTTCAATCTTGTTCTTTATCAGTTAAGAAATATCTCTTATATGAGAGCTGTTCTTCCCCTACTGGCTTGCATTCAACACCTCTCATCTGGACTGCTGTAACTAATCTAAATCATAAATGTCTCTCTCATCTCCAACAGCAAGATTTTAACTAGAACTCAAAAAGAAAGAACAAAAACAGATCAGATGACAACAATTTGAGCCAATGTATTGTGGATTCTGCTTCATTTTAGAATTGATTTGAAGATTTTATTTACTTTTAAGGCTCTGATGGGTGTGACTCCAAGCTACATCACAAATCATTTAACCCCATATGAGCCAGAGCCGAGCCTGTGGTGCTACGGTTCTGCGGGCCTTTGCCATCAGGACTCCTGGCTGTGGGACAGCCTGTCTGAGGAGCTCAGGCTAGCCACATCAGTCTCATCTTTTAAATCAGAATCAGAATCAGAATCAGAAAGACTTTAATGATCCCCGGGGGGAAATTGGGACAAGTTACAGTAGCTCGCTCACAGAACACACATAGCATAAAATAAACAGTAGTAAATGCAATATTAAGCAAAATAAGCAGAAGAACACAACATAGCATTAAACCACTTATCAAAACAAATGTTTATAAAACAGACTTGTTTTTAGATAAAGACCTTATATTGTGTTTTTCCTTTGATGTTCTTGTCTCATTTTACATTAAGTCTCACATTGCTTTACTGTTTATTTTATTTTAGACTTCGCGCAGCACTTTGATTTATATTCTCTTGTTCAAAACAAAACAAAGATGCAGCTTTCTTCATATTTATGTAGACAGCACACATTCATCAACATTTCTGTTCATGTGTCTTCTCAATTCAGGATGGTGGAAATTTGCTTTACTCTTTGTGTGTGTGTGTGTGTGTGTGTGTGTGTGTGTGTGTGTGTGTGTGTGTGTGTGTGTGTGTGTGTGTGTGTGTGTGTGTGTGTGTGTGTGTGTGTGTGTGTGTGTGTGTGTGTATGTGAGAGGGAGAGAGGGAGAGAGAGTGTGTGTGTGTGTGTGTGTGTGTGTGTGTGTGTGTGTGTGTGTGTGTGTGTGTGTGTGTGTGTGTGTGTGTGTGTGTGTGTGTGTGTGTGTGTGTGCATGTGCGTACCTCAGGTTGTCCCTTGGGAGAGAAAGCACTGTATGGAGGTACAATGTCAGGCACATTCTCATAACCCTCAGGAACTGGCTCAGCCAAGGAAGTGTTGAAAACCTGAGAAAGAGATGAGATATGAGATGACACTTCACTATCTGAATGATTTGAAATGTTTATTGTATCTGAAACAGGTCCAGCTGAGCTCAGGGAAACAGAGTGGAATCACTGTGGCATTTCAGAACTAAGTTTCACATTACAGCTCTCATACATACTGTACCGGCCATCTGTATGCCAACAAGCACGTCCAAACAAATACTGAGAATTATTGCAAGTCCTACTTCACCTTTATCTTCCAGAGGTGTGTTTATGAAGGACTTTTAGTATCTACCGTGCTTGTCCTGGGGAGCCTCTGACCTGATGAACCTGGAAGGTTCACCGCTTCACTAAGGTTGGTGGTCTCAGGTAGGCTAGTCTCAGTAGCTTTGGTCCTCCTTATTCCCCCCCAACATGTTATTTTGTTTCCTTTCCTTTTTGTTTTACTTTCTTGCACATTGTATTGCATACATTTGTTTTGTGACTGGTTAGATCTAGATAGGCTCGTTCTCTGTAAAGTCCCTTTGAGACATCCTTGTGATGAAGGACTAATAAACTAGATAAACGTGACTTGTCTGTCCCTCTCTCTGTGACTGGGAGGACTGTCTGTCCCTCTCTCTGCGACTGTCTCAGACCTGCCATCACCAGAGACATCAACCAGTCTGTTCCTTGGCGACAAACTTGTTCTGGGAGTGCTGACATTTTGATTTTCAAAAATCCTGTAGGTGCATAAGGTTATCCTGATATCAGACTGAATTGTCAACATGTTACACTCCATTTCCATCTTCTTTGAGGCAGAATTCAAGATTCGAACGTCTGGAGCCAGACAAGAATAATATAAGGTCCTACTGTCAATGCATCCCAAACTCCATGCAGGAGATGACCAGGGCTGTGGCAAAACAACATCTACAGTGAGAGAAACCCTGGAATTATCATTTTTGCTTCTGTGCCATAACATTATCTCACACACACACACACACACACACACACACACACACACACACACACACACACACACACACACACACACACACACACACACACACACACACACACACACACACACACGGGTGACTATGCTCTTATCAGTCTGCAGGGCTATAATAGGACCTTGGACTTGCTGTTTTCATAGTGAAGAGTAGAGGTGTGAGAGAGATAAGTGAGCGCAGCATGCGGCTGTTTTCATAGTGAAGAGTAGAGGTGTCAGAGAGATGAGTGAGCGCAGCATGTAGCTGCTTTCATAGTGAAGAGTAGAGGTGTCAGAGAGATGAGTGAGCGCAGCATGTAGCTGTTTTCATAGTGAAGAGTAGAGGTGTGAGAGAGATGAGTGAGCGCAGCATGTAGCTGTTTTCATAGTGAAGAGTAGAGGTGTGAGAGAGATGACTGAGCGCAGCATGTAGCTGTTTTCATAGTGAAGAGTAGAGGTGTGAGAGAGATGACTGAGCGCAGCATGTAGCTGTTTTCATAGTGAAGAGTAGAGGTGTGAGAGAGATGAGCGAGCGCAGCATGTAGCTGTTTTCACAGTGATCTGAGACTATAATAGATGGGTGCAAACAATACTAACAATATTTTCCTCAGAAACGAGTATAGAGCTTTTGCCAGTTGGGTATTTGATAGACATACAAAGACTGCAATTATGTGTGGGGATAAGAATGTTTTGCTTGCTAGTTAATCTTTTTGATATGCTGTTGTGTGCTGTGGGTGTTTGTGTTTGTGTGGGTTTGTTCAGTCCAACTACTTTGTGTGTATCTTCTTCCTGTGTGTGTGTGTGTGTGTGTGTGTGTGTGTGTGTTTGTTTGTATGTATGTACGTGATTGTGTATTTGATTTGTGCTACTCTACAGTAGGTTCATGTGTTCATTCAACATGCGTGCAGATAAGCACTGTACGCATGTGTATATTTTCGTTGATATCGAGTATGTCTTCCGTACGGTACCTCTTTGCCTAGCTGGTCGACGATGGAGATGTAATTTGGTTGGGATTTGTTGGGATAGGACAGCAGGACATCGTATGGCACCATCTCCACTGAGTCCAGTCCAAAGCTTAGCCAATCCTCCTTGATCTCCTCAGCATAAACCCGGTTCTGTTCGGTACCAGCCAGGTGAGGGAGCTGTGTAAACTTTCTGTGGCGAGAAGAGCAAGGGTTACAAAAGTGAGTTTGTGAGTGGAAAGTGGCCAGATTGAATCTCTAGAGCAGTGGTTCTCAAAGTGGGGTCCTTGAGGGGGTTCCAGGAGGTCCCAAGCAAAAAGGGGAATAATTTATTTTAGCTATAATTCCATCCATAAGTAATACAATGACAGAATATATGACTATTATATATAGAATATGACTATTTTGGTCATGGGTTTCATACACTTTCTGTAATAAGATGGGGGACCCTAGGACAAAATATTATCAAATGGGGGTCCGTTGTCTAATTTGTGTCTGTTTAGGGGTCCTTGATGTGAAAAAGTTTGAGAACCACTGCTCTACTGTAGATTGGCTGGGGAAATGTGAGTGTGGAAAGTGAACCAGTAACGCTCTCCTTTCCCTCAAAGTGCCCTTGAGCAACTATTTCAATTAAAAAACAACTTTTTTAAAAATCCTTATAGAAAGGTTTGCCCTCAAAAACATCAATTCTGACACACAATACTGTGGCAGTGTGTTTATGTGGACAGACGCAATTCTCTTCTGTTTTTGCAATACAATGCGGTTTGCATTATTTGGAAATCCCAGATGCGAGACTTAAATTCCCACTAGTATTTGAACATGGCACAATACTTACAGCTACTGACAAAAGAAAAACACTCAAGTATTTGGACCTTGGCTAAAGATAATATACATTGGCAGCTTTTTGGAGTGAGAGAAATGGCCCAGCTTGCCTGCTGCAGAGATCAGACTTCTTCACTGCAATAAAGCCTATGTTGCTGTATATATCAGACTTCTTCACTGCAATAAAGCCTATGTTGCTGTATATATCAGACTTCTTCACTGGAATAAAGCCTATGTTGCTGTAGAGATCAGACTTCTTCACTGGAATAAAGCTTATGTTGCTGTAGAGATCAGACTTCTTCACTGCAATAAAGCTTATGTTGCTGTAGAGATCAGACTTCTTCACTGGAATAAAGCCTATGTTGCTGTAGAGATCAGACTTCTTCACTGGAATAAAGCTTATGTTGCAGTAGAGATCAGACTTCTTCACTGGAATAAAGCTTATGTTGCTGCAGAGATCAGACTTCTTCACTGGAATAAAGCTTATGTTGCTGTAGAGATCAGACTTCTTCACTGGAATAAAGCTTATGTTGCTGCAGAGATCAGACTTCTTCACTTGAATAAAGCCTATGTTGCTGTGCTGTAGAGATCAGACTTCTTCACTGCAATAAAGCCTATGTTGCTGCAGAGATCAGACTTCTTCACTGGAATAAAGCCTATGTTGCTGTAGAGATCAGACTTCTTCACTGGAATAAAGCCTATGTTGCTGTAGAGATCAGACTTCTTTACTGGAATAAAGCTTATGTTGCTGTAGAGATCAGACTTCTTCACTGGAATAAAGCCTATGTTGCTGTAGAGATCAGACTTCTTCACTGGAATAAAGCCTATGTTGCTGCAGAGATCAGACTTCTTCACTGGAATAAAGCTTATGTTGCTGTAGAGATCAGACTTCTTCACTGGAATAAAGCCTATGTTGCTGTAGAGATCAGACTTCTTCACTGGAATAAAGCCTATGTTGCTGTAGAGATCAGACTTCTTCACTGGAATAAAGCCTATGTTGCTGCAGAGATCAGACTTCTTCACTGGAATAAAGCCTATGTTGCTGCAGAGATCAGACTTCTTCACTGGAATAAAGCCTATGTTGCTGTAGAGATCAGACTTCTTCACTGGAATAAAGCCTATGTTGCTGCAGAGATCAGACTTCTTCACTGGAATAAAGCTTATATGCGCTTCTAGGAAAAGTTGCCCAACTACATTCCCTCTAGCTTTTGAATACTCGCACTAACAGAGAGGACAGGCTCAGTGTGCTGCTAGCATTTTGTACCTGAGATGCTTTCTGATCTGGTCAGGTCGCATTTCATCCAGGAACTCCCTCAGATACTGGCTGGAGGCACCGTCGTTTGGAGAGTTTGGACGTGTGGGCCTCGCAAACCAGCCTATAAACACAGTACAGGCAGTCAGTGAAGCATTCAATAACAATGTCGTCATCGCTTCAATGTGTGAAAATATACCTTTTCTAACAACAGAACCAACCATCCAAGGTGGACAAAGCAGATGGAGATAACAGACTACATACAAACTGTGCCACCCTCCTTTTCTGCTTGAAACTTAATTGTGTTAGGTCTTGAGAGACAATTAAGATGGTCACTTGTACAGGCTAAAAAGGAGGCGTCACACTATGTTAGACATTGTTACAGGAATGGAGATATGGCTGTGGACAGCATGCCTGCTGTGAGCATACAGCTGTGAAATCTGGCAGAGTAGTGACAAACCACAGAAAAACACATCCAGGCTCACACACACACACACACACACACACACACACACACACACACACACACACACACACACACACACACACACACACACACACACACACACACACACAGACACACACACACACACACACACACACACACACACACACACACACACAATGGATGGAAGATAAAAAGGGAGAAAGATCCTCTTGGATTAAAAAAGGAAAAACAAAAGAAAGATAGAAATGAGTCAGGAAAGCAGTCAGGAGGTTTGGGGCGTTATAGTCAAGTCTATTTATATGTCCCTTTATCACAAGCATGTCTCAGAGGGCTTTAAATAGCATAATATACAGTGCCACATGTCTGTGTGTTAGGCTGGGGTCAGTTGGATTCATTCGCAGACACATGGCGGCCGTAAAAGGCTTGCAGGCAAGAGTCAACGTGGACTTCAACAGTGCGACATGTCAGGTGTGATGAACTTATCATCAATTATGACATCATCACTGTTGACATCGTCTTCAATGACGACATCATCAACACCTTTGAGAGTGACATGCGACGTCGTCACCTTCAACAGTGACATCATCAGTGAAATCATCAACGATGACATTATCATCAGCGGTGACATCATCATCATCATTGACAACAGCGCTGACATCATCCATCATTATCATCGGTGACATCATCTAACAGTCGTCATCATTGGTGACATCATCTAACAGAGTCAGTGGACTAGAGTCTACTAGACAGTCTAACTCCTATAAAAACTAAACTACTATTTCTCCTTATGTTGTGTAACTCTTATTATACACTAAAGTTCAGAGGTTTTAGAACATTTTTCCAGTGTGTATTGAAATTTAAGCAGTGCAATATTGTGCAAATACTGCTTCAGAGGGTGTAACACAGTCTGTAACACAGGGTTTGTTTTGGGACCCGTTTGCATCAACTGTCAAAACGGTTTGACAGTCCATGCAAACAAAGTTCCCACATTTTGTTGACAATATTGCACTGCTTAAATTGCAATAAACACTGGGAAAATTGGGTGTTCTAAAACTTTTGACCCATATGTTGAATTGCAACTCTGTGCCTTCACCAGGATGACTGCAAATTATGAATGTTACTAAAAGTGTCCCATAATAATCATTGTTTTGTTTATAATGGACTTTTCTTTCACAAACAGAACCTTCAGTGAGCTACATAATTATGACTACATCTCTGCCCAGGTTAGGTTGTGTGATGTTATATTAATAGCAGCTTGAGCTTACCTATGATGAACCCCAGCAGGAAAAACGCTGTTATAGCCACAACCCACCAGATCCACCGACTCAGCCTGCTCTCCTTTCGCATGTTGAAGCAGTCCCAGTGGCCTGCTGGATCACACACGCACACCAGCACAACTCACACTGCAGTTAGCCCACCGAGAGAGAGAGAGCGAGAGCGAGAGAGAGTGAGAGAGAGAGAGAGAGAGAGAGGAATTTGTTTAAATAGTGCAGAGTGGAGAGCAGAGAGAGATTAGAGAGAGGGAGAGAGAGAGACAGAGAGAGAGAGAGAGAGAGGAATTTGTTTAAATAGTGCAGAGTGGAGAGCAGAGAGAGATTAGAGAGAGGGGGAGAGAGAGAGTGAGAGGAATTTGTTTAAATAGTGCAGAGTGGAGAGCAGAGAGAGATTAGAGAGAGGGGGAGAGAGAGAGTGAGAGGAATTTGTTTAAATAGTGCAGAGTAGAGAGCAGAGAGAGATTAGAGAGAGAGGGAGAGAGAGGAGAGAGGGAGGGAGATGACAGAGAGAGGGAGGGAGAGAACAGAAGAGAGAGAGGGAGGAGGGTAGGCGAGTCATTGTCTGGCAAGGGACAATAGTCTCTCTGCCAGAGAGGCAGTGAGTGGAAAAACAGCCTTCTGGTCTTAGTGCACCTTGACCGCTCCACTCAGTGCTGGCTCCATGTTGCTGCTCAACATGCGTCTCTAGATGGCAGCAGAGAGGCTTTTGAACCTGATCAGTGGACAGTTTCCTCAAATGCATCTTAACTAAACCTTGTACTAAATAGCAGCTGTGAGTCTAGTCTAGCGTCTAGTCTCTAGGCCAAGTCTCTGCAGAAAAGCACAGGAGCAACAGATCTACCGCTCTCCTATTCTGTTTGAAAAGGCTCAGGTCTTATGTCAGGATCGGCGTCGGAAGACATGTGGATCTATTCGCGGATAGTTGAGGGCCACGGGAAACTTGGTAAGTCTTGAGAAGCTGGGGTGTTGTGGAACTTGATAGCTGAGTCTGCACTGTTCGAGGATGGGAACGGTTGCAGAGGTTGCAGAGGTTGCAGGTTGCAGAGGTTGCAGAGGTTGGTGTGATCCTGGTTTAGATTTATGAATCACTAGAGAGGACCTGCAGGAACAGGACCTTATAGATCCGAATATGACATCACCTGTGTTATGACATCACCAGCGAAAGGCATGAAATACACTTATGAATCATGACATCATCAGTGATCGATGACATCATAGTAGGAATGACGACGTCAAAGTAGGAATGATGACGTCATCCTAACAGTACCCTCCCCTCAATTGGGGTGCCCGCTAAATCCATTTCAGAGTGATTCATACTGTCTGAGGGGGAGGGGAGCCTGAGGGGAGGGTACTGTTAGGATGACGTCATCATTCCTACTTTGACGTCGTCATTCCTACTATGATGTCATCGATCACTGATGATGTCATGATTCATAAGTGTCTTTCATGCCTTTCGCTGGTGATGTCATAACACAGGTGATGTCATATTCGGATCTATAAGGTCCTGTTCCTGCAGGTCCTCTCGAGTGATTCATACTGTCAGGATCGGTGTTAGACATGTGGATCTATTCGCGGGTGGTTGATGGCCAAGACACTCTCGGTAACTGAAGTCTGAAGTCTCGATGGGTAGGGATGCTGGGGAACTCGATAGCTGAGTCTGCACTTGTTCAAGGTTGGGGAACGGTTGCAGAGATTGACGAGGTTGCAGGTTGCAGAGATTGATGTGATCCTAGTTTAGATTTATGAATCACTAGAGAGGACCTGCAGGAACAGGACCTTATAGATCCGAATATGACATCACCTGTGTTATGACATCACCAGCGAAAGGCATGAAAGACACTTATGAATCATGACATCATCAGTGATCGATGACATCATAGTAGGAATGACGACGTCAAAGTAGGAATGATGACGTCATCCTAACATCTTATATGTGCATGCTAGAAGAAACAATGACCATGTCCGGCTCTAATGAATATATGTGTCTATAATGAGATATTGGCTGAAAGAGAGTACAGCAAGCTTGCATGATTGACGGGGCACCAAATCATATTTAAATGCAAATGATCTATTACTCTAAGAGAAGGACTAAGAATTTAAATTCCTCAACAATATGAAAGTCCTTATTTGGGAAAATCTTATTCTACTCCTTAGATTCATGTTTACTTGTGACATTAAAATCTCACATCAGAAGGAGCCTAGAATAGAGGCTTTAATTTTTAGGCAGAAGGGTTCTGAAGGAATGTAAGTCTTCCTCTTCACCTTCTTTTCAGGTGTGTGGCTGATGGACATGATCTCTGTTATACAGATGGAGAGACTCAGGTCCCTGAGAACCAACATGCTTGGAAGGTTCTCAACTGTCTGGGACAGTGTTTTTGGCCTCTTTTGACGAGGTTAAGAATGACCAGTGACTGAGGTTGGGGGTGACGGATGGCTCGCCCAGCTGGTATCTTATGGACCCCTTGCTTACCCTCAGGCTCTTCTAAATTTCGTGTCAACACTACAGTTGGAAGAGCCCTCTCATCGACCATAGGATTTTCGTTAAACAATCTGTGTTGGGCATTAAACTCACCTTATTTCCGCACTTTGAAGTCACAGGTAGGGTCGGGTGGGGAAAACTAAGCTTAGTTGCCGAAAAAAAGTGAACGGTGGTGGTCTGTCTAAATGCATTGTAGAATGTATGTACAAGACAAAATGATGCCAGTGCGCATGCGTCTGGACTCTGTTTCCAGGCAACTCTGTGATTCTCGTCAAATTGTCTTAAAAAAAAGAACAGCTCACTTTTTTCCGCAACTAGGCTTCCGATATAATTAGTTTGCCCCACCCGACCCTACCTGTGACTTCAAAGTGCAGAAATAAGTTAGTTTAATGCCCAACACAGATTGTTTAACGAAAATCCTATGGTCGATGAGAGGGCTCTTCCATCTGTAGTGATAACACAAAATTTAGAAGAGCTTGAGGGTAAACCCCTTGCGTGGGATCCCTTGTACATTATCTCCTACAAGCACATAAACACCTTATACGGCTGGTAGTAGCACCATGTTGTAATGTTATTGTTAATGATGCATGTTTTTTCCCTTACTTTCTTTTCCTGTGTCTGAGCCTGTTTGTCTTGTTCATATATTGTTTATATATATATATAAATAGAGGCAGAAGGGTGTATTTATTATCTTCTATATCTTAATTTTTTGTTATACCAGGTGTAAATGTGACCTTACACCCTGTAGTTCCCTCACATCACATGGTGTGTATGTGTTGTGTGTAATTAATGTCTGTGCTCGTGCTACAGGAGGATCCACTGGTTTGCAGTGCTTGGCAGCCGTGGTGGAAGCAACTGGATTAACGCCACGAACAGGCGGTCAATTGTTGGATGTTGGATTACATTGTAAATGCTGCTGCAAACATGCTAACATGCTAAATGTTGCTACTACTTAGGCTACCAGGTGTGTGTGCAGTACCTGGCGGGTTGGGCAAAAGGGTTTGCAGCTGTAACTGACATGTATTTATAGTCCTGGATGCTCCCATTGCTAATTGAAGGGGTATAGCAAATGTAAATGGGAGACTTATAAAGGTTTATGGTTAACAGTTAATATACGTGATTATATCTAGGAAACTGTCAATGGTATAGCGGTTAAATGTATGTTTAAATGTGTTGTTGACTGATATGTGAAGTGTGTCTTTGTTGGTGCTCCCCTACTAGTTTATCCCAATCATTGTTTGCAGCAGCAGAACCTGGGTCATACTCCTCTCATTTTGCCTACAGGCCTAAACTTATGTTACAGCCCTATATTGCTATAAATAGGCAGACATATTTTCCCACACTCTATAGGACAGGCCTTGCCTTGGTCGCGCTTGACCCCTCAGCTCTGTGGACAGCTGTGCTGTGCGGAGCGGAGGACGGCTCTCTTTCATGCGGTGGGCTGGAGCGTGAAGCGGGCAGGACGCTCCCAGCTCTGTGTGGAATGCAGCCCACCACACGGCCCACCCTCGTCCCACACCACACGGGTTTACCAGAGAGCCTGACGGGGAAGATGCTTTGATGAAGCCAACAACAGTCCAGGCCAGTAATGAGGAGGCTGATTTTGATCTAATTGAGTCATCCCCATTTTGAACTGAGCGTTTGTGCACAACACGCTTGTTGATGTTTGGCTGCTTCGATCGCCCTGGGATGCCAGCTGGACCTCATCAGTCACCGGCGCACCGCCTGCTGCATTAAAATCATTTATATTTACCAAAGGCATTTTATCATATGACTTGGTGCAATAGGTTGAGGCGATGTCTCATCGTCATAGACGCTGGGTTAGCTGGCTCAGCCTGGCTGGGGGCGTGGTCAGGGTGGGGTACGTTCTATCCATTCAGCAAAGTTAGAATTTAGCTGCTAGCCCAGCCCAGGCAGGCAGACACAATCTGGGATTTGACCACCGCAGTAAATGCACATCTGAACAGACGATCTTGTGTTCTGCTCAAGCTCCAGCCCCTTCCCTAGTCTGGCAAGCGAGATGAAATGAGTTTGGTGAAAGCTCTTCACACTGAAGCAAAACTGTAGAGAAGATTATCTGTCAGCAGCCGAGGTGTTTTGCCAGTTGCCACTATACTGTTCTCTCATCTCTTTTCTCTCTCTCACTTAGGCTACTGATGCCAGAAGCTTGAAAATAATGATAGATTGTTCTTTATGACAAAACAAAATGACATGTTACTATGCTGTATTATGCAAACTGTGAGTGAATTAAGATGAAATACTAATCGAGAAAAAATAAAATAAACCACTATATTATTGGAAAAAGAAATTTAAAATAAAGTGCACTTTATTTCAGAATAGTCCAAATAAATCAGACCCTGCTTATTAAGAAAGCATGGCATTCCAATATTACAAAACAATAAGGTCATTATACAGCAGTGAATGTCTATAAATTCCACAAAATGGCTGTAATAGCCTATCAAAAGAAACGAGCAACAAAAATCACACCAACATATTCTGACAAATGTGTGTTTAAAATACCTGTTCTGCCTTAAACACTTGGAAAGTCAAAGGAATTCATCAAACCAGCATGTCAAAAGGCATTTTTGGTGAAATCTTGAAGTATAGAAATTAAAATAATTAAAATAACTGTAAATTCTGTTCATAGACTAAGTGGAGATTGCAGCACCTTTTTCATTGCATCTGTGAGGGTGGAGGTGGCTCCTGCAACAGAAAATTGTCAGATTATGATAATATGCCATCCTTGCACAGACAGATTCAAAGAAACCTCATGGAAATGTCCTAAGCTGGTATAGAGCAATTGATTTCTACAAACACAACTATTTGGACATGTTCTTTTTTACCACGTGCGTGTGTCATGGTCATTAATGGAGTTTATTTATCTCAACTGTATTTTTTTTTACTATTCCATTTATTTCTTTATTTAAATTCATAGTCTGCACTGTTTGCATAGCCTACTTGAATGTTTTCCCCCCCAATAACGACAGGGAAAAAAGCGACAAAAAAGTAGCACATTTTTCAATTATTTTTTTCTTTTTTGCTGATCTGAAAAATAACATGCACACGCGCACACATACAAGAGGTACCACAAATTGAATGGAATAACAATTGCCACGATTTGGTGTCACTCCATCCGTGGCTGTACCCCATCTAGCCACAACACAAGTAAGGCCTTCCCCCGCGGTTGCCACACGCAGCAGGTGGGCCTAGGCCGGAGTTGCCCTTGTTTATTATAAATGACCCAACTATAGATATGCTCTGCATGTTTGACATTGAAATGGTTTCAGATAGACTCTTCCACCATTATCGGTGACATATATAGACAAGAGGCAACAGCCTTGGCAGCGATGATGTCACTTACCCTGTTCACCTGCAGGGTGTCATATTCAGGACTAGTAAGAGCAGAAAGCTGCAGCGAAGCATATGTGTCTTCTTCCTTCTTCTTCTTCTTCTTCTTCATCTTCTTTAAAAACACAAACACACTTTCAGAATATCGCACAGTACAGTAGATTGCAGGAGACATATAAACATACCATGTTACCAATAAAGACAAATCAATTAAAACAATAATAGCTTACCCTTAGTCTCTTGGAGAGCCTGGAAAAACAATGTTGGAAAGTATACAGTATTGTTAGAAGCATCAATTGTCATGTTGGTATAATGACTTGGAATACATTTATGACTTGAATGTCATAGGACTTGACAATGTCCATCTTACATGGTCAAATTAATTAATGAATTCAGTTTAAATCCCCCCCGTGACAAGTGTTGGTTGGAGTTGTTTGTCCATAAAGCTGATGTGGTTCTCGTCAAGATATATCATAATAATAGTAACAAACCTTATTTCTATAGCACTTTTAAAAAACAAGTTTACAAAGTGCTTCACAGACATAAAATCACACAGTGCAATTACAAATTAAAATCATGATCAAGAAAATATAAAACAGATCAAAGAAAATAAATAAATAATCTTAAGAATAAAAACTGTGAAAACTCTAAGTAAAAACCATAGGCATGTCAATTTATATAAATTAGAGTTAAATTAACACAGATTATTTTGCTGTGTACAGGTAATCTGATCATTGTGTTTCCCAAGCAGTCACCCTACCTGATAGCAAACCCCAGAACACACACTAGTGCTGCTGTTAGAACAGCAACTGTGGTGATGAAGAATGGCAACAGCACTTCACCTGGACATGGATATACTGTATGGAAAGGGGGGGGGGGGGGGTTGGGGCATGATAAAAGGTTAGATTAGCACGTTTATTCAGGTTTGAATAAAGCAGTTAGTAGTATAAGGTTAGTAACCTCTATAAAAAGTACAGAAGGGTCACATCTGAAAATTAATTTGAGTTCTCCAGTTAATCTGAGAAAAGAGTATAGTAGTTAATATATAATTATACGGGTGAATTCACTAGAATTTCAAGAAAGCTTGATGGTTTCCAAAGAGTTGAGCTGCAATACTGTCATTCATTATATTACGAGGAATCAGCGTGACGTCACGACACCGCAAAACATCCGGAACCGTGGCAGTTAACTATGAGTTGTGCCAAACCAATGTTCATATCTCAAAAACTATAGATGACATTGCTTATGTTTTGACATTTTGAGTGAGAGCAGAAGTAGCTCAAGAGTCTGATGTATAATATATGCACGTATAGTTAAAGTTGTGTTGAACTGTCGCAGTTTTTGAAATGTAAATACCATAGCCGGGGCTAGAGTGAGACAGTCACGGCTGGCTCCATAGGGTCTCGTTACCGTTTCCACCCAGTGACGTTTGTTTACCAAAATGCTGATCGGCTGATCCCTCGTATAGGATATAAACAGGATACTAAAAATGATGTGCTCATGCTGCCATATCAGCATGCACTTTGAGTTAACCTAAGTGCAGTTAGTCCCCTACCCACAATGCTTGTTCAGTTTCAAATGTGGGGTTTTGCTTGGTGCCAAAAGGGCCTAAGTGCAGTTATGCCCCTTTGGCAAGCTAACAAAAACCTACTTTTACTGTTACCGCTTTCAGTGTTTGTTTAATTAAAACGTATGTGTCATGATTTCAGTTGTGTTCTTTTGGCACTGAAAATATCTCACTGAGACCTTTCAATTGATATGTAATACTCATAAGCCCTCAATATATTATGCATAATAACCAGGTTTACACGTCATGAGGTCATTTATCAATTTAAATGAATTAGCAAATATGTATATGAACTGTCTTCACATAACACATGGGTTATGGTGGTGGTGGTGTTCTCTTAAAGAGAAAGTCACAATTTCCTCATTTGCAGATTTACCCTAAAACAAGTGTATAGCAGTTACCTAGCGGGGATAGGAACACGCAGTTACCTGAGGTAAACCCATTTAGGCTCTTTCGCCTGTCAAGAGAGTTATCTACAATGATAAACAATGTCATTTTGAGAAACAGAGCAGCCCTGAACAGTGCCAACGCACATACATTCCAAGTTCATCCCTCCTCTCTGCCTTCCTCAGCCTTCCTAAGTATAAGTAATGCATGTCAACTGTCAGTCATCATCACTGAATATTTCGGACTCTGTATGACATATCAATTATGTATTTACATTGAGATTCAGTCCTCCTCTAATGTAGTTTAGAGGAGAATGTTATGGCTTTAAATATACTTTTATAAGACACTTCGTGGACACACTCTTGGT
The DNA here is from genome assembly GCF_964638095.1 of Poromitra crassiceps. Taxonomy (NCBI): domain Eukaryota; kingdom Metazoa; phylum Chordata; class Actinopteri; order Beryciformes; family Melamphaidae; genus Poromitra; species Poromitra crassiceps. The sequence continues at coordinate 55,426,698 of NC_139642.1, read as the reverse complement.
TTTCATTCAATTTGGTTTATATAAGCTGTTATAATTATTATACAGCGGATGAGGAGTGGTGAAATTTCATTCTACAACAGCGTCTATAGAGGGAACCTGTGGCGTAAGCATGAAGTGAGAACATGTATTGCTCTTAAATGAGTATGTGTATGGGAATGTATCTACACACAGACAGACCATGAGAATTCCCTGCCCTCAGGTTGGGAACGGCTATAGACATAACCTGACATGACAGCCTGTAGAGCTACTTACATCCAATGTCAAGCAGGACGGTGGCATTAGCTTCTCCGTGAGCGTTCTTTGCTTCACATATGTACGGCCCTTTCCTTTTCCTGCCAATGTCATTGAGGGTGATGTTGTTTTCTGACCCAACAACAACTTGTTGATCTCCATCCAGTCTGTACCAGGTGCAGGTCACTGCTGGGTTGGCGTCGCTGCTGCAGGTCAGAGTCACTGAGCTGCCCTCTGGCACCGGACCAGAGGGGCTGACTGACACTGTGGGCTGCCTGGGAGCATCTGGAGGAAAGGATGAGTCAATCATACATGTCATAGAGAGGCAAAGTGACCGCCTATACTTCCTGCTTCAGCACTGTACCAGAGATTCCCATAGACATTTCGTAAAATGCTTATAAAAAGAGTTTTACTTGTTCAAACCAAACGGTTCAGCTAACGCTACATTATAATCGGGAGGGACCATAGAACATTTCACTCAGACCAAAACTTCAAAAAACAACATTGAAAAAATATTTTTTTCAAACCCGCTTTTTTAACGTTTGAAGTGAAATGGTAAATGGTAAATGGCCTGCATTTATATAGCGCTTTTAGCCAAAGCGCTTTACAATCAGTAGGTACATTCACCCATTCATACACTGATGGCGGCAGGTTACCATGCAGGGTGCTGGCACACCATCAGGAGCAATTTGGGGTTCAGTATCTTGCCCAAGGACACTTCGACACGCAGACTGGAGGAGGCGGGAATCAAACCGCCGACCTCTTTTATCCAAAGCGATTAGTGGACAACCCTACAGCCGTCCCTTAATGTTATGCGATCTCTCCTGTTTCTACATATATCTGTACCGTTTGGTTTGAACTAGTAAAACTCTTTTTTATAAGCATTTTACGAAATGTCTATGGGAAAATAAATGGCGGATGAAAATCTCTGGTACAGTGCTGAAGCAGGAAGTGACGTTCCACTTTGGCTCTCTATAGGGCTAACACTGTCTGTTGCAGGCTCTTATATTTGTATACTGTAGGAATAACTGGCATAGCCTGGTAAACCAGCCGGTCACGTGAACTCACATTTCATTTCGTTCTAACAGACCGTCTCGCCTCCAGCTTTCACCCAGTAGTGGGCGGAAGTTGGGCGGGTGTTCTTGCCTTGACAGACAACTCCTTCAGCCAATCAGAGTTGGATCAGTCAAATATTGTACAAATCCACTCGGGAGAACGGCGAAAACATATTTTCTGCTGAGAAACCGCCCGGTTGCATACTCCTGTACTTGATTAATTGCTGTTATTGAGTCTATTTCTGCAATAACTGCACTTTATGGCAGTTTAAACTCGACGGACGTTGACGTTACCGCTCGAGGCGAACAGGCACGGAGGCAGCCATTACTGTTTTGCCAGCGGCGTTCCTGAGTGGCTGGTTGCGATGTCAACTACGAGGCGGGTCGCTGATTGGCTAGAGCACTTTGCAATTTCTGCAAACGCCCTCCCAGGGCTGGAGGCCAGACGTTCTGGTAGAACGAAATGAAATGTGAGTTCACGTGATCAGGCTGTGACTCACATTTTGTCATCCGAATGTCAAAATATTGACACCTTTTCCCAACATGCAATCAAAAGAATAATGTTCTCGCTCTTCTACATTGCTTTCAATTTAAGCTAGGCCTAAACACTGCAACCACCATATTACAATATCGCGCAAAGGACAGATGAACTCACATAAAATACTGATGGTTAAACTCGCTGCAGGGGATAGGCTCTGACTGCCAGCTTGTCGGTTGTACAGAGCAGTGCAGGAGATCGTCTGTCCATTGTGGAGGTGAGAAGCAGTGAAGGTCAGAACAGAAGTCATGACCTTAGTTTGATCCTGATTGTCCCTCAGTGTCTCCTGGCTGGTCCCCAGGCCGGGGGTCCATGTCAGAGTTGGAGGAAGAGAAGGACAGGGAGCTGCAGCAGAGCAGCTCAGACTCACTGAGCTCCCCTCCTTCACCTTCAGGCTGCGTACTGTTAGAGTCGGACTGGGAGGAGCATCTGGAATGAAGACACATTTGGACCAGTTTACTAAATGAACAGTCAATCCTGTTCTCTTCATTCGTTGATGTGCAGTGAGTAGCCTAAACCCAAAACAAGTTCAATGAGCATCAAATGAACATCAATGCCAGTAACGGGATATCAGGACTTACCTCTTATATATACTCTAATGTACGTTTTTCTGTCATCAAAAATCCATTTCGGCCTGTTTTGACATTGTAGGTTGAAAGAATATTCACCACTGTAATCAGTAGTCATGTTATTCAATGTTGTGGTGCAGTTCTTTTTTGTTAAGTCTCCTGTTACTTCTCCATTTAGTCTCGGTCCATCTTGTTCTCTAAATCTTTGATCATTTGTACCAAACACCTCATCGGGACCTATTTTCCATATTCCTCTGCATGTGTTATCTAAGACGGCATGTCGTAGGGTAAAGGAGCAGGGGATGGTCACACAGGATCCACTCAGCACCTCTATAGTCTGAGGCAGGAAGGATTCAAAGTCTAACCACCCTTGGCACAGGCAACCTGAAACACAAAACAAAGCTTTACAGTCATGATGCAATGTGATGATGCAATGTACTGTGCTCATTTCTTAAACCCACAGAAATGTACGTATCTTGTCTGTTAGGATATTTGTTGTTTTTCTTCATTTAAGGTCACAGTTCATGGGAAACAGGATTTCCCTCGCCTCTTGGATTATAAAGGACTTGGAAGTCTCGAAACACACGGTGACCAGGTAGATCCATACATGTCAGGAAAAATACCTCAGAACGAGTCGTTTTGACTTCCATCACTTTGTGACATCATAAAGTAACACTAATTGCATTTGCACGCTTACAGTGCCCGTCAACTGATTGTAACCTTTCTTTAAACAGGTAAATCTCATTGAGACACAGGGTCTTATTCTCATTAGAGACCTGTTGAATGAGGAAGACCAAACAGTTGTCTGTAGCATAGCTGTGTAGTATAGAAAAGTGTCCAGAAAACAATCAACCAAAGATGGATGTATCCTAACAGATCATCTTATCAGAGAGAGAGATCTATCCTAACAGATCATCTTATCAGAGAGATCTATCCTAACAGATCATCTTATCAGAGAGATCTATCCTAACAGATCATCTTATCAGAGAGAGATCTATCCTAACAGATCATCTTATCAGAGAGAAAGATCTATCCTAACAGATCATCTTATCAGAGAGATCTATCCTAACAGATCATCTTATCAGAGAGAGAGAGATCTATCCTAACAGATCATCTTATCAGAGAGATCTATCCTAACAGATCATCTTATCAGAGAGAGAGAGATCTATCCTAACAGATCATCTTATCAGAGAGAGATCTATCCTAACAGATCATCTTATCAGAGAGAGAGAGATCTATCCTAACAGATCATCTTATCAGAGAGAGATCTATCCTAACAGATCATCTTATCAGAGAGAAAGATCTATCCTAACAGATCATCTTATCAGAGAGATCTATCCTAACAGATCATCTTATCAGAGAGAGAGAGATCTATCCTAACAGATCATCTTATCAGAGAGATCTATCCTAACAGATCATCTTATCAGAGAGAGAGAGATCTATCCTAACAGATCATCTTATCAGAGAGAGATCTATCCTAACAGATCATCTTATCAGAGAGAGAGAGATCTATCCTAACAGATCATCTTATCAGAGAGAGATCTATCCTAACAGATCATCTTATCAGAGAGAAAGATCTATCCTAACAGATCATCTTATCAGAGAGATCTATCCTAACAGATCATCTTATCAGAGAGAGAGAGATCTATCCTAACAGATCATCTTATCAGAGAGATCTATCCTAACAGATCATCTTATCAGAGAGATCTATCCTAACAGATCATCTTATCAGAGAGAGAGAGATCTATCCTAACAGATCATCTTATCAGAGAGAGAGATCTATCCTAACAGATCATCTTATCAGAGAGAGAGAGATCTATCCTAACAGATCATCTTATCAGAGAGATCTATCCTAACAGATCATCTTATCAGAGAGATCTATCCTAACAGATCATCTTATCAGAGAGATCTATCCTAACAGATCATCTTATCAGAGAGAGATCTATCCTAACAGATCATCTGATCAGAGAGAGATCTATCCTAACAGATCATCTTATCAGAGAGATCTATCCTAACAGATCATCTTATCAGAGAGAGAGAGATCTATCCTAACAGATCATCTTATCAGAGAGATCTATCCTAACAGATCATCTTATCAGAGAGAGAGATCTATCCTAACAGATCATCTTATCAGAGAGAGATCTATCCTAACAGATCATCTTATCAGAGAGATCTATCCTAACAGATCATCTTATCAGAGAGAGATCTATCCTAACAGATCATCTTATCAGAGAGATCTATCCTAACAGATCATCTTATCAGAGAGAGATCTATCCTAACAGATCATCTTATCAGAGAGAGATCTATCCTAACAGATCATCTTATCAGAGAGAGATCTATCCTAACAGATCATCTTATCAGAGAGAGATCTATCCTAACAGATCATCTTATCAGAGAGAGATCTATCCTAACAGATCATCTTATCAGAGAGAGATCTATCCTAACAGATCATCTTATCAGAGAGAGATCTATCCTAACAGATCATCTTATCAGAGAGAGATCTATCCTAACAGATCATCTTATCAGAGAGATCTATCCTAACAGATCATCTTATCAGAGAGAGATCTATCCTAACAGATCATCTTATCAGAGAGATCTATCCTAACAGATCATCTTATCAGAGAGAGATCTATCCTAACAGATCATCTTATCAGAGAGATCTATCCTAACAGATCATCTTATCAGAGAGATCTATCCTAACAGATCATCTTATCAGAGAGAGATCTATCCTAACAGATCATCTTATCAGAGAGAGATCTATCCTAACAGATCATCTTATCAGAGAGATCTATCCTAACAGATCATCTTATCAGAGAGAGATCTATCCTAACAGATCATCTTATCAGAGAGAGAGATCTATCCTAACAGATCATCTTATCAGAGAGAGAGAGATCTATCCTAACAGATCATCTTATCAGAGAGAGAGATCTATCCTAACAGATCATCTTATCAGAGAGAGAGATCTATCCTAACAGATCATCTGATCAGAGAGAGAGATCTATCCTAACAGATCATCTTATCAGAGAGATCTATCCTAACAGATCATCTTATCAGAGAGATCTATCCTAACAGATCATCTTATCAGAGAGAGATCTATCCTAACAGATCATCTTATCAGAGAGATCTATCCTAACAGATCATCTTATCAGAGAGAGAGATCTATCCTAACAGATCATCTTATCAGAGAGAGAGATCTATCCTAACAGATCATCTTATCAGAGAGATCTATCCTAACAGATCATCTTATCAGAGAGAGAGATCTATCCTAACAGATCATCTTATCAGAGAGAGATCTATCCTAACAGATCATCTTATCAGAGAGATCTATCCTAACAGATCATCTTATCAGAGAGAGATCTATCCTAACAGATCATCTTATCAGAGAGATCTATCCTAACAGATCATCTTATCAGAGAGAGAGATCTATCCTAACAGGATCATCTTATCAGAGAGATCTATCCTAACAGATCATCTTATCAGAGAGAGAGATCTATCCTAACAGATCATCTTATCAGAGAGAGAGATCTATCCTAACAGATCATCTTATCAGAGAGAGAGAGATCTATCCTAACAGATCATCTTATCAGAGAGAGAGATCTATCCTAACAGATCATCTTATCAGAGAGAGATCTATCCTAACAGATCATCTTATCAGAGAGAGAGATCTATCCTAACAGATCATCTTATCAGAGAGATCTATCCTAACAGATCATCTTATCAGAGAGAGATCTATCCTAACAGATCATCTTATCAGAGAGATCTATCCTAACAGATCATCTTATCAGAGAGAGAGATCTATCCTAACAGATCATCTTATCAGAGAGATCTATCCTAACAGATCATCTTATCAGAGAGAGAGATCTATCCTAACAGATCATCTGATCAGAGAGAGAGAGATCTATCCTAACAGATCATCTTATCAGAGAGATCTATCCTAACAGATCATCTTATCAGAGAGAGAGATCTATCCTAACAGATCATCTTATCAGAGAGAGAGAGATCTATCCTAACAGATCATCTTATCAGAGAGAGATCTATCCTAACAGATCATCTTATCAGAGAGAGAGAGATCTATCCTAACAGATCATCTTATCAGAGAGATCTATCCTAACAGATCATCTTATCAGAGAGAGAGATCTATCCTAACAGATCATCTTATCAGAGAAAGAGATCTATCCTAACAGATCATCTTATCAGAGAGAGATCTATCCTAACAGATCATCTTATCAGAGAGAGAGATCTATCCTAACAGATCATCTTATCAGAGAGAGAGAGATCTATCCTAACAGATCATCTTATCAGAGAGAGATCTATCCTAACAGATCATCTTATCAGAGAGAGAGATCTATCCTAACAGATCATCTTATCAGAGAGATCTATCCTAACAGATCATCTTATCAGAGAGAGAGATCTATCCTAACAGATCATCTTATCAGAGAGAGAGATCTATCCTAACAGATCATCTTATCAGAGAGAGAGATCTATCCTAACAGATCATCTTATCAGAGAGAGATCTATCCTAACAGATCATCTTATCAGAGAGAGAGATCTATCCTAACAGATCATCTTATCAGAGAGAGAGAGATCTATCCTAACAGATCATCTTATCAGAGAGAGAGATCTATCCTAACAGATCATCTTATCAGAGAGATCTATCCTAACAGATCATCTTATCAGAGAGAGAGATCTATCCTAACAGATCATCTTATCAGAGAGATCTATCCTAACAGATCATCTTATCAGAGAGATCTATCCTAACAGATCATCTTATCAGAGAGAGAGATCTATCCTAACAGATCATCTTATCAGAGAGATCTATCCTAACAGATCATCTTATCAGAGAGAGATCTATCCTAACAGATCATCTTATCAGAGAGAGAGATCTATCCTAACAGATCATCTTATCAGAGAGAGAGAGATCTATCCTAACAGATCATCTTATCAGAGAGAAGAGATCTATCCTAACAGATCATCTTATCAGAGAGAAGAGATCTATCCTAACAGATCATCTTATCAGAGAGAGATCTATCCTAACAGATCATCTTATCAGAGAGAGAGATCTATCCTAACAGATCATCTTATCAGAGAGAGATCTATCCTAACAGATCATCTTATCAGAGAGAGAGATCTATCCTAACAGATCATCTTATCAGAGAGAGAGATCTATCCTAACAGATCATCTTATCAGAGAGAGAGATCTATCCTAACAGATCATCTTATCAGAGAGAGAGATCTATCCTAACAGATCATCTTATCAGAGAGAGATCTATCCTAACAGATCATCTTATCAGAGAGAGAGATCTATCCTAACAGATCATCTTATCAGAGAGAGAGATCTATCCTAACAGATCATCTTATCAGAGAGAGAGATCTATCCTAACAGATCATCTTATCAGAGAGATCTATCCTAACAGATCATCTTATCAGAGAGAGAGATCTATCCTAACAGATCATCTTATCAGAGAGATCTATCCTAACAGATCATCTTATCAGAGAGAGAGATCTATCCTAACAGATCATCTTATCAGAGAGAGAGATCTATCCTAACAGATCATCTTATCAGAGAGAGAGATCTATCCTAACAGATCATCTTATCAGAGAGAGATCTATCCTAACAGATCATCTTATCAGAGAGAGAGATCTATCCTAACAGATCATCTTATCAGAGAGAGAGATCTATCCTAACAGATCATCTTATCAGAGAGAGAGATCTATCCTAACAGATCATCTTATCAGAGAGAGAGATCTATTCTAACAGATCATCTTATCAGAGAGAGAGATCTATCCTAACAGATCATCTTATCAGAGAGAGAGATCTATCTAACAGATCATCTTATCAGAGAGAGAGATCTATTCTAACAGATCATCTTATCAGAGAGAGAGATCTATCCTAACAGATCATCTTATCAGAGAAGAGAGATCTATCCTAACAGATCATCTTATCAGAGAAGAGAGATCTATCCTAACAGATCATCTTATCAGAGAGAGAGATCTATCCTAACAGATCATCTTATCAGAGAGAGAGATCTATTCTAACAGATCATCTTATCAGAGAGAGAGATCTATCCTAACAGATCATCTTATCAGAGAGAGAGATCTATTCTAACAGATCATCTTATCAGAGAGAGAGATCTATTCTAACAGATCATCTTATCAGAGAGAGAGATCTATTCTAACAGATCATCTTATCAGAGAGAGAGATCTATCCTAACAGATCATCTTATCAGAGAGAGAGATCTATCCTAACAGATCATCTTATCAGAGAGAGAGATCTATCCTAACAGATCATCTTATCAGAGAGAGAGATCTATCCTAACAGATCATCTTATCAGAGAGAGAGATCTATCCTAACAGATCATCTTATCAGAGAGATCTATCCTAACAGATCATCTTATCAGAGAGAGATCTATCCTAACAGATCATCTTATCAGAGAGAGAGATCTATCCTAACAGATCATCTTATCAGAGAGAGAGATCTATCCTAACAGATCATCTTATCAGAGAGAGAGATCTATCCTAACAGATCATCTTATCAGAGAGAGAGAGATCTATCCTAACAGATCATCTTATCAGAGAGAGAGATCTATCCTAACAGATCATCTTATCAGAGAGAGATCTATCCTAACAGATCATCTTATCAGAGAGAGATCTATCCTAACAGATCATCTGATCAGAGAGATCTATCCTAACAGATCATCTTATCAGAGAAAGAGATCTATCCTAACAGATCATCTTATCAGAGAGAGAGATCTATCCTAACAGATCATCTTATCAGAGAGAGAGATCTATCCTAACAGATCATCTTATCAGAGAGAGAGATCTATCCTAACAGATCATCTTATCAGAGAAGAGAGATCTATCCTAACAGATCATCTTATCAGAGAAAGAGAGATCTATCCTAACAGATCATCTTATCAGAGAGAGAGATCTATCCTAACAGATCATCTTATCAGAGAGAGAGATCTATTCTAACAGATCATCTTATCAGAGAGAGAGATCTATCCTAACAGATCATCTTATCAGAGAAAGAGAGATCTATCCTAACAGATCATCTTATCAGAGAGAGAGATCTATCCTAACAGATCATCTTATCAGAGAGAGAGATCTATTCTAACAGATCATCTTATCAGAGAGAGAGATCTATCCTAACAGATCATCTTATCAGAGAGAGAGATCTATCCTAACAGATCATCTTATCAGAGAGAGAGATCTATTCTAACAGATCATCTTATCAGAGAGAGAGATCTATCCTAACAGATCATCTTATCAGAGAGAGAGATCTATTCTAACAGATCATCTTATCAGAGAGAGAGATCTATTCTAACAGATCATCTTATCAGAGAGAGAGATCTATCCTAACAGATCATCTTATCAGAGAGAGAGATCTATCCTAACAGATCATCTTATCAGAGAGAGAGATCTATCCTAACAGATCATCTTATCAGAGAGAGAGATCTATCCTAACAGATCATCTTATCAGAGAGAGAGATCTATCCTAACAGCTCATCTTATCAGAGAGAGAGATCTATCCTAACAGATCATCTTATCAGAGAGATCTATCCTAACAGATCATCTTATCAGAGAGATCTATCCTAACAGATCATCTTATCAGAGAGATCTATCCTAACAGATCATCTTATCAGAGAGATCTATCCTAACAGATCATCTTATCAGAGAGAGAGAGATCTATCCTAACAGATCATCTTATCAGAGAGAGAGAGATCTATCCTAACAGATCATCTTATCAGAGGCACCACCCCCTCAGAACTCACAGGCTGGATTTTAATTTTTTAACAGAATTCATAACCTTGTTTTAAAGACCCATGAGACATGTTTTAAACAGCTAAAAATAGCATAAGACGGGACCTTTAACATCATCTAATGTTCAGATCAGGCAGAAAATAAGATTGAAATCCCAAGGCCTGTAAAGTACAGCTGGCATGTCACACTGATACATGACCTTCAGTCTCTGACAGGGACTGACTGTGTCTGTTACACTCATCTCTTTGCAACAGCAAACTGTTGTGTTTAAAGCTCTCACCGTGCAGCAGACAATGAGAAGGAGTCTTAGAGCCCCCGCCATGTTGGTTTGTCAGCAGTTTAGAGGAGTCTGGAGATTACAGATGGAACAGTTTAGTTCACTTATCATTTGTAAATGGAGTTTCTGATACCGTGATACAGTATTTTAAACTGAATTGACTGAATTGAATGTCATAGATTATGTTTTGTGAATATTATTTTGATGATGCAAAACCTCCAGGTTTGGTGTGTTCTTGGTTTCTTGAAATAGCTGAGACCATGAACATTGTATCCCCCTTTCAAAACGGTAGTTACTCTTCCTTTGTCTGTTCCTCAAGGTCTAAATCCTATGTGACCTCGCTTAATGAATTAATACAACCCTTTTTTGCAGTACATAAAACCTGAATATTATAATGTAAAAAAATACATGATGAAACTTATAATTTGATGACTTCCACATTGCTCTTAGCTTTCAAACATTGCAACTATATGATCAGTGATGTAAGCGCCAACATTTATTTGAATTAAGGTTTTATTTGAGAGTTTATCACCAATCTCATCATCTTTTTTCTCAAGGTTTGATGAATCCATACACAGTGTAGTGAAGATATAACTCACCAGGTTTCAATCAGGTTTGTTCAGCAGATGGATGGACGACGCAAAGACAAGTGAAGTTACTACTAGCCTGTGCAAGAGAGTGGTT
>NC_139642.1:55399822-55402322 GCF_964638095.1 Poromitra crassiceps | reverse complement strand
TTTACTGGAGCTGTGAGCAATTAGCCTGCTGCAGGTAGGCCTGAAGAAAGGCAACAGAAACACAGCTTAGCAAGAGAACAGTCTCAAGGAGGGAGGGATGGATAGATAGATGGATAGATAGATAGATGGATAGATAGATGGATAGATGGATGGATGGGTGTATAGATGAACCGTCTGCCCGCCATAAATCCGCGGAAATGATTTCATACTACTTATAGATCCGTGCCCGCCATGCACCCGACGCTATAAACGCTATAAAACGCATAAAAGGATAAATAAACTTCCATGCTGTATTATGTCCAGTCCACCACTTGCCCTCATGTAGTTTACTCGGCTAACGCTATAGCTTTAAGTTTCGTTTACTGGATTGCCTCATTGTATGGGAAAATAATGTACGAACGCATCTTCTCTTCAAACACGTCTTCAGCGGAGACTCCTTTTTGAGGGTGACATCATTGACCATATGGACGAAAAGTGGAGCCTATGGCGACCTAGCACATGGCTGTTGTTTTGTTTACGACCGTGGATCCTTTGGGGGATCTACAATAGGCGACTAAGAATTATTTTTCCTCATTAAGATACATCGTTTCAACCCCCCGCAACCCATCTGCTATTAATCAGAATGTTTATTTTTATGATCCGGCCCGCCCGCGGAGCGGGATATCCGCGGTCAGCGCGGTTATAACTGCGGCCCGCACATCACTAGTAGACGTGGCTGTGGGTGTCCAGTCCTCTCTGTCTGTATTGAAGTAAAGGATGTAACTGCTGTGTAGATAGGGCTGGGCGATATGACGATATATTTCGTCTGGATGATAGAAAATGTGTTTCGTCTCATATAATGCTCTATCATTTATATCGTTGTGTTGCAAATCACACTCTTTACGGCAATATTGTCCGTCATTTGGATGACGCTGTCCTTTCTTCATTCTGTTTTCTTTTTTACTCACGTCCACAGTCCACACACGCACCAGACTGTGTGTCAACAAGCCCCTTGCGTCCCTTTATAAGTGGCACAAATCAGCCGGTGAGTAGGCTAAAGAGCAGGGAGATGTTACCTACACTCCGTCCGCCTAGTCTACCCAGGCATTTACGCTGTGTTAATCCGCGTTTGATCCATATTTGCGTGTGTCCTCCTAACGTTACACCTGGCAAAACATCTCCTCCCATCCTCTCATCATCCCAAGGAAATCCATTGAGGGCCGACAACAAAACGTCTATCGTTAGCTTTAGCTTATAGCTTTCCCTGGATTTAAGAGATGTGTTGGTTGGATACCTGTGAAATCCCGGAGTGGAGTACTTTTGTTGAGTGAACTGAACTGGTAACATCGAAATCCCGAAATGTATATTATGAGAACTGGACTGAACTATAGGCTAAATAACTTTTATTCTACCCGTTTTGCTCTAATCTAATCTTTAAAAATCGAACTGGTGGTGTGGTTCAGTTTGTGTTTCATTCTACTGTCCTGCAACTAATTATTATTATTTGTGTTGTAAAGAATAGCCATGCTTATCTGTATTCTGAATGCATGTATCCTTTGTGAGGTTTGACTACATTTTAACTGGTTTAACTGCTACATAAATAAATGGCCATGTGGTCATTTTATATAAACTATAAATTGAATTTACAGAAAATATGCTATATCGTGATATATACAGTATCGGTATATCGGGATATGAAATGACCTATATCGGGATAAGAGATTTTGGTCATATCGCCCAGCCCTATGTGTAGACGTGGTTGTGGGTGTCCGGTCCTCTCTGTCTGTACTGAAGTAAAGGATGTAACTGTGCTCTGTAGACGTGGCTGTGGGTGTCCGGTCCTCTCTGTCTGTACTGCAGTAAAGGATGTAACTGTGCTCTGTAGACGTGGCTGTGGGTGTCCGGTCCTCTCTGTCTGTACTGAAGTAAAGGATGTAACTGTGCTCTGTAGACGTGGCTGTGGGTGTCCGGTCCTCTCTGTCTGTACTGCGCCGAGCGTCTCTACCGCTACATCCGGAGCAGTGAACCCGTTACCATAGTGACGGTCATCAGGCACCCCTGTGATGTCATCGAGCTGCGCATGCTGAAGAGGGACTTCAAGGCGCATGCAGGGCAGGTGAGTGACGGGACAGACAGACCTTCACCCCTACATGTCCTATTGATTTGATGTTGTTGTTATTCATTTTTCCAAGCAGAATGAAAATGTAACTATTTCTATGATGTCATTAGAGCAGGAGAAACTCAGGGTGGGGGCGGGGAAATCGATACAGCAGAGTGTTGTGATATTTCGTGTGGCAGTATCGTATCGATACATGGATATCGTATGGTGGGGGCGTCTGCTGATAAATGGATATCGTATGGGGGGGGGGGAGGCTGCTGATAAATGGATATCGTATCGGGGGGGGGGGGCGTCTGCTGATAAATGGATATCGTATGGGGGGGGCGTCTGCTGATAAATGGACATCGTATGGGGGGGGCGTCTGCTGATAAATGGTTATCGTATGGGGGGGCGTCTGCTGAT
>NC_139642.1:55362322-55389822 GCF_964638095.1 Poromitra crassiceps | reverse complement strand
ACCTGAATCTGAAACTGTATGTCAGTCAGACGGACAACCTGCAGGTTAGTAACACGCACGCACACACGCACACACGCACGCACGCAACGCAGCGCACGCAAGCACGCACACACACACACACACACACACACACCACACACACACACACACACACACTCTCTCTCTCTCTCTCTCTCCCCCCTCTCTCTCTCCCTATGCATCGGTCTCCCTTCTAACCTGTTTTTGTGTCGGTCTGTGATCTGTTCATTTGTCTGTTCATCCATCAACTCCATCTCTTCATCCATCCTTCCATTTTGATTTGATTTGATTTGATTTGATTGCCTTTATTAATCCCACAGTGGGGAAATTTACTCGTTACAGCAGCTCTCACAGGGAAGACATAAAAACAGCTCTAAAAATAAACACAAAGATACAGTAAAATCCAATACACACACTAAAAGATAAGAACAGCAACAATACTTACCAACAACAACCAACAATAGCAACAGCAGCAAAGGCATTAGAATGTAAAGTCCATCAGTGTTTTAAAACTATATCCACTAGAGGGCAGTGCACACCAGAGAGAAAACACCATGAACTCCAATCTGTCTCCAATTCCCTCTGTGTCGCCCCGTCGTGCATGAGGTCTGAGTCTCTCTCAGCAGGTTGTCTTCAGCTGTCAAGGTGTGCCATGTTGTCTCAGCAGGTTGTCTTCAGCTGTCAAGGTGTGCCATGTTGTCTCAGCGGTGCCTGAATAATGTTTCCATCCACACTCAAACTCTTTCCTTTGTTTCATCCCCTCCTCCCTACTCTTTCCAGCGTTGCTTTGGTCGCGCTACAGAGGAAAAAGCAGATTCATTGCAAACCTTGCATCTCTAGCAGGATGGCCGTAATTCACTGAGTTTATGGGAAAGTTCCACTTGGACCAGTCAGTCTGTTTAAAATCTATTGAGAGAGATCGAAAACTTTATCAGACATGACTACAAAAATCAGCATATCTTCAGGGAAATAATGCACAGAGCTATTTCCCTCCTTCTGAACCACTGTCCATAGATTTGAAAGAATCAATTTTGCCATGTGCTCGTAGGAAGGAATACTTATGTATGCAGCAACGGAATATCCCGCACAGCTCCAGGTCTTAAGCAGCTCAGTCGGTGCAGGTTGCAGGGAGATCACAGTAACAGAGGTAGGCAACAGCACTCGAATTAGAGTAAATCTTGAGGTTTTTTATGTATTAAGGGCTAAACAGACATGTTTCAGCCTTAAGCCATCATCAGTGTACATCAGAACACATGACAATGGGTCATATATATATAGGTGTGGTCAAACAAATCACCTTGAAAAAAACATCAGCAGATGGAGTGCATCTGTGGAAGCTGCAATGCAGCCAATCACAGAGAAGGAGGTGAGGCCACAGCACAAACAGGCAATCAACATCATTTGCAAGAACTATCATAGAATAGTGACAGCCCTTGTTAAATACATAGAAATATAAGCACGGATTATAGAAAATACAAAATAGAAAGTTAAATAGAAGGTTAAAAAGAGGTATTTTCGCCAATCAATGGGACAAATTACTCAGGGAGTTGCGACATAACATTACAGGAAGCAGCCTAACAGCAATTCTTCTTGCGATGTCAGCTCTCTTAAATTTCAAGGTATTGAAATGATTCAGCCTCTCAGAAGAGGTGGAGACAAACTAAACGGTGGATCTCTGTTTTGTCTAGACCACCTAGACACCTAGACCTCTTTTTTTCTGTTATTTTCTTTTTTATAAGATGTCTTATACTGGTTTCTCATGCAATTGATCCTTGCTTAGGCACTTTACTACTGTGCACTTTATGTCTGTTTGTGCACTTTGTTTGTTCCTGCACTTTAATAAGTGAGCTGGATGACTCGGGCCTTTATCCACAGACGTACCTGTCTCATTTTATTGTTTTATTCTCTTATTTTATCTTATTTACTTTTTAAACCTTTTTTATTGTCTGTCTTTTTATATGCTCTTTTATGTTGTCATGACTTGTCATATATGTGTCTATGTTTTAAGCTCTTGCACCCCAATTCCAATGTAGTTTCGACTGCAAATGGTAAATAAACTGACTCTGACTCTGACTCTGACTCTGACTCTGACTCTGACTCTGACTCTGACTCTGACTCTGAGACAGAGATAAACTGTTACTCCAAAGGGAAGCTCACTACATCCACACATTGCAAACTGAGAACCCTAGAGGCCTTAATGAAGAATTGCTGTTAGGCTGCTTCCTGTAATGTTATGTCTCAACTCCCTGAGTAATTTGTCCCATTGATTGGCGAAAATACCTTTTTAACCTTCTATTTAACTTTCTATTTTGTATTTTGTATTTTCTATAATCCGTGCTTATATTTCTATGTATTTAACAAGGGCTGTCACTATTCTGCTACTATGATAGTTCTTGCAAATGATGTTGATTGCCTGTTTGTGCTGTGGCCTCACCTCCTTCTCTGTGATTGGCTGCATTGCAGCTTCCACAGATGCACTCCATCTGCTGATGTTTTTTTCAAGGTGATTTGTTTGACCACACCTCTATATATATGACCCATTGTCATCTGTTCTGATGTACACTGATGATGGCTTAAGGCTGAAACGCGTCTGTTTAGCCCTTAATAAATAAAAAACCTCAAGATTTACTCTAATTTGAGTGCTGTTGCCTACCTCAGATACTTATGTACATGCCATCATACAGTCAATGAGGGACTACTTCTTTCAATCGCAGTCTTCAGTGAGCCAATGAGGGACAGCTTTCAATCACAGTCTTCAGTGAGCCAATGAGGGACTACTTCTTTCAATCACAGTCTTCAGTGAACCAATGAGGGACTACTTATTTCAATCACAGTCTTCAGTGAGCCAATGAGGGACTACTTATTTCAATCACAGTCTTCAGTGAGCCAATGAGGGACTACTTATTTCAATCACAGTCTTCATTGAGCCAATGAGGGACTACTTATTTCAATCACAGTCTTCATTGAGCCAATGAGGGACTACTTATTTCAATCACAGTCTTCAGTGAGCCAATGAGGGACTACTTATTTCAATCACAGTCTTCAGTGAGCCAATGAGGGACTACTTATTTCAATCACAGTCTTCAGTGAGCCAATGAGGGACTACTTATTTCAATCACAGTCTTCATTGAGCCAATGAGGGACAACTTATTTCAATCACAGTCTTCAGTGAGCCAATGAGGGACTACTTCTTTCAATCACAGTCTTCAGTGAGCCAATGAGGGACAACTTATTTCAATCACAGTCTTCATTGAGCCAATGAGGGACAACTTATTTCAATCACAGTCTTCAGTGAGCCAATGAGGGACTACCTCTTTCAATCACAGTCTTCAGTGAGCCAATGATGGACTACTTTCAATCACAGTCTTCAGTGAGCCAATGAGGGACTACTTCTTTCAATCACAGTCTTCAGTGAGCCAATGAGGGACTACTTCTTTCAATCACAGTCTTCAGTGAACCAATGAGGGACTACTTCTTTCAATCACAGTCTTCAGTGAACCAAAGAGGGACTACTTTTTTCTTTGCAAGGCTGAAATCTCTTTGACACCAAAGAAGAAGAAAACATCTCTTTGAGTGTAATTCAGATGTTAATTCTTCTGGGATTTGTTTTAAAATGCTGATATTACTGTTTCCTTCTCCCCTCTCCAGAGCATGTCTGAGGAGAAGTACCGCCCACTCAGCTCCAGGCTCCTGGTTGGTCGACCCAGGTGGAAGTTACTGTTTGATGAGATTGGGAAGACCAATAAGCAGTAAGTAAAACAGCAACATCCAAGGCTGGTCAGCAGCCTGGTATGACACTACACTAAATGTAGAACATATTAGGGACACTTAAGGTCTTTGCACACACAGTCTGATTGTTTTCGTATGCGTGTTTTTTAATCCGTCATCTGAAAACACAGACGGGTCCCAGCTCGCAAAAATCTATTGACTGATGCGAAAAACGCAGAAAATCGAACCTCGTCCGAAAACTTAAATGGCGGACGTAATTGTCGGACTCGGTGTGTCAATGATGATTGACACAAATGAGGTCGTATTCTTTTTTTTTCCCGTGCGTCAATTTTGGACGAAAATACGGACTTGGTGTGCAAAAGCTATTAGAGTACAGTACACCCAATGAGGTGAATCCAGGTAAAAGACTTTGATTGATTTCGCTTATCAAATCGATACCAAATCCAGAGGAGGAGATAAGGAGATGCAGAGAGTAAGAGGATTTTGATATGAGCAAAAGCTTCTACAACTCAATATCAGGAAGATGTCCCTAATATTTTGTACATTCAGTATGTATCATATCAGCCCCTTTAAAGTCTGGCTAGTGAGGCTAGTTTTACACTGGCTCGCTCAGAAAAAGGCTAACCGTGACCTTTTGGGCTAGCAACAATCTTTACTAGCCCAATGTGTGTCTTTTATTTGTTTGCCTTCTTCCACCCTTCTTTCCTTATTTGCATTTTTATCCATTTTGCAGCATCCCACAAACTGAGATGACGTGCCGCATTTTGATTGGCTCTAGTTTTCCAAAGCCGCACCCACTGCATGGCAGACTCTCTTCTAGAATCTGGCTTTGATCCTGTGGCTGTGATAAAGCAGGGAAGTCTGGCATCACGTGGGTTTGATGCCAATCAAACTGCACCACACATGGGGTCAGGTCAACTGCAGGTTAACCACAATGCAGATTTAGCCATGCCATCCTGCGAGGTTTTTTTTTCTGTTTTTTGTTTAGATAGACATCAAAATTGAGACGAGATAGTAAAAGTATGTTAGAGGATGTCATCACATGTTTAACCTGTACCAAGATTACTACTGATCTACTGTATGTTACTCTCTCTCTCTCTCTCTCTCTCTCTCTCTCTCTCTCTCTCCGTGTGTGTGTGTGTGTGTGTGTGTGTGTGTGTGTGTGTGTGTGTGTGTGCATGTGCGTGTGTGTGTGTGTGTGTGTGTGTGTGTGCGCACATGTGCATGTGTGGTTTCAGTAATCGGGTTGGGGTGTTCTGCTGCGGACCTAAGGGCATATCCAGGACTCTCCACAGACTGTGTAACTCCGCCCGCTACTCTGGAACCACTTTCGAATTCAACAAGGAATCCTTCAGCTGAGACTCACACCTCATGGCCATATTTAAAAAGACAAACAAACGTGTATTTCTGTATATTTTTGGGGCAAATTTCCTATATTTGAAGGACAATTCCAAATATATTTTGCCAATTTTGGTGACTTGAAATACTGTATACTTCTATGAATCCTTTGGTCAATTATGCAATCATTTTAAATATAGGAAAATGGAATATCATATGGATTATATGTGTATTCCATGTGCGTCCCTGCCCATAGTTAACCTCCTGCTCCAGAAGCTTCAGAAAGATCCAGAATGAGGTGTCTGATTGGACTGTGGCACAGTGAGAGAAACCAGACCGTCAAACCCGGTGGGAAAGAGACCCGCTCACTGCACTGATTCTCCACTCATCTGATGCTCTCTCTCCCACTGAAGCATCTCTCGTTGGATCAAACGTGGCCCAACTTTATCCTCAACCTGGTACCAAATTGGGAGGTGGGAGAGCAGAACCAGAACTAAGGATTTGATTGGTCCCTGAGACTGTCACTCACCCGAACATGTCAGGTGATCCGCTTTCATCAGAGGGCAGGAGTGAAACGAAAATGGACATACAATAGAAACTTCATCCAGTCTTCGTTTTCACTCTCCCACCTCTCCATCTGTGGAATGTCCACTTGAGTGTAAAAAAAAGAATCAAATCAAGTCCACACTACACCTTAAGCCAGTATTTCTAGTTAGTTGGTATTTCTATTTATTTCTATTGTTTAAAGCTATTTGTATATGTGATATTTTATGCTTTGGCCATTTCTCCACAAAGTCATTGTTCTTACAAATAAGACCCAGAACCCATTTTTGACAATAAATTTGTCAAATTTAACAATACATTGTTAAAAAAAATCCACACACTGGAACGATGCCAGCTATTGATTACAACAAAAGCCCCAAATAAAAAACTGGAAATACAGGGTTTCAGATGTTGTGAACAAACTTAGTCTCTACCAAATCATAGATAGATCTATTTAGCAATTCAGATGTGTATTTAAATGTTTTTCTAATTTGATATATTATGTCTATTTACAGGATTGTGAGAGCGAAGCACAACCTGAAATAAAAGATTCTCTATTTATTATATTTGGACTACTTACATGTAGTAATTGGGATTATTTATTGTAGGTATCCAGACACACCAGAAATGTTTTTCTCCCCATGCAACCAATGACAGAGCGCTATATAAAAAAAAGTGAACTATAGTTAACCACCAAAAATACTAATGAAAGAGTAAACATTTCATGTTTCATAATTTGCATCAGTGTCTTGCTTTCCACTACAGCCTTTGAATTTAGATGTGAAAGATTTGCATTATATTATCTTGTGTATGTGTGTGTGTGTGTGTGTGTGTGTGTGGGGGGGGGGGGGTTGGAGGGTATGTCATAAATCTGCAACGTTCTTGTTTTTATAGATTTGGGGTTGTGAGTTGCCATCTTCTCAGAGTTGGGTACCGCAGAGAGCAGCTCCCACCCAAACAAACAGGGATAGACTATGAAGCTCTACAAATGACGGAAAGACTGAATTTCAGCCGTGCCTAAAAGCGACCATTTCTACGAGATAATAGGAGATTTGGGTCAGTCCCATTCATTGTGAATGCCGCCCCCTAGCGGCACAAAGTCAACATTACTGTGTGACTAACAAACTGACGGATGGACGAAACCAATCCATAGAGAGCAGTAGCAACTGGTGCTAGAGAGTAGAAAAACTGACATGAATTCAAATGGGGAGAAAATCGTTTGAATTGAATTGATTTTACTTTCCAATGTATCACTGGCTGCAACGACTCACCTGCAAATGTCTTCATTTCTTAGTCAATATTCATGGTTAAATGAATGGGGGGAATCACAGCGATACAGTACTTTGGATCAAATCTGATTTTAATGCACCATACAACAAATGCATATTCTCATTCTTATTATTTCTTTGCTTAGTGGAATGGTCACAGTCATTACAGTCGGCTCCACAGTGGCGCTGAAAAACACAACTTGTCTCAAATAAGGCTCATAAGTGGATTGAAGAAAGGGATGAGGGGTGAAAAGGAAGAGCTATTCACCTTATGTTCCAACGCAGGGGTCAGCCAATTACTTCCTGTTGTGTTTACACTTCCTGTGACAGTACAATAATTATATTGTGTTCATTGTGTTAACTGTGGCCAACACTGCTGAGGGGCTTTGAGGTGTGTGCAGAGTGCAGACCCCTAAGAGCAGCCAGTGAGTCAGACTAGGTTTGACCAGGTAAAACAGACGGCGTTTTGAACAGGAAGTCGTAACACAACTGGGTCAAGTGGGCGGGGCTACATAAGGTGAATAGAAACTCATTGGCATTTCACACTAACAGATTTTAAAAAAGATGCAGCCCTGCCATAGGCCGTCTTATGCAAAATCAAAGTGATACAAATCCTACATTGTAGTTTTCCACCACAGCTTTTTCAAAACAATCCTGATCTTGAAATTATATTTTGTGCTGAATTAATCCTAGAAATCTTGAAATAATGTGAATCAGGGAGTGGAAGGTTTTGCTCCACTGGTTTCTTCAGCACGAGACAGCAGATGATGTGATAGGATTTGAAGCTGAAACACTACAACCTCAACTGTCCTGGCCGGGATTCAAACAGACTAAAACACTTCCCTTCCCTTCCCTCGCCACTTTCCCATGAGCAAAAGCCAGTTCAATTGTGCTTTATTTGACTGAACTTGTGTAACTCGCTTAATTCACTGAAGTAAATGTACATGGGAAGACACAGAGGCTCATATTTACAGGTATATCTCCTATAAACACACAATTAAATAATACATTTCATGAAATACAGTTTTGTTCCAGAGCAATGACGAGTCAAGGAAAAATTGCCAAGGAAGGAGTAAGGTCACACTTTCAGCCGATGCAAACAGCCCATCTGTCACTGAGTGCAGAGTGACTCACATCATGTGATCTGTCACTGAGTGCAGAGTGGCTCACATCATGTGATCTACTGTCACTGAGTGCAGAGTGGCTCACATCATGTGATCTGTCACTGAGTGCAGAGTGACTCACATCATGTGATCTGTCACTGAGTGCAGAGTGACTCACATCATGTGATCTGTCACTGAGTGCAGAGTGGCTCACATCATGTGATCTACTGTCACTGAGTGCAGAGTGGCTCACATCATGTGATCTACTGTCACTGAGTGCAGAGTGACTCACATCATGTGATCTACTGTCACTGAGTGCAGAGTGACTCACATCATGTGATCTACTGTCACTGAGTGCAGAGTGACTCACATCATGTGATCTGTCACTGAGTGCAGAGTGGCTCACATCATGTGATCTGTCACTGAGTGCAGAGTGGCTCACATCATGTGATCTGTCACTGAGTGCAGAGTGGCTCACATCATGTGATCTACTGTCACTGAGTGCAGAGTGGCTCACATCATGTGATCTGTCACTGAGTGCAGAGTGGCTCACATCATGTGATCTACTGTTACTGAGTGCAGAGTGGCTCACATCATGTGATCTGTCACTGAGTGCAGAGTGGCTCACATCATGTGATCTGTCACTGAGTGCAGAGTGGCTCACATCATGTGATCTACTGTTACTGAGTGCAGAGTGGCTCACATCATGTGATCTGTCACTGAGTGCAGAGTGGCTCACATCATGTGATCTGTCACTGAGTGCAGAGTGGCTCACATCATGTGATCTACTGTCACTGAGTGCAGAGTGGCTCACATCATGTGATCTGTCACTGAGTGCAGAGTGACTCACATCATGTGATCTACTGTCACTGAGTGCAGAGTGACTCACATCATGTGATCTGTCACTGAGTGCAGAGTGGCTCACATCATGTGATCTACTGTCACTGAGTGCAGAGTGGCTCACATCATGTGATCTGTCACTGAGTGCAGAGTGACTCACATCATGTGATCTACTGTCACTGACTGCAGAGTGACTCACATCATGTGATCTGTCACTGAGTGCAGAGTGGCTCACATCATGTGATCTACTGTCACTGAGTGCAGAGTGGCTCACATCATGTGATCTGTCACTGAGTGCAGAGTGGCTCACATCATGTGATCTGTCACTGAGTGCAGAGTGACTCACATCATGTGATCTGTCACTGAGTGCAGAGTGGCTCACATCATGTGATCTACTGTCACTGAGTGCAGAGTGGCTCACATCATGTGATCTGTCACTGAGTGCAGAGTGACTCACATCATGTGATCTACTGTCACTGAGTGCAGAGTGACTCACATCATGTGATCTGTCACTGAGTGCAGAGTGGCTCACATCATGTGATCTACTGTCACTGAGTGCAGAGTGGCTCACATCATGTGATCTGTCACTGAGTGCAGAGTGGCTCACATCATGTGATCTGTTACTGAGTGCAGAGTGGCTCACATCATGTGATCTGTCACTGAGTGCAGAGTGGCTCACATCATGTGATCTGTCACTGAGTGCAGAGTGGCTCACATCATGTGATCTACTGTCACTGAGTGCAGAGTGGCTCACATCATGTGATCTACTGTCACTGAGTGCAGAGTGGCTCACATCATGTGATCTGTCACTGAGTGCAGAGTGGCTCACATCATGTGATCTACTGTCACTGAGTGCAGAGTGGCTCACATCATGTGATCTGTCACTGAGTGCAGAGTGGCTCACATCATGTGATCTGTCACTGAGTGCAGAGTGGCTCACATCATGTGATCTGTCACTGAGTGCAGAGTGGCTCACATCATGTGATCTGTCACTGAGTGCAGAGTGGCTCACATCATGTGATCTACTGTCACTGAGTGCAGAGTGGCTCACATCATGTGATCTACTGTCACTGAGTGCAGAGTGGCTCACATCATGTGATCTGTCACTGAGTGCAGAGTGGCTCACATCATGTGATCTACTGTCACTGAGTGCAGAGTGGCTCACATCATGTGATCTACTGTCACTGAGTGCAGAGTGGCTCACATCATGTGATCTACTGTCACTGAGTGCAGAGTGGCTCACATCATGTGATCTGTCACTGAGTGCAGAGTGGCTCACATCATGTGATCTGTCACTGAGTGCAGAGTGACTCACATCATGTGATCTACTGTCACTGAGTGCAGAGTGACTCACATCATGTGATCTGTCACTGAGTGCAGAGTGACTCACATCATGTGATCTACTGTCACTGAGTGCAGAGTGACTCACATCATGTGATCTGTCACTGAGTGCAGAGTGGCTCACATCATGTGATCTGTCACTGAGTGCAGAGTGGCTCACATCATGTGATCTGTCACTGAGTGCAGAGTGGCTCACATCATGTGATCTGTCACTGAGTGCAGAGTGGCTCACATCATGTGATCTGTCACTGAGTGCAGAGTGGCTCACATCATGTGATCTGTCACTGAGTGCAGAGTGGCTCACATCATGTGATCTACTGTCACTGAGTGCAGAGTGGCTCACATCATGTGATCTGTCACTGAGTGCAGAGTGGCTCACATCATGTGATCTACTGTTACTGAGTGCAGAGTGGCTCACATCATGTGATCTGTCACTGAGTGCAGAGTGGCTCACATCATGTGATCTGTCACTGAGTGCAGAGTGGCTCACATCATGTGATCTACTGTTACTGAGTGCAGAGTGGCTCACATCATGTGATCTGTCACTGAGTGCAGAGTGGCTCACATCATGTGATCTGTCACTGAGTGCAGAGTGGCTCACATCATGTGATCTGTCACTGAGTGCAGAGTGGCTCACATCATGTGATCTGTCACTGAGTGCAGAGTGGCTCACATCATGTGATCTACTGTCACTGAGTGCAGAGTGGCTCACATCATGTGATCTACTGTCACTGAGTGCAGAGTGGCTCACATCATGTGATCTACTGTCACTGAGTGCAGAGTGGCTCACATCATGTGATCTGCTGTCACTGAGTGCAGAGTGGCTCACATCATGTGATCTACTGTCACTGAGTGCAGAGTGGCTCACATCATGTGGTCTGTCACTGAGTGCAGAGTGGCTCACATCATGTGATCTGTCACTGAGTGCAGAGTGGCTCACATCATGTGATCTACTGTCACTGAGTGCAGAGTGGCTCACATCATGTGATCTGTCACTGAGTGCAGAGTGGCTCACATCATGTGATCTGTCACTGAGTGCAGAGTGGCTCACATCATGTGATCTGTCACTGAGTGCAGAGTGGCTCACATCATGTGATCTACTGTCACTGAGTGCAGAGTGGCTCACATCATGTGATCTGTCACTGAGTGCAGAGTGGCTCACATCATGTGATCTACTGTCACTGAGTGCAGAGTGGCTCACATCATGTGATCTACTGTCACTGAGTGCAGAGTGACTCACATCATGTGATCTACTGTCACTGAGTGCAGAGTGACTCACATCATGTGATCTGTCACTGAGTGCAGAGTGGCTCACATCATGTGATCTACTGTCACTGAGTGCAGAGTGACTCACATCATGTGATCTACTGTCACTGAGTGCAGAGTGGCTCACATCATGTGATCTACTGTCACTGAGTGCAGAGTGGCTCACATCATGTGATCTGTCACTGAGTGCAGAGTGGCTCACATCATGTGATCTACTGTCACTGAGTGCAGAGTGGCTCACATCATGTGATCTGCTGTCACTGAGTGCAGAGTGGCTCACATCATGTGATCTACTGTCACTGAGTGCAGAGTGGCTCACATCATGTGGTCTGTCACTGAGTGCAGAGTGGCTCACATCATGTGATCTGTCACTGAGTGCAGAGTGACTCACATCATGTGATCTGTCACTGAGTGCAGAGTGGCTCACATCATGTGATCTGTCACTGAGTGCAGAGTGGCTCACATCATGTGATCTACTGTCACTGAGTGCAGAGTGGCTCACATCATGTGATCTGTCACTGAGTGCAGAGTGACTCACATCATGTGATCTGTCACTGAGTGCAGAGTGGCTCACATCATGTGAATCTGAATGATCCCATGCTGACCTATTTGAATATGCTGCACTGTATTAATCAATACAACATGGTCTGTTGCATTCAGGACCGTTTATTGGATTTGATCTGGACGTATTGTTTGGAATGTCTTTGCGAAGTGTGTGTGTGTGTGTGTGTGTGTGTGTGTGTGTGTGTGTGTGTGTGTGTGTGTGTGCGCCCGCGCGTGTGTACACTGCTCACACATATGTGCGACTGATTGTTTGCATGTACTTGCATATAAGTGCAGGCACACATGGTTCTGTGTGTATGTATACACTGAAGGTACAAAATATTAGGGACGTCTTCCTGATATGATGTCTGAAAGCTGAAAGATATGCTCCTTAACTTGCTGTACTTCTCTTGATCTCCATCTCCTCCTGATTAGTCGAGATTTAACAAGTTAAATTAAGACCTGATGATGGATTTGACCTGGATTCACCTCATCAGTGTTCTTCATGAAACGAGCAAGAGTCCCTGATATCGTGTTCATTCACGTGTATGTATGCATCTGTGTAGGTTACATTGTGGTCTGATACGAGGTGGAGCCTTCCTCTGAGCTGCTCTGCAACAGCGGCTGTCCCTCTCCGTAGCTCCTCCTCTTCCTCTTCTGGATGCGTTTCCGCCTCCTGATCAGAACGACGGTCAGCGCGGCGACGACCGCGGCGAGAATCGCCCCCAGGAGCCCCGCCCCCAGGAGCCACTGCCAGATCTGCTGGGCTTGCTGCAGGTAGGGCGTCAAGACCTCCTGGACAAACCTCTGGCCTGGGGGTGGAGACAGAGAGGATGAGCTGTTTTTCATATGTGAAGACCAATAAGAGTCACTCAAATAAGGGTTAGTTTATGCGTATTAACCCTAGTAAGTTAACCGTAGTAACAGTTAACTAATGCTTATTAATGCTTATTAAACATTAACAAACCATTAATTTAGTGACCCTTATTGTGTTACTGAAGAAGTCAGAAGGACACCTGGTTCAATGGATGTGTGGTTTTGTACTGACCGGGGTCCAACAGATAGGCGTACTCGTATCCCAGAGCCTTGTCGGTGAGGAAGTACTCTCCGTTTCTGTAGAGGGGCAGGAAGGGCACCATGTAGTAGCCGTCGTTGTGGCCGATGGGAGCATTGGCACGTGGGTAGTGGGTTGTCCGGCTTGGCTGGTGGGTCCGCAGCCAGCGCTCAAAGATGCTGCAGAAGAAGAGATGGGGGGGACAGATGGAGGGAAGACGATGGAGAGATGAGGGAGAGAGGGAGAGAATGTGTAACAAGATGTTTCCAGGCTTGTCCGAGGGGGGGCCCTGTGTGTGTGTGTGTGTGTGTGTGTGTGTGTGTGTGTGTGTGTACTGTATGTGCATGCGTGTGTGTGTATATGCATTTGTGTGTGTGTGAGAGTGTATGTACGTGCATGCGTGTGTGTGTGTGTGTGTGTGTGTGTGTGTGTGTGTGTGTGTGTGTGTGTGCACGTGTGTGTGTGTCAGGCGTATGCATGTGGTCCTCTACCTGTCTATGAAGGCGTGGTGCAACAGGAAGATGGGGTCGTTGGCTGAGCCCTGCACTGAGGACATGGAGCCGTTCATAAAGACGTGCAAGGCGTTGTGCATGGTGCTCTGACCTGACACTGCCATACCTGACTCTGGACTGGCAAAACCTGCAGGAGGGGGGGGGGGGGGAGGGAGGGAGAAAAGAGAAAAGAGAGGGATGAGGGGGAGAAAGAAGAAGTGGATGAAAGAGTGGGAGGGATTGAGGTGTAGAGAGAGAGAGAGAGATGGGCAGAGAAAAGGGCGAGAGAGAAAAGGGAGAATATACTCCTTGTTTAAATTGTCTGCTCAAATAGGAAGACACTTTTGATATAACTCAATTTTGTCATTTTGTCATGATTGTTAAATTGCCCATCATGATTGCCTCAACGTGTTGGCAGTATCATAACTAGAATGGCACTCAGAGGGTGCAGGCCTCCGCCAAGGCCAATGCTACGATATGCACATTGTGTGGGTCGGCTCAGAACCCTGACGATGTCCCTGTCCCTAGCTACGCCCCTTTTCCATAGACCCGCCCACTTTCCTGACCCCCCCACCATCAAGATACACTTAGCCACTCCCCCTACCCACCCCTCCAATCTTGATTCACCTTATGTAGCCACGCCCATTTGACCCGGTTGTGTGGACGTGTCACGACTTTCCGGCAAAAAAAAAGAAAAAGAAAAAGGCCGGCTGCTCCAAAATCATCTAACTCTGAATTAACAAATAATTTAGCCAATTGTATGTAACATACCAAATAAAAGCAAACGGCAATGTCTAAGAATGCAACGCCATGTAACTGGCTCGTTAATTCTCGCATTCCTGGGAATTATGTTAACATCTGTGGGTCTTATAGACGTAAGTGGCTCGCACTGCGCTTGGAGGAGAGAAAACGCTTTCTTTGTTGGACTCCCGGTATGTTTTGTACAAGGACGTCTCTCAGTGCGTTGCTGTTAACGGCCCATTCCGTTGTTTTCTTTTGGTTGATCTCATCTTTTTCCTCTTCCACTTGATTTGTATCACTCAGACCGCAGATGCGGGCGATGTTCAACGCATTCCTCCTCTAAAAACAACTCTCTTCTTCTGACGTTCTTTTGTATTTCGCGCCGTGACCACCGGAAGTGTTAACACAACCCGGAAGAATTTGGCCCACCCCCGCCTCTGAACATACTGTAAGGTGAATAGCTACAGCCGCTTTCCCCTAGACCCGCCACCTCCCTTGACCCAAATCGGATCGGATCCGTCCCCTCTTCTAAGGGTCTGTTTTAAAGTTAGAGTTATGCATGTAAGGAAATAAGGTCCTCACAAATATACAGTAGTGATACAAAAGTGTGTGTGTGTGTGTGTGTGTGTGTGTGTGTGTGTGTGTGTGTGACGTGTGTGTGTGTGTGTGTGTGTGTGTGTGTGTGTGTGTGTGTTCTTTCATGGATCTGTGTGCAGCAGCCTACCCTCCACGACGTTTCTGAAGCTCTGGTTGGCGAAGCGGTCCATGGTCCCCGTCTCGTACTCGGTTAGACCCACTGCAAAATCCACATCGGCCGCCGTGGGGAGTCGCGCCACGCGGCCCTGATCGTGGTTGCCGGGGTTACGCAACAGCGGACCCTCCCCCGTAGCGTTACACAATGCCTCTCGACTGTTGTACTCCTCTGGTTGGGTGCAGATCACCTACACACACACACGCACACACGCACGCACGCACGCACGCACGCACGCACACACACACACACACACACACACACACACACACACACACACACACACACACACACACACACGCACATTGTGAGCTACTACGATTAAATAGCCTATAGACCTTTTTGAAGCTCTATGAACAGACTCTCCTACAGGAATAGCTGTGTTCCATTATAGTGGGTGTGGGAGGGAAATTATTACTAGAGAAGCTCTAGTGAGCATTCAAATGGAAATGAAGTACAGTACAGCACTGTTGAAGGAGAAAAAAAACAACAACCGACAATTTATCTATAATATATAACGCATTTGGACAATATATCTGGACGTATAACCTTAAGAGGCTGATGTGAATTGTATTTTGTGTATTTTTTTGTATACGCATGGGTACATGTGGCATTTGTTTTAGTGAAGACAAATGGGATCTTGTTCAAACCCAGCAGAAGAAAGTGAATGGTGGGCGGCAGATTCCTTCATCTAGCTAATTAATAAGAACAAAGTTGCTGTCTTAGCAACATTTTCTGGGACGTGGAGAAGAAAGACTCTGAAGTGGGATCTTCACCCTGATCTCGTTCATTTATGAACAAGTGGGCTGGATCATCTAAGGATAAATTGTGACAAATGAGGTTGTGTGTTTCCAGCCTATCTCTCAGCTATCTGGATTAGCAGGTTCAAGCAGCTTCAGGACTGCAGACCTGCAGTGGGAATAGTGGGAATATATATATTTTTTCCAATTTCTAAAGAATGGAAAAGGGAGATTTGCTCATGCATAGACTTGTAATTTGGTGGCACGGTAGAGCAGTAGTTAGCACTGTCGCCTCACAGGAAGGCGGTCTTGGGTTCGAATCCTGGTCCATCCCAGGTCCTTTCTGTGTGGAGTTTGCATGTTCTCCCCGTGTCCCTCCCACCATCACAGACATGTATGTTTGTTAGATGTGGGGCTAGTAACCCCACCCCGTTAAAAACCCACATGCTACAGGAAATGCAAAAACACGTTTGGTGTACTCTGGTTGCAGCCCTATGCTCCACGTAGGAATCTACAGGGAATAAGAAGCACACACACGCACGCACGCACGCACGCACGCACGCACACACACACACACACACACACACACGCACGCACACACACACACACACACACACACACACACACACACACACACACACAAATAAGACACAAGCGTTCTTGCCTTCCACGAAGAGAAGACTGAAGCCGGGCTGAGGAGGTTGGGGTTGAAGAGGTTGCGTCCGCCCATCAGAGCATCGGTGCACACGTCGCAGGCCTGCGCGCCTCTCCAGTCCCAGTACGGGATGGTGAAGTTAAAATCTCCCGTCAGCTTCCGGATCTCGTTCTCCCAGTGCAGCAGGTAGACGCGGTGCCAGGGCAGGAACGCCGAAGACTCGTGGGCAAAGTCGATGTCCGTCCACACGTTCCCCGGACCGCCCAGGAAGGCGTCCCGGGACACGTAGTAGTGCATCCAGACGAACAGGTCGTAGGTGCTGACGTCGGAGAACATGGGCGTCTCGCCGTTTTCCCCCATCTCGGGCCGCGTGGCGGTGGAGATCACGTAGTCGCGGCTGACGGTGTTCTTGGCCAGGTTCAGGTACGAGATGAACTTCTGCTGCTCGCCGACCGACAGCGTCATGATGTTCCGGCGCACTGACTCCCGGTACTCGGCGCAGCCCGCGCCCCAGTAGCCAAAGCGGCATTCGCCGCAGTTGAAGCCGCCGTAGTTTCCGGCGCAGCGACACGTCCGGTTGAAGAAGGCCAAGGGCCAGCGCTCCCTCTCGTCGATGCCTCTGTGAGGGTACTGTGGCCCGTAAGGCTCGTCCGAGACCTCCACCTCGGTGCAGAACCCGCGGCCCGACATGGCCCCGCAGGCCGAGCCGTCGCCGGCCCACACCGGGCAGCACTCTTTGGTCCGGAGCCCCTCGGAGGTGGCGCACGGTCGGGGGAACTGGCCCACGCAAGCCCCCAGGAGCTGCAGCAGCAGAGCCACAGACACACACAGGCTCCTCATGATCAACCAGAAGTCAACGTCACCACAGTGAGAGCTTCTCCAATCTCAGGAAAGGGGGGGGGGAGCAAACCCCTGTTGAAAAGATGGATGGTAAGCTACTGTTTAGCTGATGAACTAAAGGAAATACCTCAATATGTATTTACTCCAAAACGGTGGCGTCTACACAGCAGAGCCTGATGCCTTCACAGACAACGCAGTTTAAACGAGCGAGTTTGACAACACAGCAGAGTTACACATGACATTCACTACACAGAGGTGAGTTCAGATTGTAGAAGCAGAGACATAGAGGAGGGCACATCCAACCAGCTGTGGTCAGGAGGAGCCAGGTGCTGCAGTAGACTTGAAGAAGAAACACAGAAAAAAATAACTTACTGTGTAATTGCTTTTATCCAGGAGCTACTATTTACTACCTTGTCTTGTATGCAGTTTGTAGGTTTCAACTGCTGTTTATAGCCAGTGTCCTCAATGCTAATATATCCCATAGGCTACCATCTAACACACTAACACTACCCTCCAACACACAGCCAGCACCCCAAAGACTCTGCTGATCTCTGGCTGCACTCGCTGAGCGGTTTAGGGGCAGTCCTCTGACGAAGTGTGTGATCTCGCACACACACACACACACGCACGCACGCACGCACGCACGCACGCACGCACGCACGCACGCACGCACACACACACACACACACACACACACACACACACACACACACACTCACACACACACACACACACACACACACACACACACAAACATGTGCACTCATACGCCATCACATGCTCAGGATCATATTCCTGATTCCTCTTACATTCGGTCTCGAGACCAGCTGACCTCTGCTCTGCTACATCTCAGGCAGAAATGTTTGTGTGTGTGTGTGTGTGTGTGTGTGTGCGTGCGTGTGTGTGTGCGTGCGTGTGTGTGTGTGTGTGTGTGTGTGTGTGTGTGTGCGTGCATGCGTGTGTGTGCGTGTGTGTGTGTGTGTGTGTGTACACGTGTGTTTGAGTGTGTGCACTAGCTACATGCCCCCCCTCCCGATGGCAATTAGCTTGGCCTGGAATGTGTGCATGATCAAGTGTTGTGTGTTTCAGAGAGAGAGAGACAAAGAGAGTTTAAAATTTATATCTCAGACAGTAAATCTAAATCAAGTCTGCAATCATGTGCCATTGTGAGCCGAGAGCACTCTACAAACTTGAAGACAAACACACTGATGATGAGCACAGCACCAGCCACAGACAGTTGAATTAACCAGTGAATTCTGAATTCTGCTGCTGTAGTGTCTCGTTGGCCTTCATAATGTTGTAGTTACAGCGTAACAAAACAAAAAGTCTGGGATATTAGATATTGAAATCATAAGTCATTATAGCATACAAATAATTACACAGTCCCATAAACAGATGACTAAACAACAGACATACTTGGACAGGGTAGACTAGTTGTTTGTTTTGTCACCCCTCCATCGCTATGTGGACTGAAAAGTCAACTCTTTCTCGTCCCTGGCGCCACAATCGTGGAAGGAGCCGGAGCCCCCCTCTTCTGTTGGGCCGGCCCAATCACTGCCCTGCATCTTCCAGCCAATCAGCAGAGACTAGAAACACACCTCTTCAGGCTACACATGGACCCTTCTGTTGAAGTAACCATTCGTCTTCTAAAGAAATGCTATACTTAACCCTATACTAACCCTTATTCCTTCTTAAAACAACTTTCAACAAATACTAATTACTCCTTACCCTTGTGTACCCTTTTAATAACACAGTACTAGAAATATTGCACGCTTCACGTGTAAACATTTTTTTTTACCATAATAAATGCAAAGTTGTTTTTTATTGTGTGTGGAAAAAACACCAAATCTCCCCCCCCCAATCCCATTATAAACCACGATAAAACTGCAAAAAAAAGTGCTATTTTTGGACTGCCAGCCATTTGTGGATGAAATCATTGATTCCATGATGTTAGGCACTCAACCTGGACTTAAAGAGTTAAAGAGTATCATTACAATGCCTCAGTCAGAGGCAGTCCCTGCTGAATACACCCTGATTCACCTGCTTCAGGAAGGATCAGCCAACCTGCTTCAGGAAGGATCAGCCAACCTGCTTCAGGAAGGATCAGCCAACCTGCTTCAGGCTCCAGCCATCCAGGTTGATGTCAAAAGCTCCACCAAGCCTTGTGGTTGAAACGGTGAAGGACACCAAGCATTTGTCCAGCCTGACCCTGTAAAAAACACTTTCAACTGGTCAAACCCTATACAAGACCTCAGAGTTCCAGTGCAAAAGATAAGATAGCCCATTGACAAGACCAAAGAATGGGCCTTAAAACTACAGGGACACTCTCTGCTTCTGGAATACATACTAAGTATGCACCACTCGCATTCAGACTTCCCAGAGGATTGATCATCGTAATCGTGATCATCGATGACAAAGGCACTACAGAACATGCTCAACTAATGTGCAAGACGCAATGATTTCCAGACAAATAGAAACAACGAAAACAACTATATCAAGGCAGCCATTCATGACAGCTGATAGTTGACAGATCCTCATGGGGGAAGTGACAGTCATGACCCTAACATTTTGATCTTTCACAATAAAGGACATTTTAGAACAGCAGTGCTGTCTGTGGATACAGAGGTTTTGAAAAACATCAGTCACTGAAAAACATCAGTCACTGTGCCAATATATAATAATATATAATATAATATAATATAATAATACTGTATATATATCAGGCAATGTAGGCTACTGTATAAACAAAACAGACATCCTGATGAACATTTGCTATGCTAATAGACAATACACCATAGCATAGCCATAGAGACTTCAAAAATAAAAGTTTGAAATACAGCCTGGCTGCAGTAGCTTATGTTCACAGCTGAGATTGTGTAAGTCTGTGTTCTTTGAGAATGAACAGGAAGAAATGTCTCTGATCACATGCTTTGGCTTTCTGTGGTGGGACTGGCTTTTGACATTTACAGGAAATAAGTAGAAGTGTGTGAAAGAGCTTCTAAAAGTGGGAAAAGGACAAGCTAGAATCTAGCTGCTCGATCAATAATGTTTTGGAAACTAAATCAATTCCTCCATCAATTGACAAGGCGGGCAATTAGTAAAAAAGGAAAGAAAATAAGTTAAAAATGATGATGAGAGGATGAGTTGAATTCTTCACAATTCAGAATAACTGAGTGTGTTCACATTATATTGATTCAGTGGCATTATTACATGTAACATGCTGATGTGTTAAAACTCCATTTCACACCACATAATGCTGCTGCTGCCCTCAAGGACATCTCCAGACTGCATCATCCGCCGTGCTGAAAAGGTGGTCGGATGCAGCCTGCCATCCCTTCAGGACCTGCACACTGCCAGGAGGCTGAAGCGGTCTCAGAAAATCACGGACGACCCCTCCCACCCAGGTCATAAACTCTTTGAAGCCCCCCCCCCCTCCCTCTTGGCAGAAGACTGAGGTCTGGTGGTAACAGAACCCCTCGTCACAGGGACAGCTTCTACCCAACTGCCATCCGACTCTTCAACGAGACCCGAAAGCCCCCCCAAGGACTTTATCATTGCCTTCCCTCCTCAATACTTTTATGTCCCTGCCACATGATACATTGTATGTTTTTTTTTCTAAATATTCTCCCCTCCCGAGATTTTTTATCCCATTTTTATCCAGAAGGAGCTGATGCACACCTTCAATCTCTTGAAGGCAGGTGCGTCGGAGATGCAGTACATACGAGAGAAATAAAGAGGAGTCCCGCACACTGTCAATTACTTGCAAAAAAAGCTTTAATTAACGACGTTTCGGTCTATCGACCTTCATCAGGTTGAAATTTTTATCCCCCATTAGTGCTAATTTAAATTTATTTATCCTGGTTGCTACTCCACACTCTGCCGATCTGGGCAGAGCCGAAACTGGCTCCATGCTTCCTCTGAGACATGGGCAGTTAGCCAGCCACTTCTTTTCACCTGACAGGAGAAGCTTCACCGGTAGGACATAGCATGTGGGAGGATCACGCTATTCCAACGAGTTCCCCTCCCTCCGAACAGGCGCCCCTAACGACCAGAGGGGGCACCACTTCAGCGACCAGGATATTGCATGTTTTGGTGAGGGGTTCCTATATGAAGGAAACCCCCAGGGGGCACGGGGAGAACATGCAAACTCCACACAGAAAGGCCCTTTTTGATGACCCTACCTGGGCGGTGGACACTCGAGGGGCAGGCATGCGGACGGGCACGCACTCCCATATACATTGTATATATTGTCACATATTGTGTATGTGACAAAATGATGTCATGGTGACCTCATTAGCATAACTGATTAGTTTACTGTAACATATAAATGGTAAATGGCCTGCATTTATATAGCGCCTTTATCCAAAGCGCTTTACAATCAGTAGGTACATTCACCCATTCATACACCAATGGCGGCAGGTTACCACGCAGGGTGCTGGCACACCATCGGGAGCAATTTGGGGTTCAGTATCTTGCCCAAGGACACTTCGACATGCAGACTGGAGGAGCTGGGAATCTTTTATCCAAAGCTATTAGTGGACGACCCGCTCTACCTCCTGAGCTACAGCCGCCCCATATAGCTACTGGTGATTATGGTGTGACATTAGGCAGCTGAAGAGCCTC
Source organism: Poromitra crassiceps (assembly GCF_964638095.1). Lineage (NCBI taxonomy): Eukaryota > Metazoa > Chordata > Actinopteri > Beryciformes > Melamphaidae > Poromitra > Poromitra crassiceps. Next base: position 55,367,938 of record NC_139642.1, on the reverse strand, counting down.
TTGTACTTTTTGATATATATTTTTTTAATAAAGAATACTAAGAGAGATGTTTTTATAATTACAACGTATAAGTAGGCTTTGACAGAGTATCCTGGTCTTTACCCAAGCTCTCTAGTAGCCAGCAGCAGCGTGACTGATCACAAGCACACTACAATGAACGGGGAGAATGCACAGTACAGGCTACTAGGAGGGAGAGAGAGAGAGGGAGGGAGTGAGACACATAGAGAGAGGGAGAGACAGAGAGAGACAACAGAGAGACAGAGGGAGAGAGACAGAGGGAGAGATAGACACACACAGAGAGACAGGGAGAGAGAGAGAGGGGGGGGGGGGAGAGACAGAGAGAGAGGGGGAGAGAGAGAGACAGAGGGAGAGAGACAGAGGGAGAGAGAGACACACAGAGAGAGAGACAGAGACAGAGAGAGAGACACAGAGGGAGAGAGAGGGAGAGACACAGAGAGACAGAGAGATGGAGAAAGAGAGACAGAGAGATGGAGAAAGAGAGACAGAGAGAGAGACACAGAGACAGAGAGAGGGAGAGACAAAGAGAGCAGGGGAGAGAGAGAGACAGAGAGAGAGACACACACACAGAGAGATGGAGAGAGAGAGAGACAGAGAGATGGAGAGAGAGAGAGACAGAGAGAGAGACACAGAGACAGAGAGGGAGAGACACAGAGAGACAGAGAGATGGAGAGAGAGAGACAGAGAGAGACAGAGAGATGGAGAGAGAGAGACAGAGAGAGAGACACAGAGACAGAGAGCGGGGGAGAGAGAGAGACAGAGAGTGTGAGTTTCATCATGTGCTGCAGTGCCTCAGGTGTCCTACACTACAGTACAGTGGGGTTCTGCAGGGCGGAGAGTCATTGGGCCAAACCTCGAGATCATAAGCCGGTCACATGCTGCTGTAGCCAGGAGGCACGGGGTGCAGCTTATCCCGCTGCAGCAAGGCAGCGGAGCGCACAGGAATGACCATCACAGGATAAAGCCCGTCCACACACACAGAGAGAGAGAGAGAGAGAGAGAGAGAGAGAGAATGTGTTTGTGTGTGTGTGAGAGAGAGAGAGAGAGAGAGAGAGAGAGAGAGAATGTGTTTGTGTGTGTCAGAGATAGAGAGACAGAGAGAGAATGTGAGTGTGTGTTTATGTGTGAGAGAGACAGAGAGAGAGAATGTGTGTGTGTGGTGTGGTGTGTGTGTGTGTGTGTGTGTGTGTGTGTGTGTGAGAGAGAGAGATCAATCGTCGTTATCAGCGTCTTATCACCCCATTCATATCGGCCAGTAGGGCCCTACTGACCTGCTAGTAGGCGCAGAAGGTCGTTATCAGCAATTTGTTATCAGGAGAGGTTTCCGTTTTCATATTTTAACGCGTTTTGTTGCTTAATTCTAACCCTCCTCCCTCTATCTCCTCCCTCCATCTCCTCCCTCTATCGCCTCCCTCTATCGCCTCCCTCTATCTCCTCCTCCCTCTATCTCCTCCCTCTATCTCCTCCTCCCTCTATCTTCTCATCCCTCTATCTCCTCATCCCTCTATCTCCTCCCTCTATCTCCTCCTCCCTCTATCTCCTCCTCCCTCTATCTCCTCCCTCTATCTCCTCCTCCCTCTATCTCCTCATCCCTCTATCTCCTCCTCCCTCTATCTCCTCCTCCCTCTATCTCCTCATCCCTCTATCTCCTCATCCCTCTATCTCCTCCCTCTATCTCCTCCTCCCTCTATCTCCTCATATCTCTATCTCCTCCCACTCTATCTCCTCATCCCTCTATCTCCTCATCCCTCTATCTCCTCCCTCTATCTCCTCCTCCCTCTATCTCCTCCCTCTATCTCCTCCTCCCTCTATCTCCTCCCTCTATCTCCTCCTCCCTCTATCTCCTCATCCCTCTATCTCCTCCCTCTATCTCCTCCTCCCTCTATCTCCTCCCTCTATCTCCTCCCTCTATCTCCTCCTCCCTCTATCTCCTCATCCCTCTATCTCCTCCTCCCTCTATCTCCTTCTCCCTCTATCTCCTCCTCCCTCTATCTCCTCCCTCTATCTCCTCCTTCCTCTATCTCCTCCTCCCTCTATCTCCTCCTCCCTCTATCTCCTCATCCCTCTATCTCTTCCTCTCTCTATCTCCTCCTCCCTCTATCTCCTCCCTCTATCTCATCCCTCTATCTCCTCCTCCCTCTATCTCCTCCTCCCTCTATCTCCTCATCCCTCTATCTCCTCATCCCTCTATCTCCTCCACCCTCTATCTCCTCCTTCCTCTATCTCCATCCCTCTATCTCCTCATCCCTCTATCTCCTCCTCCCTCTATCTCCTCCTCCCTCTATCTCCTCCTGCATCCCTCTATCTCCTCCTCCCTCTATCTCCTCCCTCTATCTCCTCCTGCATCCCTCTATCTCCTGCATCCCTCTATCTCCTCCTTCAAGCTGTGCATCCCTCTATCTCCTCCTGAATATTGCAACAAACACAACCATTTCCAACAACAGCCATAGAAGCCATAGAGGCCTTGTCATAAATGTCGGCAACAAAACACAAGAGGGCAGCATAGCTGCATAACCCAGTCATAGCATGAAACACTCATTGATCAAAGCATAAGGAGACTGTTTGCCTGCAGGACGGCACAGGGAGAGTTGGCAGCATGCTTATAATCACAAGAGGTTTCCTCCTCAGTCGTAATGAGGCAGGAGGCCTGAAACCTTGTTGGTGTTGTCTGTTAGTGCTGTTTCACTGTGCTGGTTGTTTGTGCTGCTTCACCACACACCCTGCTCAGATGAAGAGAACGCAGTCTGATCTGCACTACAGAGGAAAGCCCAAATTTGCAGTGCGATGCCCAAGGAGATGATTTGTCTCTTAGCTGCAGCTTCACACAGCTTCTCAGGACGCTGTTGAAGACACGCTGAGTTGGACCTGCCTGGTCTCACTCACTATCACAAGGCAGAAGAAGGCTTCTATAGGTGACACTCAGTCTTGTCTATTTTATATGGAAATGCCCTTACATTTTCCCTGAGATGCAAATTGTGTGATTTATTTATACTATTATAATAAAGCCACTTTTGGAGAACGGCCAGTGCCAGAGTTTCAGAGCGTTTTCAGTGATTTCTCGAGGCCCACAGAATATTGTGTGATATTACTATGTAAACACTGAACACGCCCAAAGAACGATGAGACTCTCTTCTATCATCAGCAAAAAAAAGTTTATTGATATCATTTTCCGTTCTTTAGTTATCAGCCGGAGAAGATAGGTTGATTTCACCAAAAACAGACGTTTCCATCTAGAAGCTGAGATAATGAGCCTTTTGTGAAATGAAGCATTTCAAGCAAATCACTGACTCTGAAGCTAATATTTTCTGACCTGAAACATCTGAACAGTAATTTCCTTCAATAAACAGCACCCCCACCCCCCTCAACTCCAAACTCCTCCTCCGTGAGAGTGTCTCTGGTGGCTCTGCTCGCTCTGCTGCGTGTGTCAGGCGAGTCTCTGCTGCCTGCTATGGCAGGCTCTGCTGCCTGCGGATCCACGTTCGGATGGCGGCCGCTCGTCGGGGGAGTCTGGATCGGGCTCGCTGAGTTCGTCTGCGTTTCTGGGGTTTCGGTTGTGAGCTGGGATGAAGCTGCGTCCGATTCTAGGCTTTCTGCTGCGCGTTTCAAAGTGCCTGCACCCAGAGTCTAATTTCGGAGCGCTCCGCCTTGTGCGCCGGCTCCCAGCGCGACACGAAAAGCCAAACCATTCTCATGAGAATGGTTTGGCTTTGGTTTTCTTTTCTGGCGGCTAATCGTGTGGAGAAACTATGCAGCAGAGACAGAGGGGCTCAGTTGTGGGAGCGGATTGACTGCTGTTCGCAGCTAACGTTAGCTCCAGCCAGAGCAATCTATATGGCTCTGGCTGCAGCATGCATCGGTTTCTCTTTCATCACGGCTTTTTCCTGCTGTTTTCCTGACCTTTCTCTAATCTGGAGAGCACTGTCGCCACCTAATGGGTCCGTAAAATAGCTTCTACACATTCGACATCCCCCATACTTTCACAGGAGATGCATCAGGCTTTGATCCACGTCCCACCGTCAAAAAACGCAATTGACGCCGATCGACGTCATTGGCACTCTAAGTTACTATTTGATTTGACGCCGATCGACGTCATTGGCACTCAATGAGTTAATATTCCATGATGCACTGTAGCATCCACCAGTGTAGAGCAGCAGGGCACGCTGGTGGTCATCACACGCTGAACGTTCAGAAAGACATGAACCCTCTGCTCCAGCTCATCTTCTCGAGGAGTTTGAGCTGCAATGCATATTGTGTTTCAGTGGGAATGCAAAAATAACCACTTCCAACACTGCAAATAATGTCCTTCTCTATCTTCACTTCTTCAGATCTTCCCTTGAATAGGAGTGTTACATACAGTGTTACATACAGTAACAAGAGCCACAAGGACAGCCTATGAAAAACACCTGCACTCTGTGTGCGCACGCTCGTGTGTGTATGTATGTATGTATGTATGTATGTATGTATGGATGTGTGTGTGTATATATCTGTGTTTAGTGTGTGTATACCTACGTACATGTGTGCAGCTGAAAACTGAGCAGCACAGCTTAAACATCTACTCTGTATAATGCTAAAATGTTCTTTTACACACACACACACACACACACACACACACACACACACACACACACACTCCTCCGCAAATCACAAACACAACAGAGTCAGTGTCACAGTCTGCAAATGGATTCTTCCCCGGCAGTTCAGAAGAACACTGGATAGCCATGGTTGCCATAGACACGCAGCTGATCCACAGCGTTGTCACTTGTCTGCGATCCTACTCTCACTCTAAGTAGGACAAATAGAGGAAAGACTACAAGCACAAATAACAAGAGAGAGAGCAGGACGTCAGTTATGAAACCTTCCCTCTCTCATCTCATTTAATTTCACTGAGCACACCGGTTGACCAGTGTTGTCATACTGTAGCACGTACTGGTGTTTTGATGTTTTCCTGTTCATAATAATCTGTGTACTATGCGCTTACTTACACTGAAGCCCACCCGCTCTGTTCCATAATGGATATTAAGTAGCAACAGTCTGGGAGTGGATCCCTTTTGATGTATCAAACCTCCCAATCCAATTCCCTGTGATCCTGCTCACCTGCTCTGTCACGTGACCTCTCAACTCTGATCCCAATTTAGACCAATCAAACGTCAACTGTCCCGGTTAGTGATGATTCATGAGCGGAACCTGTGTGTGTGTGTGTGTGTGTGTGTGTGTGTGTGTGTGTGTGTGTGTGTGTGTGTGTGTGTGTGAGAGAGAGAGAGAGAGAGAGAGAGAGAGAGAGAGAGAGAGAGAGAGAGAGAGAAGATTTGACTGTAATCAGAGGGGACAAACAGAGCTTAGCTGGTCCATTGGCAGCGTGTTAATTTTCCGTTTTACTACAACAGCTGTTAATGGTTACCATGGCGATCATTCTGGCATTTCTCCTGGCACAAACAGCTCTATTTAGAAATCATGGATAAGATGTGATGTGGCAGGAGACAGAAACTTCCAGTGTATTGTACACTTCCTGTGTGGGTATGCAGTGTGTGTGTGTGTGTGTGTGTGTGTTTGTATGTGTGTTATTGCCGGCTACTTTGCGAGCAGGGTGTTGTGATGCGT
>NC_139642.1:55342322-55354822 GCF_964638095.1 Poromitra crassiceps | reverse complement strand
GGCATCTCGCGCGCTTGATTCCTACGCGAGCCCGCGTCCTCTCCCTCAGTTGCTCTCGTCGCCCTTTCTCTCCCTCAGCCCCCCCTCTCTCTCTCCTCTCTCTCCCTCGCCTCTCTCCCTCTCCCTCAGTCTCTCTCCCCCTCTCTCTCTCCCTCAGTCGCTCTCATGTGTGTGTGTGTCACTGATGACATCATCAGTGATGTCACAATGCATATGTATGACTTCAATGATGACATCATCACTGATGACATCATCAGATGTTGATGTGACATCACTGAACTATTAGCCTTGTGTGTGTGTGTGTGTGTGTGTGAGAGAGAGTGAATTTATGACATCACTGATGTAGCGCTGGGCGATATATCGAATATACTCGATGTATCGCGGCTTGTGCCACGTGAGATGTAGAAATGACTATATCGCGAACATTCGAGTATAATTGTCACGCATTGTTTATAACTTAAGCCGCCGGCATGACTCGCTTCACGTTTCCTCTTGTCAGCTCTCCCTCTCAAGGGAGAGCTCTGTCACACTCAGGAAGGGAGGGGGAATCACATGGATACGTCAAACGCGTCAAACCGCGTCAGACACACCCGTCCTACCTATGTGCGATTCGAAATCACGCGTCCGCACCAACCCAAGCAGCTGAGCTGGCGAAACATGGCCGCCCCCAGTGTGGCTGTTGACAGTTTCAAATTATAACAAAACAACCACTATTGCAATTTGCAATACATGTCCCGCAAGGTTTCTGAGATTAGGGGAAGGTCTGAGCTGGCGTTACGCTAAACCAAACGTGGGGACGAGGCAGCGGATTTGTTTGGCGTTAACGTTAGCTGTTGTGGTCGGGGCTAACGTTAGCTAGCTGGTTAGGCTACCTAGTTCAGCAGGCAGCGCTCCACAAGCTTGTTGTGACCAAAATCCCCGCATTTAAAGCACTTCATACTCCAAGAGCTGGCGTAAACCATAGAGAACCTCATGCATTACTCAAAATGAAACGTCCAGGGTTTGTGTCTCCAAAAGCAACTAACGCTAACGTTACATGCAAGGTAACGTGAAGCTAACGTAGCTAGCTGCAGGGCAGGCATGATCTATAAGGAAAACGAATGTGCACATTTAGCCTACATAAAAGTCAACATCACATACGTGTATTTTCTTTAATCTAGACTAGAGGCATAATTTTTCAGTCAAAAGTGAAACGACACAGATATGATGGCGTATACAGTGAGGCTTTCCATGCCTCACTATAGAACTGGCCCCAATGCAAAATTCACAGCTTATATGTTGCCGTCATGCCAATAAGAGTCTAAATTTAATTTTTTATGTTTTATCTGCAGACTAAGCAGCTAGGCTTTCGGTTCTATAAAAGCCATTATTTCTTGTATTGACTATTGAGTGATACACTTTACTAAAACAATCATATTATATATCACAATAGTGATGTCAGATTTGCTTAGGTCAGAGCTATGGAATATTAAATCATCCGTCTTTGCTCACTACATCTGCCCTTTCTTTCTTCTTCTTTTTTACCCCAGGTGTGCATAAAATACAGGTTAAGAACTTATGGAAAAGTCATGGAAATCCATTGGTCAAAATGTGTATGAACCCTGAAGGGTTAAATTGAGCATTTATGAGAGATTTCAAAAATATCGAGATATATATCGTGTATCGCGCGATATAGCCGAAAAACATTGTGATATTCTTTAGAGGCCATATCGCCCAGCCCTACACTGATGATGTCATCAGTGAGACAGACAGAGAAACAGACAGAGCCCAAGCTCCCTTTTATACTGATGATGATGACGATGATGATGAAAGTCCTTTTTTTGGTCAGATATTTTGGGGAATGTGTTGCAGCATTGTTTCATCACATCTTGTCTGAAGTCACTGCTGCAGCAGGTATTGTTTCTGACACTGTGCTGGGACCTTCAGGCCATTCCTATATATAATATTGCCATACTTATTTGTGTCTGTGGTATGCTGAGTTTATTGTGACCTAATTGTACTGTTGCAGGTTCTGCCATTGGTCTGACTCAGTGGTTCTCAAACTTTTTCACTCCCAAGGTCCCATAAACTGATTTTGAACTGCATGTAATTTTAACCCAATTTGACGAGATTTTGTCCCAAGGTCCCCCATCTGATAATATTTTTGCTCTTAGATGTTTTATTACAGAAAGTGTATGAAACCCATGACCAAAAAAAGTCATGCAGTCTGTCATTGTGTTACTTATGGTCCGGATGGAGTTATAGTGAAAATAAATGATCCCCCATTTGGCCGGGGACCCCCTGGAACCCCCTCAAGGACCGCAGCCTGATCCTTAACCAGACAGGCCAACCGGGGAGAATTAATGACGCATGACAGGAAAAAAATGTAGCTACTAAAACAAGTTGTCATCATCAGACAAACAATATGAGGGACAAATCTTTACCGTTCCTGTGAGATGGTAGCCTGTTATTCAGACTGAATCGTCAATTCATATCTATGAGGGGGCGGGCTTCGATCCTCCCTAACCAATCACTAGAGACCAAGGTGTCCACGGCAACCGGCGGCAGCACTGCACTAGTAGTAGCCATGCATAACAGAAACAGACACAGGCTATCTCTACTTTGGCTGCTAAATTTGGCAGTTGTAAAACAATTATATCAACGAGCAACAGATTGTCAAAATGAATTTTTACCATTGATGAAAAACGTGACTTGGACATAACAAGCAAGTTATGAATCGATCTATCAACATCCCCCAAGCTATCAACAGCTCCGCTAGGCCAGGCTGCGCCGGGACATTTCCTTGGGCTGGTGGCCGAGCAGAGCTTCACTTACCGCGGCCGCCGTAACCTTACTCCCCGCCCAGACAGATAAAATAGCAAAAAATTAAAAATCGAAATAGACGTATTTGTGTTTCCCCCTGAACAGCTGAGAAAGTGGACACTGTAAATACAGTAGTTAGCACTGTGAAGATGATACAATTCAGTAGGTGGCGGTAATGCAACATTTAAGGATGCCAACCGCCATAAAACACAGAAGAAGCTGAGAAAAAGGAAGTGCTGTGGGGTTGCAGCTGGTGAAAACCATCTATATGCTGAGAGAAAGATGTTACTTACAGGGCTGAAAAGCTGGTGTGTATAATTATGCTGAGAGAAAGACTGTGTTGTCCATATGGGTGAAGAATAGTCATCATTCCATATCCTCATGTGCTGTTAGGCTACCATTGAGAGCAGTGCACACTTAGAGACAAGTTGATCTGAGCAGAAACTGGTGATAGCAGAGTGAGCTGGGGCCTCTTCACTCCTTCGCACCTGTGAGTGTATATACAATGCATCGGTTAGCATGTGTGTCATGTGTGTGTTTGTGTGAGAGAGAGAGAGAGAGAGGTTTGTTTATCTGAAATGTTTTCTTACCTTCGCCATGAGTTGGCCCGGAGGGAGGTTATGTTTCCGTCTCTGTTTGTCTGTCTCTGTCTGTTTGTCTGTCTCTGTCTGTCTGTCTGTCTGTCTGTCTGTCTGTTTGTCTCTGTCTGTCTGTCTGTCTCTGTCTGTCTGTCTGTCTTACAGCAGGATATCTCAAAAAGCTATGAACGGATTTGCACGGAACTTGGCAGAAAAGCAGGTTGTGGGCCAATTAAGAAGTGATTATGTTCCATGCCCACTGGCCAAAAGGGGGCGTGGCAATGGGCATGTCCAATCACAGAAAGGTGCTTAATTTCCAAACGGATAACGTCACAAAACTTTGTAGAAAGGACATGGGCCAAGGATGCACTGATTAATTTTCCATGACAACTGGCCAATAGGAGGCGTGGCAATGGTGGTAGCCAATCACAAAAAGCCAAGGTTCCAAACAGATTCACATGACACCATGCTGTGGCAGAGGTAATAGTGTTGTCTCTCTAGTTGATGATCTTCATCGTTTGGCTTTAGCAGCACAGCAGGACTGTACCTCTACCTGGCATGCCAATACAGCAAGTTGAAATTGAGGGAGAGGGGGGGAGTGTTTTCCTCAAACTGGGTCCTGGAGGGGCTTCCAGGGGGTCCCCAGCAAAAAGGGGGTGAGTAACAGAATGACAGATCATTCTGTAGTAAAACAAAAAAAGCAAAAATCTTATCAGATGGGGGACCCTGGGACAAAATCTTAATGTGCGTGGTCTAATTTGTGTCCGTTTAGGGGTCCTTGATGTGAGAAAGTTTGAGATAAAGAGATAGAACAGAGTAGTAAAATGATTTTTGATGAGAGATCATGTTAATAATAATAGTTGAGTTCATGTTAAGCACCTTGGATTGAATTGAATATTAAATGCATAGATTTCAGAGCTGCATTACAAATGATTTGATTCTACACTACTCTGAGGTAGAGAGGATAGGTAAGAGACAGCCTCGCGTTATTGAGAGAGACAGAGAGAGACACACAGAGAGACAGAGAGAGAGAGAGAGAGAGAGAGAGAGAGAGAGAGAGAGAGAGTGAGCAAGAGTTGAGTTTTGTTTGATTTCGTCGTTATTGGAGAAGCATTCGGCCATGTACCCACTGTGACACTGTCATGTTAATTATGTCCACTGAGACGTCCTCTGTTTCTCTGTCTCTCTTCATCCCTCTCTCTCTCTCTCTCTCTGTTCTTTGTCTCCTTATTCCCCTCTCTTTTTCCTTTCTTCTCTCTCCCTTCACTTTTTGCAATTTTTTCTCCTCCCTCCCTTCTGCCTCTCTCCAATGTTTTTTCTCTCTCTCCATCTCTGTCCTTCATCTCCCTATCTCCCAACTCTCTCTTCCTCTTCCTCTTCCTCTCTCACCCCTTCCCCCACTCCGCTCACCACCGTCATCCCTGCCGTGACCTTGATCCTGTTTTGCATAAGTCGTGCATGTCGGCCGTTTGTGGTGGTTGTCATCCTTTACTGTCTAAACTGTCCCAGCGTCCCTGCTGTTTAGGGTCAATTCATCTTTACTGTCTAAACTGTCCCTGCTGTTTAGGGTCAGTTCATCTTTACTCTCTAAACTGTCCCAGCGTCCCTGCTGTTTAGGGTCAATTCATCTTACTGTCTAAACTGTCCCAGCGTCCCTGCTGTTTAGGGTCAATTCATCTTTACTCTCTAAACTGTCCCAGCGTCCCTGCTGTTTAGGGTCAATTCATCTTTACTGTCTAAACTGTCCCAGCGTCCCTGCTGTTTAGGGTCAATTCATCTTTACTGTCTAAACTGTCCCAGCGTCCCTGCTGTTTAGGGTCAATTCATCTTTACCGTCTAAACTGTCCCAGCTTCCCTGCTGTTTAGGGTCAATTCATCTTTACAGTCTAAACTGTCCCAGTGTCCCTGCTGTTTAGGGTCAATTCATCTTTACCGTCTAAACTGTCCCAGCTTCCCTGCTGTTTAGGGTCAATTCATCTTTACTGTCTAAACTGTCCCAGCGTCCCTGCTGTTTAGGGTCAGTTCATCTTTACTGTCTAAACTGTCCCAGCGTCCCTGCTGTTTAGGGTCAATTCATCTTTACTGTCTAAACTGTCCCAGCGTCCCTGCTGTTTAGGGTCAATTCATCTTTACTGTCTAAACTGTCCGAGTGTCCCTGCTGTTTAGGGTCAATTCATCTTTACTGTCTAAACTGTCCCAGCGTCCCTGCTGTTTAGGGTCAATTCATCTTTACTGTCTAAACTGTCCGAGTGTCCCTGCTGTTTAGGGTCAATTCATCTTTACTGTCTAAACTGTCCCAGCATCCCTGCTGTTTAGGGTCAATTCATCTTTACTGTCTAAACTGTCCCAGCGTCCCTGCTGTTTAGGGTCAATTCATCTTTACTGTCTAAACTGTCCCAGCGTCCCTGCTGTTTAGGGTCAATTCATCTTTACTGTCTAAACTGTCCCAGCTTCCCTGCTGTTTAGGGTCAATTCATCTTTACCGTCTAAACTGTCCCAGCTTCCCTGCTGTTTAGGGTCAATTCATCTTTACAGTCTAAACTGTCCCAGTGTCCCTGCTGTTTAGGGTCAATTCATCTTTACCGTCTAAACTGTCCCAGCTTCCCTGCTGTTTAGGGTCAATTCATCTTTACTGTCTAAACTGTCCCAGCGTCCCTGCTGTTTAGGGTCAGTTCATCTTTACTGTCTAAACTGTCCCAGCTTCCCTGCTGTTTAGGGTCAATTCATCTTTACTGTCTAAACTGTCCCAGCGTCCCTGCTGTTTAGGGTCAATTCATCTTTACTGTCTAAACTGTCCGAGTGTCCCTGCTGTTTAGGGTCAATTCATCTTTACTGTCTAAACTGTCCCAGCGTCCCTGCTGTTTAGGGTTAATTCATCTTTACTGTCTAAACTGTCCCAGCGTCCCTGCTGTTTAGGGTCAGTTCATCTTTACCGTCTAAACTGTTCCAGCTTCCCTGCTGTTTAGGGTCAGTTCATCTTTACTGTCTAAACTGTAAATGCATAGAAGTGTATAAATAAGAATGTGTTCTTGAAGGTACTAAAGGCTAGACATACTAATAGGAGGTTGAGTGTATGTGTCTTAAAGGCTAGACATACTAATAGGAGGTTGAGTGTATGTGTCTTAAAGGCTAGACATACTAATAGGAGGTTGAGTGTATGTGTCTTAAAGGCTAGACATACTAATAGGAGGTTGAGTGTATGTGTCTTAAAGGCTACACATACTAATAGGAGGTTGAGTGTATGTGTCTTAAAGGCTAGACATACTAATAGGAGGTTGAGTGTATGTGTCTTAGAGGCTACACATACTAATAGGAGGTTGAGTATATGTGTCTTAAAGGCTACACATACTAATAGGAGGTTGAGTGTATGTGTCTTAAAGGCTAGACATACTAATAGGAGGTTGAGTGTATGTGTCTTAGAGGCTACACATACTAATAGGAGGTTGAGTATATGTGTCTTAAAGGCTACACATACTAATAGGAGGTTGAGTGTATGTGTCTTAAGGGCTAGACATACTAATAGGAGGTTGAGTGTATGTGTCTTAAAGGCTACACATACTAATAGGAGGTTGAGTGTATGTGTCTTAAAGGCTACACATACTAATAGGAGGTTGAGTATATGTGTCTTAAAGGCTAGACATACTAATAGGAGGTTGAGTGTATGTGTGTAACGGCGTTGTGTAGGTGGTACTTGCAGCAACCCATGTTAAGGGCTTGTCCAGGGGTGGATTCGAACTGCCGACCCTCGGCTTGGGAGTCCAGCATGTTAACCGCAATGCCAAGAGAGCTAGCTCCCTTGGCGGAGCTGGTTAACATGCCTTTATACCTGGGGAGTGAGTTTAACCAATCCACTCGCTACCACTCGGGACTCACAAGGAATCCGTGCTGATTCAACTCGGTTACATGTGTCTTAAAGGCTACACATACTAATAGGAGGTTGAGTGTATGTGTCTGGCACTATACAGTGCTAATATAAAAGGAAATGGGCCAAGCCTCTGGCACCAGCTCCACAGGCAGTCGTTCAATTACTCTAATAAACTCTTTTCTGCTCACAGGTTATATGAACCCTCTGTCACCTGTTGTTACTATGGGGACCAACTGTGGAGCCAGCAGCTACTTCAGCCAATGAGAGTCGCTTATGAATTTCCCAGGACTGCGCTGCAGCACCTGTCTCAGTTGGCACACTGATGGTCCCGCCTCGAACTCCTGAAGAAAAAGTAAGAAGAAAGGACGAATCCAATCAAGCCATTTTCAAACTCTCGTGTGTGCTGCAAACTCTCGCTATGGCAAGGAACAGTGTTTCTGGGACGAGTAGTTTTCTGTGACATCTCTAAACTACAACATCGAGATCTCTTCCTGTGTTTCCTGGACGGACCGATAAGATGCTCTGGCTGCTGCTCGCTCTGCCCATCTGGGTGGGGCCTGACCAAGCTGACTCCTCCCAGTCCAACGAGCGGCGAGTCGTAGCGCACATACCTGGTGACATCATCATCGGAGCGCTGTTCTCCGTCCATCATCAGCCTCCTGCTGACAAGGTGCGTTTTTTGTGCCTCTGTTTTTGCGTTGTGTGTATATTTGTCGAATGGCATGTGTGTGTGTGTGTGTGTGTGTGTGTGTGTGTGTGTGTGTGTGTGTGTGTGTGTGTGTGTGTGTGTGTGTAGATGTCATGGTACAGTATGGGAATAAAGGTATGGAATGATATGGGTAAGGTTTCGGAAGATAGGGAAAACCTTTTTTTCTCAATAGCATTTCATATCTAAAGATGTAACCCTACATTATGTTTTCTTGTTTCTTTTATATATTTTTATACTTTTTTCTGTGAATATACGAGGGATCAGCCGAGCAGCATTTTGGTAAACAAACCGCGTCACTGGGGGAAAACTGCAATGGGACCCTATGAAGCCAGCCTTGAGTGCTCACTCTAGCTCCGGCTGTGCGGTTTACATTTTAAAAACTGCGACAGTTCACACAACTTTACCACGACATACATATATTATACATCAAAGTCTTGAGCTACTTCTGCTCTCACTCAGAATGTCAAAATATAACCGATGTCATCTATAGTTTTTGAGATATTAACGTTTGTTTGGCACAACTCATACTAGTTAACTGCTGCAGGCTTCCGCATTTTTGGGGGATTTGCTTCCGCATTTTTGGGGGATTTGTTGTTGTTGTGACGTCACGCTGATTCGTCCTATACGTAAATATAACTTTATGTACTCTCTTCATATAAATGAAAATGAGCATTGATATGTAATACACATTATATGTACGAGATTCTCTGACTCAATTAAAAATAACACATTTGAAACAAAGGTATGGAATCTTATAAGCAGGGAGCCAGCCCCAGCCAATCAGGATGTAGGGACAGTGTTTGTTTGTTTGAGTATTAATTTTCATCTCCCACTCCCACCAGATCCACAAGTGTAATAAGTGTCTAAATAGGAGCTGGAATAGGCATTTGGCAAATGTGACAAAAGAAAGTACAATGAAAAAATACAATGAGAGAGAGAGAAGTTGGAAATGGGTATTGGCAAAACCGCTGATCAACATAGCGTTATTATGTTGCTGTGTAGGCCTATTAGGACCTAGGAACATGTTCAATCTTTAGACTGTTTAGCTGTGTGTGAGTCCATGAACATTCAACCTCCATTAGCTGCCTCTGGGATCTGTAGTCTGCCGCTGACATTCAGGCTTTTTCTCACTCATTATGGATCATTGCAAACAGCAAAAATAACCCTATGAACATGGCAACCATGAGCAGAAAAGCAGTCTTTGCCTGAAGTCCTCCACACTGTAGCGCCTATGTGTTCAAACCATGTGTGGTCAGGAAGGGGCGCGGCTAGGTAACGGGGGGCCTTAGCTAAGCACTTCTTTATTGTGAAATATTGTTTCAAATCAAAGCATAACCAGCCAGATTTTATGTGGAGAAAAAACAATGAATTCAATTTGATTCCATTTGATTTCATTTCATTTGATTAGATTCCATTTGATTAGATTCCATTTGATTGCCCTCACAGGTGCACGAGCGCAAGTGCGGCTCTGTGCGGGAGCAGTATGGCATCCAGCGTGTGGAGGCCATGATGCACACGCTGGACCGCATCAACGCCGACCCGCGCATCCTCCCCAACATCAGCCTGGGCTGTGAGATCCGAGACTCCTGCTGGCACTCGGCCGTGGCTCTGGAGCAGAGCATCGAGTTCATACGAGACTCTCTGGTCTCCTCCGATGAGGCGGAGGAGTGGGGGGGCAGTACCTGGGGAGGAGGAGGAGGTGGAGGAGGGGGAGGAGGAGGAGGAGGAGGAGGGGGAGGGCTGAGGTGCGCAGACCCCTCGGCCACCGCTATGAGGGGGAAGAAACCCATTGTGGGCTTGATCGGGCCGGGATCGAGCTCAGTGGCCATCCAGGTCCAGAACCTTCTACAGCTGTTCAACATACCGCAGATCGCCTATTCTGCCACCAGTATGGACCTCAGTGACAAGGTAGGAGCATTTCCCTTACTACTGTGTCTATAATGAACCATCTAAAGCAGGGGTGCCAAACATATGGCCCGGGAGCCAGAACCGGGTCCAATCCGGCCCACAGGATGACTTTACAAAGTGTGAAAATTGCACTGAGAAGTCCTTCAATCAAATTTTCCAAGCTCAGGATTTGACACCTAAAATTGATGCACTTGTGAAGGTTCCAGGAAGTACCAGTAGCCTATTCATGTTTTCTGTATCCACCATTAAATGGTAACCTATCTTCATTACCCTTGAATATCGAGAAGAATTGCAGCGTTGCCGTCAATTGGAACGCACAGTTACAGACAGTAGATTTGATATGATAGGCTTATGGTAGCTGAGATAACCCTCGGTGAAGCCGTGTTCTTAAACTCATTTGAGTCCACGGGCCACATGGGACTCAATTCTCAAGTGGGCCAGACAAAGAAAATTAATCCATAATATAAATAACACCTCCAAATTGTCAATTTTTTGTGTGTGTAAGGAATTAGGCCTACAGGTACATTTTGACACCCCTGAAAATCACTGCTTTTCAGTATGCAGCCTGCATAATATATTAATGCAGTCATTCAGTGCTTTGAATACATTGTTTTTTTAATCACGCTATATATGCATACATTTCAGAGTTATTCTAATTAAGTCTAAGCACTCTATTTTTATTATATATGCATTAGTGCTATTTTTCCCATTTAATGGAATTGAATGTCATCGATTGGTTGAAGTGTCTCATTCAAGATAGTCCTGGATCATCACGCATTTCATTTTTTTTCCATTTCCATTTGGTTTCAGAGCCTGTACAAGTATTTCATGCGCGTGGTACCTTCAGACGCCCAGCAGGCTAGAGCTATGGTGGACATTGTCAAGAGATACAACTGGAGCTACGTGTCGGCCATACACACCGAAGGTAAACACTACTTCCTCGCTCGCTCACACACACATGCACACACCTCTCTCTCTCTCTCTCTCTCTGCCCGTCTGTCTCTCTCCCCCCTCATGGATTACATTTGACATTGATCTTCAGCTGAGTCTCTGTATCCGGTGTGACTGACAAATAAATGGAACAAATATTCCCCGTGTCTCTGTAATGCGCTGCACCACAGAGAGGAGCTCTTTGAGGAAATAGAGCCGGTGGAGAAAAAGCAGCAGCAACGTTTCAGACGAGGCGGGAGCACTTTCAGTGCAAGGGCAAAAAGAGAGGACAGCCATATGGGAGAGGGGGGCGTAATTGCGGCGAGCGCTTGTGTTGTGCTCCACGGTGGAGCAGAGAGACGGGGGGAAGAGTGGTTCTTGAAGTGATAAGTCTTCAGGCTACAATGGCAGCTATATAAGAGCAATTGCTCTCGCTGCCTTGAAAGCAGATGTTGCACAGGTTGAAGCCCAGGAGAAGGTGACGATAGGGTCGTTTCCTGGAGGAGTGATTGGGGTCACAGAGGCAGGTGGCCGTCATACCGCTACACACGTTACGCCAGAGGGACATGGGGTTAGAGGAGGAGGGACCGAGTCAGTTGGGGGAGAGGGCTAGAATGTGCGTTAGAAGAAGGAGGGGCGCCATCTAGTCACCAGCCTTCTTCTCAGAGGAACGAGGGAGAAGTACATAGAGAGGGAGTGACTAGAAGAGAAGATAGAGGATAGTCTCTCTCTCTCTCTCTCTCTCTCTCTTTCTCTCTCTATCCCATCTCTCCCTCCATCCACACATCCTGCAGATGGTCTTCATGCTCCTCCTGCTGCTCTGTGCTATAAAGGAAGCTGGTAGTGAGTTGAGTCACTTCCTGCTGCTCTGTGCTATTCACCTTATTCACCACGCCCACTTTTTCTCTCTTCCCCATCGACGCAATTGTATTTGTTCTTCCGGTTCATCGCTAGTTGGCGGCCAATTTCAAAACAAAACGTCACTATAATAATGAATGAAGTTTGGCAACATTCAGAATTAAGCTACACTGCGGCCAACTTCAGTGACATGCTCATAGCGTTACTGCCGCGAGGAGCCGATGCCTGCACCCGGTCGGCATTTAACGTTAGTTACAAAAGTAGGTCGACGGTGTTTTCTCAATGCCAGTACAGTAGCCTACTGTAGGGGTTGACAGCCGGTCTGTCACACAGCCAGCGCTCCTCGCTGCTCGTTAAAAATGTCCAAATAGGCGTTATTCTGATAAACTCGTCACATGAATGTTACATTCTCATCCGACAAAATATTACAACTTTATAAAAAAAAGTTTTGCTTGAAAACAGCTTTTTGCCAAGTCTAAAAATGATAAAGGTAGGCGAAATCTACTTCCGTGTCTAAAAACGGAACGACGATTACAAAATGACGTCATGCAGAAGCGTCCTTGTATGGGCAAAGAATAAGGTGAATAAAGGAAGCTGGTAGTGAGTTGAGTCGCTCGGCGTACTGAGAGATTTTGCCTATAGTGTGACAGCCACAGGGACTGGAGCACAATGCTCCAAGTGTGTGTGTGTGTGTGTGTGTGTGTGTGTGCTACTTTGCTACTTTGCTACTATTTATCTGACAAGCCAGCGAAGAAACAATGTGTTGGCCTATGTCCGACACAATGCGCCTGTGTGCAGGCGTGTGTGTGTGTGTGTGTGTGCAGGCGTGTGTGTGTTTATGTGAATGCAC
>NC_139642.1:55322322-55329822 GCF_964638095.1 Poromitra crassiceps | reverse complement strand
GCTATGTTACGATCTGCTCTGAACAGCTGAGCGTGGCGTCTGGTGTTAATTCACTTAGCCATTTCTCAGTGAAGCATAGTGTAGAAGCTGTAGCAAAGTCTCTGTTCCTGCTTAACAGCAGCTGTAATTTGTTTACACTTTATTACAGTTTATTTCCTAGTGAGCTGACATTTGAGAGGAATATTGTGTGCGGGAACACGTCGACGGAGTCTGCGAAGAACTTCAGGAGCGTCATAATATAATATAATGTAATATAATATAATATAATATAATATAATATAAGATAAGATAAGATAAGATATGATATGATATGATAGATAGATAGATAGAGCCAGCCTGCCTGTCTGTCTGCCTGCCTGCCTGCCAGCCTGCCTCCCAGCCCCTAGCTGTTCATGTCATCTGGAGTATTAAATGCAGATTTTCTATGGGTGCACAGATGTTTGTAAGGTCATTTAGTGAGATTATGGTCATGTTTTTGAGCTGTTGCCATGGTAAAAAGGGTTATGGAATGAGAGATTCTTTGCATTACATTAATATAGTGTGTACGCCCCCACCTGTACCTGCATACAAACAGTACATTCATGTATTGATGTGTGTGCGTGTGTGTGTGTGTGAATGGATGGATGTGTGTGTGTGTGTGTGTGTGTGTGTGTGTGTGTGTGTGTGTGTGTGCGTGCGAGTGAGTGCGTGCGTGCGTGGACTGCTTGCGTGTGTGTATTTGTATGGCTTTAACCAATAGCCTGGTATACTGATGGTGTTGCAATCTAAACCTTTTCCATGTGGGCCCATTCAAACTGTAGTCTGTTCTACACGCTTGGACTGAAACGTTCTGCTTATAGGCACAGACTGTTTGAAGTGTGGAAAGTGGGATTTGTGGGCAGCAACATAGTGTATTTTTGGGAGCAGAGTTTGCACAGTAGAGTAAAAGCATGGAGTGGAGCTGGGTGAATTCATCACCTGCAGTTCTGCTCTGACCATAAAACACACATGTTGCTCAGAGCCAGCCTAATTACCAACAACAGCATTATGCATACAATGACACACTCCACAGATTTCTTTATGGCATCGTTTTTCTCTTTTTGTTTAAAATCACCATAAGGGGAGACATGATCAGTCATGAAGTTGCTGCTGTAACTATCATTTCTCGTAGAGAAACTTCATCCTACAATTAATTAATACACAGGACAAGATGTTACTATCCCTTGTGCCAAAATCCGAGGAAAAACACATTTAGAAGCCCAATCCAGAATAAAACAAGCTAACAGGCTAACAAACTAATAAACAAGACACAAATCACCAGTTACCTACCCTAGCCAACAGCAGTATGAAGCATGTCATTGGGGTTTTCAAGTGGGCACCTTCCTTCACCGATGTTTCGTTAAGTGAGGCCCACGACACCTCAAGAAGGCTTAACGGTGTAATCCAGCGTCCTGGAAACACCCCCCTCCATGCTACCACCGCACAACTGCATATTACCTCACTATCTAAGCCTAGCTATCCAGGTCGGTTCGGTATGTCATTCCTAACTACACCACCACTGTCAATGATTCAGCCCTGTTGATGCGGACCGTCAATCATGACCAACAACAAACAATCTTACCTTAGCGAGCTCCCCAGCTAGCATGTTTCCTCCTTAGCCACAGTCATTCACTTGCTCGTTCTGCTGCCTGAGACATGTTGCTAACCGCAAGTTTCAGGCTCCGTCCCCGAATGCCCAACTCAGTTAGTAAGGCAATAACGGACTTTGCCACAAAACCACGGCAGCCCACCTCTACAGGCCGCACTCGAGCCCTCCAACCTCGCTGCTCTGCCTCTGCTGCCATTTCAGCATACCTAGCTTTCTTGCGCTCATAAGCCTCCTCAACTCGATCTTCCCATGGGACTGTGAGTTCGATAAAATAAACTATCTTCTCTACCTCAAACCACAGTAACAAGTCCGGACGTAGCCGGGTGCTAACTATATATGCTGGGATGACTAGCTGTTCATTCAAGTCAACCCTCATTTCCCAGGCTCCACCTACATTTAGCTGCCCTAACTTGTGCCTGACCTTAATTGGTCTAATCTTTTCTCCCTCACGTACAAATTTGACCTGTCTAGTCTCTTTGCTAGCAACTAGAGAATTTACTTCTAGCCGCTTTTCCTCAACTGCAGCTGCCAAACATTTCAACACCTGGTTGTGACGCCAGGTGTATCGCCCCTGGGAGAGACTGACCTTACACCCTGACAGTATATGCCTCAGTGTACATACACTAGAACACAACGGGCAGGCACCATCCTCGCCCAACCACCGATTTAAGTTCTGGGGAGATGGCAGCACATCATAAGTAGCCCCTAGAATAAATCTAATTCTGCTGGCCTCCGCTCCACAACTCTCTCCACTTCAACTTTCTCTTCTCTACACTCTCCCAGTTACATAGTACATAGATGATGTTCCATAGTCCTATACTGACTTACATTTAAGTGGGCGGGGTTTCAAGTTGTTCTGCAGGGCCCGTTTGCCTGTTGGTTACCATATCTGTGTGTGTGTGTGTGTGTGTGTGTGTGTGTGTGTATGTGCGTGTGTGTGTGTGTGTGTGTGTGAGTGATGCATGCAAATGAGTGATCTTGTATCTTATTTAGCTCTGTGTCTGTCTGACACGGTGTGAGTCACAGTGTCAGTCTGCCCCGGGGCATTTCTGTACTTGACATTTAGCTGCAAGTTGTTAACACTCCAGATGAGAATTGGCGGGGGGGAAGGGGGGGGGGGTGAGTTTGTTGGGGTGATCAGAGGAGAGATGAGATTTATTTTGGGGGAGGGAGTGGGGGGGGGGGGTAGTAGAGCTGCAACGATTAATCGATTAATTAATCGACAACAATTTTGATAATCGATTAATCGTTTTGAGTAAAATTTTAAGAGAAAAGGTGTAAATTCTCTGATTCCAGCTTCTTAAATGTGAATATTTTCTGGTTTCTTTCCTCCTGTATGACAGTAAACTGATATCTTTGAGTTGTGGACAAAACAAGACATTTGAGAGCATCATCATGGGCTTTGGGAAACACTGATCGTCATTTGCCGCCATTTTCTGACATTTTATAGACCAAACAACTAGTTGATTAATCGAGAAAATAATGGACAGATGAATCACCTCCGGCCGGCCGGTTAGTTGCAGTTGTAGATGAGGGAAGAGAGGACAGATGAGGATGCCCTTTACTGTATAATGCTTGAGATTTCACTGTATATTGCCATTCTTCAGATGAAGGGCACGAGGCATGGCAAAGGAGAAGGAGAAAAGGAAACTGGGAGGTAGAGGGAGAGGGAAAGCAGTGAGAGGTAAGCTTTTCTCGACTTGAGATGTGATTGCGTGCACTTGACCCGCCGAGCGACGGCAGGGAGGAAGAGGAGAGGAGAGGAGAGGAGAGGAGGGTAATGGAGAAAGAGAGAATAGGGATGAGAAGGGATGAGAGGGGCGGAGTGCATGACTGCGAGGAGATGAGAGGAAATTTGAGAAGAGAAGCCACAAAGTCCTCCGTGTCTTTTCCACAGGATGCTGTGATGCTCCATTTGGGGGGGGAGGGATAGGGGTGTCAAAATTAATCGTTTAATCGATGCATGACGTGTGAATCGAATCGTTGACAGATGAAACGTTGAATCGTCGATGTTTAAATTTCTGTTGACATTCCGATTTTAAAGCACTTTCTAAGTCAAAAAAAGGGACTTGATATTTATCCGACTGCTTGTATTAATTGATGAAAAAGTAGCCATGTGCAGTAATAATGTAGAAAATTGAGGATTTGATACTTGATTTGAGCTGCGATTCTTTGAGCTGTATCGAGATGCATCGTGATGCATCGTGGAATGGAATGGAATGGAATGAAATCGTTGACGGATGAATCGTAATGGAATCGTGAGGCCAGTGAAGATTCACGGGGGGGGGGGGGGGGGGGGGGGTGAGCGAGCGCACTCGACTTTAATGAGAAAAGTGGCGGAGAAGAAGCGATGAGTTAGAAGAGGAGGAGAGGGGGAACAGGGCACAGGGAGGACAGAGGACCGTTTCTCTGATTTGCATGTGATTGCACGATGTGTTGTAATATATGAATACATTGAAGGAGAAGGGAAGTTCATGGAGGGAAGGAGACGACAGGGTTTTTCCTGGCTCAAAATGAGGCCGGAGGTGGTACCACAGCCAGACCCATAACGGTTTTTTGAGACCGGTAAGCGATTTTAGTGGGGGGGAAATTCACCCATCTTACCGATTGCCAATATAGTGATTTTGTTTATAGCTTTCTATGTGGATTGTGCTACCGCTGTGAAGGTACTCAGAAGGTACTCAGAAGGCTGCTTGTGCAACGCTTGTTAGAAAATAGTGTGAAGACACCTGCCAAGAGTTTTGTTGAGAGCTGGAGGTGGCAGGAGATTTTGACGGAGGTGGCAGACTCGCAGTTCTCTCTGCAGGAAACACCCTGCTGGGTGAGTGCAGGACTAGGAGGAGAACACGAGGGGGGAGTGACTGGGTGAGTGCATGACTAGGAGGAGAACACGAGGGGGGAGGGACTGGGTGAGTGCAGGACTAGGAGGAGAACAGGAGGGGGAGTGACTGGGTGAGTGCAGGACTAGGAGGAGAACACGAGGGGGAAGGGACTGGGTGAGTGCAGGACTAGGAGGAGAACACGAGAGGGAGTGACTGGGTGAGTGCAGGACTAGGAGGAGAACACGAGGGGGAAGGGACTGGGTGAGTGCAGGACTAGGAGGAGAACACGAGGGGGAGTGACTGGGTGAGTGCAGGACTAGGAGGAGAACACGAGGGGGAGTGACTGGGTGAGTGCAGGACTAGGAGGAGAACACGAGAGGGAGTGACTGGGTGAGTGCAGGACTAGGAGGAGAACACGAGGGGGGAGGGACTGGGTGAGTGCAGGACTAGGAGGAGAACACGAGGGGGAGTGACTGGGTGAGTGCAGGACTAGGAGGAGAACACGAGGGGGAGTGACTGGGTGAGTGCAGGACTAGGAGGAGAACACGAGGGGGGAGGGACTGGGTGAGTGCAGGACTAGGAGGAGAACACGAGAGGGAGTGACTGGGTGAGTGCAGGACTAGGAGGAGAACACGAGGGGGAGTGACTGGGTGAGTGCAGGACTAGGAGGAGAACACGAGGGGGAGTGACTGGGTGAGTGCAGGACTAGGAGGAGAACACGAGGGGGAGTGAATGGGTGAGTGCAGGACTAGGAGGAGAACACGAGGGGGAGTGACTGGGTGAGTGCAGGACTAGGAGGATAACACGAGGGGGAGTGACTGGGTGAGTGCAGGACTAGGAGGAGAACATGAGGGGGAGTGACTGGGTGAGTGCAGGACTAGGAGGAGAACACGAGGGGGAGTGACTGGGTGAGTGCAGGACTAGGAGGAGAACATGAGGGGGAGTGACTGGGTGAGTGCAGGACTAGGAGGAGAACACGAGGGGGGAGTGACTGGGTGAGTGCAGGACTAGGAGGAGAACACGAGGGGGAGTGACTGGGTGAGTGCAGGACTAGGAGGAGAACACGAGGGGGAGTGACTGGGTGAGTGCAGGACTAGGAGGAGAACATGAGGGGGAGTGACTGGGTGAGTGCAGGACTAGGAGGAGAACATGAGGGGGAGTGACTGGGTGAGTGCAGGACTAGGAGGAGAACACGAGGGGGAGTGACTGGGTGAGTGCAGGACTAGGAGGAGAACATGAGGGGGAGTGACTGGGTGAGTGCAGGACTAGGAGGAGAACACGGTGGGGAGTGAAATAAAGACAAGATTTTATTAATTCATTCCATGCCAGACTTTCAAAGGAAAAGTCACCAGCCACCGCCAGGGTTTTTGATCGTTTTGACTAATATCTCCCAAGACCCACAGAATATTTTCTTCTATCGCTACTGTATGTAAAGACTGAATATCTCAAAAAGGTAGAAGAGAGCCTCTACCTTCAGAGAAAAAAAAGTTTGGTTCTACCTTCATCAGTTATTTAGTTATTGACACTTGAATGTGGGTAGTGTTCACTGAAAACATCCGTCTCTCCCCAAAAGGTGGAGAAAAATGTATTTTTGTAAATTAAGTCATCTTCAAGGGGTCCTGCACAGAACTGGTTGTCTGGGGGTCAGGAGCACATCTAACCGGCTGAAATGTACACCGTGTGAGAGTTTATGAAATAGATGACTAATTCTTGAGGACAAGTGACTTGTGGACGTGTTGTCAGCGCCTGCAGCGCGGTGAAAAGACAATCCTTCAGGTTTGAGTGACAGGCTGCCCTTCCCCCCCGCTGTAATGGAGTCCGTGCCTGTGGCTCGATAAAAGCTTTGGACCAGCGTTTGAGAAGTGCCTGGAGCGGTTCTGTTTTTCTTTTCTGACAGGACATTGTTGCTTTTCTCTGCTTCCTGGTTTTGCTGGGCAATCGTGGTCGCAGTGACGGCGATAAACCGGGGCACGGGGGGTCTAAAGCCCCCTGGCAAATTGCTGTAGCCCCAGTTAAGCCCCCTCAGGTGTCATTTGAATAATCTGGAAAATGATTCAGACTGTAAAGCATTATTTTGGAAACAGCTATGAACTTGCAAATCCTCTACATAATAATACAATTAAATATTACAATTGTTCTTTGTAGTGTCTGTTTCACATTACAATTTAAAAGCTCATGAACACACCAAACAACATGAACAAGTTTAGAATGTGAAAGGGTAAAATCCGAGGAGCACTTGAAGTTTCTACCTGAAAGCTGAAAATCCGAGGAGCACTTGAAGGCAACATTAGTCTGCCTTGTCAGCGGTCACCGGCAGACGGTGAAACTGAAAGATGCTACCATGGCCATGCTATGTTTTCTGAAAAGAGTTGAGAAACAAAAAGTAAATCCAGATCCTGTCGCCGTCGAGGACGAGGAGGACAAAGAAAAAGATAGAGATAATGATGTGTGCTGTGTTTTATACTGCTTTTATTGTGGAAAAAACGAGAACCTATTGTATAGTAAGTAACTCTGTCGAAGTCATGAAACTTGATTATTTTCTTAGCACCCTCACAGATTGGTTTAGCCCTGCTTTAGCACCGGTAGAGAACTGATCCTGGCGCCGTGCGTGCCTGCGTGGTCGATCCTGTACACCTTTAGACGTGCTGTAGTATTTCACAAGGTGACAAGACAGCCATCTATCACGTGACGCTGAAAACACCTATTGACATTCAATTGCGTCAATGGCAGGCAAGCGTTGTCTCTTAAATAACGCAGATGGACGTCAATGGCGGAGAATGAGTTAATGCAAAAAAAAAATTCAGATTGCAATTAAGCATTGGACGTTGCCAAAAGCAAAATACCTGCCTGCAGTTGTATAACACGCATCATGTCCACTTGACTGGACCGAAATTAAAATGTATTTTTTTTTATCATAATAAATGGGTTTTTTGTCAAAGTTGCACATAGGCCAATAAAGTGGACATTAGCGCATCACCCTATACACTGCCACCCAGTGGCCAGCCGTTGGAACTGCACCTAAATTGACCAACACCCAAGATGGCCGACAGA
>NC_139642.1:55309822-55317322 GCF_964638095.1 Poromitra crassiceps | reverse complement strand
TCTATCTATCTATCTATCTATCTATCTATCTATCTATCTATCTATCTATCTATCTATCTATCTATCGATGTTGAATTAGTTAAAGAATCCCTTCATCTCTTTCTATGATTTCCCAGGTAACTATGGTGAAAGTGGCATGGAGGCGTTCAAGGACATGGCCGCCAAGGAGGGAATCTGCATCGCCCACTCCGGTAAGATACGTGTTCTTTACCACATGCCATCACTCCAAAATAACCACAAAGAATATGGAAATATGTAGTCAAGGCTGACAGCAGAATCATAATAATAATGATCATAATAATATTCTACTGTACTCAATTCAAGGGGCTTTATTGGCACGACATACAAAAGTACATATTGCCAAAGCAAGGTCAACACATCCAATTGTATGGATGCAAATGTAGATATACACTGTACAATAGATGTGTCAACAAATATAAATCAATTAAATAAGTAAATCAAGTAGAAGTAAATACAATTCATGAAAACTTAAATAAAGTAAGTGACAGGCTGAGACAGTGGCTGAGACGTATTTGGCATACTTGAGTATTTCTGTATATCTGTATGCTGAAATGGAAATGTGTCACTGGAGTGACAGTCCATTTGCGTCTCCTTTACATTTGCCGCCATCATTTTGCAATGCATGAAGTAGCGTTATGTATTTACTTTATTTGTTGTTGTTGTTGTTCTTTCTTGGCATTTTTTAAATGCACATTTTACAGTGTCAAACCTACCGCTCGTAATGAATATAACTGCTGTCCTGTCTAACAGAGACGCCTGGCTAAGAAGACATGACAAACTGATATGAAAACACTCAATTTGGGCACAAAGAATTAAGGATAAAACAGAGAAATTCTGACAAAACCAAATCAAGGCTTCATGTTTACTGTGATGGAACACCAACCTCGGCCAATTACACAGTTTAGCAATTATATCAACTTCAGTAAACTTCAGTAAAAACACCGGTGTACCAGGGCTTTGAGAACATTGTGACCTATTAATACATCACACATTATGCACTTTGAGAGGCTTCACATTTTTGTCTTATTGACAACTTAAACAAAACACATGACACTTGACACTTTGTCCAGGGTATCACCACACATGGAGCAACATAGGCGAAGGCCTAATCTCATGTTTGTGTTGATTTGACGTGTGACTTTGCTCCAGGTAAAATCTGGAGTAATGCCGGGGAGCAGAGCTTCGACCGGCTGTTGGTGAGGCTGCGGGCCCACCTGCCCAAAGCCCGGGTGGTGGCCTGCTTCTGCGAAGGCATGACCGTCCGCAACATCCTCATGGCCATGAGACGCCAGCGGCTGGTTGGAGAGTTCCTGCTCATCGGCAGGTCAGTGGAGCCACAAAGTTCTGTACTGTTGTGTTGTATTTACAGTGGAATGTTGTGGCAGCCAGGGCTTAAAGTAACAGTACTGTAGCTAGAGTTCTCAAACGGGCCTGAGAATCCAAACCCGAACCCCGACCCGAGTGCGTTGAAGCCCGAGCCCGGCTCGCCCGAGATCATCACATACAATACACGTAGAAAATGCTGCACAATTGTAGGCAGCGACTCAAATAGTACAACGTCAATGGAGAGTCGCGGGAGAGGAAAGCGTTTTTTCGTCACTAGCAGCATCAAGGTGTAGCCAGTGAATAGTTTGAAAAGCATTTCGAAAGGCTAAACGGCAGCAAAAAGAAAAGAAAAAGAGGGAAGCAAAGTATTTAGTTTGGTAAAAAGATGTTGTGAATTTTGGAAATGATTACAGTGAGATTAAACGTCTTTATTGTTGTGTAGTTCGCATCCTCTTGCTTAGTTATTATTGCCCTATTAGCAAACGATATTTCAACTACAAATGGAACAATTGATTAAAAATAGAGAGAGGCCGGAGTATATTCCCCTGTGCGGCTAACTTACTTTTGTATTGTCACCTCCATCTTGTCACGTCTTCTTCTCCGTCTGATCTCGTTATCTTATACTACATCCCCCCGCCTCTGTTCTACTATTGGTCAAAAGCATTCTCTAAAGCTGTGGTAGGCTACATTCGCATATAGTTACAGCAAACGGGAGATGTTGGATGAATAAAATAATTAGCTGCATTTTAAGTCGAGAAAGTCTTTGAAAGTGACTCCAAAATGAACAATCAGCACCATGGACAGCACACAGGCATTTCTTTTTTGGGGTGGGGGAGGAGTGGGGGGGAGCCTGAGCCCAACCCGATCCGACCAATTAGCATACTTTCTCAGCCTGAACCAGAACCAGGCCCGGCCCTATGGGCTTTTTCGGGTCCCGTCGGGCTCGGGCTGAACCTGAGAACTAAAGCTTAATTTATACTTGTTATAAAGTGTCGCTCAGCACATGGTCGCAGACGAAAAAGAAAGTGTCGCTCATGGTGTTGCATTTATACTTCAGAGGACGTTCGCCTCGGTTCAACGGTCACGTGACACTCGAACGCTATAAGCAGCTGCAGACAGTCAAGAGAAGAGAGGGAACAAAATGCACAGTGAAACCACCTCGGAGGCAAGATGTAACGTGCTTGGCTGCAGCCGCATATAAACGGCACACGACCACACAACTCACCTCCTCTCTCTCTGGGAAATTGGTCACGACGTTCTTTGTGAGTTTCACGAAGTCATACATCAAGGACAGGCTGATAAAAATAGCGGGGACACGTTCATTCATTTCAATCGAGCGAAAACTAGCGGGTGGACCCCAACCAAAACAAGGAAGTCAAGCCTCAAGCGCGTGCCGTCTATATAGCCAATCAGACTTGCGCGATACTATGACGTAGTCAGCGACACTAGACATTTCACTAGGTAGCAGACACTGCTCGCCGACACTCGAAAGTGTCGACTCAAGTCCTCATTTCTGTCAGCGACCGTTTCAAAAGTGTCGGCAGACGAAGCATAAATTGGGCTTAACAGTAACCCATGAGAAACCACTGTGACTGGCTAGTGAAAAAGTTTGCTTCATGCCCTGGTGATCATGCCCCCCTTCCCCAACAACATGGACACACACACAGATGTTGTGCACATGCACACACATGACACAAACACACATGTTACACACGACACAAAAACACATGTTACACACGACACAAACACCCACACACACACACACACACACACACACACACACACACACACACACACACATACATTTTGGAGGTGCTTTTCACATTAAGCTCTGTTCTCATTTAGATGAATTCCTCCCACAATTCGCTGGTAAAAATAATTGCCAATTATTGCAATCTGTGTATCTACATCTGTGTTTGTGTATGTGTGTGTGTGTGTGTGTGCGTGTGCGTGTGCGTGTGTGTGTGCGTGCATGTGTGTGTGGGAAACTTCAAAGCCTCTTGAGTTTTTGGTTGCCATGCCGACCATGTAATTAACATAAGATGAATAATGATTTTAGCACCTATGGCAGCCAACATGCAGAGAAAAAAAACTAGATTTGGAATAGAGTGGGATCATTATCATAATGATTACCTCGCCTCGATCCAGTCATTTGAATCCGCCCACTCCACTGACTAGATTTTTGGCTACTTCTGGTCTGACATGGTGGCATGCAACAGCTATTTCCTCAGTCGAAAGAACGACTCGTCCAATGAGCTTCCAGGGGGATGATTAGCCAAATAGCCTCGCTAAACAGCACGGGCAGGGCTAGCACCATTGTCAAGTGGTTGGCAGGGCTAGCGCCATTGTCAAGCGGTTGTCAAGTGCGCCCAGGCAGCCACCACAGACGAGATAGACGCTGCTATCCAGGCCGTTTTAAATCAATTAAATGTACACCGTCTACCACTTACTTTGAAATCCAAACAGCACTCTGGTTTGAAGGCATTAACTTAGATTGAGGCAGATACTGTATGTTGGTCTCTAGTGATTGGTTAGGGAAAATGGAATTCCCGTTGGGGAAACCCTCATAGAAATGGTTTAAACAGAGTGCAATCTCAGCATAGAAGATAGAAATGGAGTGTAAGGAGTAGACAATTCAGTCTGATATCAGGCTAATCATTACCATTAAAATGTTACAAATCTTCTTCTATTCTATTCTATTCTATTCTATTCTATTCTACTCCCACAGTTATCTGCCCTGTGTAATTAAATCATCATTGGCAGCATCATTGTGTCATCATCGCCATCATGCTCATCGTCATCGTCATCTTCATCACCTTCGTCGTTGTCATCCTCATGCTGTCCACTGAGAGAGTGAGGTAAAGTTTAAAGCTGTACTCAATACACTGTTAATTGTGTTTTCTTCGCCATGGGAAATGTTTGACAGTGGCCGGCCAGTGTTAAGTTTGACACCAATTTTTTATTTAGTTTTAGTATAGTCTTTTGACTAAATTGCCACTTAGTTTTAGTCATATTTCAGTCATCTGAAATGTTTTAGTTTTTGACTAAATATCATAAGATTTTATTTGACTAAATCTACGGTGGATTTAGTTGACTAAAACGGGTTTAGTTAAAGTGAATGCATTATTTCAATGTTTGACTGGAATTTCCAAACTCATCGGACAGATATATTAATGTTATTATCGATCAAGGTTTGAACGTGCAATACAGACACAGATTTATCTGTTTAACTTTTTCTTCTTCTCTTCTGATTGGATCTCCTCAAAAAACATTTTCACGAAAATGTCAATAGATTTCCTCATAGTTTTTGTCATCACAACTTTGTTTTTATTTAGTTAACGTTTTCGTTAGTGAAAAAGGCTTGTTTTGGTCTAGTTTTAGTTTTAGTCAATGACATTAACACTGACAGTGGCAGTGATGTCCAGTCAAGGGTTACGTTATGTCTAAGTTGTGACTATTTTTATGCCAAGGGCTTGATGGTGTCAGGTCAAATCATTTGACACAGCAAGCGATCTGTTTTAGTTTTGGTCCAAAGGCACTAAACTGATGTGAGCGCTCTCTCTTCCCTCAACATCGATGATTTATGTGCCCTTAAGCAAGGCCCTTAAACCCCAGCTGCTCCAGTGGAGCTGCTCAGTGATCAATAGGAGAAACAGACCCTGGCAGTATCAACCACTTATGGTTGGTGCAGTACATTTCTGAAATTTCACACAACGAATACCATTGGTTCCTCTTCTAACACTGCAAAACATAGCCATTTCATCTGGTATTCATATCTTATTTTGTAAGAACCAATTATGGTCCAATAAGGGATGCCAATTTCAAAAAGCTATTTTCCAAATCAAATCAAATCAAAACAAATGAAATCATTTGAAGAATTGTCTTGAATCACGTAACATCATCTCGTGATTCTTGAAGCAATCTGCCTCATTTGCCTCAAGCACACTGTATGGTCACTTGTCACAGTACAATTCTTAAAGAAAGTGAAACTGCATTTAACACATTGAAAATGAAGCTGTCTCACACCATTGGCATTTCCACTTGTGTGAAGAAAAATCGTTTTTTACGGCTGAATACAAAATTAAATGACTAGTTGTAATTGATTTGTTATTGTAGTATAGCCTTCTACTGGTCCATCTATGGCCAGAGTCATTCTGATTAGGCTGGTTAATTGAATATCAGCCTTCGTTAGCGTCAGTATTACAAACGGCCCCTGCATGTCAATTGGAGATGGTCATGGGTGAGGGGCTCTGCTCACTGGAGGTCAGTTCAGGGAACCTCTGAATTATCCCAGTTGAGCAGCCATTCTGTTTAACACCACGATCATTTCATTACCACAAGGTGATGATAAAGAACGTGATACAGTTACCAGAGGGAAAAAACCCTATGGGAGTTAATAGAATTCTGTAGAATAGAACAGAAGAGAATAGAAAGGACAGAGATGAGTCTAATGAGATGAGGTATCAGTCAATCAGGATTCAGTTCTCCATAGAGTGACTTCCTTTCCCTCACATCAGTGGGTCCTCTGTGACGATCAATACTAATTCAGGTATTGTGTGGTGATAGGAGAGAGAGAGAGGGAGCGAGAGAGAGGGAGGGAGAGAGGGAGGGAGAGAGAGAGAGCCCTCATCCAGGGCTGTCGCTAAAGGCTGACCTGGCACTCTGATCTCTGTCTATTCTGGTGATCAGATCCTCTGAACCTGAACAATGTGTCAATCATTCTGAGAAGGTGACACAAATAGGAAAATAAGATGTTGTGTGTTCCAAGAATGTCGATACTAACTGCGTCCTTATGGGAAATGTTCTTCCCAAGTTGTCTTGTTGAGGACAAAATCAGTTAGAGATGGGCTTTGCGCTTGACGTCAGGGCTGGACTGGCCATCTGGCATACAGGGCATTTGCCCGGTGGGCCGACATGCTCTGTGGGCTGGTCAGGCAAAAAAAGAAAGACAAATTAGAACAAAAGGTGAAATAATTGTCTGACCATCCCATAAAACAGGTAACAACATTGGGTATTTTAATGATATTTTGACTGCAGAACTGGAAATGTCCCCGATTTTCATTTCAGAAATCTGGTCACCTTAGTGCATGTGTGTGTGTGGATTCTGTGTAACCTGCGTTGTCCGACAGTCCGCACAGGGAATCGAACTCGGAACCTTTGGCATGGGAGGGGGACACTAGCGGGGAGGCTAATGCCATGTGGCTCTATAGCGTCTGGCGCGAGAGCGTCTCCTGAGGCGTCGTCAGGGCTGTAGTGGAGGCTAAACGCACGTAAACGCAGTTTACGCACCCTTTTCAAAACGACATAGCGTTTACTCACCTTGATAAGGTATTTTATGCATTTATTATTGGGCGAGTTTTACAAGTTTGAGTGAACTCCGTTGTTGACACAGCACACGCAAGGACTTCTCACACCAATTAAGAAAAGAAAAGGAATTAGCCAACCGTATCGCACCTACTCGGGAACACCTCCGCCTCGCCGGTGATGCGCCCTGCGCCGCTTCCCGGGGAGAGCGCGGCCAAACGCCGGGGAGGTCATTGACTTTCACAAGCTGCCTCTCTGACCAAGGCAACCGGAGCCCCGCTCCTCGGACTCTCTACACCCGCCCGCCCAGACAGCGGCAGCGCCTAGCCGCCTACCCTCAAACAACCACCCAGAGGCTAGCCGAGTACAACAAATAAGTAGTCCACACCAGTACACAAAATAAACAACAACAAAGATCACACCTGTAGCCTGTACTACGAATGTTGGATAAGAAGATCCAGGATCTGTCCCTTGATCTGGTTTGTCTAAACCAGATCAGCTCGATTGTAGTTAACTTGTACTACGAACCTCGTTTGCCAGTCGTTAACTCGAACCAGGTTTTTCTAATCAAGTTGACTGCGCGTGCACATGAAAATGCCCGTGCACACGAGCTCGTGCCCGCAAAAGAGGCGTGGTTTTTAACAACTAGCCAATCACAATGCAATATGGACCGCTCAGCTCAGAACCGTAGCTTTTACAGCGCCAGACACGCCTATTTCCTCATTCATCAAAGCCATCTACTACTATGTCAGAATCAAAATCCGCATTGGATATTTTTAGTCTGTTCCCGAATGACTGTCTAAAGTTACCACTTTTATTCACATCAGTCATTTATTTGAAGAGCGGTTT
>NC_139642.1:55298486-55302122 GCF_964638095.1 Poromitra crassiceps | reverse complement strand
TTTGGTTTCCCAAATCTGATTTGGGAGTGTGTCCACACCTGTGTGTCCACATACAATGAGCCAATGAGCTGTTTCTGACAGTGTTTGCATGTCTGCTCTCTGCTCTTCAAGTCCCCGGCCCGCCCCCTGCAAAAGACACTCTCAAATCTGATGTGGGTGATCAGCGCGTCCACACTGAAGTCACATCAGTCGAAAGCAGATTGGAAACTACCTCCATATGTGACACAAATCAGACTTGGAGCGTCCAGACTCTGGATAGAGTCATTCATTCTCAAATACACTGCTACCGCATGCGCTAGGACGTGTCATCAGTGATGTTATCTGGGGTCGTTAGGTGTTTCGGGTCTGTCAACATCATACACCCTCGCCCAGTAGACCCAGCCGAGGCCAATTAAGACCCCGACTCACGTCCCAGAAGCCGCTACGGATCAGCCTTACTACTCTATCTGCAACGTTGCCCGCGGGAGGGGTAAAAAGAACCCAATCCGCTGCAATAGAGCTAGTGCTACGCCGCAGTATTGGCCCTTCGGTGCATGGAGGATCTAGGCTCTGTGGGTTTCTCCCGGCCGTGCTCCTCCTTCGTCTCACCAGACCCCCCTTATGTCAAAGGCAATCCAGAGGCTGAAGGGATGCCTCAAGGACGCCCCAAGAGGGCCTGTGCGCTGCACGTCATTTACCTGCGTCGAGCACCTCGCTCTAGCCTGGAGGACCCCAGGCCGCGCCGATCTTGCGCAGATTTTCAGGAGGCTAATCCGTAGCGTTTGTGGATTTCTCCCTCACGAGAGAGCCAAGATGGGGTCAAGGGGGGGTCATTAATAGGTCATTAAAGTTCACAAATCAGATTAGTCTGAACATGGCCTAACTGACAGGACACAAGCTAGGTTTCAAACGGTTCCCTAGCAACACAATTCTGTGAAAACTGCCATTATTACTATTATTGTTGTATACTCCACTCGGGCATAACAACGAGTTCCAAAAATATTGTAAACATCTTTTCCCTATTCATAAAGATTTTAAAACTTCTTTATCCTCCTTTTTCAAATATCTTATTTTAAACATTTTAAACATCTTTATCCCCTCTGAAGGACTTTTAATCATTTTGTACACATTTTTTTTTAAATAACTAGCGGGATACCCGCCTCGTGCAGTGTGTATTGAGTGTCTCTGCATGTTCAACCCCTATCGACTGTGTCTGCAGACCAGGCTGGCCAGCGTGGACAGACAGTTCCCCAGCCCCACCAATCTTGTAAAATGTGTCCGAAATAGCTCCCCAACAGATACAACAACATGAGCATATTATGTTTTTTTTTGTGTGTGTTTTTTTTACTCTGAAGAAGACGCTGCTCGTGTCGAAACGTTAGTTTTTGTACCTGATTAAATTTGCTTGCCAGTGATTTTGTGTGCTCCGGTCAATTCAACTGTTTCCAGTATTCTGTCCTCTTCTGAGAGCACCGACCTCCCTTTGTGGAGGGGCTGAAGCGCAAGAGATTCCTTCGACATGAGCATATATGTGTTTGATGTACATACAAAGAACTGCTGCGATTGGATTTGTGAAATGTGCATTTAAAAGAAAAATCGCCATTTCCTTCTCAATGGTTTCTCCTCCTCTGACAGCCTGAGCTCACCTCAACAGAGGCAGCCAGACTGTGGGCGCTCCGCCTCCGCCTGATTCGCACAGGGGAAGCTGCGCACGCATTGTGCAGCCAGCACAACTTAAGTTAGCTGTGCATTTTTATGCCTCCGCCGGCGAAGCCAGGCCGAAGGCATTATGGATCCGGGTTGTCCGTCCGTACGTACGTACGGCCGGATGTCCGTCCGTCCGTCCGTACGGATGTTTGTTAACGCCATATCTGAGGAACGCCTTGACGGAATTTCATCAGATTCGCCTTAAACATTCACTTAGGCTCAAGGATGATCTGATTAGATTTTGGTGGTCAAAGGTCAAAGGTCAAGGTCACTATGACCTCTCGAACGCCATTTTCAAGCTTGTTAACGCGATATCTGAGGAACGCCTGGACGGAATTTCATCAGATTCGCCTTAAACATTCACTTAGGCTCAAGGATGATCTGATTAGATTTTGGTGGTCAAAGGTCAAAGGTCAAGGTCACTGTGACCTCTCGAACGCCATTTTCAAGCTTGTTAACGCGATATCTGAGGAACGCCTGGACGGAATTTCATCAGATTCGCCTTAAACATTCACTTAGGCTCAAGGATGATCTGATTACATTTTGGTGGTCAAAGGTCAAAGGTCAAGGTCACTGTGACCTCTCGAACGCCATTTTCAAGCTTGTTAACGCGATATCTGAGGAACGCCTGGACGGAATTTCATCAGATTCGCCTTAAACATTCACTTAGGCTCAAGGATGATCTGATTAGATTTTGGTGGTCAAAGGTCAAGGTCACTGTGACCTCTCCAACGCCATTTTCAAGCTTGTTAACGCGATATCTGAGGAACGCCTGGACGGAATTTCATCAGATTCGCCTTAAACATTCACTTAGGCTCAAGGATGATCTGATTAGATTTTGGTGGTCAAAGGTCAAAGGTCAAGGTCACTGTGACCTCTCGAACGCCATTTTCAAGCTTGTTAACGCCATATCTGAGGAACGCCTGGACGGAATTTCATCAGATTCGCCTTAAACATTCACTTAGGCTCAAGGATGATCTGATTAGATTTTGGTGGTCAAGGTCACTGTGACCTCTCGAACGCCATTTTCAAGCTTGTTAACGCGATATCTGAGGAACGCCTGGACGGAATTTCATCAGATTCGCCTTAAACATTCACTTAGGCTCAAGGATGATCTGATTTGATTTTGGTGGTCAAAGGTCAAAGGTCAAGGTCACTGTGACCTCTCGAACGCCATTTTCAAGCTTGTTAACGCGATATCTGAGGAACGCCTGGATGGAATTTCATCAGATTCGCCTTAAACATTCACTTAGGCTCAAGGATGATCTGATTAGATTTTGGTGGTCAAAGGTCAAAGGTCAAGGTCACTGTGACCTCTCGAACGCCATTTTCAAGCTTGTTAACGCGATATCTGAGGAATGCCTGGACGGAATTTCATCAGATTCACCTTAAACATTCACTTAGGCTCAAGGATGATCTGTTTAGATTTTGGTGGTCAAAGGTCAAGGTCACTGTGACCTCTCAAACGCCATTTTCAAGCTTGTTAACGCGATATCTGAGGAATGCCTGGACGGAATTTCATCAGATTCGCCTTAAACATTCACTTAGGCTCAAGGATGAACTGATTCCATTTTGGTTATCAAAGGTCAAAGGTCAAGGTCACAGTGACCTAACAAATGTCATTTTCAAGCTCGGTAACGCCATATCTCAGTAACACATTGACTAAATTTCTTCACATTTGGCTCAAATATCCAATTCTGCACAGAAACGCCTTGATGCAATTTCTTCCTATTTGGCTCCAACATCCACTTGGACTCAAGAATGAACTAATGGCGGAGGCATAAGTCTGCGTTGCGGTCGTTCTAGTCTTCTCTTTGATTTTTCCGTGTCACGTCACGCCTCCCCTGAAGGTGGCTGCCTCACACTTTGAAAACGGCTGGTCTATACCGAATGACGCCAAAACCTTCACTGAATACCTAATGCTGCATTCATCTTGTACTAGGATGCGGA
>NC_139642.1:55278486-55293486 GCF_964638095.1 Poromitra crassiceps | reverse complement strand
GTATCTCTCTCTCTCTGCCCGACATCATCCCTGTTTCGATCTTCATTTCTCTCTTTCTTGCTCCACCCCTCGTCTTCTCTTCATCACCCTTTTCTATCTTGACCGCCCACTTATGCCACCTCCTGAACCACTGTCCTCTCTCTCTCTCTCTCTCTCTCTCTCTCTCTCTCTCTCTCTCTCTCTCTCTCTCTATCTCGCTCTCGCGCTCTGGCTCCATAGCTCTCCCAGTCTTTCTCTCAGAGAGATCCTATCTGTATCACTTCCTTCTCTCTCTCTCTCTCTCAATCCCTCCTTCCGGATTTAAGGGTCTTTAACCTCGCTGCTCCTTCCAGCGTCTGTCTCATGATCCGTCTCTGTCTCTTTCTGCCTTGCTTCTTGTGCCATTTCTTCCCCCACTCCATTCCTGATTTTCTCCATCTCAGTTGACCTATATTTGTTCCTGTTCCACATCTTTCTCTATATCCGTAGCAGGTTTGCTCAGCAACGCCCTGGTTCACATTCACATAGTTACTCACATTCACACCTGGGAGCTGCCCAGTACAACCGTCTAATAAAGGCTACAGTTGGCCACTGGAGCACAGGCCCATATTTACTTTGTCTGTGCTTCAAGCTGGCTCAGGGATTTGAACCGGCAACCTTCTGATCACAAGTCTACTATTAATTAAGGCATTTGGCCGAGTGTTTTAAAATGAGTAAACGATACACTTTGGCGGGAGACATGTTGCCTTGGTGTCCAGCAGCCCCCATGAATTGCAGTCTTTGGCACTTTTTGAATTGGCATGGCAATTCAGAGGAGTCTGCAAGTATATCCACACCTGATTGGTTGGTGTTTGTTGTCAATCAAAGCCTTTGTCCAATCACAGTAGCAAAGCGGATTGACATAATCCGGAAATGCCTCAGGGCAACATGATGGAGGCGTTCACTTCTGAGCTTTTAAACATAGGCTTCATGATTGTTCCTGTTTTAGTTCATTTAGTTCAGTTTAGCCATCAAGTCCTTTTCCGGTGCTGCCATTTTGGTAGTGTGTGTGTCATATTTAGGATTGTTTGTCCCGCCTATTGAACAACCAGTCAGGTATGTCAGAGAGTGTCTGTCCGACATACAGGAAGTGCCAGTCCAGACCCTGTGAATCACCATGCAAATTAAAATAGAGGAAGTGTCAGTCCAGACCCTGTGAATCACCATGCAAATTAAAATAGAGGAAGTGCCAGTCCAGACCCTGTGAATCACCATGCAAATTAAAATAGAGGAAGTGCCAGTCCAGACCCTGTGAATCACCATGCAAATTAAAATAGAGGAAGTGCCAGTCCACACCCTGTGAATCACCATGCAAATTAAAATAGAGGAAGTGCCAGTCCAGACCCTGTGAATCACCATGCAAATTAAAATAGAGGAAGTGCCAGTCCAGACCCTGTGAATCACCATGCAAATTAAAATAGAGGAAGTGCCAGTCCACACCCTGTGAATCACCATGCAAATTAAAATAGAGGAAGTGCCAGTCCAGACCCTGTGAATCACCATGCAAATTAAAATAGAGGAAGTGTCAGTCCAGACCCTGTGAATCACCATGCAAATTAAAATAGAGGAAGTGTCAGTCCAGACCCTGTGAATCACCATGCAAATTAAAATAGAGGAAGTGCCAGTCCAGACCCTGTGAATCACCATGCAAATTAAAATAGAGGAAGTGCCAGTCCAGACCCTGTGAATCACCATGCAAATTAAAATAGAGGAAGTGCCAGTCCAGACCCTGTGAATCACCATGCAAATTAAAATACAGTAAGTGCTAGTCCAGACCCTGTGAATCACCATGCACATTAAAATACAGTAAGTGCCAGTCCAGACCCTGTGAATCACCATGCACATTAAAATACAATAAGTGCCAGTCCAGACCCTGTGAATCACCATGCAAATTAAAATACAGTAAGTGCCAGTCCAGACCCTGTGAATCACCATGCACATTAAAATACACTAAGTGCCAGTCCAGACCCTGTGAATCACCATGCAAATTAAAATACCGTAAGTGTCAGTCCAGACCCTGTGAATCACCATGCAAATTAAAATACCGTAAGTGTCAGTCCACACCCTGTGAATCACCATGCACATTAAAATACACTAAGTGCCAGTCCAGACCCTGTGAATCACCATGCAAATTAAAATACCGTAAGTGTCAGTCCAGACCCTGTGAATCACCATGCACATTAAAATACAGTAAGTGTCAGTCCAGACCCTGTGAATCACCATGCACATTAAAATACAGTAAGTGTCAGTCCAGACCCTGTGAATCACCATGCACATTAAAATACAGTAAGTGTCAGTCCAGACCAGAGCATGTGAGCGGAGTGGGGAGATTTTGGCTTGAGCGGTGAGCGGGGACCCGAGTGGTACCGGAGCGAAAGTTGGAGCCCGCTCAGTCCCGCTCCAGTTTCGATCACAACATGTTCGAACCAGAATGCATCGGTGCGTGGCCATGTGCACGCCCACTATTTTCTTGCCAGCTGCTGTCAGACGAGAAGGAAGAGAAACGAACATGCAGCCGACTCTGCTGAGCTCATGTTATTTGTAGCGAGCAATGCCCATTGCCCAGGTGTTTAAACGTGAAATACAGTGGGCTAAAACAGTGGGTTAAAAAGGGCTAAACACTGTGATTCATGGGGGCTGAACACCAGGCAAGGAGATGTGCAGATGGACAAAACATTGGCTGTTGTAGGGATCAAACCTGGGACCTGCTAGATACTGTGTGTGTGTGTGTGTGTGTGTGTGTGTGTGTGTGTGTGTGTGTGTGTGTGTGTGTGTGTGTGTGTGTGTGTGTGTGGAGTGCAGTAATGTCTGTTATCTGCACTCATCCATCTTCCTTCCTACCCTTCCTCAATTTCCCTCTCCATCCTTGACACTTTGCCTCCACTCTTTTTAGCTTCATTATCTCTCTCTCTCTCTCTTTCTCTCTCTCCCTCTCTCTCTCTCTCTCTCTCTCTCTCTCTCCCCTTTAAAGCTCAATAGGTAGAGTACAGTATATAGAGTTCATGGTTCAATTCCCTCTGAGGCCACCCATGAGCATAATGTATGTACTGTAGGGCGCTCTGGATGAAAGCATCCACCAACTCGTACTGAACAGTCATATTCTCTTTCTTACTAGTTTTCTCTCTGTTTCACTTGTGTATATATATATATATATATATATATATATATATAGATTATTGAAAGATATTCCATATTCCACACTGAAATGCTATAACAGAAGTGGAGTATTGCCCAGAATGACATTTGGACACTTATTCAGCGGGTATCTTGCATGTTGCGTTCAAGTGCACTGTATTTTTTTTATTTTTTTTGCAATTCCATCGTGGGCCGCAAGTTGAGTATCACTGCTCTATGTCCTGGCTTGTGGGATCATGAAATGGGTGTCTCCAGCTCCAGTGATGGCACCCACTTTTTGTTAAATGTTCATAGGCTGAAAATCCTGCTTCTGACATTATAATAAGCAACTGTTTTGACATATTTTCCAAGAGGTACGTTTTCCTAAATGCAAACATTGATAGAGGCCATGTGTACAGTACAGGCCCTGAAGGTGAAGACACATTACTTGAGGTTAGCATGCTGGAAAATGAAACCGTTGTACCGAAGTGTAATATTGCCACAACAAATCTGTTCAGTCATTACTCTCCATTAGGCCCAGCTGGGCCTGGCCTATATGGAGCTTTGTGTTATCTAGCTCCATCACCTCTTCCCCCACACCCTGTCCTCTCAGCCCTCATTTGCTCCAGTGAGTCAGTCCAGCACTGAGAATGGATTGAATTGGCTGTGTGGAAATTTATTTTTATTTTATTTATGTATTTTACTGTGTGTGTGTGTGTGTGTGTGTGTGTGTGTGTGTGTGTGTGTGTGTGTGTGTGTGTGTGTGTGTGTGTGTGTGTGTGTGTGGACTGAAGGAAGATAAGACTAATCCAGGGGCCAATAGCCAACAGTCACTGTGTCCTTCCTTCTGCTTTATTCAACTCTCCTCTCCTCTCCTCTCCTCTCCTCTCCTCTCCTCTCCTCTCCTCTCCTCTCCTCTCCTCTCCTCTCCTCTCCTCTCCTCTCTCTACCATCTCCTCTCCTCTCCTCTCCTCTCCTCTCCTCTCCTCTCCTCTCCTCTCCTCTCTCTACCATCTCCTCTCCTCTCCTCTCCTCTCCTCTCCTCTCCTCTCCTCTCCTCTCTCTACCATCTCCTCTCCTCTCCTCTCCTCTCTTCTCCTCTCCTCTCCTCTCTCTACCATCTCCTCTCCTCTCCTCTCCTCTCTCTACCCTCTCCTCTCCTCTCTCTACCCTCTCCTCTCTTCTCCTCTCCTCTCCTCTCCTCTCTCTACCCTCTCCTCTCCTCTCCTCTCCTCTCCTCTCCTCTCCTCTCCTCTCCCTTCCCATTCCCTTCTCTTCTATTTTCATCTCTTTTCCTCTCTTCTCTTCTCTTCTCTTGTGCCAACTTCCTCTCCTCTGTGCCTCTCTCTCTCTCTCTCTCTCTCTCTCTCTGACTTTTCCCCCTTGCACATTCTCGTCTCCACTTTTGGTCGCTTGTCTCTGTGGTCCTCCCTTCATCCTTGACACTTTTGTTCCTGTCCCCCTGTCACACTTCAAATCAGTGTCTGGTGTCTGAAGCCCAGGGGAAATCAACAGAGTTATGCTTTTCTGAAATACACTCTATTGTCTAAACTAGCCTGAACCAAGTGTGTGTATGTGAGAGGAGAGAGAGAGAGAGAG
Source organism: Poromitra crassiceps (assembly GCF_964638095.1). Classification (NCBI taxonomy): domain Eukaryota; kingdom Metazoa; phylum Chordata; class Actinopteri; order Beryciformes; family Melamphaidae; genus Poromitra; species Poromitra crassiceps. The sequence goes on along the minus strand of NC_139642.1, from coordinate 55,288,755 downwards.
CTGAAACCATAGACCTTATAAAATATATGGACGTAGCCACCGTGACATCATTCATCGGTTTTTGGACTCACTTTTTGAAGCCTGGAGGTTGGCATTTTCACCGTCGCCATCTTGGTTATTTGGAGCTAGAAGTGACATGAATTTGGATGAGAAGAGCCGCAGCGCCGCCTGCTATTGGTCCGTGATCGGCGAGCTGCGCGATCACTGGACAGGCGGCCTGTCAATCATGCCCCAAAACATAGTCTGCTTTATTGTCTATTAGACTCTAAATGTGACCATCATTGACTAAATTGAAATGGGGATTGAGGCCATAAACTCATTAGGAAAGTGTTTACTGCCATAAATCCATTTTTCCATTCACTTCCATGTCTTCTTTTTGCCCCCTGTAGGCCATTTGAAAGAATGCAGGTTTAAGTTACTTCCGCATTGGCACAAACGGAGGTACGAGCTAGCCCCCTTGGCTGAAAGACAGCCAGGCGCGGACTGGCTAATCGCACGCTTCGGGCAGATGCCCGGTGGCCTGGCCTGGCCAGTATGTATAAGTGTTCCTAGTTGCGCAGATTGCAGGCAGGCAGGCTGCATGCAGCCAGGCAGGGAGGAATGAGTTAACTTTTCAGTCAGAAGCTGCTGACCCCAGCTGGGTGGGTGGGGCTTGCTGTTCAATGGTGCCAAAATGGAGAAGAAAAGAGGTGCAGAGGTGGAAAGCAAGGAGCCTATGTTGTGTCTTGGCCTAAACTACAATATCAATCATAGACAATTGTCTATTGTCTCTAGAATATTAGAGAGAAATTAAATTAACACTAATTTGTATTTATTTATTTATTTATTTATTTATTTATTTATTTATTTATTTATTTATTTATTTATATTAGGCTATATAAAAAATCCCATTGGTCAAATGTAAACAGTAGTGGCTAAACTGAAAGTATGTGGATTGTTTTGGGGGTTTTCTTCACAAAAGTGGAGAAGGAGGCAGAAGCAGCACTAGCACTGCAGCAGGTGCTCCTGCAGAGCTGGAGGTGGTGTTGAACTTATCAGAATCAGAAACCTTCAGGTAGGCTACAATTTCACAGCATGAAGTGAAACATGTAGGCTATACGCTTATTGCTTTCACATTAATGTGCTTTATGGGATTATCAGTAGGACTGCACAATACAGTTTAAAGTGGAGATGAAGCAGTTTGATTTTTTGTATTTGCATTTAACCTCAGACGAGCCAAGACAGGACACTGCACTCTTCCTTAAATGAAGTTTGCTGTGAAGCTTTTGTACAGAGGCATGTTTTGGTTTTTACGTCTTCATATTATACTTGCAGTTATCTAGGCAATGTTGAATTCTATCAGTGAACAAATAGGTAACATGTAACATCACGTTAGCATTATATTCACCAAATCTCGCTTCAAACGGCCCAAATCTTTCGCCGGCGACCAAAGGTTGACGGCATGTGTGTCCGCGTGTGTTGACCTGGCCTGCATGGTATCTAATGCCCGGCCTGAATTATGGTCCCAGTCTGCCCCTGAAGACAGCAGCCCCAAACTGAGACAGGCCATTATCAGACTGTTCAACATGGTGAAGGCAATATACTTTCCTGAGATCTACAGCAGGCTTCGTAAAACACCTTCTTTAACACTTCTTTAAAAATGGTAACATGGACGCCAGTAATTACAGAGGTGTCTCTGTAAATAATACTGTGGGGAGTCCCCCCCCCCCTTTTCTGAGCAAAAGACATGAAACAAAAGGCACATTGGATGCCTCCATACATAGAAGCACAGAGACCACATACAGTACAGAAGCACACAGACCACATACAGTATAGAAGCACACAGACCACATACAGTATAGAAGCACACAGACCACATACAGTATAGAAGCACAGAGACCACATACAGTACAGAAGCACACAGACCACATACAGTATAGAAGCACACAGACCACATACAGTATAGAAGCACACAGACCACATACAGTATAGAAGCACACAGACCACATACAGTATAGAAGCACACAGACCACATACAGTATAGAAGCACACAGACCACATACAGTATAGAAGCACACAGACCACATACAGTGTAGAAGCACCAGACCACATACAGTGTAGAAGCACCAGACCACATACAGTATAGAAGCACACAGACCACATACAGTATAGAAGCACACAGACCACATACAGTACAGAAGCACACAGACCACATACAGTACAGAAGCACACAGACCACATACAGTATAGAAGCACACAGACCACATACAGTATAGAAGCACACAGACCACATACAGTATAGAAGCACACAGACCACATACAGTATAGAAGCACACAGACCACATACAGTATAGAAGCACACAGACCACATACACATGAATCAAAATGTGTCTGAAACATTTTGCCGTTTTATTTATGTTATTTTGCCACAAGGGTTCCAAAGCTGTGTGGTGCTGTAGGTAAGGTCTATGATATTATCAAAGCCTTTGATAATATCATAGACCTTATCTACAACACAGTCTCACAGAAAATTGTACAGGGATCTATAACGAAAACAAATGCTGTCTTAAAAATGTATGTATGCAACTTTTCTTTTGTCAAAATTGAGGTGTAAGACGGTGCAATCATCTGAGCATCTTAAAAATGTAAAAACCTTTAAAGTTCTGACACGCAAATATTACACGGCATAGTTTGTTGATTTTCATGTTTTAACTTCAGTTAAAGGATTACATGCTCTGTTGGTTTAGAACGTTTTGCAAAACTTGTGTTTACGAAACATTTTTAAACCCACTGGATACACTCAAAAATGCATTGTCATCAAGACAAAAACAAGGCAGTTTTTTAGTCCCCGAGGAGTTGACATTTTGAGATGCGAGGCGAGACTTTCACCCAACAACAGCAATATGTTATGTCTGTGCATTATGCATTTTTGTTTAAGTGTGTCTGTCTGACACATTAGTTGACATTTTCTCATTTCTCCCAGTCAATTAGGTAGACTAACTGAATTTCAATGATTGTCTGCCAACATACTAATGGTTCTGTGAAAGACCAAGGTAATGGTCAGGGAAATAAACAGGCAGAGACACCGGCTAGACAGAGAAAAGGCTGTAAAGGGAAGGATGGAGAAATGGAGAGATAATAAAAAGCAAGAGAGAGGCAGAGTGGAGGAGAAATGGGTAATGGGAGAAAAGAGAGATGGAGACAGATAGGAGGAAGGCAAAAGATAAGACAGACTGAAGGAGTGAGACAGAGTGAGAAAGAGAGGATGAAGATGAAGAGAGAACACAAGAAAGTAGGGATGGTGCGATCGATCGGCCAGCGATTGGAATCGGCAGATATTCAGCCTAAATACGAGATCGCAGAATTCCGATAATGCTTTTATGCGGCGATCGGCAAAACCGATTGATGACACGAAACACGTGAGCCATTTCTCAGCGGATTTGGTGTCAATGGTCGCATGCGAACACAGCTAAATCATCTGGGCGGTGTGTGAGACAGACACAACACATGCCATCTGTAATGTCTGCCAGGATCAAATACCTTGAGGTACATGTAGAAGCAACTAGCAATCCTGTGGCTCAACGAGTAGAGCGCGTAGTCCTTCCTGTTTCTCTATCACTCTATGTTAAAGGAGAATTCATTTTTTTTTACACCCCGGACCTTATTATGTGCTTCAGAAGAAGAAGAGAAGCTCTACTGTCTGGTAACAGAAGAAGAAGAGAAAACCACAGAAGAAGAAAAAAAGCACATCCGGGGCAGGTCAGAGTTGACTCAGTCTGTTGTGTAGCTTAGCAGCCTAGCGTAGCGTATAGATATGATCTGATTTCAAGATTATGGAGGTTTCATTTGAATTCAATTGCCGCTCGTATGAAATAACATCATATATGCATCGCAAAGAGCAGCGGGAGATTACATTACATTACATTACATTTCGTCATTTGGCAGACGCTTTTATCCAAAGCGACTTACAATAACACACTTTTTGTCAGCAATAGAGCAATCAACTATGGAGCACAGTCTATGACAAATGTAGTTCTCAACGTAAGTTCAAGCCAGGAAGACTATAATATCTTTTACACTTCCTTAATTCACTTTATATCTCCACTCTTCAATCTACTCACAAGATCATAAGCTGTCAATTTCCGGGTTTCAATGATCAATCAGCTGGTTGCCGCCCAGTCTCTGTTAACCAATTGCATAGTGTCACATCACTGCTCTCATCACCTCTCACCCCACACACCTCCAGTGTAAGCCTATCACGTTGCTCCACAACCCAGTCGTAAGCCAATTGCTTGGAGGCGGGTTCCTTAAATATGCTTGTTTCTGTCTCATTCAGCCTCTCAATCATCGCTGCTGTCAGGCTCGCACCCTCCTCCTCCCCTTCTCCTCCCGGTCATCGCAGACCTATCCCATTCTTCAGTCGGAAGAGTCTCATCATGAGTCTCAGAAGAAGATCACCAGCACCACCAGTATCTAGACACTGCAGGGGGATATATCTGGATGCTGATCTGGGCTGGTGCAGCTCTCAAGATCTCCCTGCGGTGTCTAACCGCCAAAGACTAATAACAATACTTTATTCTCATCATTCTTTCTGTCGTAAATTATTCACTTTATTGTAAATAAATATCATTTTATTCATCCTTTGGTCTCTAGTCTCTCCTGATTGAACTACAAATCCTGAGGGAACAGTGGTACGAGTTTAGTTTAGGATTTTCTTTTTTTTTTTTTTTTTTTTTATAGAAAGAGAGAGAAAGAAGTTAGATCAAGAAGGGCCCAGGTGGAGCCTGAAAAGGTGAGTCTTTAGTGTTTTCCGAAAGATCGGCAGTGATTCAGCAGTCCTGACCGAAGGTGGCAGCTCGTTCCACCATTGGGGTGCCAGGGACGAGAAGAGTCGAGATCGGGATGAGCGACTTTTGAGCGCCCGTAGCGAAGGAGGAGCGAGGCACCCTGCACTGGTGGAGGAGCGAAGGGAGCGGTGAGAGGTTTGGAACCTCTAATTTCAGAGATAAAGCGGGAGGTGCTATCTATGTGACGGACAGCAAACAGAGCAGGCTGTCAGCAGCACGGAGGTACGTTACATCGCTAATTCATGTTCTCGCTATTATATTATATAATAAAGAGAACATGAATCTGAATCTGGATCTGAATGAAACCAAAGTTATCTGGGTGAGTAAAACATCATATTTTAAGCTGGAAATAAGGTCCGGGGTGTAAAAAACAACAACAGAATTCTCCTTTAATAAAGCATAAAATGCCAGAAAAGACATCTAAAAAAAATCATCATGATGGTGGCGATACACTATAACTGGGCAACGTATTGCTCAACATCAGTCAGCAAGGCGGAAATCAAACCTTATCTATTTGTTATGATCCAATAAATAAGCACAATACCACATGAATAAATCCCCATCTCTGTTATCGTCGCTGCCATGTTGTTGTCCGTAGTGGATCACTTGCGCCCCTACTGGCCGGATGAGTGAGGCGTCGGCAGTAAGACAGTCATTTTAATGACGATATAAAACGGTCCGTGAAATAGGTTTTTCAAAAATTGTGAATCACCGCAACCGCGAGAGGTCATTGAGCATATACAGGCATGAAATATGAAGCCAGATTAGCTGCTAACAGACAGATACAGACAGTGACACACGGACTCACTCATGCACACACACACACACACACACACACACACACACACACTCACGCACATGCACACACACACACACACACACACACACACACACACACACACACACACACATACACACTCACGCACACACACACACACACACACACACACACACACACACACACACACACACACACACACAGAACTGAACGCATGATCCCCTCCAGACTTTGCCTGGCGAAGATAATGAATTGTGGCATCGATATATGAGTAATAGTGAACCTGCTGTCAAGGTAAGCAGGCGTGGGATGCTGTGAGTGTGTGTGCGTGTGTGTGTGCGTGCGTGTGTGCGTGTGTGTGTGTGTGTGTGTGCGCGTGTGTGCGTGTGCGTGTGTGTGTGTGTGTGTGTGTGTGTGTGTGTGTGTGTGTGTGCGTGCGTGTGCGTGTGTGTGTGTGTGTGTGTGTGTGTGTGCGTGCGTGCGTGCGTTTGTGTGTGTGTGTGTGTGTGTGTTATTGAATGACAGGCGTGGACAGTAAAGTGGTCCAATCACTCAGATGATTACACAGTTGGGTACACACATGGACACAGGCCCTAGTCTCTCTCTCTCTCTCTAACACACACACACACACACACACACACACACACACACACACACACTCACAGTTTAGCGTCACTGTGTCTGTGTGGAGACACTTCTGACTTTTGGTTGAATGAGTTGTGCTGTTGTTATGGTGGACTTTGCCCTGCGTTTGTCTCAGGCCGCTGGATATGGATGAGGCATTGCAGCCTGCCTGACACCGCTTGTTACTTTCTGTTCAAATTGCAAACGTTATATTCTGCACAAACCCTAATCATGAAGTTATAAACCTTCCCTGAATAGAAGGATTAGCGCATTTCTTTTATAGCAATACTTGTCAGCATATACAGTAGACTATGGAAAAGGGAATGTATGGTTTCAACCCCTGGTGAGAAAAAAAGGAGACTTGCATTTTCCCTTAACTGTGTAATGTTTTATTTTGTGGGTTCACAATTTGCACATTTCCACACACTCCAACAATAAGCTCATACATTCCATATTCAAATTATTCAACCAATACCTAACATATCATCCTCCTCTCATTTCCTTCTAAGTGAATAATTACGTGGGGTCCCAAATTGGCCTCTGCCTCTATTTTCCCAATAATTGGGTTATAATCTTGGAGTTAGACATTTACAGTATCCTATCAAATCCACCAAACTGACCTCTTCCATTTTATACACATAACTTCTTTGGAAACTCATAAAGAAGAATGACCAAGGAATTTATCGCCACATACTGTAATGCCACGGTACTTTCCAGGAAACTTCCGACCCAAGGAATTCAGTTACATATCAACTCCTTTCTAGGAAATGACTAGTAAAGGAAAATAAAGTGTTGCCCACAGATGCTCCAGTAGGATTAAAAGAATAGCCATGTACATGGCTTCCAGTGGCGCCATGGCAACCTCATGTACACTGCTTCCAGTGCCACCATGGCAACCTCATGTACACTGCTTCCAGTGCCACCATGGCAACCTTGTGTACACTGCTTCCAGTGCCACCATGGCAACCTCATGTACACTGCTTCCAGTGCCACCATGGCAACCTCATGTACACTGCTTCCAGTGCCACCATGGTAACCTCATGTACACTGCTTTCAGTGCCACCATGGCAACCTCATGTACACTGCTTCCAGTGCCACCATGGCAACCTCATGTACACTGCTTCCAGTGCCACCATGGCAACCTCATGTACACTGCTTTCAGTGCCACCATGGTAACCTCATGTACACTGCTTCCAGTGCCACCATGGTAACCTCATGTACACTGCTTTCAGTGCCACCATGGTAACCTCATGTACACTGCTTCCAGTGCCACCATGGTAACCTCATGTACACTGCTTCCAGTGGAGCCATGGCAACCTCATGTACACTGCTTTCAGTGCCACCATGGTAACCTCTGCTAATAGCAACATAAATGGACACGCAAATGGAATCCCACCTAAGATGACAGTAAAGGACTTGGAGGCCCAGCAGGGACAACAAATAAATATGCTAATGGAGCCCATGAAGGTGAGAGAACACAGTCATTAGCCGGGCTATTTCACAATTAACAGGACATTGATCGTATATCAATGTCCAATTAATTGTTAAAATGCGCCGGCCTAATGACTATGTTCTCTCTGTATGTGGGAGATCACAAGCATTATCCTGAAAGACTGTCGCAGCTAAACTGCCTTTCTGACATGCCTGCAGTGTGTGTGTGTGTGTGTGTGTGTGTGTGTATATGTGTGTGTGTGTGTGTGTGTGTGTGTGTGTGTGTGTGTGTGTGTTTGTGTACAATGATTTGTGGAGGAGTGTGTGTGTGTGTGTGTGTATGTGTGTGTGTGTGTTTGTGTACAATGATTTGTGGAGGAGTGTGTGTGTGTGTGTGTGCGTGTGCGTGTGTGTGTGTGTGTTTGTGTACAGTGATTATGGAGGAGTGTGTGTGTGTGTGTGTGTGTGTGTGTTTCCTTTTCATAAGTGTGTTAGTTTGCAGCTCATTAGTGCTCTCAGGTTTTGTTGGTGGAGTGCTGGTGTGTGTGTGTGTGTAGTGTGTGTGTGTGTGTGTGTGTGAGAGAGAGAGAGCGCGCACACACACACACACACACACACACACACACACACACACACACACACACACACACACACACACACACACACACACACACAGGCAGTGTATGGTTGTAAGCAGCAGATGCTCATCTAGAATGTCTGCCAGGTTGCCATGGCAGCCAGAGAGTGGGTGGGCTGGGTTCGGGTGCCATGCTGTAATTGAACCCAGGCACTAAAGTGACCTAATTGGTGTGGCCCCAGATCATATCCAAATATTTCAATTACATTATTTTCCCTGCTCACACCAATTTAACTGCAATCACAGCAGAGCATTCTGAATTGCTACTGACCTCCGCCAACAGAGTTTAGTCCGACCACACTGGCCGGGCCAACGCGTTGGCCGAGAGGTTGTGATTTCACCCGTTTGTCCATTTGTCTGCAGGATATCTCTCAAAGTTATGGACGGTTTTGCACCAAACTTGATGGAAAAGCAGGTCATAAGCTATTCTCGCAGTAACCTGTAGAGAGATATCTGCTTTTTAAACCTGGTTTTTAAATGCGACCTGTATCCGGATAAGTTATCTGGATAATTGTTGCATTTAAAAACCGGGTGTAAATGGGGTGAGAGAGATCTGAACACAATGTGAGCCAGACTACCTCCAGATGTGGTCAGGAAGATCTGATCACATCCTCCTGATCATGATGCATTTACACCTTGCATTAAGATGGGTTTTTCCTTATCCAGATAACATCTGGATAACTTATCGAGGTTACAGGTCACATTTAAAAACCAGGTGTAAATGGGGCGTAAAGGAGCTCAAAGGGAGCTACAGTGTGCAGACTCTTTTCTCTGTCTGTTTGGTCCGGCACCTGGCGTGAAGATGGTTTGGATGTGTGTGACTCTTTCACCGTTTGTACAGCATCACGTTAAGCACATCCCCATCACAGTTTCCTTGGAATTCGAGAACATAAGGCTTGAGAGAGATTTCATAATCAAGACAGGACTAATTGAAAATGAATAATGCTCCTTTGCAAATGAGTTCTACTTTCCGTTTCTATTCTGAACTAACTGAATGGAAAGTCAATTGCCTCAGGCCTCGGCATGTAGGACTGCCCTAAAACACTGGCAGTAGCATTCCCAGCACAGAGATGATTGAACAGAGAATAGAAAAGTGTGTGTGGTGTTGTGTGTGTGTGTGTGTGTGTGTGTGTGTGTGTGTGTGTGTGTGTGTGTGTGTGTGTGCGCGCGCGTGCGTGCGTGTGTGTGTGATTTTTAAAAGCAATGTGCTCTAACGCAACACAACGTACAGATGGCAAGTTGAGCGTGGGCAGAAAACCATGGCAACGGCCTTGGGCTCCTAGACATGGAGAGAGAGAGAGAGAGAGAGAGAGAGAGAGAGAGAGAGAGAGAGAGAGAGAGAGAGAGAGAGAGAGAGAGAGAGAGAGAGAGAGAGAGAGAGAGAGAGAGAGAGAGAGAGAGAGAGAGAGAGAGAGAGAGACATTATGATGTCATTAAATCCAATTGTTTTGAAGAAGAGAGTGAGCGATTGGTCAGCCTAACAATGATGAGTGTACACACACACACACAGACAGAACCACGGACACCCTGACACACACGCACGCATGCACACATGCGCGCGTGCGTGCGCACACACACACACACACACACACACACACACACACACACACATACCTCTGGATCCCTCTTCACATGGCAGCATCGCCCACACTGTTACATAAGTGTTGATCCATAAACATCTGTGTGTATGCCTTTATGTGTGTGGTGTGTGTGTGTGTGTGTGTGTGTGTGTGTGTGTGTGTGTGTGTGTGTGTGTGTGTGTGTGTGTGTGTGTGTGTGTGTACTGTATTCAGTGTCTATACCTACAGAAACAAAAGAGGATAAAAAACCTTTCAGAAGCCATGATGTACTGTTGAGTTGAAACAAGTCGTGTGATCTATGTATGGATGTATGTACTGTATATGATCTAAATAAAAGCACCACATAGGGCAGAGACCTGAGATTTATAAGTAACCCAGCGACCATATGGGCCA
>NC_139642.1:55273486-55275986 GCF_964638095.1 Poromitra crassiceps | reverse complement strand
AGCTGAACCCAAAAATGTATTTATTTTTGAATTTATTTTAGTTGCAGCCCAGTCTCCAGAAATGGTGGTAACATTTTTTCTTTTTGCTGCATTTTTGGTTAGGGATAGGTAAACCTGTAACCTGTAAGCTGTAACCTGGATGTTTCTAGCCCATAAACTAACTAATAGCTTGGCCAATAAGTATATAACATACAAAATAAATCAAACGGTAATGTCTTCATTTGATGTAGAATGTAAAGGACAGGTAACTGGTTCATTAAACTCGCATTCCATGAATATTGTATTTACCGCGGCTCTTTACCGTGGCTAGTCGACACTCCAAGCCGGCAGGCAGCACTCTTGCCTCGTCGTGTCCGCACCACCAGTTCTCCTGGATTGCATTCGCGTAGCGCCAGAACACGCTCGATTTGGGGGCGGAACACGCCAGGATTGGCCCAACGCCAACTCCAGTGCCCAGAACTGTCAAATCAAATCATCAACAAACCGTCTTTCATCTCAGGCAATATCTGTTTTCAGTCTGATACGTCACCGTCCCTCTCTGAGACCCGGGTCAGGTGGTCTTTACTCACTCTCTTTCACCCCCCCTCTCTCTCTCCTCTCTCTCTTCACCCCCCCCCCCTCTCTCTCTCTCTCTCTCTCTCTCTTCCACCCCCCCCCCTCTCTCTCTCTCTCTCCTTCCACCCCCCCCTCTCTCTCTCTCTCTTTCACCCCCCCCCCCTCTCTCTCTCTCTCTTTCTCTCTTCCACCCCCCCCCTCTCTCTCTCTCTCTCTTTCACCCCCCCCCCCTCTCTCTCTCTCTCTCTCTCTCTTTCACCCCCCCCCCTCTCTCTCTCTCCCTCTCTTCACCCCCCCCCCTCTCTCTTCCACCCCCCTCTCTCTCTCTCATATAATGTCAATGCAACATTGTGTCAAACACAGACTAGGAGCAAGTATCAAATCCATTCTTCCCAGGGGTTGAGCTACTGATTGGTCCAGCAAAAGGACATGCAGCTTATAGCTTATAGCTCTGCCTCTACATGGGAGGCAGTACTAGTCAATTATAGCCCGAGCAACAAAATTGATCTCTAAAAGTTAGAAAAAAACAGCATTATGTGATCGAGTGGCAACAAATGTAACAAAGTAACACGATCACAATTAATGAAACGGTTTCCGTAAGCATCAACAACCACCTTGGCAGTTATTGCTGTGATAAATTCCAGTGCTCCTTAAGCAACAATAACAGGAGAGGAATGATTTCATGGTGAATAGCAATGTGGATGATTTGGTTTCAAGCAGTGTCCAATGCCTTCCTGCCTATGATGCTCCTCTGTTGGATCTGAATCTTTTGATTTGATTTGATTTTTTCATAATCTCAGTGTAGTCTCTAGGTCATCATCCCAAATGAGCATATGGCACAGGAACATCACATTGATGTCTAAATAAACACAGGTATCACAGAAAGTCAAAGGGGCTTATGCAGGCTTTGCAGTCTCATGCAGCTTTGCAGGTTTTTGATTAGGTTGAACAAGTGTTTCAATATCTTCTAAGCACAGGAGAGAAATAGAGATCATGATGAAGAGATCATAATTAAAGTGCATTTGTAATCTAATTCAAGTTTGACAGTTGTATTTTGCTGTATATCGCCACACAGCCATCTTGAGAAGAAAACAACGGGTGATTGTGATCAATTCACAGGTGATTATAATCAAATGACAGCCACAGCCAATGAGCTATGGTGGAGCCACATATTGATATGACATGTAATACTGTGAAGTGTAGTCCCACTGATTGTGTTTACATTGTGCTATTGCTTGACTGGTAACACATACAGGCAGAAAAGCAGTTTCAATCATATCAGGGGTCCAGAGAGAATACTGTCACGTACGACTTTCTTTGCTGAGAGTTCTCCAATACAATCACATATATTGATCCAATTATCGATCTGCTATCCATTTTCTTCTATAAACCACTTTGAGCTACATTTTATGTTATGAAAGGTGCTATATAATAAACTTAATATTATTATTATTATTATTATTATTATTATTAATAATATTAATATATTTGCCTTTGCTGATGGATGGGGAAGAGTGCTACAGTAGCCTAATAACAACCATTTTGGACACAGAATCCCCTTCCCAACCAATTCCAACACATGCCTGTGGCATGTATTTGGGTGGTTACAGGCATGTTGCAGGCATGTTACAGGCATGTTACAGGCATGTTACAGGCATGTTACAGGCATGTTGCAGGCATGTTACAGGCATGTTACAGGCATGGTCTAACATGTGATGATCTCTCCTTTCCTCACGCCACCAGCATGATTTATGACCACCACAGCTCCATAGCGAACAAAGAGGGACAGAGAGAGAGAGAGAGAGAAGATAGAGGTAGGGTTAGTGAGGAGAGTGAGGGATGACAGATCATTGACAGACACACAAACATGTCCGCCGCACGTGCACACACACACACGCACACACAACGCGCACACACACACACACACACACACACACACACACAC
>NC_139642.1:55269846-55273286 GCF_964638095.1 Poromitra crassiceps | reverse complement strand
TCTCTAAAAGTTAGAAAAACAAGGCCAGGTCGAAACCTGGCATAGGGCCGGTGTGCTCAGTAAAGTGCATAACTCTGCCAAGCTGTATTGAGTCATTTGTGTAGTGTGCCTGTGCTGTAGTGTAGCCTATGTGGTTAATAATCCTGGGTTTAAGATTCATTAACATGAAGTGCCAGATTTATGGTTAATCTAGTAATATATATTATTTTCACACATAAATGTAGGCTATTGAAATGTAGGCTTATTATGTGGTGTATTCCCAGCCTCCCCCCCCCCCATACGTGTAGGCTAGGTGTATTTTTTACAATGAATTCGTATATCATTAATAATTGGGATTATTGTAAATATTAGGATAGGTGAGATCAGATGACTGCTTACCATGTAAAAGCTTTAATAACACTGGAATTGAGGGCCATAGACTATGGCCCAAAATTCAAATATAACACTATGGCCCATAGTGTTATTAAATATTGTACATGGTATGCAGTCATCTGATGTCCCCTACCCTAAACGTTACATGTCATGACTTGCTCCTTCCTTGGCAGAGATCTGTGCTCGAGCACATTGCCTCGTGTTTCACTGTAAACGAGTAGGCTATTGTGACAAGCGAACTTTTTCAGTGAAACAAGTTCGCTTGTCACACAATACTCGTTTGACTTATTTGAGGGCATGTATGTTTATCGTTCACGTTCGCTAACCTTTCGGTCTTTAAACTCTTTGAACAGGTCGGGGTGCCTGTCGGCAAGATGTTTAGCCAGGTTCGATGTGTTTGAGCCTTTCGCTTTGGTCGCGTTGAAGCACCTTTTACTTCAGCAGCAACTGCACGGCCGGGCGTCAAGTCAGCCAGAATGTACTAGTACGTCATCCGCTTTGTTGCTTTCAAAATAAAACGCTTATTGTAAGCTTATTTATTTTGAGTAATGCGTTACAGCCACAGTTTCACGCCATATAACATCACAACGAGTATTTTGATACAAGGTTTGCTGCTTCATTCATTGAAATACCTTTTCTCCTCCAACGTGCATCAATAAGCTATTTACTTTTGTTTAAGTAACATTATTTTGAAAATTTTAACCGGAAGTTTTGCAGCTCTTCCCGAAAAAAGCTGCCTGGAGATATTCTCCCGAATGAGAAGCACGCTTCTTCATAGTGCACGCCCGATAAAACTCATTCAAAACGTTGCACTAGTTTACTGACTACACTGTCGTTTCCCATAACGTTAGTCACAAGAAATGTGGAGAAAGAATCACTTTTTGGGAGACAATCGCATCATGGTGATCACTATTCAGCAACAATGGACATGTATTGGAAATGAAATGCCTTCGCTTGTTTCACAACTTGTCTGCTCCAAAGCGCTACTCCAACCGGAGATACTGTCTAAAGGTAGGCTTTAGAATGATGTTAGCTTAGCGTCACCTAATATCATCACAGTCAGTCCCTCTCCTGACAAAAAAATGCTCCAGGTAGCGCTTTTTCCATGCAAAAATGCAAACGTTATGTGTGAACAGCCCCATACACAGCAGATTACCCCTGCTCAGACATTACCATACTAATCACACAGCCCGCGCCCCCCGCGCGAGTGCTCGAGCACTCGTTCATAATAGACTATTTAAATGGCTTAAAATGCCCATCCGTAGAAGCCGCTGCCATTTTCGCTGTGTCTGTCCTCCTGTGTGTCGGGAGTCGGCACGGCCACACATGAAGCAGACAGAGTCAGAGAGAGCTTTTTTCACTTTTCACCAGTCACCATTGGTTCAAGGCACGATGTGTTTATTAGCCAGAGGTGCATTACCGCCACCTACCGGACTGGAAAGACATTTACTCGGCCAGGATCAGTGTTTATTAGCCAGAGGTGCATTACCGCCACCTACCGGACTGGAAAGACATTTACTCGGCCAGGATGGGTGCGCAAATGCAGCGACAGAGTCGAATGTAAGGGCCCTGCTGCATTCTGCACCGGCCCCAAAAAACAGCATTATGATCGAGTGGCAACAAATGTAACAAAGTAACACGATCACAATTAATGAAACGGTTTCCGTAAGCATCAACAACCACCTTGGCAGTTATTGCTGTGATAAATTCCCAGTGCTCCTTAAGCAACAATACAGGAGAGGAATGATTTCATGGTGAATAGCAATGTGGATGATTTGGTTTCAAGCAGTGTCAAATGCCTTCCTGCCTATGATGCTCCTCTGTTGGATCTGAATCTTTTGATTTGATTTGATTTTTCATAATCTCAGTGTAGTCTCTAGGTCATCATCCCAAATGAGCATATGGCACAGGAACATCACATTGATGTCTAAATAAACACAGGTATCACAGAAAGTCAAAGGGGCTTATGCAGGCTTTGCAGTCTCATGCAGGCTTTGCAGGTTTTTGATTAGGTTGAACAAGTGTTTCAATATCTTCTAAGCACAGGAGAGAAATAGAGATCATGAAAAAGATCATGATGAAGAGATGATAATTAAAGTGCATTTGTAATCTAATTCAAGTTTGACAGTTGTATATGCTGTTACATCGCCACACAGCCATCTTGAGAAGAAAACAACGGGTGATTGTGATAAATTCACAGGTGATTATAATCAAATGACAGCCACAGCCAATGAGCTATGGTGAAGCCACCATATTGATATGACATGGTAATACTGTGAAGTATACTGTAGTCCCACTGATTGTGTTTACATTGTGCTATTGCTTGACAAACACATACAGGCAGAAAAGCATCATCACATTCAATATGACATGTCATTGGTACATGCCTGGGTACTGTCACAGCTACTGTAGAGGTGTCCCCAATGTTCAACCTGCCTTCCATAAAGTAAGCAGAAGCCACAGTAGATCATATCAGGGGTCCAGAGAGAATACTGTCACGTACAACTTTCTTTGCTTAGAGTTCTCCAAGACAATCACATATTATCCAATTATCGATCTGCTATCCATTTTCTTCTGTAAACCACTTTGAGCTACATTTTATGTTATGAAAGGTGCTATATAAATAAACTTAATAGTATTATTATTATTATTAATAATAATAATATTAATATATTTTGCCTTTGCTGATGGATGGGGAAGAGTGCTACAGTAGCCTAATAACAACCAATATGGACACAGAATCCCCTTCCCCAACCCAATTCCAACACATGCCTGTGGCATGTATTTGGGTGGTTACAGGCATGTTGCAGGCATGTTACAGGCATGTTACAGGCATGTTGCAGGCATGTTGCAGGCATGTTACAGGCATGTTGCAGGCATGTTACAGGCATGTTACAGGCATGTTGCAGGCATGTTGCAGGCATGTTACAGGCATGTTACAGGCATGTTACAGGCATGTTGCAGGCATGTTACAGGCATGTTGCAGGCATGTTGCAGGCATGTTACAGGCATGTTACAGGCATGTTACAGGCATGTTACAGGCATGTTGCAGGCATGTTGCAGGCATG
>NC_139642.1:55244846-55259846 GCF_964638095.1 Poromitra crassiceps | reverse complement strand
GGTGGGAACCAATCCATTTGGGCAAAGAAGATTGATTGCACGATGCTTCTACAGGCTTTCATGCACTATTAAGATAAATTCACTACGGAATTAATTCAGCCATCCATTAGTCATATTTTATCATCAATTGATTTGCATTGATTGCATCTTATTTCTCTAACTTCACGTCCTGCCATGGCTCCATGTAAATCTGACGCTTTCGGTGTGGCTCAGCTGTTGAATGGTGTGTTGAAAACGATCATTCTGATTGGTTCTGTTGCTGGGTGGAAGGGCCTGTGTGATGCCATGCGACCTATAGATGGCGCCAGGCTGCTGGACTTCCTGATGAAAACCAACTTCACAGGCGTGTCTGGGGAGGGAATCCTCTTCGATGAGAACGGAGACTCGCCTGGCAGGTAGGCAGTGTGATTGGATGAAGGAGGGTTGAGGAATGACGATGTCATTCAAGAATGATGCCACCGGGGGGGCATGGTGGCGCAGTGGTAAGCGCTGTCGCCTCACAGCTAGAAGGTCCTGGGTTCGATTCCCACCTGGGACGCTGTGAGCGCTGAAGGAGTGCGTGCCCGTCCGCATGTCCTCGAGTGCCCACCGCCCGGGTGGGGTCGTCAAAAGGGTCTTTCTGTGTGGAGTTTGCATGTTGTCCCCGTGCCTCCCGGGGGTTTCCTTCATATAGGAACCCCACACCAAAACATGCAATATCCTGGTCGCTGAAGTGGTGCCTCCTCTGGTCGGAGCGCCTGTTCGGAGGGAGGAGAACTCGTTGGGATAGCATGATCCTCCCACGTGCTATGTCCTACCGGTGAAGCTTCCCCTTTCAGGTGAAAAGAAGCGGCTGGCTACTGCCCATGTCTCGGAGGAAGCATGGAGCCAGTTTCGGCTCTGCCCAGATCAACAGAGGGTGGAGCAGCAACCAGGATAAATAAATTAAATTAGCACTAATGGGGGATAAAAATGGGATTAAAAAAACAAAAAAAACAATGATGCCACTGACTTGCAGTTCTGCAAAAAATATTGTCATTCCAATTCCTGAGATAGTGGGGTCTTTATGGTTGCCACGGCGATGCGGCTACAGAATAATTGCCAATGCATGCCCTGTATTGTAATATTATTCATGCATATTGGAGGATACAAGTGAACAGTGAAGAGCAAAAAATAGATGTTTCAATCAGGAGAGACAGTGAATCCTTTAAGTAAAATTAAAGATGATTTATTATACGGATGATATCATGAAATACAGATGATATAACGCAATTTAAGTACGGTCAATAAAGTCTTTGGCGCTCAGACTCTGCAGGGAGATTTTGTATTTGAAGGGCACGGCCCTGAGCAGCAGCAAGATAGATCCTCCCGTGGAGTCCAGACCCTGGTGGTGGTAATGGCTGATGACTCTCCTGAGACTGATGAAGCTGATGAATCTGCGCGGACTGGGATGAGAGGATGTGGAGGTGGAGGGGTGAGACTGGGAGGTGGAGGGGTGAGAGAGACGGGGAGGTGGAGGGGTGAGACTGGGAGGTGGAGGGGTGAGACTGGGAGGTGGAGGGGTGAGACGGGGAGGTGGAGGGGTGAGACTGGGAGGTGGAGGGGTGAGACTGGGAGGTGGAGGGGTGAGACAGACGGGGAGGTGGAGGGGTGAGATGGGGATGTGGAGGGGTGAGACTGGGAGGTGGAGGGGTGAGACAGACTGGGAGGTGGAGGGGTGAGAGAGACTGGGAGGTGGAGGGGTGAGAGAGACTGGGAGGTGGAGGGGTGAGAGAGACGGGGAGGTGGAGGGGTGAGACTGGGAGGTGGAGGGGTGAGACTGGGAGGTGGAGGGGTGAGACTGGGAGGTGGAGGGGTGAGACTGGGAGGTGGAGGGGTGAGACTGGGAGGTGGAGGGGTGAGACTGGGAGGTGGAGGGGTGACACTGGGAGGTGGAGGGGTGAGACTGGGAGGTGGAGGGGTGACACTGGGAGGTGGAGGGGTGAGAGAGATGGGGAGGTGGAGGGCTGAGATGGGGAGGTGGAGGGGTGAGAGAGACGGGGAGGTGGAGGGGTGAGAGAGACGGGGAGGTGGAGGGGTGAGACTGGGAGGTGGAGGGGTGAGACTGGGAGGTGGAGGGGTGAGAGAGACGGGGAGGTGGAGGGGTGAGAGAGACGGGGAGGTGGAGGGGTGAGACTGGGAGGTGGAGGGGTGAGACGGGATGGTATATGAAAATAGGGTCCAGGTTGAAAAATGCAGAAATTAACAAAGTAATATTGGTAGTAATCAATTTCAATTTTCAAAAAGGGTGTACTGTACAGTATATGTACACTAATATAAAGCATACAATTAAAAACCTATTCCAGCAGTTAGATTCATTGCCTGGAAGTGCTCTGCTGAGCAATGCAGTGTAGTGTGCAGTATGTGTGCAGTATGTGCATGTGTCTGTGTCTGTGTGTGTGTGTTATGTGTGTATTCTTACCATGTGATGTGTCTTTCATCTCCAGGTATGAAATAATGAACTTCAAGAAGATGGGGAAGGACTACTACGACTACATCACCGTGGGCACCTGGGACAACAGAGGGCTGAGGATAGATGACGATGAAATCTGGTCCAGCAAAGAAGCCATCATGAAGTCTGTGTGCAGTGAACCCTGTGCCAAGGGCCAGATCAAGGTAGCTGACAGACCCAGTCATGCAGGAGGGGGGTATGATGACAGCTACTTACAACAAATACAACTAGCCACAAGCAGGGCCGGCCCTAGTCATATTGGTGCCCCAGGCGAGATTTGAACACACACACACACACGTCCGTGAACCACCATCATTGATTATTATTATTATCATCATATAAAGATTTTGGTCGTTTGAAGCCAGATTCATATAGGAATATCTCATTTTAAATTAACATTATGATTAGACGTTGTGATGTCAGTATTCAGTCTTAACACATTCACTGCCAGCCGTTTTTTCAATACTGTAGTTAGCTTCTGCCAAGGTTTTTTTTTGAGGATTCTGGCTCATCTTTCAAGAGCCGAGGATTCTTTTCTGTTAGGATTTTGTGAACACAAAATATCTCAAAAGAACTAATAGAATGTGTGCTTTCTCTGTCTAAAAGAGTTAGTTTGTAGAGTTAGTAGTTATGTAAGCATTAGCAGTTGAATACAGCATGGTTTCAGCGTCTGAAAATTTAAGCTGAGATAAACGGCTTTTTGTGAAATTCGATAGAACAGTCACTTTAACCATTCATTTTTGGCATCAGTAAGACGTCAGACATCTAAACAATAGTTTTGAACAGTAATTTCCTCCATAACAGCAGGAAACCCCCCTCTCCTTCAAACTCCTCCCTCCGTGTGTGTTCTTCTTGGCTGCAGCGGGCGTGTCACAAGCTCGTTTCTGCTGCTGCTGCTGCTGCTCCTGTCTGCTGGCGGCCGCTGGGCGAGTCTGGATGGGGCTCGCTCGTTTCTTGGGGTTTCGGTTGAGAGCTTTGATGAATCTTTTGCGATTCTGGGCTTTATGCTGCGTGTTTCAAAGTGTGTTCCACCCAGTCTATTTTTGGAACCCCCCACCGTTGTGCGCCACCAGTTGTGCTCCAGCGCGAAAGCATTTTCGCCTACAGTATGAGAATGGCTTCCTCAAGCTTTTCCCTGCAGTTTTGGCTCGGATTTCAATAGTCTGGAGAGCACTGTCGCCACTTAGTGGGTCGGTGGAATGGGTTGTACACATTCGGTGGCTCCAATATTTATATAGGAGATGTAAAAGGGTTAGATCCACGTCCCACCGTCAAAATCTTTTTTTTTTTTTTAAGACGAGATATCTCGTCAACGGCAGTCAACCGTTGGATTTTTTAAGACGAGATATCTCGTCAACGGCAGTGAACGTGTTAACAATCATATATTTGCTCCTTTTCTCAATCACTCCTATGTCACCACCTGCTCTCCTATTTAAACATGTTATAGGGTCTGTCTGTCACTCAAGTGAGCTCCTATCACCTAGCTACCTAACTAGATACTTGATTAATTAGGTAACTCATTTTAAAATAGGTGGATGAAAAATAATTTGTTTCAGACGTCCTCATGCTTGAAGGTAGGATTGCACGCGACAGGTCGCACTGGTGCTGTTTCCATTGAATATACAAGATTCTTTCTGACCAAGATTGATCAAGTTGAATCCCAAAGCATTTGGCAATACATTTGTATAAAACGGCATGGCTGGGGGCTGTTTTCTCTAACGTTATACTACTTTTATAATCCAGAAAGGTCGAGGTTTCACAGGCTACCGTGAACACTTTTAATTTGAAGGCGAAAAAGGGAAATGGTACATATGAACTGATGACAGACCAGTGTCATTTCAATCTACGAATACACCATTGTCTCCTTTCCGCCTTCAAATTAAAAGCGTAAAACCCAGCGAACGAAAATATTACAAACGCTAAATGGGAAGTAATGACAGCTTATCATTTAATAAAGCACAGTTAATTCGAACTCCACTTACACTTGAAGGTTTGCAATGGTGCTATCATCCTGGCTGTGTAGTCCTGCTTAGGGGCGGGCGGAGCGAGTTCTCTAACGTTAGTTATATTCACAGACTCCCCTGCTCCCTCCAGGTGATCCGTAAAGGTGAGGTGAGCTGCTGCTGGACCTGCACTCCCTGTAAAGAGAACGAGATCGTATTTGACGAGTACACCTGCCGAGCCTGTGAGCTTGGTTCCTGGCCTACTTACGACCTCACAGGTCAGTGTGTGTAGGTGTGTGTGTGTGTTTGTGTGTTTGTGCGTGTGTGTGTGTGTAGGTGTGTGTTCTTTCCCCTGCTCTTACAGATCAGTCCCCCTTGCCTAGCTGCCCGACATAAAATAATTTAATTTGTGTTTGTTTCAATGGGGAGTTCAAATGTCACATAAGGTCTATCTGCAGTTTCAGAGGCCTGTCTTGAGTCTTTCAAAAAGTTATATAGCCTATATTCACCTTATGTTCCAACACAGGGGTCAGCCAGTTACTTCCTATTGTGTTGACACTTCCTGTGACAGTACATAACTAGTGAGCAGGTAAAACAGACGGTGTTTTGAACAGGAAGTCATAACACAACAGGGTCAACTGGGCGGGGCAACATAAGGTGAACAGTGGACAGTTTCAAATTGGAAATATAAAAAAAATGAAAATGTCAAATTTTCACCATCTGAAGGGGTTTTGCAGGCCACCACACATCCATGTGTGTGTGTGTGTGTGTGTGTGTGTGTGTGTGTGTGTGTGTGTGTGTGTGTGTGTGTGTGTGTGTGTGTGTGTGTGTGTGTGCTGTCATAGGATAAATGGTGCTTAGCAGAAAGAGATAGCTGTGTTCTTCCCTCGTACAGTTCACCATTAGTGAACCACTGTACTGTTGCCTCACAGCAAGAAGGTCCCGGGTTCGAACCCCGGTCTGTCCCAGGTCCTTTCTGTGTGGAGTTTGCATGTTCTCCCTGTGTTCGTGTGGGTTTTCTCCGGGTGCTCCGGTTCCCTCCCACCATCAAAGACATGTATGTTAGGGTTAATACTCCTGTCAGTGTGCCTGACCAAGGCACTGGCTAAAGAACTGGAGTTGGTCAACCCGGGCGCTGCACTGTGGCTGCCCACTGCTCCTAGTTCTAGGAAGGTTCCTAGTAGAGGAAATAAAGGATAAATAAAGGATAACCTAACTTATAAGTGCTGTAGCACTTCTATTAGAGAGAGACATAGAGACAAGGTGCCTGTACCCTCTCCTCCTCCTCACCCTCCCCCTCTCCTCATATCCTCCTCCTCGACATCCCTTCAATTTGCTTCCCGACATGGTCACGAATGTTTTAATTATTCCGCATCAAGAGCGATCTTCAATGAAAATACATTTCAGCGGCGGTGAAAAGGTATTTGCACTCCATTGCTTTCAAAGCTGTTGCTCGGTTATGCTTTCAACTGTTCATTATGCCGCTTGCCAACTTTCTCTCCCAAAAGCCCTATGATTAAAACATGAACTGAGCCCTGTTGGAGATGCAGATTTAGCCTCACCGCCTCAGAAGGAAGCGTCCTTAAAGCCACACAGCTGGAGCAAAGATGACAGAGGAGAGGAGAACGCAGGCGTGCAGACCGAGCAGGGTTTTTCCATGCGTTACTTGTGCGTGTGCATGTGTGTCTGTGTGTGTGTGTGCGTGTGCGTGTCCGTGTGTGTGTGTTAGTATGTGTGAGTTGTCACACAATAATTGCTCCATTTGTCCCCCGACGGGACTGGATGGAACAATAATTAGGTGTAAACAAACGGCTTGGCCCCCGTTTTTCCAGCAGACATTTTTGATGCGTCTCCCCTAAGGCCAGAAGAAAAGAGAGGTAGAGTGAGGGAAAGAGAGAGAGAGAGATAACGAGAGAGAGAGAGAGGTAGAGTGAGGGAAAGAGAGAGAGAGAGATAACGAGAGAGAGAGGTAGAGTGAGGGAAAGAGAGAGAGAGAGAGAGAGAGGTAGAGAAAGGAGGAATAGAAGAGATCCAGCGGGGGTCAGCTGGCAGGGATAATGGGGGAGTGGAGACCACAGAGAGCAATAGAAACGGGTTGGGAGACAGCATGATAAAAAGGCTGCGAAAAAAGAACAGAGGCAGACAGCAACAGAGACACAAAGAGAGAGAGAAACAGTGCGTCCACTGAGAGGGAGAGGGAGAGAGAGAGAGAGAGGAGAGAGAGAGAGAGAGAGAGAGAGAGAGAGATGGAGAGAGAGAGAGAGGGAGAGAGAGAGAGAGAGGGAGAGAGAGAGAGAGAGAGAGCGACAGAGATGAATAGAGACTCTGACAGAAGCAGCAGCCAAGGCGGGTGCAAGGAGCAGAAACAGAAGGATTATCTCTGGGATTTGATGGGTAAAAGTTCCTCAGTCTGAGTTTGAGAATGTTTGAAGGAGTTTTTCCTCCCAACTTTATATTGACTATTAAACCCAAGTGGCCCCCTCCCCTCGCTGCTGCATGTGGCCTCGGGTCAAACACCAGAACATTTCCTGCAGGTTCTGTCAACGAATCAAGTATTACTAAATTGCCGACCTAGTCGATAGACTGCTTTGAGAAAACCCATGAGAACTAATTGATGAGGGATTTTCAAGTGAGTGGTGTCTCAGCAAGTTCTGAAGTGTCCTTCCACCCCCACTGATGAGGCAGCCATCTCTTAGAAGAGCGAGGCCGTGCTACTTCTTGGGCAGTTTTATTGAAGCTAGCGCTGATACCCGTTGGAGCATGCGACCACTAATTGGTTATTTAGTGACCCCAAATTAAAAAAATATTGCACTGTCTGCTCGGGAGCCCTGGCGGTGTCTGTGCCAAATATTTTTGCTATCGGGGCGATGGTCGCCAAGGAAAATCTAAACAGAGACAGACAGATGTACAGACAGAGGTTACCTCATTTATGTCTAAGATACTCACCTGCTCTTCCATAAGCAAAGTTACTGCGCCGAACTGGTAAGCGCTTCGCACGCTCATTTCTAGCATGCCTCACTGCCTTGCACACTTCACCAGCCACGTTATAGTAGTGAGATAAGAAACTTGTTTTGGACATGCTGACAGCAGCACGCAGGGTGAATATTGGCACATCTCCTGCCTCAACATCAAATTGCTTGGCTGATGATTCTGTTTTGCACACAGCAAGATGTGACAAACTGCTCCACACCTCAGACAACAGATGATCTATTCCAGACAATTCTGACACAAATGGATCCTTCAGCTTTACAATGACTAATGCACCCAAGCCAGCTGCATCCTCTCCACACTGCAGCCACCTGACGTGGTTTCATCCTCTACAGACTGCAGCCACCTGACGTGGTCTCATCCTCTCTACAGACTGCAGCCACCTGACGTGGTTTCATCCTCTCCACACTGCAGCCACCTGACGTGGTATCATACTGTCCAGACTGCAGCCACCTGACGTGGTTTCATCCTCTCTCCACACTGCAGCCACCTGACGTGGTCTCATCCTCTCCACACTGCAGCCACCTGACGTGGTCTCATCCTCTCCACACTGCAGCCACCTGACGTGGTCTCATCCTCTCTACAGACTGCAGCCACCTGACGTGGTTTCATCCTCTCCACACTGCAGCCACCTGACGTGGTTTCATCCTCTCCACACTGCAGCCATCTGACGTGGTTTCATCCTCTCCACACTGCAGCCACCTGACGTGGTCTCATCCTCTCTCCACACTGCAGCCACCTGACGTGGTCTCATCCTCTCTACACTGCAGCCACCTGACGTGGTTTCATCCTCTCTACACTGCAGCCACCTGACGTGGTTTCATCCTCTCTACAGACTGCAGCCACCTGACGTGGTCTCATCCTCTCTCCACACTGCAGCCACCTGACGTGGTTTCATCCTCTCTCCAGACTGCAGCCACCTGACGTGGTTTCATCCTCTCCACAGACTGCAGCCACCTGACGTGGTTTCTGTCTCTCTCTTAATGGCACTCTCCCTTGGCTCCCATTCAGTTCAATTAGGCTGTTGTTTATGCCCTTAAACGTAACTACATCACTGATGTAATCAACTTTATTGACCGTGTTAAAGATAAGTCAGTAAGATACTTCATTCTTTTTAATGACTGCACTGTCTCTACAACTGTCTGTCTGTCTGTGTGTGTGTGTGTGTGTGTGTGTGTGTGTGTGTGTGTGTGTGTGTGTGTGTGTGTGTGTGTGTGTGTCTCTCTCTCCCTGGTGCTATGTCTAGTCCGTACAGCCGGGTGCTAATTTCAGCGAGCATTACGACATCGTAATTAGAACTGTCCCTTTAATTAATGAAATGTTATCTCCTTGCCTAGGAGGAAGACAAAGATGAAGGGAGAGAGGGATGAAGTCAGAGATGGAGGGAGAGAGGGATGAAGACAGAGATGGAGGGAGGGAGGGAGGGAGGGAGGGAGGGAGGGAGGGAGGAAGACAGCGATGAAGGGAGAGAGGAGGAAGAAGAGAAAAACAGAATAGTCTGAGAGAAATGTTTTGAAGTCTCACTAGGTTACTAAAAGATTCAATAGCTACTGTAGGTTTCACACATATATCAGGTAAAAGTGACTAAAGGTTCTATAGCTAGCTTTCAAACATATACTGTATTAGGTAAAAGTACAATCAGCTGTCCTTTTTTGTCATTTTTGTCTCAACCAACTTGATTGGCTTATTTGACCCTCCCACCAGGCTGTGACCCAATCCCAGTGGAGTACCTGCGGTGGGGTGACCCTGAGCCCATCGCCGCCGTGGTCTTCGCCTGCTTGGGCCTCATGTTCACCTTGTTTGTGACCGCAGTCTTCATCAGGTAACACATCTCTCTCTTGTCTTGAGAACAACGTCAGCATCACTGGACTGGACAGAGATATTACCCACAACAACACATCCTGTGTGCATGTCGTGTGCGTGCGTTCAGGTTCCGGGACACCCCGGTGGTCAAGTCGTCCAGCAGGGAGCTGTGCTACATCATCCTGGCGGGGATCTGTATGGGCTACCTGTGCACCTTCACCCTCATAGCCAAGCCCCATGTCATGCTCTGCTACCTCCAGCGCCTGGGCATAGGCCTGTCACCTGCCATGAGCTACTCCGCCCTGGTCACCAAGGTAGGCAGCGGGTAGAACTGGTTAAAAACCATCCGGATCCGGGAACTCAGGTTCTGTTTGGTTCTGCAGAACACAACAAATGTGGGTTCACGTGATCGGATGGTTTACTAGGCTAGGGAGCGGGGTGAAGGGTAGTGAAATCGGAATGACGTGTTGGGAGTAGGAGCTGTGTATATGTGCATTTTATTATGATTATGATTATGATGAATAATAACAATAATGATAATAACAATAATAATAATAATTTTCTTTTACCTTTGTTTTCTGTTTGTTTTTTGTTGGCCAATTCTCTGTCCTGGTCGTGGCTCCACCCTCTCTGCCACTCTCTGGGGAGAGTTGTAGACTTAGCACGTGCTTTGTCCAATAGATGCGCAGTCGCCAGCCGCTTCTTTACACCTGACAGCGAGGAATTCCCCCGGCAGGATGTAGTGCGAGGGGAGGATCACGCTATTCCCCCCAGTTCCCCTCCCCCCAAACAGGCACCCCGACCGACCCCGAGGAGGCACTAGTGCAGCGACCAGGACACATACCCTTAACCTGGCTTCCCACCCGCAGACACGGGCAAATGTGCCCGTATGGACGCCCGACCAAGCCGGAGGTAACACGGGGGCTCGAACCTGCGCCCCTCGTGGTGTAGGCAGGGAATCTACCACTGCACACCCATATTATGTGCACATTTATCTTATGTGCTTCTCACTCATTTGTATCAATATGCAGTGTAGCAGTGTGAGGAAGCACAGGGCCGTACAGATACAGATATGTTCAAATCATTGTTTATAAAATGGCTACTACTGATGCTGTATGGGTTTTGTGATCTGATCCCAGACCAACCGCATAGCCAGGATCCTGGCAGGCAGCAAGAAGAAGATCTGCACGAAGAAACCTCGCTTCATGTCTGCCTGCGCCCAGCTCATCATCGCCTTCCTCCTCATCCTCCTACAGCTGGCCATCATCGTGGCTCTGTTCCTCATGGAGACCCCGCAGGTATGGGCTGTGTGTGTGTGTGTGTGTGTGTGTGTGTGTGTGTGTGTGTGTGTGTGTGTATGTGCGTGAGTGCACATTGGAAGTTCAGCTAACTTGTAAGATGCAGCTTTTGCGTGCCAAGCTCTTTGGCTGCTCTCCTGCACATGCTACTGCATTGCTCCAGGATAGCTTCTCAGTTTGTCAGTAGCAGGCCCGCAGCTACACTCCTGCTCTGAGGCTGTTTGTGATGTTTCCATGGCAACAGGCTTGAAAACATTGGACTTCTCCCACTGGCAGTATAATGGATGGCAGTGTCACATATTGATTTGTACTCTTGGTCAAACTCTCTTTAAGCTGCATTACTAAGTGTTATTTTCTAGCCATGGCTCTGCCTGACGTTCCCTCCGCTCCGTCTCTCCAGGTGATCCATGACTACCCCAGCATCCGCCAGGTCAACCTCATCTGTAATACCACTAACCTGGGGGTGGTGGCGCCACTGGGATACAACGGCCTGCTCATCCTCAGCTGCACCTTCTATGCCTTCAAGGTACCTATTAGTACGACTGATTGAAAATAAATGAATGTGTCCTCCAAGCCAGCCTCCCCAATATTCCCATTAGATATCATTGAAAGGATAAGGTCCCATTCAGACACAATCCGACGCTCGCATTGGCCCCCCCCCCCCGCGCTCCATTCTTAGTCAATGGAGGTAGTCTTCTGTTCTCTTCTCTTCTCTTCTCTTCTCTTCTCTTCTCTTCTCTTCTCTTCTCTTCTCTTCTCTTCTCTTCTCTCTCAAAAAATCGCCGCTCGATATTTGTTCTCTTCTCAATAAAAATCCTCCGGTTAGTTTGTCAATGAAAGCTGCCTGCCTCAGCCCCCGTCTTTTCCTGGTTCGCTCGCACACATGCTTGTTTTGAAGGGGAGAAGGCAGAAAGGGGGGGGGGGGGTGAAGTGAGATCCGCCCACCCCGACGGACTACAGTCGGACTACTATAATACCTCTCGACAGATTGTGTGTGAATTGGGTCTAAACATACTATACCCCTAAGGTATAGTAGTATTTATAGTATTTATTTTCATCATTAAATATTTTTTTTGCTGGTGAGAGACCCTGTGTGACATTCATTATATCCTGTAATGATGTCTTTTGTAATTGATGACTCTGCATTGTTGGTATGATATACTTTGGGTTTTCAGCTTTGGAACATGAAACCTGCTCAGCACATGAGACATCTCAATTAAGACTGGCTATTGATGCTGCATTGGTTTATGGTAGGATCTGACAAGTGGTAAACGCGTCGTCTCCGACCTACGTGCGTTCGAGCTTCAAGGCTTCGAGTCGCAAAACCATAGGTGCTAATAGCCGTTTGCTGTCTAATAACAACTAATAACAACATTAACGTGGAGCTGTATGGGTTTAACCAACGATTGTCTTGGTATGCTGATTGGTCTGAAAGCTTACTATTGTTGAAAAGAAAAGAAAATGTGTTTTAAATTCTTACCATCGTGGGCGCCATTTTGAAATGACGTCAAATGACGCACTGGGAGCAAGTGGGGGTTGAGAAATCATACCCAAGTTTGCCAGTAGGAAGGAACTCCCAATTAACGTGGCTTTTTGTTTGATTTTTGCTAGTAGCAACTGGTAATTTACCACTTGCCAGTTATAAAGGAATGCAGCATGAGTCCAACCCCTGACATGGCAGTCAATCCTAAAAGCACTAAAACAGGACACTGCAATTAGTCACGAGCAGCAAATCACTCTCCATGAAAACAGACTCATTCTGAAGTGAATTGTGGGCGGCGGCCTGCTGGTATAATGTTTGATTGTGAGCGGCGGCCTGCTGGTATAGAGGGAATGCACGTGACGTCACGGACGCGACAGTCAGTGCGGGTACGCCCACTCAGCTGCAGTGAGTGTCAAAATGTCTAAACAAGCCAGGTGGCGCCGCCGGGTCACGGTGTTTAGCGTTCAGCTTCCGCGAGAAAACAACGAAAATGGGAAAGTGCTGTTGTGCCATTGACTGTAAAAATAGATTCAACAAGGCGTTGGAGGTATCTTTTTACAGGCTGCCGAAAGCTAATGAAACGGTCCCGGTCTTCTCTGCAGCTATCCAGGGTTTCAATGAGGGCTCATTCATTCTCTGGCTGTGTTTTACCTACACAGATATAACGTTACATGAGTGACAGTGTTCACTATGAACAAAGCTAGCGTGTGTTAGTGACAGCGTATGCTATATTTTTCTTAATAAAAGTTGTAATAAAATAAATATTTACCTCTCCACATACAACCAGAATATCCATTGCTGTCCTCGTTACTTTAATGTCGCCAACAAATCCAGCCTTGAAGTACGACCACGCATCCAGGCTCTTGTATGCTTTCATGCTTTGGTTTGTGTATTTCCCCGGCGTCGATATTAAGTACTAGGGATGCACCGATATGAAAATTTTGGCCGATACCGATAACCGATATTAACATTGCTGTTATGGCCGATAACCGATATTTACCGATGTCGATATGATCTGTATAAAAACACATTTCTATGATAATAAAATTTTGTACATACTGAAAAACACATGTAAACACTGAATTTGAAAAAGTTATGCATTTCTTTATTTCAAAAACATTTGTAAAAGCCCATAAATCATAGATTTACTGCATTATTTCATCTCAATGTGAAGAATTTGGCTGATAATGATAACCGATATTAACATTGCAACATCGGACCGATACCGATATGTTTAAAAATGACTAACATCGGCCGATACCGATATGATTGCCGATATATCGTGCATCCCTATTAAGTACATATAAATGTCAGGAAACCCTATTCCTGGCCACATGTCTACGTCCATGGACCACTGGTTCTTTGGCAAGCTGTAAGGGTCACATTCGAGTCCAACTGCCTTTAATTTAAGCAGATAATCGTTTATATTAGCCGTGGTTTCGCTACTACCCCTGGCGGAAGCCATGTTTGTTTTGGAAATTTGACACTCAGTGCTGCTCAGTCCGGCTGAGGGGGCGTGTTCGGGAGGGGGTGTGGCGTCGGTGCATTCCCTCTATAATGCTTGATTGTGGGCGGCGGCCTGCTGGCATAATGTTTGATTGTGGGCGGCGGCCTGCTGGCATAATGTTTGATTGTGGGCGGCGGCCTGCTGGTATAATGCTTGATTGTGGGCGGCGGCCTGCTGGTATAATGCTTGATTGTGGGCGGCGGCCTGCTGGCATAATGTTTGATTGTGGGCGGCGGCCTGCTGGTATAATGTTTGATTGTGGGCGGCGGCCTGCTGGTATAATGTTTGATTGTGGGCGGCGGCCTGCTGGCATAATGTTTGATTGTGGGCGGCGGCCTGCTGGCATAATGTTTGATTGTGGGCGGCGGCCTGCTGGTATAATGTTTGATTGTGGGCGGCGGCCTGCTGGTATAATGCTTGATTGTGGGCGGTGGCCTGCTGGCATAATGTTTGATTGTGGGCGGCGGCCTGCTGGCATAATGTTTGATTGTGGGCGGCGGCCTGCTGGCATAATGTTTGATTGTGGGCGGCGGCCTGCTGGTATAATGCTTGATTGTGGGCGGCGGCCTGCTGGTATAATGTTTGATTGTGGGCGGCGGCCTGCTGGCATAATGCTTGATTGTGGGCGGTGGCCTGCTGGCATAATGTTTGATTGTGGGCGGCGGCCTGTTGGCATAATGTTTGATTGTGGGCGGCGGCCTGCTGGCATAATGTTTGATTGTGGGCGGCGGCCTGCTGGCATAATGTTTGATTGTGGGCGGCGGCCTGCTGGTATAATGTTTGATTGTGGGCGGCGGCCTGCTGGTATAATGTTTGATTGTGGGCGGCGGCCTGCTGGCATCCATTTTCTGTGGACTATAATGAGAGCAGCAGACAGCACGGCAGCTAAAAGAGAAATGCACTGCACTTCACAAGCAAACACACTAGCATGATTCAACAACAAAAAAGTACCTTGTCTCTCTCTCTGTCTCTCTCTCTCTCTCTCCAAGACCCGTAACGTCCCGGCTAATTTCAATGAGGCCAAGTACATAGCCTTCACCATGTACACCACCTGCATCATCTGGCTGGCTTTTGTCCCCATCTACTTTGGCTCCAACTACAAGATCATCACCATGTGCTTCAGCGTCAGCCTCAGCGCCACCGTGGCTCTCTGCTGCATGTTCGTGCCCAAGGTAACGCTGCAGCTAACAGCCACTGTTACAGCACTTCCTTCTCTGTTTGGATCCAGAGGTTTCACATCGCTACAACGTGTTGCCCCTAGTGGAGGAAAATGCTATTTGGATACTGGTTGGTTAGAAGGCTTGTGGGAATTTCTCTTTGTGGATATTTATTGTTTCTTCCTATAGCCAGAAGCAAGAAGAAGCATAACTGTAACATTTAATATCAATGCTACCACATGATGTCTGTTTTTCAATCATGTTTATTGCACAGTGTGACTTAGCACAGAGTATTAGAGCACTGTTTGTTTGGGTTAGGCTACTATAAGAGCTTGCCATTGGATTGGAGAT
>NC_139642.1:55227346-55239846 GCF_964638095.1 Poromitra crassiceps | reverse complement strand
CATCGTGGGGGGCGACGGTCGCATAGTTACCGGGTGCGACAACCCGGGCGAGTGTCAGAGCACGCTGATGGATCAGATCAGCCGTGTGGTCACCCGCTTCACCGCCAACATCACCGAGCTCAACAGCATGATGCTGTCGCCGTCTCCGACGCACTCGCACGGACACGCGCCGTCGCCCCCGCACCCCGCCGACCCGTACCTGTTGCCCCGTGAGCTCCAGGGGCCGCCCACCCTCACCACCTACGCCGACGTCCAGCCCCTGCCCCCCGTCGAGTCCGGCCTGGGCACGCGGGGCGGCTGCCTCGCCCACCCCGCGCTGCCTCCTCCTCACTCGCCGTACCCCCTGCTGCCTCCTCACCCGCAGACCTCGCCCTCCTCCCTCTCCCCCGCACGAGGAGGCCCGGTCGCCCGCGTGGCCGACTCCCCCCAGAGGAGGGCGGAGCTAGAGGAGGAGCTCATGGCCTTGACTCCTCCGTCGCCCTTCCGCGACTCCCTGGCGTCCAGCAGCGGCTCACCGATCTCGGAGTCGGGCCTGTGTCTTCCCCCGGCACCCACCCACCCGCCCCCGTCTCCCCCCTCGCCCAGGTACAGCAGGCTGATCCTCAGAAACTACAGCCAGAGCTCCTCCTCCCTGTGAGGGAGCAGGGACAGGTGGAGGAAGAGAAGATGACACAGGCCAAAGCGAGAAACAGAGTAGGGGAAGATGGATAGACTGAAATCCATTCGTCGCTCTGCGAAGGCAAAAACAGTGAAGCAAAGGACCGCATCTGTGAGGTCATCAAATGGCGACAGTCTGCTGTGTTTTGTGTTTACATGTTTTCAGTGAGACGCAAGTGGAAGACCCTCACCGGCATTGTAGTTTTTTTTCCCTGTGCCGTCTCTTTAAGAGCGAGGATTCAAGGACTACAAAAATGGCCGCTATAGATTTTCAGTGTCTGTAATGCCAGAAATCATTCTCTAGAAGTCTAGAGCCATGATGTAAGACTGGGTAGTGGCCTTAAGGTAACATGGCTATCAACTAATTAGAGATTGTGTATTTGTTTTGTGTGTGTGTGTGTGTGTGTGTGTGTGTGTTTGTGTGCGTGCGTGCGTGCGTGCGTGCGCGTGCGTCTGCGTGTGTGCCTGCGTGCGTGTGTGTGTGAGAGAGAGGGAGAGTTATTGGTGTATCTTAGCTATTGATGGATAATGAAACAATGACAATGAATGGTACGGACGAGGTACTATATTATGTAAGAATCCTAGAGCGTGTGCCGACTAAGTAGTGGCTATCAAAGGCACATACACATTTTGATTTGCTCACACACACAAACACAAACACGCACACGTGCGCTCACACACCCAACACATGCATTCTATCGGATAAACAATGTCAATATATTATGAGGTTATGGATTTTTTCTTGGTTGATCAAATCCAACATGCTTCTGACAAAAGTGCATTGTTTTAACATACGTTCTCGCACAGCATCTTGATTGAGTTCTCTGTTTGTTCTGTTCAACCCATCATTTCCACTGCCTCTCCACACAGCTCTTTCTTTTCCCTCAGTCCCTCTTTCTCTTATCCTGCCAGGATTTCTTGGATATTTTCTACTCTTTCTGTTTGTTTTCTTGCAACGTTTGAATGTATATTTTCTACATGATTCCTGAAGCAGTTAGGACCAAACCTTTTGTACCTCTCTGTCTGTGACTATAGAAAGAGAGAGAGAGAGAGAGAGAGAGAGAGAGAGAGAGAGAGAGAGAGAGAGATTGACAAGACCAGGCCTGGTTTTGCCATCAACCATCTTTGTGATGGGGAAGGGGGGGTCCAGTTGGATTATTGGCATTAATCTGACCTCAGTGGTAATTGTAAATGTTTTTGGATTAATTGATAGCACATCCTCCATCTATAATACTTTCAGGTGCAGGACTGGCAGATTCAAGCACGGGGGAAACCTCTCGCTCCCTTGGCTAAAGTCTTTGTCAGCATGAATGACACTTGTAAAGAGTATTAGTGAGGATTCAAGTGAAATTCAGGATGATGTTTAAATGATCATATCCTGGCCATAAAGGTCTCTGTACACATGGATAAATGGATTATTTCAAATATTACTATAGAAACAGAACTGCACAAAAAAAACGACATTATCAAATTTGGCCTTTTAATATTTGGACTAAGAGCAATTTTGAATGGGATACGGTATTTACATGTGCCAAGTTGCCGACACTTAAAAACGAATACCGTACTAACTCGAGCACTCGGAATAATATTGGAATGTAAATGTGCCGGTTAAATGGATTTTCATTCAGATGCTTTTGAGAAATAGGGCCTTGGCTCTGTGCCAGCTCCCTCCACAGAGGAACATGCTGAGCTGGCTACGAGCAGAAGTAGTAATAAAAAAACCTGAAATTGAAAGTTAAAAGCTTGCGATGCTTAACAACATACACACAGTTTTTTTCCCCCCCAGGCATTGTAGATTGGCATGGTTGTCTGTATTGATATATTGGTCCATATTGATCCTCCATAACTTCCATAGCATAAGCATTTGTCCACTATGACAACTGACTGATGCAAACTATCCCATATTTGATATCTCTTTGTGAGTGTAGTATTACTGCTCTATGGTAGCCAGCAAGAACAAACTCAGACAACGTGATTCTGTAAATAATAAGGGCATGCAAAGACAGTTCTGTTTTGTTTCAGATTAAAGTACATTTATTTACATATCAACCAGGGTGGAAAAAGGAAAAAAAAATACACCAAAAGATGTTTTTGAACTATGTTATAACATCATACAGTACCAATGTGTGTTACTACTACAAAAACTGT
Source organism: Poromitra crassiceps (assembly GCF_964638095.1). Taxonomy (NCBI): domain Eukaryota; kingdom Metazoa; phylum Chordata; class Actinopteri; order Beryciformes; family Melamphaidae; genus Poromitra; species Poromitra crassiceps. The sequence continues at coordinate 55,237,041 of NC_139642.1, read as the reverse complement.
GTTACTACGCTGAATGTGTGAGTGACCATTCCTATTGAAACGTCTATATATAAACGTAAATATAATAATTAGAATTAATATCATTATTGTGCCAAAGGGGTGAGGGAGGGTATAGCTATCTAGCTTGTGGGGTAAATAAGTGGTTTTGTAAAAAGAAAACAAGAAAAAAAATGTATGTAAAACTGTTTTTATTGTTTTGGATATTTTCTATATAAATATTCCACATTTTCCAACGTAAAAGCAATACTATCCATATGTACATGACTCAACTCAAACACAATGTTTTCGTTTCTTGTTCCTCACTGTCCCTCTGTTATCTCTAGTGGGCAATTAGGACTGACGAGGCTGGTGGGGAGATGAACTGAGATGTTCAATCACATACTCCTAATGAGAGAGCTGCTTATATTAACAATGTGTGGTAACAAACAAGTTGCAATTGCCTGTAGTCTCATTATTTCATCTCATTTTGGGCCTGTAGCTTTTGACTGGTTCAGTCTCTAGCATGAACCCCAAGTCAGACTAGAGTTACTGGTTCAGTCTCTAGCACGAACCCCAGTCAGACTAGAGTTACTGGTTCAGTCTCTAGCACGAACCCCAGTCAGACTAGAGTTACTGGTTCAGTCTCTAGCATGAACCCCGGTCAGACTAGAGTTCCTGGTTCAGTCTCTAGCATGAACCCATCAGACTACTAGAGTGCCTGGTTCAGTCTCTAGCATGAACCCCGGTGAGACTAGAGTTCCTGGTTCAGTCTCTAGCATGAACCCATCAGACTACTAGAGTGCCTGGTTCAGTCTCTAGCATGAACCCCGGTCAGACTAGAGTTCCTGGTTCAGTCTCTAGCATGAACCCATCAGACTACTAGAGTTCCTGGTTCAGTCTCTAGCATGAACCCGCGTCAGACTACTAGAGTTCCTGGTTCAGTCTCTAGCACGAACCGCGGTCAGACTAGAGTTCCTGGTTCAGTCTCTAGCATGAACCCCAGTCAGACTAGAGTTCCTGGTTCAGTCTCTAGCATGAACCCGTCAGACTACTAGAGTTACTGGTTCAGTCTCTAGCATGAACCCGTCAGACTACTAGAGTTCCTGGTTCAGTCTCTAGCATGAACCCGTCAGACTACTAGAGTCCCTGGTTCAATCTCTAGCATGAACCCCAGTCAGACTAGAGTTCTTGGTTCAATTTCTAGCATGAACCCCGGTCAGACTAGAGTTACTGGTTCAGTCTCTAGCATGAACCCCAGTCAGACTAGAGTCAGCGGGAGATCACTTTCTTTCTGCTGTGCAGTGAAATGGTGGAGAGACACACAAGCAACATTTGAGGTGATTATTGAGGTATATGATTAGATGGGCACTGCTTACAACAGGGATATAAAGTTAAAATGTTTCAAATGGTGGGCTGATGAGAAACAAAATCATAATGAAAAACACTGTTGGTGGTAACTGTTGAGAAAATTGCTGCCTGTGTTTCATTGCTCATCTCATGTTGGGAAAGCGGGCGTGGACGGACCTGTTGTCAGAGTGCTAGCCGGTGCTTTGTGGAGGTTTTATTGGGAAGGAGCTAGTTGAAGTGGTTCCCAACCTTAGGGTCATGACCCTAAGGGGGTCACCTGGAATTCAAATAGGGTTGCCTGACTTTTATTTTTATTTTTTTTTACACCACACACAATTTAATACTACCGAAGATGATTAGGGTCACTTGCGTTTTTGTTTTTTGTTTTTTGTTCTGAGTTTAAAGTGATAATCTCTAAGATTTCCGTTTTGTTCTCCTGGGTGACACCTATGGCAATGAGTGGTAATTGCAGGTGAGATCCAAACAGTGTTGCATTATGTGACATTACTAATGTTACTGCAAACAACATTGTGACTCTTTTTTTATTTGTTGTATTTAGATGAAAATCTTTGAGATTATAACTTTAAATCAGGATTCTGAGAATAAATCAGAATTCTGAGGTTAAACTCAGAATTCCGAGTTACTGTCAGAATTTTGAGAAAAAAGTCAGAATTCTGAGATTAAAGTCAGAAATCTCAGATTAAAGTCAAAATTCTGCAGGAAAAAACAAGCATACTACTGTATGTGACATCACTGACGATGTCACTGATGATATTATTGGTGGTCTACCGGAATTTGAATAGCTCGCGTCCCTAGATTTTTGTGACGTCAAAGTAGGGTCACAAGCCTAAAAAGGTTGGGAACCCCTGGTCTACACGCTATCACTGACACAATGTTTCTAACGTGTTACTGTCTACACACTATCATTGACACAATGTTTCTAACGTGTTACTGTCTATAGGTTGTCACTGACACAATGTTTCTAACGTGTTACTGTCTATAGGTTGTCACTGACACAATGTTTCTAACGTGTTAGTGTCTATACATTGTCTCAGTGTTTCTAATGTGCTGAGAGTAGAACAGGGAGCTTGCTTCAGCACTTCAGCTGTGTGTTAGCCGCCCCTTGGCGGTTTTGACAGTTTTGTGCTGCCTGTGCAGGAAAAGACAGGATCAACGCTTACATCTCCTACTATCTTATTCTCTTTAAGGGCTCCATCCTGTCAAATCACTTCATGCTAGAATCAAGCATGACCAAATTAGGATCAGGTGTGTAGTGGTAAATACAGAGGTGGGTAAACCATCCAAGGTGGGTCGTTTACCCTCTTCGATTCCCCTCATTACAGTTGATCTGAATATAGGTGAGTAAACTCTTTGCCTCATTTCAAAGAGGTCTGTAAACTCAATTTACTTGTGTTTACTCCCCCACTATGCCGATAGGATCTAACATATAAATCATATTGTCGTTAACCAGAATATTGGGTTTAAGAGAGCTTTGTTTTGGGGATTTTGCGGTTGCAAGAAACGATAGCAAGCATTTGGCATTTAACAACAGTGCAGATTAAAAAATATATATCATCTTGATGGAACACCATGCCACTTTTAAAGATAAATGTGAACTCAACTGAGGGGCTGAAAGCTAATCTGGTCAATTAATCTATTGTATTTTGGCAAAATACGCTTGCAGGCATGTCTGGGTTGATTTGGATCTAGACACAATTTATAGTCATCTTTACCTGGAATGGGATTTATTTTGATAAATGAATATGTGATACAGCCTATAAGACAAGCAAACTTTTACCATTCGGCACTAATACTCCTTATTGTAACCCTATCACAGAAAAAGCTATTGGTCATAATCAGGGGTGAGTTCAGCTAAATCATCACGTTTTATCCCAAATCTAAAGTAAACAATAGAGATGAGAGTAAAATATTATGTTCACCAGAAAGATGATCTCCTGATGGTAATGTCTGAATGCAGTTGATTGCCTTACTTTAGTAAATGCACTCTAAAGAATGAGATTGATAATCCCTGTGCTCAAATAGTCTTTTTAATCCGATCTGCTGATCAGAGAAAAACATACTTAAGGTAATTTATATATCTTTTGGATCAAAATAAATAAAGCCACGTAAATATTCAGGGATTTTAAACAGTCCACTGGCGATCAAGAGGCTCCTCTGGTCCTTAAACTATGATTTAGGATCTAAAGTTGGTCATGGGCCTGTTCCTCATGATTCCCGCCAATATAGTATACAGGATAAGTATTATACTACTGCATTTTTCAGAGACTGGCTCTCAGGGTGAAATACAATCTTCACAGATTTGGATCCCAATATTGGGCAAAGTGTAGGCAGCAGAGTGGTGTAGTGATGAGGGAGGTTGTCCTTCAACTGGAGAACCTGGGTTCAATTCCCTGTGACAGCAAGCATCCGCCCTGCTGAAGTGTCCTTGAGCAAGACACTGAATCCCTATAGAGTACCGCAGGAATGAGTCCAGGAGACTTGGATGTCGGCACTTCCCGTTCCCTCGTCTCAAAGTCGATGGGATTTTTGTATGGGGATTTTGACTAAACATAAACTTAAGTTTATGAAACAGCAACATTTGTGTTCAGGAAGATCATCTTCACAAATGAGGACCACCTTTATTATATGACTGTCATTTTTTTTAAATCCGGATTTTCAGAGAAATCCCCATACAAAAATCAAACAACTCAAACACCCGGCCACCATCCTGCCTGCCTGCCTGTTTGTTTAGCTGGGTACAGATGACAGAACCGTGTTTACTGTGTAAACACCACACTGGACATATTTCAGATTCATTTATTTAAAGAATTTAAACACCACACTGGACATATGATTTGATCCTGTCAGGACGAGGTGGGAGAAGCTTGTTCAGCCACTGTGACAGACTCTCACATAGTCATTCTGTCACGCTGAGCGCTTTTCTTTGCTTACCTTTCATCATGTGTGATGTAACCACATGGTAACACAATAGCCTACTCACTGTACGTATCGCCATTCGCACTTGCTAGAGCAAAAAGTAACACAAGATGTGTCATCCCCAACTACACAGAGAGGTGTTGAAAACATCCTTTTTTTTGCGGCCCAAGTATTTCCAAACCAACTGATAACTGATGCGAACAAGCATGAGGAGAGGGAACGTGTGCTCTAGTGGCTGTTTGAGTTACCTGGATTTATTATGTGAGACGACTAAAGGGATTTTAGACTACAAATGACACTATACAAAGCATTATATATATATATATATATATATAAGTATTCCAGGATGTATTTATATCAGAATCGTGAATATATTGAATTCCTCTGGGGTTTCTACTGCAGTTGGTTTTCATGAAAGCCTTGGCCCTGGTAGAGCATGGACCAGAAGGAAACTATATCTGTCTTATAAATCACCAACGGTATTTTTGTATGTTTGCCTCAAAGCTGCTGATCTGAATGTTGCTTTTTATAACCGAGTAAAGAGCACCTGTGTTTTTGATATACGGTTCTGTTTCCTCAGCCAACAGACTAAAACTACTGATTCAAGGTCATCAGTCATCTGCACAGCACTGGCTGGGCGTTGCATATGACTTAGGTTGTGTATTATATTGATTGGAGGTAAGAGAGGAGTTTGTGGACTCATCTAGGCAAGATGATTTCAGAGTTTATGAGTGCTTATGGAAAAGTGGAATAATTTATTAAGCAGATCTGTGTGTGTTAATGGGGGATTGGTATTTTACATACCGAGCAGGCACATCGCAGAAGTTCCAGTTTGCCTATCGTGGGTTTGTGAAATATATTTATTTATACAAGTGAATCTCTTGTTTCTATCATAAGAGAGGAACACCAAATGTCATACCTTACAGGGCTTGATGGAGTTTTAGAGAAATACTCAACGGGTGATTTCTTTGGGAAGTCAGAACTCATGGTTTTATGCGGTGTGTGTTTTATATTCTTCATCCGATTGTCTCATTTGGATTACTGCTGTGCGCACAAAGAAAAATCCCCTTATAATAACCCTGTTTTTAATTCTGATGATGAGATTCTATTTTCAGTAGAGTGTTAAGAGATGTCGTTAAGGAGATGAATGTTGCCTATACAGTAGAAGTGATGTTTACATTCTTACTGCTCACTTGTGATAATCAAGGTTGTAATGTTTAATTGTTGAATTCCGTTGTGCTGATGATTTAACAAGCTTGCGAGCAAACATACAATGCGTGCTTTGTGTTTTTCATGAACGCTGAGGTGGATGACCTGATTAGAATGCAAATTTCACTCATTTTTAGACAAAGCCAGCTCATCTGCATATAGATTAAGGCACTGTTAGGTTCCAATCTCTTCAGGGCCCCGACGATTTATCAAAACACTAATACAACCGAGCTCACTGGAGCGCTTACTCTGGGCGATCATCATTTTGATCAAATGAAAATGATGACAAGTTACCAAAAAACGTAGGCCTACTTGGAATGCGTATAATTCACTACACTGAATGTAGAACACATTGTTCCCCCAATAATATTGATTGAGCAGCATTTTGCCTAAAAAAATCTGATAATTTATATTCATACTAATGTGTAATATAGCCCTCATTTGATGAAAACACATTCTTATTTATAGCAATAGATTGTGGGCCTATTAGAACAGCCAGTCACTGAAAATTTAAAGGGATACGCCACTTTTTCGGGAGTTTAGGTCATTTGCCATATCCCCCTCCCTCCCCCCACACACACACACATAATCAAGGTACACCATGCCTTTACTGTCACTGTCCGAGCAGTATACACTGAGCTACAGTCGTGAAGTTAGTAAGTATCGCCTGAGAATGGAGGCAATGGTACAGCCGTTCAAAATCACCAAAAACACACATCCAACACCGCCAAAAAGTCTTTGTGCCTTGGATAGGCTACTCACCACGAGATGAAATATTAATCCATAGTTACTTGAAACGTCATTTTCAGAGTAAATCCCCACACCAAGTTACTTCCTTGTTTGCCTGTAAAGAGCGCTTCCGCTGTACACAGCGCATGCGCTGTATACCGCGCATGCCTGGCGGCCATGTTTACAAAGTGATTCCGGCTATGTACTTACCTTAAAAAAGATAATTTCTCCACATTTTGGATTAATATTTCATCTCGTGGTGAGTACCCGAAGCACAAAGAGCTTTTTGCCGTTGTTAGATGTGTATTTTTGGTGATTTGGAACGGCTGTACCATAGCCTCCATTCTAAGGTGATACTTACTAACTTCGCGACTGTAGCTCGTATACTGCTCGGACAGTGACGGTAAAGGCATGGTGTACCTTGGTTGTGTGTGGGGGATATGGCAAATGAGCTCAACTCATTTGAAAAAGTGGCGTATCCCTTTAACGGCAGTGTAAACTCAGATTAAATGAGGCCCAGACTCTAGTGAGGTTTCATCATAGTGTCGCTAATACCACTCAGCGCCAATGTTATCGTTTCTCACCTGCTTATGTCAGGGTGGACGAACACTACAAACATTTGATTTGAATTGAGTTAGAAACGAATGAGCCGCTCAACACAAATTCAGTATTTTCACGTCCTTGTAAATTTGACAAAGATGCCCTTGATCTTCTTTCTTTCTTTCTTTCTTTCTTTCTTTCTTGAAAGACAATTTTATTTTTTGCCAACAAAACTTGTGAGCTTTTTCTTTTGAGTTGTGTTGTTTTGCCTTTTTTTTATTCTTCTTCTTCTTCCTACGTCCAGAACTGTAGAATGTAATTCAATGCTATATTTGGTGTGATAAGGAAAGATGGTTTTATGTTGATATTTGATGATCTATTTCATATTTTCATTCACCTGTGTAACATGTGAAACGTGAGAATATATGGTTCTATCTGTTTGGAAAGTACGTTTGTAAGTGGCTTTATAGTGTGTGTGTGTGTGCGTGCGTGCGTGCGTGCGTGCGGGGGGGGGGGGGGGTGCTTAAGCCTTGGCCAGACTTTCTCTGCCGATCAGTGTTTATGCCCACTAACTAGCCTCACAACTGGACTGATTCCAAATGCAACAGTGGCTTAAAAACCTGCCTGGAGTGCCAGATGATCAATTCAAGACGTTTCACTCCCAGAACGGTATAATTAAATGAATCCACTTAAAATGGTGCTGGGAGCCTAATTGGATTCCGAGTAGTTTCGCCGCTGAAACGGGGGCCTTGTTCGAGGCTTTTTGGTGCGTCACAACAGAGAGGAGGGTGAAAACAAAGAGAAGAGATGTCACAGAACATCAAAGGAGCCGGGACCTGTGGGTGAGACACATGCATTATGTTTCAGCCTGCAGCACAGTGGAGACGTCGAGTGTCAGCTTCTTTTGTTGGTTGTCTTTAAAATGGAAAAGCTGCATCTGCTACATCATGTGAACAACTGTACTTTCAATAGTCTCATAGCAACAGTGAGAGACAATAGTGTCACTCCAAATGGAAAATAGATGCAATGGATGCAGGCTCTGGGTACAGCCGGGCTCTGTTCCCCCATTTCCACCAACTGGAACCCATAGAGACACTACGGAGCGCGTCATGATTCAGAAACCACGCCCAAAATGGGGGAAAACAGAAACCCCCCCCTCCAATCCTGGCGTTCTCCTATGTCGCGTGCATGGTCGCGTGTTGCACACAAAGATCATATATACAGACGTTGAACACTCCAACTTACTTCCTTGACAGCTAGCTCCACATTTTTCTTCTCGCCAATTCTCAATGGCTTCCTTGTTTTGCTCGGGAGTACAACAAAACTTTAATTGGCGATTTTGTTTTTTTACATTTGTTGTCTGCGCAGCCCACCACACAACAGTTTTTAGCTATGTTTAATTCAAGGAAAATGACGCTGGTGTATGGGAGTGAATGGAGAGCTTTCCCCCGTGATGGGCGTGGCCTATTTCATGCAGTGTCTCTATAGAGAGCCAAAGCCACGCCCACTTCCTGCTTCAGCACACAAACCAGCGGCGTAAAAAATCTGAGTGGGGGTGAACGGAGAGAGACAATCCTGTTTTAATCCCGTTGGAATTGTGCCATGAAGTTTGATGTTTGTCAATTTAAAAGATAACGTGGAAAAACAATTTTCTCAGCAACTGAGGAGGGAACGGATTTCACCGTTGAAATCAGTGTGACTTGTAGGCTACATGTTAGGCTAGTGTGACTCAGTGGCCTTTTGAGGCTGGTGTAGCCTAGTCTAAATGCAATGGGATTCTTTTATCACCATGGTCTTTTCCTAAGCCCTTATGAATTCTCCTTCACATTTTTCCTGGACCTTAGGACGTTTTCCATCCAGGTCAAGGAATGGTGGTTAGGAATAAGAGTTAGGACTGGATTTCTTTTCTTTTCTTTTTTCTTTTTACAATTCGAACACAGCCTACGTCTCTTTACAAGTGTTGTTCTTGGCTTCGTGAGCCTTGTTGGTTTTGGTCGGTCACGATAAGCCCGCCCCCAGCCCCTGACATAAGCGGTTCTTTCTTCTAGTCCAGCAAAAGGTCGGTGCCACTCTGGAACCAGTTTTCCTGACCGAGAGCCAGTTCTTTGGCTGTTGAAACACAAAGAACTAGCGTAGTTTGAGATAGGCACTGGCTCGGAACCGGCCCATGGAATTTCACGAAATTCGGCACTGCACTCCATCACGTCTCTCTAAGAGTAGGTTAGTCTACTCTAAGCGTGCTCAAGTTTGTAGGCGATCGGAGCAACAGTGTGCCTTGCAACTGCAGACATACGCGCATACAGATCTCCAATTATAGTAGGATAGATACAGTAGTGGTTTTCAAACTTTTGGTGTGCTCGCAAGGCACACCAAAGGGCAAGCCCGAATCTCAAGGCACACCTGTATTCATATCCATGCAAAATAGTTTGTAAATGGTTTTTATTTACTGAACACATTTATTTAATTAACAAAATAAGATTTCATTTGAAACGTTGTAAAACAAATTACATCAAAGTAGCAACACACCTACTACATCTCCCACTGCAGTAGACAGCAGACAGATCCTCTTGGAAAAGTTAGAAACAAATTACCGTATGTGGAATTCATATAGGCCTATTTCATTGGGTGAAGATAGTCCAATAAGTCCATACATGACAAGGTGTGGAAAAAGTGGCTGTTAGGATTATAATTAAGCTATAATTAAACAAATTTTTACCCTTCAATTTATTGAGTCCTGTGTTCTCTTCAACTTTTTGTGTCAGCTGCCTCCGCTGGTCAACGTTGATGTTGCATCCAACCGTAAAAAAAAAAAACCCACCATTTCCCTGCATCCTGCATGAATGAACCGTACAGCCTGTGTGGGTCTGTGGCCTGTGTGATGGCATGTCAGTGGAAGCTGATGGACGCCTCCTTGACAGATACTGTGACAATGATATCTGTTCCTCCTCCACTCC
>NC_139642.1:55169846-55222346 GCF_964638095.1 Poromitra crassiceps | reverse complement strand
TGTTGAAAGCTCGGAAGTTGGAAGTTCCGGGTCCCCCCCCCCCACAGCAAGCAGTTATAGCTTGTAGCGGGCAGAGAAGACAAACGTGTACACAAGTCGTCGGACAAGTGGCACATATATTAAGCAGAGATTACTTTAGAGAAGTCGCACCTCTGGCTGCGTAGTTCTTGTGTGTGTGTGTGTGTGTGTGTGTGTGTGTGTGTGTGTGTGTGTGTGTGTAACGTTAGTAGCCAGCTAGCTGCGTGTCGCTAACGTAACGTAATGATGAGGGTGAGCCGTGTGCTGGTGTGTGTGCTGTTGCTGTGGGTCGAGGGGACCCTGGGTGACACACCTGCCAACTGCACCTATGAGGATCTGCTGGGGACATGGGTGTTCCAGGTGTCTAGAGGAGGCCACGACAAGACTGTCAACTGCTCCAGTGAAGGTAGAGGCACTGAACACCACAAACTATAAAGCCCAAAAGTTTTGTTCCAGGGACAGCCATGTGGCTGTACTTATAGTATAACCTTACTGTTGTAGGTGGGGAGATAACAGAACTGACACCTCCTATAGTTATTTTCTCCCAGTTCAAGTTACTGTAGTATCTTGAATGAGGTAATATAACTGAATGGGAAGCTGTGCTGTGACACGGAGAGCAGAGACTGATTGCAACCAATACAGCCATGAAATCAAATCACCAATGTGTAGTAAATGAAAAGCTGTAGACTCTACTGTAGAATATTTCTATGATATTTATCATTTCTCAGTGGGGACCCCTTGAAGGATCTCTGGGGGTTTTGGAATTTCTAGGTGAAATCCACAATGCAGTCGCTGGCTGTTTTAGTGCAAGATAAGCTCCCTAGTAGTAGGGCTGGGTTAAAAAAAAAAATAATAATAATCTGTATATCGATATTGAATCGATATTCATTTGAAGGAAATTGTATTGATTCCTAAATCCCAATGTGGATCTTTTAATATGCCTTTTCCTGTGGATGCTTGAAGCTTTGACCCCGTTAGACTCATGTAGTTTGGTTCGCAATGAGATCTCGTAAACATCTGTAAACATTAATGTTTTTGTTACTGCGCCAGGTTAGAGTGTTCCTTGTACAACTTACAGCATTCATTATTTGAGAATCACTTTCTTATCCAAGCAAAATCGGTATTGTAATGAAATATCGATACTAAATCGTATTGAATTGGAAATCAAATTGAATCAGTGGTGATACCCAGCCCTAGTCCCCTAGGTGAGTCAGCCACGCCAGTATCCATCATCATCATCATCATCATCATCATCATCATCATCATCTTCATCATCATCATCATCATCCTCATCCTTCCACTGAAGCTCGTTTGTGTTGCTCCTCTCTGCAGCCACAGGTGTGAGCACGGTGAAACTGACCCTGGAGAAGCTGTCTGTGGCCACAGACGACCTGGGGAACAGCGGCTTCTTCACCCTCATCTACAACCAGGGCTTTGAAGTGACCATCAACAACTATAAGTGGTTCGCCTTCTTCAAGGTAAAAGATGCACGGACGCAATTACTTTCATTAACTTGAGAGCGATACTTTGGCTTTATCTACAGTGTTTTGCCATGGCAATGCCCCAAATGTCTCATCACTGAAATAAGCCTGTGGCTGGCTACCTTTTGAAGTTAAATTGTGCACTGTCTTACATTGAAATTACTGGCTGAATAAGCTAATTAAGTTCACAAGCTGTATAAAAATTATTGTGTTATGGACGGTAGCACTCATCTTTCACCAATTAGCCAAACCTAGCTTAATTATTAAACTAGTTTGTGTAGTTGCAGTTCAACTCCATATTCTATCTAAGCAATGCCAAATTACTGCATTTGAAAAATGTGTTTCCTCTCCACTCATGTGCCATAAGTTTGCTAAGTATTAGAGATAAGAATAGAGATCTTATTACTGTAGATAAGTTAATGGGGAAAGAGCATGAGCACAGTGAATTTGCTTTTTTTTTTTTTTTTTTTCTAATGCGGTCTAGTGTTTTTCCCCTTCACTCACATGATGCTTTGTGGCAGGAAGTGTCACGTCCTGCCTTGCCTAAAACCCCATGTGACAGGTGACTTATTCACATCTAGTTTGACTTCCTCATTGTCTTGACCAATCTGAGCTCAGTGTTGTGGTGAGTGAGACTGGGGGTCTGTCATGTGACATCTCCTAAAGAGGGGGGAAGGGGGGCGATCAAAAATTAGATTTCCCCCCTATTATTATTAGGATTATTATTATTATTATTATTTTATTTTATTTTATTTCATTTTTTCTTCTGATTTCCCCCCCACTTTCTCCCCAATTATACTTGGCCATTTCCCCCCGGCTGCCCCGGTCACTGCTCCACCCTCTGCCGATCTGGGGAGAGCCATAGACTAGCACCATGCTTCTGCCGACACATGCGCAGTTGCCAGCCGCTTCTTTTGTTATTTTGTTTGTTTGTTTTTTGCTCCAAGTGAAATGTTTTATGCTCCCTCACGATTCAGTAGGTCTGGTTGGCTTGGTTCCAGCCTTAAAACTCATCGTTATATAAGGATTTTTCAAAAAGTCTATAGGGAAAATGAATGGGGAACTCTCTTCCGGGGCAGGAGACGTCACGTGACTGTTCAGCTCTATTTGCCTGCACATTAGGATCTATGTACTGTCTGTAGTAGGGATGTTCATCAATTATCGAAAATCGATAATCGATCGTTAAGGATTGGAATCGATCCTGTGGCATTTGGATAGATTTTTTAATTATTAATTTTTTTTTTTTTTTTTTGTGGACTAGGTTTGGGTGGAATTCGTTCCTCCTCGCCCCACTCCATTGCACAGCCGACTAACGTGAGGTGGAGCTTCATATAGTCTCTAGTTTTCTGGCTGGGCACGGGCCTTTGTGCCAACAAAACTGTTTTAAACATGGGAAATTCACACCGGCATGCGCCGGGGACAGCAGTGTTGGAGAGGAGACACATTGAAATAAAGAGTTCATTGAGGAGAACACGTTGTCTTTCGTATTTTCTGCCATAGGCATTCATTTTGTAAAAAAAAAAAAAATTGAAAAAATTGAAAATTTTCTAAGTATTAATAAAATCGATGATCGATAATTGATCGTTAATTTTCACCGATTATCGATTTTGGAAAATTTTCAAAATGAACATCCCTAGTCTGTAGTAGCACATCATGCACCTATTTAGCGTAGTCTTCCTTCCTATACATTTAAATTGAATACTTTTCTCCTCACTTTTTTTTTAAGATTCAATTTTTGACTTGTGCATGTTCTTCGCAGTCCTTCTCAAAGCTGCATTAACTTGATAATTAATTGATTTGACTACTTATTAGTCTGTTGCTTTGTGAAAGTTGAGTCTTATCAACTTCACATTTCTTCCCTTGCACTTGCACCACATATTCTTTTTTTACAGATACACCAAAATATTGACTTGTGAGCTACACTACAAGCCCAAATCTACCGGTAATTGTGTCCTTCCGTCTTCCAGTACACTACTGACGGCTCTAAGGCGACCAGCTACTGTGACCAGACTCTGCCAGGGTGGGTCCATGACGTCCTGGGACACAACTGGGCCTGTTTTGTTGGCAAGAAAGTGGAGCCATTGCCACCCCGAAAGGACATCGTCTTCAACCGCAGGTTAATAGTTTTGTTGTCTGTTTAGGAAAATCCCCCAAAACTCCCCGTGTGTTTAAAGTCCCTGGAAACCAAAATCCACAAAAACGTTCTAACTATGTTATTTAGGGTCTTATGTTAGTAATTGTCTGCCTCCGAAATTATTATACATTACTTTCAACCCAAAGCCTTAAAATCGACACTTTTCTACAAGATTCTACAAGATACTTCCTCATTGAAGATAGCAGTGTGCGAGGTGCTAAAATGCAGGAGCTTATGACGTCATAAGCTCTATATAACCTTTGTACACGTGCGCAATCTGCCCTCCTTTTGTCCGTCCTTTGCCCCCAGTGACAGCGCTCCCTCAGTGTCCGTCTGCCTCCCACTCTGTGCCGAGCGCTATGCTGCTCTCTCTCTCTCTCTCTCTCTCTCTCTCTCTCTCTCTCTCTCTCTCTCTCTCTCTCTCTCTCTCTCTCTCTCTCTCTCTCTCTCTCTCTCCCTCTCCTCTCTCTCTCCTCTCCTCTCCTCTCTCTCTCTCTCTCTCTCCTCTCGTGTGAGAGAGAGCACAGAGAGACACACAGCCTGGTGACGCGAGGTTACTCACACATACACACACACACACACACACACACACACACACACACACACGCTGTGCAGTCGCAGCAAGAGTCCCTATCCGAGCAACGAACACACACACACACACACACACACGCACGGTGTGTGTGTGTCGATCTCTCTTTCTCCGTTTCCCTCCCCCCCTCTGTCTCGCGCTCTCTCTCTCGGAGGCTGCTGCAGATGGGACACGCCCACACATTCCGCGGGAGAAAATACACTCTAAAAAATAATTCATTCTCATTACTTTTGCCAGACTGTCAAACCTAAATTTATATACTTTGCGACGTTCATCATCGTTCAAATTTGGCTGGTGGCTTATTAACATAGGCTCCTGTGATGTGATGAACTCAAAATGCTAAATAATAATAAAATATTTCTGGTTTCCAGGGACTTTAAGGCAGAGCAGAAAAAATCCACAAAACAAACCCCGGGTTTGGCCTGAGGGCAATAACAGTACATCCCCAAAATACGCAGTAGAGAAACAAAAGCTACCAAACAACAGCAAGCAAGACATCACTGGACTGACACACAAGAGTGTCCTGTTTGTACTCATGATGTCAGAGCAGACTGTAGTGATCCTTTCAGTGTACAATATAGACAGCCAAAGTCTGCGTCATTTCCTGCTTCAGCATATGAACCAGCGTGTGAAAAAATTATGAATGGTGGTGAACGGCGAGAGACGATACTTTTTTTGATCCCGTTTGAATTGTGCCGTGAAGTCTCCACATGTGATTTCCCATCAATTTAAAAGAGAACCTTGCGTGTGAAGAAAGCTGCAGTTTGTTATAAACCTGAAATGTAACGGTTAGTTTTGTATGAAACCGCTCAATCGACGACATCTCTCGTGTCGCACGGTATACGTCACACCAACACCAACATGGCCTGGCAGCACTTATGCGACTGGTTGTGTGTAGTCTGTCTGATTTATAACTTATTTTAGTATTATGACAAACTGCGACTTTCTTAAGTTATCTTTTAAATCGACAAGCATCATATGTGTGCCTCATGACACAATTCAAACGGGATAAAAAGTCTCTCGCCGTTCACCACCATTCATATTTTTTCAGACGTTGGTTCTGGGGCGGGGGGGCTGACTGGTAGGGGAGGGGCCTGACTGGAAGGGGAGGGACTTTGGATCTCTGTGTGCACTGCTCTCTACTTTAATCAAACCTTTTTCCTTACTCGTCCTTTTCTGACTTGCTCTCACCCTGTAATGACCTGTTGAAATGTGCCTGGCAAACTGACTTCACATCAGAAATGTGCCTGGCAAACTGACTTCACATCAGAAATGTGCCTGGCAAACTGAATTCACATCAGAAATGATGTGCCTGGCAAACTGAATTCACATCAGAAATGTGCCTGGCAAACTGAATTCACATCAGAAATGATGTGCCTGGGAAACTGAATTCACATCAGAAATGTGACATGAAAGTTGCTTAACACTCGCTTAACCATTGCTCATTGCTCAACACCGGGCTGGTCCACAGGCAATAGAGAAATGCTTGATTTGAAGAAGCAGCGGCGAGTGCACTTTCTGACTCAGCAGCCTCCCAGACTTTTTGGTTAAAGTTTGATTTCAACCAGGCTGCACACAGCGTGATGTGTTGCTGACAAAGTTGTCAATGGGTCACTGGTTTGTTCCTTGGTAGTGGTAGCCATGTATTAACACCGATGTCTCCCTTAACAAGGGCATGCGCCCCTGTGTGTATATACCAAACTGAGTTAACCAGATCATGCTGGCTGGATATATGACTTAATTACTTGTAACGTGAATGTACATATTCCCTCCCCAGGTTTCTCCAGAGTCTTTACAAAAACAACGGTGACTTTGTCGATTGGATCAACTCAGTCCAGAGCTCCTGGAAGGCCGTCTCATACCCAGACTATGAGACGTCCAGTCTGGAGGAGCTGCTGTACAGAGCTGGAGGGCCTGCGTCTCGTATCCCCATGTGAGTGTCCACACTTAGCGTTTGCCATGCTGTTACACTACAGTAGGGCCATACTGTTACACTACAGTAGGTCATACTGTTACACTACAGTAGGGCCATACTGTTACACTACAGTAGGGCCATACTGTTACACTACAGTAGGGAGACCATACTGTTACACTACAGTAGGGAGACCATACTGTTACACTACAGTAGGGAGACCATACTGTTACACTACAGTAGGGCCATACTGTTACACTACAGTAGGGGGAGAGATCCATACTGTTACACTACAGTAGGGAGACCATACTGTTACACTACAGTAGGGCCATACTGTTACACTACAGTAGGTCATACTGTTACACTACAGTAGGGCCATACTGTTACACTACAGTAGGGCCATACTGTTACACTACAGTAGGGGAGAGATCCATACTGTTACACTACAGTAGGGGAGAGATCCATACTGTTACACTACAGTAGGTCATACTGTTACACTACAGTAGGGCCATACTGTTACACTACAGTAGGGCCATACTGTTACACTACAGTAGGGGAGAGATCCATACTGTTACACTACAGTAGGGGAGAGATCCATACTGTTACACTACAGTAGGGGGAGAGATCCATACTGTTACACTACAGTAGGGAGACCATACTGTTACACTACAGTAGGGGAGAGATCCATACTGTTACACTACAGTAGGGGAGAGATCCATACTGTTACACTACAGTAGGGGAGAGATCCATACTGTTACACTACAGTAGGGAGACCATACTGTTACACTACAGTAGGGAGACCATACTGTTACACTACAGTAGGGAGACCATACTGTTACACTACAGTAGGGAGACCATACTGTTACACTACAGTAGGGAGACCATACTGTTACACTACAGTAGGTCATACTGTTACACTACAGTAGGGGGAGAGATCCATACTGTTACACTACAGTAGGGAGACCATACTGTTACACTACAGTAGGTCATACTGTTACACTACAGTAGGGGGAGAGATCCATACTGTTACACTACAGTAGGGGTAGAGATGTATGAAACTGCATTTAGATGACCAAAAACAATACCGATTCAACACCCATTCAACCGTGCGTCATGGACAGCCATGTATGCAGGTTTCTGTTCTAACCAAAGACGACAGCAGGTGATTTTGAATACCCCTGATACCATTTTATTTATGGCAAGACGACCCAACACCCGTTTTTTTAATAGCTTATGTACGGTAATAGTTTCAGTGTAGCGTTTTTTAAATATCTTATGTATTCGTTTCGGCGTAGCATTTTTATGCCTCCGCCGGCGATAGCCAGGTCGGAGGTATTATGGATTCGGGTTGTCCATCCGTCCGTTTTTTAACACTACTTCTGTAGCTATCAAACTCACCTTAATCTCCATAGCTCTTTTTTTTCCTTTCATCATAAAATGTCGCTTTTTCAGACCATTTCAGTCCCCTGAAGTCAAATGAACTTAAATATGATTCTTTATCTTCTCCTCCAGCCGTGTCTCCCCCGTCGCTGTGACAGCTGACGTAGCGAAGATGGCGGCAGCTCTACCCGAGCGCTGGGACTGGAGAGACGTCAACGGGGTGAACTTCCTCAGCCCCGTCCGAAACCAAGGTGACATTTCGTTAGTGTCCTTTTTAAAATCTTGTCTCTTACTATAACGGAGTGCTGACTTGCAGGAAATGCCGTGGCCCTGGGACCCAGCCAAAGCATTGTAATATCTGTGTGTAGAGAAATGTCCTCTGTTCCTGCGAAGGCAGACGTTATGGAGATGCAAGGTTTGATCTGTACACCTACACAAGAGATCACAAAGACGAACCTCAAAGATGCAAAAACGTTCTAAAGGATTTGCCGGATCCATGATGACTCACAAAGCAGCACCTGCACACTTTGAGCAGCTGCCAATAAAGGCAGACAGCGAACAGCTTGCCAGCTACGTTGCCGTCCTTTTGGCTGTCCAGCGTCTCTGCCTCAGTAAGGCTTTCTCCTCTCCTCCAGTGAGTGGAGAGATGATGCATGCTGAGTGTCTGAGAGCCGGGCATCCTAAGGATCTGGACAGTATTTGAATAGCAGCCCTCAAAGCCAGTGTATGTGGAGCTTATTATTCTGCCATAACCCTATGAATCATGTGGACATTGTGGGATCGATCTCGGTTCATAAACAAGACTGAGGTGGCTTACAAAGTGACCTGGCTGGTTTTGGGCAGAATTTACATAGGAACAGAGCCTTTTTACAACAAATGATACCCGGATTTTTTCGATTCTCATAATATATTCCCTAAAAAGAGAAGATGTATGTTGTTTTGTTAAGAGCACTTAATTGATGGGTTTCAGCACACGTCATAAATAATAATAATTAATCTATTTTATATAGCGCTTTTCAATGACCAAAAGACGGAAGGACACCAGTATCGCGTCAATGAACCTAAGTTTTGCCCACTTTTGATTGACAGCCAGCATTACCAATCACTGAGCGATGTGACCATGATAATTGCAGTGCATGCATACAGTATGTCCTTCAGGCCGTCTGCAATGACAAAACGTTGAGTACAGAGTGATAGTAAATGCGTTTGTGTGAACTAATATTACATTACAAACACATGTAAAGTGATATGCTCAGCAGTGTGGTTTCTCTTCACCCCACTGTCAACCTCTTGTGTTGTGTTTCAGGATCCTGTGGCAGCTGCTACTCCTTTGCCACCATGGGAATGCTGGAGGCTCGTGTCCGAATCCTCACCAACAACACTGAGACACCCATCTTCAGCCCGCAGCAAGTCGTCTCCTGTTCCGAATATTCCCAAGGTAACACGTCATGTAACACGTCAGGTAACACGTCAGGTAACACGTCATGTAACACGTCAGGTAACACGTCAGGTAACACGTCAGGTAACACGTCAGGTAACACGTCAGGTAACACGTCATGTAACACGTCAGGTAACACGTCAGGTAACACGTCATGTAACACATCAGGTAACACGTCAGGTAACACGTCAGGTAACACGTCAGGTAACACGTCATGTAACACGTCAGTCATGTAACACATCAGGTAACACGTTTCAGGCTTTCCCCGCAGCAAGTCGTCTCCTGTTCCCAATATTCCCAAGGTAACACGTCAGGTAACACGTCAGGTAACACGTCAGGTAACACGTCATGTAACACGTCATGTAACACGTCATGTAACACGTTATGTAACACGTCATGTAACACGTCAGGTAACACGTCAGGTAACACGTCAGGTAACACGTCATGTAACACGTCATGTAACACGTCAGGTAACACGTCAGGTAACACGTCAGGTAACACGTCAGGTAACACGTTTCAGACTTTCCCCGCAGCAAGTCGTCTCCTGTTCCCAATATTCCCAAGGTAACACGTCATGTAACACGTCAGGTAACACGTCAGGTAACACGTCATGTAACACGTCAGGTAACCCGTCAGGTAACACGTCATGTAACACGTCAGGTAACCCGTCAGGTAACACGTCAGGTAACACGTTTCAGACTTTCCCCGCAGCAAGTCGTCTCCTGTTCCCAATATTCCCAAGGTAACACGTCATGTAACACGTCAGGTAACACGTCAGGTAACACGTCATGTAACACGTCAGGTAACACGTCATGTAACACGTCATGTAACACGTCATGTAACACGTCAGGTAACGCGTCAGGTAACACGTCATGTAACACGTCAGTCAGGTAACACGTCAGGTAACACGTCAGGTAACACGTCAGGTAACACGTCATGTAACACGTCAGGTAACACGTCATGTAACACGTCAGGTAACACGTCAGGTAACACGTCATGTAACACGTCAGGTAACACGTCATGTAACACGTCAGGTAACACGTCATGTAACACGTCAGGTAACACGTCAGGTAACACGTCATGTAACACGTCAGGTAACCCGTCAGGTAACACGTCAGGTAACACGTCAGGTAACACGTCAGGTAACACGTTTCAGACTTTCCCCGCAGCAAGTCGTCTCCTGTTCCCAATATTCCCAAGGTAACACGTCATGTAACACGTCAGGTAACACGTCAGGTAACACGTCATGTAACACGTCAGGTAACCCGTCAGGTAACACGTCATGTAACACGTCAGGTAACCCGTCAGGTAACCCGTCAGGTAACACGTCAGGTAACACGTTTCAGACTTTCCCCGCAGCAAGTCGTCTCCTGTTCCCAATATTCCCAAGGTAACACGTCATGTAACACGTCAGGTAACACGTCAGGTAACACGTCATGTAACACGTCAGGTAACACGTCATGTAACACGTCATGTAGCACGTCATGTAACACGTCAGGTAACGCGTCAGGTAACACGTCATGTAACACGTCAGTCAGGTAACACGTCAGGTAACACGTCAGGTAACACGTCAGGTAACACGTCATGTAACACGTCAGGTAACACGTCATGTAACACGTCAGGTAACACGTCAGGTAACACGTCATGTAACACGTCAGGTAACACGTCATGTAACACGTCAGGTAACACGTCATGTAACACGTCATGTAACACGTCAGGTAACACGTCATGTAACACGTCAGGTAACACGTCATGTAACACGTCAGGTAACACGTCATGTAACACGTCAGGTAACGCGTTTCAGACTTTCCGCTCACACAGGTTTCTTAAAGTTGATATGAGACATTGGATATGACTTAAAGGGACAGCTCACCCTAAAATCCAAAATACATATTTTTCCTCTCACCCACAGTGCTATGTATCCCTCTATATCGTTTTGGAATAGTTGCCTGAGTTTTGGAGATATTGGCCCCAGAGATGTCTGCCTTCTCTTGAATACAATGGAACTGGATTTGCACTCGGCTTGTAGTGCTCAAAGCAGATTTTTTTTTTTTTTGAAAAACTCAACAGCATTGTCTCTTTCCAGAAATCATGGTTACTCAAGATAATGCACAGACTTTGTTGTGAGCAGTTTCATTACTATACATACTATTTTCTTTTGCAGTCTCATGTAGGAACTAGCCAGCAGCTAGCGGCTGTAGTTCGGTCAAAAGAAAATAGTTCCTCCATGAAATTGCTCATAACAAGGTCTGTGGATTCTCTTGATTAACGGGGGTCATGATTTCTGGAAAGAGACATTGCTGTTGAGTTTTTCAAATGTATTTCTTTGGCACTTTGAGCAGCACAAGCCGAGTGGCATCCAGTTCCAGTGTATTGGAGAGAAGGCAGAAACTCTGCAGCCGACATCTCCAAAACTCATGCAACTAACACAAAACGATATAGATGGATAAATAGCACTACAGGTGAGAGGAAAAATATGTATTTTGGATTTTAGAGTGAGCTGTTTCTTTCAATTCACGTCTTCCCGAGCAGATCCAGCATTACATTACATCCAAATGGCTGTCACTACAGGTGGCAAATAGAGAGCAATTAGAAAATGCTAATTTGATTTAACTCCAGTTGACCGGGATCATGTTGGTGCAAGTCCTGACAATAATGAAAAAGTGGTGAACCATGCAGAGAACTCTCGCCCCCTTTCTGCTTAATCACACCAAGTAGCACTCAAGTGTTTGTGGAAAGTGAAGCCTTCCATCACTGCTCTGATTAGAGGGTATTTCTGACTCTGATTAATAATTGTAAAGAGTCCTGGAAAATTCTCTTTGAATTTCTCCTTGGCCTAGATCCAAGATTTCACTCTTAAAAAAAAAAAGGGGCGGGGGGCGGTTGAGACAAACTTCCAAGAGTTCCACAGAGATGGCAAGTCACAATTAAAATATAGCTTTTGCTCAAACCGGATTTACTTGTGAACCTCTCTCTCTCTCTCTCTCTCTGTCTCTCTCTCTCTCTCTCTCTCTCTCTGTCTCTCTCTCTCTCTCTCTCTCTCTCTCTCTCTCTCTCTCTCTCTCTCTCTCTCTCTCTCTCTCTCACACTCACTCACTCACTCCAGGGTGTGATGGTGGGTTCCCGTACCTGATTGGGAAGTACATCCAGGACTTTGGCATTGTGGATGAGTCGTGCTTCCCGTACATTGGGAAGGACTCTCCATGTGGCGTTCCTCAGAGCTGCGGCCGTCTCTACGCCGCAGAGTACAACTACGTGGGCGGCTTCTACGGCGGCTGCAGTGAGAGGGCCATGATGGTGGAGCTGGTCCAGAATGGACCCATGGCCGTGGCCTTTCAGGTGGGTACCACCAACACGACAGCTGGCTCAGTGTCTCCTACTAATCTAAGTCTATTTGACACCTGCAGACGTTGACCACGTCTGACCATAAATGTTCTCTGCTCTTCACTTCTCTAGACCTTCCCCTTCTATATAGATGTACTGTAGCTTCATTTGAACCCAAAACAGAAGACTTAAAGATCACAGAAACGGCAAACAAATTACACTCCAGCTTTGACAGTTTAGTGTTTTCATGTATACTTTTCATCTGCTTCAGCTTCATTAAACAACAACAGCCGTGACAGATTTCATGCACGCGCTCGGGTCGCTTTCACATATTAGCCGTTTGGTCCGCTTTAAATGAACCAGGGTTCGTTTCCTCGGATAGTGCGCTTCGTTTGGGGTGGTGAGAAAGCGCAAACGAACTCGGGTGCGGAGCAAACAAGTGAAATCTGGTCCTCTTGAAAACGTAGCTCTTGGTTAGCTTCCAAGTGAACCCTGGCGCGTTTCGTTTGTGGTGTGAAAGCAAACCAAACTAAACACAAGAGCAAATATAAGAAGTGCATCATGAGTAGAAGGAAGCAATCCGAATCGCATCGAGTCCATCAGCTCATATGTGAAAGTGACCTCAAATCCACGCTTAATGCCCCCCCCCCATTCCCCTTCTTGCAGGTGTACCCCGACTTCATGCAGTATCAGGAGGGCATCTACCACCACACGTTCCTCAGAGACTCCAGAGACTCCTACAACCCCTTCGAGCTGACCAACCACGCTGTGCTTCTGGTGGGCTACGGCCGCTGTCACATGACTGGGCAGAAGTTCTGGATCGTGAAGAACAGCTGGGGCACCGGCTGGGGCGAGGAAGGCTTCTTCCGAATCCGCCGGGGCAGTGACGAGTGTGCCATCGAGAGCATCGCCGTGGCGGCCAAGCCCATCCCCAAACTGTAGACGCCGTCGACTGAGGGACAAGGTGGGAGTGGGGAAATCTAGATTGAGTCTCAATAGTGCAGTGTAGATTTCTTCCCTCTTTGATTTCAGCCATTTTCAGGCTTCCCGTGAGGAAGGAAATCCACCCTAAAACAGAAGTAGCACGTTATGCAAGTCTCTATGATGATTCACTGTCAGTCCAGCAGCTGTCAATTCTTTGTGTGTTTTTGATTGTAGATCCAATTGAGCGTTCCTGGTGTCGGGGTTTTGGAGCTCGTTCGGTTATTGATATGATTATTAATAATTCATAAATTATTAATATTCATACAATTATGGAAATTCTTCTAAATTTGGGGTGTGAGATAAGGCTCACGCACCTGTGAAAGAGTCTTGTTATGACACCAAAACACATCAAATCAGTCTCAGTTAATAATTGTATTTTGTACAATTAGAAGGTTAAAGTCTGAACTCTGTGACTTTACTCCTTGATCCAGATGCAGGGCTGGAGCCTGGCCTAGGGGGCGGGGCCATCTGCTTCATGGTGTCAAAAACAACTCAAGTTGCAAATCAACGCATTAAATCACATTGTGTACATTTGTCATATAATGTAGGCCCAGCACTGGGTTAGTCGAGACTCATACATAGCTGTAAATGTTTCTGAATGTGAACAACTTAGACTGCCTGCCCAGTCACCTGTGGTCAACGTAGACCTTGACCTGAGTCTTGTGTCAGGTGGCGCTCTGGCCCCTATAGAGACACTGCGGGGAGCGTCGTCATTCAGAAACCACGCCCAAAGCGGGGGGGAAACAAAACCCCCCCCCCAATCCTGGCGTTCTCCTATGTCACGTGTTGCACACAAAGATCATATATACGGAAGATGAACACTCCAACTTACTTCCTAGACAGCTAGATCCACATTTTTCTTCTCGCCAATTCTCAATGGCTTCCTTGTTTTGCTCGGGAGTACAAAAAAATGTTAATTGGCGATTCTTTACATTTATTGTCTGCGCAGCCCACCACACAACAGCTTTTAGCTATGTTTAATTCAAGGAAAATGACGCTGGTGTATGGGAGTGAATGGAGAGCTTTCCCCCGTGATGGGCGTGGCCTTTTTCATGCAGTGTCTCTATGGGGATCAAAGTTCTAACATGTAACTCAGGACAAGACTTTGCTGTACTGTATGAGCATCCATTTTATTATGAGCCATCAACCCCTAAAACAAGGCTAATATAAAAACCCACATTAGTTCAAAGCCTTTTGCTGCTGCTCCTTTTGTCCAAATCATGATAGGGAGACTTTTGTTTTAGGGTCCAATTCCCCTTTCAGTATTCTCACGTGCTTCTGGGTCTGTTAGCTCCTACAGTCTTTCAGTATCCTCACGTGCCTCTGGGTCTGTTAGCTCCTACAACGCATCTGAATTGGAGGGAGGAAGCTACTCTGCACTGTTGATTTCTACTTTTCTTCTTCCTGCTGCTTGATGCAACGTCTTGAGTCTGCTCCCAAGCAGAAGTCCAGATTGACCATGTCAGCTTAAGCTGTTATGGCTGCTGATGTCGCCAACCGCTTCTTCTCTGTACTGTAGGCGTCGGTGAAATGGACCGTTTCCGTCACGCTGTAACTGAAGATACAAGCTATACGTGCAATGAAAATGGACTAGCATGTCTGTGACCTAAATCATGATGGTAGTCACTTCTTTTAATTGACATTTAAAGGGAATCTATGTGGATGTAAAGTTACTGGAATAGGTAGCTTCTACTCAGTGTTATCTTTTTTTTTTTTCTTATATTTTTCGTATCTTTTTTTCTGATTGCTTGTCAGGTTGAGGGCCTCAATTCCATGTCTCAGGGAAGCACAATGGAGATTGAGTCATATCTTCTGCCCTCGCATTAATTTAGAACCTTCTTGATCGCCATATTTCCTTGTTGGACAAATTGTTAGAAAGGGATTTCTTGATCATATGTGAAAGGGATGTAATGGATTCTAGTGCCTCAATACCTCCTCCCATGTAGCCAGTGTTTCCCATGCTGATATTTGCACTATGTTTTAAAATTTGAGAGAAAATAAAATCTAGAAATATTTGCTATTGTGCTTAGTGTGTCTGCGTGGTTCATGGAAAACTATGGTGTATGTTTTAGTTTGTTTTTTGCATTAAATCAAAAGTGGGGAAAAACTTTACTTTTTATTTTTTACAAGATGCAGAAAGGAAAATACTGTACTAGCCCTCGTCTTGTTCGTATTCAAAAACCAAAACACAACTTGATTATTTAATGTTCCTGTGTAGGTTTGTTTTCTGTAATAATAGACTGGAAAGTAGGGCAGAGCGATAAATCAATAGCAATATACTATATCGGCAATAGGCAGTTCATCAATACAATAAGAAAATAGTTCAATATGTATCGATATATGTCGCTTGATATTAATGGAGCTTGCTACGAGTGACACAAAAACAGCCAGTCATTTCACAGACAAATCCTAAAGTTCCTGCCCGAACATATTGAGTGGCAGACCGTCTGTTTAGTCTCCG
Organism: Poromitra crassiceps; assembly: GCF_964638095.1. NCBI lineage: Eukaryota > Metazoa > Chordata > Actinopteri > Beryciformes > Melamphaidae > Poromitra > Poromitra crassiceps. Next base: position 55,206,625 of record NC_139642.1, on the reverse strand, counting down.
CCTCACACTTTGAGCGCACGGGAGGGAGAGCAGTTTAGCCCAGGCTAGCCTCCGGCTACCGGACGTCAAAAGGTCATTAAAAATTATCAATAATTATTGACTAATATAAAAAAATGACATTGATACATTTTTTGGCTATATCGCACAGCCCTGTTGGAAAGAGATTGAGATTATGGCTCGTTTTCAACAAGGCGCATAAACGAGAATATGACTCCCAAGTCTCCTTTTGTAATGAATCATCACACAAGCAAAACACAGTGAGTGAATATTGGATTTTCAAGTGTGGGTCTCGGAAGACACCGAGGGTTGGAACCCTCTTCAGTGGTGCTGAGATTATAAATACATTTAAAAGAGAAGGACACACTATGAGTCCATCTTCACAGATGCATCATTTAAAACAGGTGCAATTATAGCAGTTGATATCTTTGAAAGTCCCGGGGGAACAAGGATATTCCAAGTATGCAGAGCACAAAACCTGAAAGCAGTCTCTCCTAAACGTCCATGGAGACAAGTGGAACCTCCAGCCTTCAGGCAGTACTGGGAGCGCGCGTGGCAGGCTCCATTATTCCAATGTCAAAGTGAATTGACTAAAGTAAAAATGGTGATTCCTAAGGAGGGCTTTGTAAATAAACATATACCCAACCTTTGTCTCTCCTGATACAAAGAGGGCCAACCTTTTTCATAGAGGATGCATAAATGGTGGTACTGTAACCATCGCCTCTTAGAAATCTAAGAGCTGAGTGATAAATTGTATGGCTTAAAGGTTCTATTGTCAATCATGTAATAAGAAATGGCATGTCCAAAATGAATGTTCTGTGTAGAATTGAATCTACAAACAAGACTAGGTTCTGTTTCCAAGCAACAGCCGTGTTGCGACATGGAAGGGGACGGGGGGAGGGGGGGAGGGGGGGAGGGGGGGGGGTGTGTGAAATCTAGAATATTGTTCATGTTGAATGTTATCAATAGAACCTGTGGCAGCAGATGCATTTCTGTAGATTATGTCCCCATAATCCACAACAGAAAGGAATAGCGCCTGTACTGACCTACAGGAGAGGCCGTTGCCCTGGGACCCAGCCAATGCATTGTAATAATCTGTCTGTAGAGAAATGTCCTCTGTGTCTCTCTGTTCCTGAGAAGGCAGACTTTATGGAGATGCAGTGTTTGACCTGTACACCTACACAAGAGATCACAAAGACCGTGAACAGCTCTACCATCCTTGTGGCTGTCCAGGGTCTGCCTCAGCCCCTCAGCCATGGCTTCTCCTCTCCTCCAGTGCTTCCACACAGCCTCGTGTGTGAGTGGAGAGATTATGCATGCTGAGTAGCTGGAGTGTCTGAGAGCGCCTGTCTCCACGGGGCTGGATTGAAGGATCTGGAGAGGGCTGGAGGATTTGAATAGCACCGGCTGAGGCGAGGAGGAAGGCTTCTTCCAAACCTGCAGAGGAAAGTGACGAGTGTCCATCGAGAGCATTCTCTCGATGGACATTCTTCTCGCTTCTTGATTGGAGTATAGTGCAGCATAGATTTCTTCCTATATTGGCTTCCCGTGTCTCCTGGGGAGCTTAGAAATAATGAGCTATTTTCCAGTCCTACAAAGGACATGGATCGTTTTGATCTTCAGTTTAAATGCCCATTCAAGGAGTATTCTCCTTCTGTCTGTATGGCCATGAACTGCCTTTCAAACGGAAATCCACCCTAAAACAGAAGTATGTTATTCAATTCTTTGATTTAATTTCAATCCAGCAGCTGCCAAATCCTTACTGTTTGTAAATCCAATTGAGCATGATCTTGGATTAGATTCAGAAATGGTAGAAACCTGAAACCTGCCCAGTCACCCCTCAACCTAGACCTTGATCAGAAGAGTCCTGTCTGTCCCCCATCACTGATGTAGATCCACCATTGGTTCAGTCCCATTCGTTGTAAATGCTGCCCCCTAGCGGAACAAAGTCAACATTACAGCATGACTACAAGGGGGCAACAAGTAATGGGGAAGGTCTAAACATGTAACTCATGCAGGCAAGACCTAGTTGCAAGTGATCATTATGTCATCCCCTGCAGAGATTCTATAAAACAACAAACCTACATTAGTTTGAGACCTTGCTGCTGCCCTTTCAAAATAAAATAAAGACTTTTGTTTTAGGGTGCATTTCCCTTTTCAGTATTCACACATGGGCCTGCAGCTCCTAGAATGGACCTGAATTGGAGGGAGGAAGCTGCATTCTTCATTCTCTCCTTTTCCTTTTCTGTCTTTGAAACCCTTTCTCTTCTTGCTGGTATAAGTCCAAATGTATCATGTCAGTTTAAAGGAAATGAGGTGGGTGGAAGGTGTAAAGTCATGGATTGCTTGTCAGGTTGAGGGCCTCAATTCCATGTCTCAGGGAAGCACGATGGAGATTGAGTCATATCTTCTGTCCTCGGCTTGCATCAATTTAGAGCCTTTTTGACTGCCATATGTCCTTGTGAAATTGTTAGCTCTCCGGGGAGCTTCTAAATGGGTTTCTTGTGAAACGGATTCTAGTGCCTCAATACTTCCTCCCATCTCAATGGCAGAGTTTCCCATCCCCATTTTTGTTTTATATGTATTTTAACATTTTAAAGATTATTATTATTAAGTGAACATAGTTTCAAGTTAGAGCTTTGGGTTTCAATTAAGATGTACTTTTTTGTGTGGAGGGGTGGGGGAATTAGGCATTCACTTTGAAAAACAAAACAATTTGTAGCATTTATTTAAGTGTTAATGTTTCAATCAACTAAATGGAAAACATTCTCATAAAAAAACAATGTGTCATAAGAGAGTAGACCGGTAGGAAGGGGTGGAGTGGAAGAGGTTAATGATGGTATGATTTATGTCCTAATATTACTATCTGGATTGTGTCTTTGGTACTCAATAGTAAGTTTAGGATATTTATTTTATAGACTATAATCACTATAATATCTCACTATAGTTGGAGGGGTCCGGCGCACAATTGCTCCACAATTGCTCAATACTATTTCCATAAGGACTTACAGTATACTGTAAGTATACATATATATATATATATATATATATATATATATATATATATATATATATATATATATATATATATATATATATATATATATATATATATATGTACTAGCCTACTGTGTGTGTGTGTGCTACTACTATATATATATATATATATATATATATATATATATATATATATATATATATATATATATATATATATATATATATATATATACACAGTACCTCCCTTTAGTAAATATTGTAGTTCATATTAGCATACTAAGAAGCCAATAAAGGACATGGCTGGGTCTTTTCAGTATAGTCACAAGAGGGCTTCTTATCTGCAGCTTGAGGGGCTTTGAACGCAGCCCGGCACTCCCTCCACACTCCGCGAGTCACAAGGTCTCCAGCCGTCTGCTCCACTTCCCTCTGTGGGCCAGCAGGGCAGGGCAGGGCAGGGCGTACCTCTCATACTCCACTGCACCAGGCTACTACTGTAACTTCAAGGCTTCCCCGCTGCCTCTCCCCCGTCCTGCGCTTATTCGACCCTTTCGCCCCACGCTTTCCCATTACGGTGTATTAATGCTCAGCCCTCGCCCTCCTCGGTCGCCATGCAGAACAATAACCACCATAAGGAGCATCTCTATAAGATTCTGGTGATAGGCGACCTCGGGGTGGGAAAGACCAGCATCATTAAGCGATACGTCCACCACAACTTCAGCCCCAACTACCGAGCCACTATCGGGGTGGACTTCGCCCTCAAAGTACTCAACTGGGACCAGGAGACGGTGCGCCTGCAGCTGTGGGACATTGCAGGTACTGTATGGAGACAGTCTTAACTTTTACGCACGGCGCCCTTTACCTTTACGCACGAATATTGACCTAAGACTGAGAGTGAAGTAAGCCTTGAAAGTGGACAAAATATTAATAATCTATTTTTGTGTGTGTTTAGTAACGCTTTTAAACTATAGTGTCAACTGTGAACTCAAGCCATTAAGGCTGATGCATGCATTTGTAAAATGCTGTAGTGCCTCCAGATTATTATCTCAGTGCTGGATGAGATTACAGTAATTCGAACATAGCTTTTTTCAAACCTCAGGAATGTAAAATATGTTATTGACCTATACATGCATTAAAACCATAGTCTATTTAATGTAATCATTTTTAAAGTAGCAGCAGAAGAAGATTTGGAAATCCATTCTAGTGCCAGTGCCTGTCGAACAACTGATTATAATGTTGGATCAAAATATACATTTGTACACAAAAATGTGGTTGTTCAAATGAGATCATTAGCCTGCATTAGCCTGTATGCTTGCAGGTGTGGGCCTACTGCCTTACCAGCTCAATGGGCACATGACAAGGGGCTATATGAATCTATTTTTCACTGCATTTGTCACAACTGTTACACATGACTGTTTAGGTTACAGGCTGGGCTTTCCAAATGATGAATGACATTTTTTACCAGACTTAAGGTTGTTCAAATGGAAACTATTTGAGTTGATCCTTCAGGGAGGGTAAGGGCCCAGGAAACAAAACACTGTTGATTTTTGATTTCATTGCCAGACTCTGGAGTCCACTCATTACTTACACACATAGTTTCATAGGCGGATTATGACATGATGGGGGCCCCTGGGCCTGGACACATGGAGGGCCCCCCTCACAGCACACAAACACATGAATTAAGGCCAGAATAAGAACTAAGACAGTGATACTCACCTTGCGGCCCGGGGGCCAGATGCGGCCCGCAACAGGGTGTCGAGTGGCCCCCCTGGCCATTTTCTAATTCACAATGAATCTAATATTGAATAAAGTTTGACTGAGCTTTAGCTAAATTGTCAAATACCGCCCCCTCCTTGCCGCCCAGACACTTATATGTAGGCCTACTTAACTAACTATCCTGTGTGTACAAAGTTGACCAACTGCCTGATCAGTTGGTCTGAGATGTTTGGTTGATTTTCTTTTTGGAGAGATCCTTTATTGATTTGTTTGGGACAGGGTTTACTGGCCCCTGGCCTCCGGCCATTTTACAAAAGTGACCCCCTGGCAAAGCAAGTTGAGTATCCCTGCACTAAGACATACATTCACCTGACTCTCAACAGGATTTACAGCACAGCCACCTGAACACTCAAAGCCAACAGCACAAACACAAGAAATACATTCACTTGTATCTCCATAAAGGCAACAAAATTTACTTTTTTGTCCATCAGTCGCTAGTGAATGTTCAAATTTTACCAGCCGCTCAATAGATTACCATTGTTCTGTTGGACGGTGAGTGAAGCAAATCTACCAGCATGTGGCTGGTGGCTGTGCTAATTTTGGACCCTGTCTCAGTAAAACAGGATTTACAGCAGCTACACTCAATTAAAGCCAAAAGCACAATAACCCTCTAATTGTTCATAAACCTATGGAACATTTGGTTAAAAAAAAACAAAGGGTCGGGGCCCTATAAAGGATAATTTGGTCCCAGGCCTGGGCACAGTTGGTCCTGTGAAGAGGCTCTGGGTTATGGGCCTGGGGCCGGTAGGCCCCTGGGCCTGGCCCCGGCCCCGGTAGGCCCCTGGGCCTGGCCCCGGTAGGCCCCTGGGCCTGGGCCCAGTAGGCCCGTTCGGTAATACATCCCTGCATAGTTTGAGGTTAGGGATGAAGACATGGTGGTCCAGAAAAGGTATATCTGATGGTTTTTAGTGTTGGACGAGTGGGAAATATTGACAAAAGTGAAACCCAGAGTTGTCATAACCTTCTTTTTTTCAGGGAGCGTTGAGATGGAAGATTAGGGTGAGGGCTAGTGTTCCACATGTGCATCAGCTGACGTGTCTGCATTATACAGATCAAATCACTTGGCTACGCAGACGCACATTGCATTTTTCTCCTCATTCATATTCTATTCATAAAGGAGGCGTAGGCCAACTTTTTTTTTTTACTGCCACAAAATGAAAAATGTCTCCCGAGTTTATCTCCTGCGCCACAAAAACAACTGGTGCTACACATGTGGACTATAGACCATGATCATTTCATATTTAAGGGTGCAATATTGTGTTGTTATGATGCCTAAACCTGACCTTTGACCTTAAAAACAATTAACAAAGATAGTTATTGCTGCTTTACGTTCCTATAACTCTGTCGGTGAGGTTGGTGCGTCTGTCAAATCTCAAAAATCCCCACTGAGCAGCGATACAGAGATACGATACCTCTATAGGTTTAACAGCTTTAGCTCCCTTGGTAGGGCAGCAGGGTGTCATGCGTGGGTCCCGGATTCTAATCCTATTTGGTTTCACAGAGACAAACAGCTTATCACAAATTACATGCTTGTTTTTTCCATCATGCTTGTTTTTTCCATCATGCTTGACTTTTAATCCTTTTGGCTTGGCAGCCAGCAAAACCAATGTCTTCCTTTATAAGGTTTTGAGCAGATGTCATTCGTCATGAAGTCACATACCCAGTGCACTGTATAGCGCTGTACAGGCGCGGACTGCATAATCGGGCACGTCGGGCAAATGCCCGGTGGCCTGGCCTGGCCTGGCCTGAATTTTTTTTTTTTTTTTTTTTTTTTTTTTGGTGCCCGCAGTCAGGCCACTCACTGAACAGCAGGCCAGGCGCCGCCTACTGGTTTACTAGTGGTTTTATTACTTTATTCAGGGTTAAAGTGGGTGCATCTCATTGTAAAATTGGACTCGGCCCAAATTGTGCTTCAAACGGCCCAAATTGTGCTTCAAACGGCCCAAATTGTGCTTCAAACGGCCCAAATCTGGCTACAAACGACTCAAATTGAGCTTCAAACGGCCCAAATCTGGCTTCAAATGGCCCAAATTGGGCTTCAAACGGCCCAAATTGGGCTTCAAACGGCCCAAATTTTTCGCGTCGGACGCCGGCACGCGCGTCGGCCCGTATCGGCCTGGCCTGCTTGGTATCTAATGCCCGGCCTGAATTATGATCCCAGTCCGCCCCTGGCGCTGTAGGTGCAGGGAGAAATCTACAGCAAATTGACAGCTCACTTCAGCTCCACCTATAGATCAAAGTTGCTTCCATTCCATCTAGCTGTCTGAATGTAGTGCGAGATCCAAGACAAGCGCTCAAACAAGATTTTATTTCTACTCGATAGTTATGAAATAACAGTAATTAAATAAAAGCCGAGTTCGTGAGCAATAGCTAAACAAAATGGTTGCCAAGTGACACAAGCACTACGAGTGGTAACTTTTAATACGAGTTTTTAAATTGTACGGTCTTTATGTATTGGGTGTTTGACAACGACTGTGCCCGCATCTAGTCAGAAATGAGCACAACTATACATTTGTCAAGCTCTTTCTAATCAAATAGAAAATGCCTGGGGATTTGTATTATTTGTTCTTGGAAAGACTGAATGTTTCAGTTGTCTTTTGGAGAGCAGAAATGGCTGATAGTGCAGGCTTAGACTGGGCTAGCGTGGGGTAATGCTATGAAGCTAGAGGGGCACAGCGGTCTGCTCTCACATGAGTGTCGGCTGAGCTTCAGAAGGATCCTCTGACCTGCTGCTCCCTCCCCTCCCGTGCATCCTTCCCACCGAGCGCAGGCGGTCATGTGTCTCCAGCCCATGTGAGGGAGATTTGAGGCCCAAGCTCCTGTAGAAAGCTTTGATTGTCAACGAAGGATGGAGAAAACCCACCATACATGTAGGTTCTGTACTGTAGTGTAGTGTGGGCTATGCTATAGGTCTGTACTGTAGTGTAGGCTATGCTATAGGTCTGTACTGTAGTGTAGGCTATGCTATAGGTCTGTACTGTAGTGTAGGCTATGATATAGGTCTGTACTGTAGTGTGGGCTATGCTATAGGTCTGTACTGTAGTGTAGGCTATGATATAGGTCTGTACTGTAGTGTGGGCTATGCTATAGGTCTGTACTGTAGTGTAGGATATGCTATAGGTCTGTACTGTAGTGTGGGCTATGCTATAGGTCTGTACTGTAGCGTGGGCTATGCTATAGGTCTGTACTGTAGGCTATGCAGCTATAGGTCTGTAGTGTAGGCTATGCTATAGGTCTGTAGTGTAGGCTGTGGTATAGGTCTGTACTGTAGTGTAGGCTATGCTATAGGTCTGTAGTGTAGGCTATGCTATAGGTCTGTAGCGTGGGCTATGCTATAGGTCTGTACTGTAGTGTAGGCTATGCTATAGGTCTGTAGTGTAGGCTATGCTATAGGTCTGTAGCGTGGGCTATGCTATAGGTCTGTACTGTAGTGTAGGCTATGCTATAGGTCTGTACTGTAGTGTGGGCTATGCTATAGGTCTGTACTGTAGTGTGGGCTGTGGTATAGGTCTGTAGATTGGGGGGGGGGGGGTAGGTCTGCATAATTCAGCCATGAGCTTTATCCATTACACTTCATATGGGTGCTCCATTTGGTTTGAATCAGACAGCCTGTGTGTGTGTGTGTGTGTGTGTGTGTGTGTGTGTGTGTGTGTGTGCGTGTGCGTGCGTGCGTGCGTGCGTGCGTGTGTGTGTGTGTGTGTGTGTGTGTGTGCGTGTGTGTGTGTGTGTGTGAATTGGCTGTTGTAAGTAAGCTAATGAAGAATCTGGCTTAAAGGTTTCGACAGAAATAATTGTGTTAGAGGAAGTTAGGGCATGTAGGAGGCGCATCCAATCAATACCCTGTGGTTTTTCCACTTGACTTTACTCCTTCATTGCACACGGGTTGGTTGTGAACGTGACGATGGACTCAAGTTTTCCCAGCATGCTTCAGATAGAATAAATCACTGCATGTTCCTGTGAGCTCAACAAGACAAATGGAAACTTCAGACCATTCTATTTTTGACCACCATCCCTCTCTGGCCTGGGCTCCAGGGGTGAAAGGGCTAGTCGCTGGGGCCGTACCAAGATGATGTTGGAGTGGGGGTGGGTGCGAGGTCAGTTAGGGGCTTATGGAAGATATTGCACCCTCAATGTGAATCGTGTTCACCTTTCAAATATCACATGGATGCATGGACTTTACTTGGATTTATGTGACCCCTCACAAGGTTTGCCCCTGACAACAAGGTTTGCCCCTAACAAGGTTTGCCCCTGACAACAAGGTTTGCCCCTGACAACAAGGTTTGCCCCTAACAAGGTGTGCCCCTGACAACAAGGTTTGCCCCTGACAAGGTTTGCCCCTGATAACAAGGTTTGCCCCTGACAAGGTTTGCCCCTGATAACAAGGTTTGCCCCTGACAAGGTTTGCCCCTGACAACAAGGTTTGCCCCTGACAACAAGGTTTGCCCCTGACAACAAGGTTTGCCCCTGACAAGGTTTGCCCCTGATAACAAGGTTTGCCCCTGACAAGGTTTGCCCCTGACAACAAGGTTTGCCCCTGACAACAAGGTTTGCCCCTGACAAGGTTTGCCCCTGACAACAAGGTTTGCCCCTAACAAGGTTTGCCCCTGACAACAAGGTTTGCCCCTAACAAGGTGTGCCCCTGACAACAAGGTTTGCCCCTGACAACAAGGTTTGCCCCTGACAACAAGGTTTGCCACTGACAAGGTTTGCCCCTGACAACAAGGTTTGCCCCTGACAACAAGGTTTGCCCCTGACAAGGTTTGCCCCTGACAACAAGGTTTGCCCCTGACAAGGTTTGCCCCTGACAACAAGGTTTGCCCCTGACAAGGTTTGCCCCTGACAACAAGGTTTGCCCCTGACAACAAGGTTTGCCCCTGACAACAAGGTTTGCCCCTGACAAGGTTTGCCCCTGACAACAAGGTTTGCCCCTCACAAGGTTTGCCCCTGACAAGGTTTGCCCCTGACAACAAGGTTTGCCCCTCACAAGGTTTGCCCCTAACAAGGTGTGCCCCTGACAACAAGGTTTGCCCCTGACAACAAGGTTTGCCCCTGACAAGGTTTGCCCCTGACAACAAGGTTTGCCCCTAACAAGGTTTGCCCCTGACAACAAGGTTTGCCCCTGACAACAAGGTTTGCCCCTGACAACAAGGTTTGCCCCTGACAAGGTTTGCCCCTGACAACAAGGTTTGCCCCTAACAAGGTGTGCCCCTGACAACAAGGTTTGCCCCTAACAAGGTTTGCCCCTGACAACAAGGTTTGCCCCTGACAACAAGGTTTGCCCCTAACAAGGTGTGCCCCTGACAACAAGGTTTGCCCCTGACAACAAGGTTTGCCCCTAACAAGGTTTGCCCCTGACAACAAGGTTTGCCCCTGACAACAAGGTTTGCCCCTGACAACAAGGTTTGCCCCTGACAACAAGGTTTGCCCCTAACAAGGTTTGCCCCTGACAACGAGGTTTGCCCCTGACAAGGTTTGCCCCTGACAACAAGGTTTGCCCCTCACAAGGTTTGCCCCTGACAAGGTTTGCCCCTAACAACAAGGTTTGCCCCTGACAAGGTTTGCCCCTGACAACAAGGTTTGCCCCTGACAACAAGGTTTGCCCCTGACAAGGTTTGCCCCTGACAAGGTTTGCCCCTGACAACAAGGTTTGCCCCTCACAAGGTTTGCCCCTGACAAGGTTTGCCCCTGACAACAAGGTTTGCCCCTCACAAGGTTTGCCCCTGACAAGGTTTGCCCCTGACAACAAGGTTTGCCCCTGACAAGGTTTGCCCCTGACAAGGTTTGCCCCTGACAACAAGGTTTGCCCCTCACAAGGTTTGCCCCTGACAAGGTTTGCCCCTGACAACAAGGTTTGCCCCTGACAACAAGGTTTGCCCCTGACAACAAGGTTTGCCCCTGACAAGGTTTGCCCCTGACAACAAGGTTTGCCCCTGACAACAAGGTTTGCCCCTGACAACAAGGTTTGCCCCTAACAACAAGGTTTGCCCCTGACAACAAGGTTTGCCCCTGACAACAAGGTTTGCCCCTGACAAGGTTTGCCCCTGACAACAAGGTTTGCCCCTGACAACAAGGTTTGCCCCTGACAACAAGGTTTGCCCCTGACAAGGTTTGCCCCTGACAACAAGGTTTGCCCCTAACAAGGTGTGCCCCTGACAACAAGGTGTGCCCCTGACAACAAGGTTTGCCCCTGACAACAAGGTTTGCCCCTGATAACAAGGTTTGCCCCTGACAACAAGGTTTGCCCCTGACAAGGTTTGCCCCTGACAACAAGGTTTGCCCCTGACAACAAGGTTTGCCCCTAACAAGGTGTGCCCCTGACAACAAGGTGTGCCCCTGACAACAAGGTTTGCCCCTGACAACAAGGTTTACCCCTGATAACAAGGTTTGCCCCTGACAACAAGGTTTGCCCCTGATAACAAGGTTTGCCCCTGACAACAAGGTTTGCCCCTGACAACAAGGTTTGCCCCTAACAAGGTGTGCCCCTGACAACAAGGTTTGCCCCTGACAACAAGGTTTGCCCCTGATAACAAGGTTTGCCCCTGACAACAAGGTTTGCCCCTGACAACAAGGTTTGCCCCTGACAACAAGGTTTGCCCCTAACAAGGTGTGCCCCTGACAACAAGGTGTGCCCCTGACAACAAGGTTTGCCCCTGACAACAAGGTTTGCCCCTAACAAGGTTTGCCCCTGACAACAAGGTTTGCCCCTGACAACAAGGTGTGCCCCTGACAACAAGGTTTGCCCCTGACAACAAGGTGTGCCCCTGACAACAAGGTTTGCCCCTGACAACAAGGTTTGCCCCTGACAACAAGGTTTGCCCCTGACAACAAGGTGTGCCCCTGACAACAAGGTTTGCCCCTGACAACAAGGTTTGCCCCTGACAACAAGGTGTGCCCCTGACAACAAGGTTTGCCCCTGACAACAAGGTTTGCCCCTGACAACAAGGTTTGCCCCTGACAACAAGGTTTGCCCCTGACAACAAGGTTTGCCCCTAACAAGGTGTGCCCCTGACAACAAGGTTTGCCCCCGGGACAGCACTGTATACAGACATACGGTATGATACGGACAGAATATGTCCTTAGACAGAAGGGTGGGATCACAGTTAGCCCATGTCCAGTGGGTGGATTCTATTCCCATTTAACAGGTGGAATGATGTAAGTCGCCATTTTGCCCTTTCATAACTTGGTCTAGCATGCGTTTGGCACGGCAGGGGCAGCAAGGCAGTGTAGTGAGAGGGGAGGCCATCCTTCAACAACACCGGGGTCAAGACCTGTTTCAGCAGGCATCTACCCTGCTGATGTGTCCTTGAGCAAGACACACACACACACACACACACACACACACACACACACACACACACACACACACACACACACACACACACACACACACACACACACACACACACACACACACACACACACACACACACACACACACACACACACACACACACACACACACACACACACACACTCGTTCCCAGCTGTTCTGTAGCTGCTGTCTGGTCTCCCTGCAGGAAAGCAAGCTAAAAGAGAACTTCCCCTAATATGAACTTCACCTCACTCTCAGATCTGCCCTTGGCCACCACACCAATTGCCTTTTAGTGATTGTGTACAGTACTATACAGCCTACAGGTGAGGACCACTCGAGGTTTTGGGATTTTGAAGTGAGGAGTTTTTGACTGTTCTGCAGTTTGGAAAGGGCCGGTGTTGGGAATTCTTCCAGTTCCGAGTATTTTCTTACTATTATTTAATGTATTTTATTATGAAGTTACCAGTGGAAGTTCAAAAGAGGTTTTATTTTGAAATGTCCAACTCTGTGCTCTCTGACCAGGGCCCTGTAGTGGTCAATTATCTGACATGACCAGTTTTCAGGGATCAAATCCCCAACAGTCAGTGAGTGTAGTCAATGTAGTCCTCAAAAAGTCAAGTAGCCTGGTACTGATGGTGTTCTCACTCGAGTTATGGATGGGAAAATCAGTCTGGATAGTTCTAACATTCCAACTGGGCTTATCAAATTCATTTTACCCTCAGGAATTTTTACCCGATTACTACCCGACAGTCATCAGTCGTCAGTCGCTGTTCCTTTCACACTAAACCAGGAGAATCCGACAAACTCAGTCTCACACCAGCTCGCACAACATCTATGAGTCATTCAGGTTCAATGTCAGATTTATTAAGTCAGAGTTATTAAGTTTACAGCTATCTCAAATATTATTTCGGGTTTCAATAGAAAATAAAATTATCTTAATAAAAGTCTCAGATTTGCATAGCTACTTCCCCCCCCCCCCGATTTATTATCCCATTTTTATCCCCCATTAGTGCTAATTTAATTTATTTATCCTGGTTGCTGCTCCACCCTCTGCCGATCTGGGGAGAGCTGAGACTGGCTCCATGCTTCCTCCGAGACATGGGCAGTTAGCCAGCCGCTTCTTTTCACCTGACAGGGGAAGCTTCACCGGTAGGACATAGCATGTGGGAGGTTCACGCTATTCCAACCAGTTCCCCTCCCTCCGAACAGGCGCCCTTAACGACCAGAGGAGGAACCACATTAGCAACCAGGATATTGGATGTTTTGGTGAAGGGGGTTCCTATATGAAGGAAACCCCCGGGAGGCACGGGGAGAACATGCAAACTCCACACAGAAAGGCCCTTTTGACGACCCCACCCGGGCGGTGGGCACTCGAGGACATGCGGACGGGCACGCATTCCTTCAGCGTTCACAACGTCCCAGGTGGGAATCGAACCCAGGACCTTCAAGCTGTGAGGCGACAGCGCTTACCACTGCACCAACGTACCCCCCAGATTTGCATAGCTACTTAAATGCTTTTTAAATTAGATTTTCAGTTGTGGGACAGCAGTTTGTACCAGTTTATGACTTCCTCCGTCAGACCACTTGCCTGTTTGTAGCGTGCTGCAGACAGCAGACATCACCCATGTCTGTCTGTCTGCCTCACTACGCTCTGCTCTGCCGACACAACCAGATATTTAGCAGGCTAGATATGTGTGGGACCTCTGCAATCTCAGAGACTCTGGGTTCCCAGAAGGGGACCTCTGTGACTCATCGGCGAGCACAGTTTACGTCAAGCGAGCGCTGATTTGCGAGCGCCTGTCTGAACTAAGCATTAGGGGATTGACAAAAGCCACAACACAAAGTGTGTATGTCTCTGCACACTGCTACCAACTAATCATCCTTTGTGTGTCTCCTAGGCCAGGAGAGGTTTGGCAACATGACCCGTGTGTACTACCGCGAGGCCATGGGCGCCTTCATCGTGTTCGACGTCACCAGACCCGCCTCCTTTGAGGCCGTCACCAAATGGAAGGAGGACTTGGATTCCAAACTGACACTTGGCAACGGGAACCGCGTGGCCACCGTGCTTTTGGCGAATAAATGTGACCAAGGTGGCGACGTGCTGACCAACAATGGAATAAAGATGGAGCAGTTCTGCCAGGAGAACGGCTTCGTGGGATGGTACGAGACGTCCGCTAAGGTGAGAGAGAGAGGGGACACGCACGCACACACACACACGCACGCACGCACCCACGCACCCACGCACGCACGCACGCACGCACGCACGCACGCACGCACGCACACACACACACACACACACACACACACACACACACACACACACACACACACACACACACACACAATACCTTGATTCGTCTGAGATGTTCATAATGAACAGAGCAATTAGTAGCGAAGAGAGCAAGAGTCAAAATGTTGCTAACTAACTTTCTTTCGCCACAGGGTGATGAGCTGATGTTAAATTGACTGAAGTTATTTCTGCAGATTGATATGATATAGGATGGTCCTCCGTGCATACCAACAGTCTGATATACCTAGCAGTGGTCTGTTAATAACAGCCCGCAGCAGAATGCAGTGATTGACCAATCAGAATCGAGTATTCAACAAAGCCGTCTAATAAGTATGTAGTAATGTATGGCATATGACATGTATATGATGGTATGTAAAGCCCTCTGAGACTTGACTGTGATACAGCACTATATATAAACAAGACTAGTAGTAGGGAGACCAGACCACCCTTCAACTACAGCAGTGGTTCTCAAAGTAGGGTCCGGGGGCTCCCAGGGGTCCTCCTTCCACCCATAAGTAACATACAACGACAGATTGTACGACTATTTTGGTCATGGGTTTCATACACTATCTGGAATAAAACATCTAAAAACAAAAATCGTATGAAAAAGTTTGAGAACCACTGAACGTACTGAGGTGTCAAACCTGAAACATATCTTCCCTGATGAAGTGTCCTTCAGCAAGACTTGAATCCCTCCCAGCTGTCCTGTAGCTCACCCTGCACTCTGATGTCTCTGTGCAGTGAAATCCCTGCTTTATTCAATAAAGTATCACCTTATGATTAAAGGAACACTTTTTTTGTTTTTCAACCAGCTTTGTATCATTACAACATCAGTAATATATCAGAACACTGTAAACAGTTTTGCAGTCATTCATTTAGTTTGACAGTTATTGAGAGTTGACTTGAGTTAAGGTGTGGACCAGTGATGTCATTTGTACACTTGTACATCACAAATGAACAGGTCCACTCTCAACTTAGAAGTGCACTCGGAGAGTGCATACCTCCGCCAAGGTCAATACTCCAGTCTGGTATGATATGCAAATTTTGTGAGTCGGATCAGAACCCTGAACCCACCCACATCCCCCCAGCGACTCCCCCTACCCACCCCTCGAATCCCGACTTTCTTCGACCTTCCTATCCTTAACTACGGCCGTTTTCCCCTAGCCCTGCCCCCTTTCCTGACCACGCCCCCTCACACCACCCAGATACACCTAGCCACTAACAAACAAACAAACAAACAAACAAACAAACAGACAAACGCCATTGAAAACATAACCTCCTCGGCGGAGGTAATAACTGCCAAACTAAATGAAGTACCTCAAAACTGTTTCCAGTTTTCTGACATGCTACTGATGTTGCAATGATACAAAGCTGGTTGAAAAATCGGCGGAGTGCTCCTTTAAGCACAACAGAAAGAAATGCACACAAACACACTTATACACGTGCACACATACAGAATATTAAAAAACAAAATGCATTGAGGCATACACAAGTACTCACAGTAGGCAGGAAGATATCCATGCAAACACAGAAGCGTGCACAACAGCATACATGCTCATCATGCAGATAGCAGGTATGTAGATATACACTGTCATGCGTGCAGACATACATAAAGGAACGCTCACACTTCAAAGTCTGCACATGGACACACATCATCAAGTCCAATTCATTTATGAAGTACTCATAATAACAAGTTCCACACAAAGAGCCTGAGTCGTGCCGCGCGAGTGTTCTTTTTTTATGCACGCCCAACTCCGCCGCCTCCAACCCTGGATGCTCACTTGAAGCGATGAATATGTAAATGAAGGCATAACAACCTTCCCAATGTGCCTTGAATCCATTTGTATATCATTTTACTTAGCCTCCCTCTACAACGAATATGTCCCATTGGCCCTGCGGTTATTTAGTATCTTGCTTCAGTGAAATTGGATTTAAATCAATTTCACAATTTGACACACCAACAAGATGCGTCCCAGTATTGATGTTCTGAAGGTTTTGTCGTCAAAATAGGTGCACCACAGGGGCGCATTCAGGGTGTGAAGAAGTAATTGACATTTGCTGATCTCTAACAGGCTATCAGTTATGAGCAGCATTTTGCAACATGAATAGGACCTGGATCATTGAGCTGTGCTGCGTATTTGCAGAGCCAGGTCGCCTCAGCGGTCACGGCTCCCGTGCTGAGTAAACGCCACTCTTTCCATCTTGGCATCAGATGCTGCAGACAGACAGACAGCTGGAATCATCTCAGTCCACTGTCTCCCACTGCCTGGCACAGCTCTTCATGCTACCAGCAGAGGCACCAAACAATATCTTTGGCAGACGCCCATGTTCAAAGATGCACCATCAAGAGCAGATTCTATCATGTTGCTTTCCAAATGTCATCCCTACAGTCGACTCTAGTATGCATGTGACCGTCAGAGTCAGTTATGGGGCGGGGAATAGTTTACTGTTGTTTATGTGCAAAAATGCAACATATCTTACATTATTTCAGATTTTGTAAAGTATCTTTTCTATAGACCTTATTCGATTGACGTCACTCACGTACGGGCACGCCCACCGCCGCCATGTTCTCGACATAGCGCTGCAGCTCTTAAGTGACAACCTATGTAAGAGCAGCGTTTATAGGAAGCTAGCCGCCGTTAGCGTTACCTGTATCGTTCCAATTGTGTTCGGATGGTGACCTGCGTTAGGCATGGCTGTAGTAATGACAGCAATAAAGTCCCCGTGGTTTGTTTCGATCTCTACCGTCCACAGACGTGAAGGGAGCGAGACTGAGCATACGTCAGCAGCACAGGAGAGGTGTGGATAGTTGGGAGAGACAGGTGAAACTTTCTGACAGCTCCTCACAGCAAAGTCTGTTCACCTCGTTTTTTCTTTTGTTTATTATTACAGGCATTAACGGCAGCATACAAACAACTCTGGGGTTTTTATTGCTGTCATCACTATCGCTATTTTGTAATCGAACAGAAACGACAATAAGGCCGTTACTATAGTTGTCAGCTGCAGGACGGTATGTCAACAATATGGCGCCGTCCGGGGTTAGCGAATAAGGTCTATTCTTCTAGATATATATATTTTACGCCCAAAATACGGAAGATAAACCTCATGCATACATGAATGTATGACCTGATGGGCTTCTGAGTGTGAGGTCAACTGAGGACTCACCCATGCACACTAACACACCAACACAAGCCCTGAGTATAGCATCTAATAGGGATCAGGAATTTCACAGCTGGCTGGTGACTGAGGGAGCAAAACCAGGGCGCCGACCAGAGGAGGCGGTGGTGCAGCGGGTGAGACTCATGCCCCACCGGCTTCCCACCCGCAGACACGGCCAATTTGGTCTGTGGGAGCGCCTGACCAGGCCAGGACCGGGACTGCCGGGGATTACATTGATTGTGTATTTATTTGTGTGTTAGCAGTGTGTGGTTGGTTTGGCATGCTGCAGACAGCACCATGTCACACCCTGCTGAACACACTGATAAAATACCTCATGAATATTCAATATTCTACTGCTACTGCTGAACATCACAGATTGGGAAAGTGTGTGTGTGTGTGTGTGTGTGTGTGTGTGTGTGTGTGTGTGTGCGTGTGTGTGTGTCTGCGTCATCAATATATGAGGACAGCGACATCACTGCTGATTCTCTCCTCATGTGAACCTTCACTTTTAACGCCCTGGGTGGTTTCCCCAGTGGAGCTCCGCACTGAGTCTGTCCCAGCTCCGCTCTAGTTCTTGTCACTGTTAGTCAGAATTCAGATCTCTCATTTATTTTCGTATAAAGTCTTGCAGCTGCACATGAGGTGGGGCTTCCCAAAATACTGTATCATAGAGAGCAGCAGGAACGAGTCCGGAAATCATTGATGCTAACACTCCTGGTTCTTCACTGTTTTCGCCTATGGGATTTTTGAATGGGTTTTTGGCGCGATGCTTCTAATAAGGTCTGTGGGCAACGCAAGCTTAATCAAACGCGAACCAGTGTTTAGTAATATCATCTTCACACATGAGGACTACTTTTATGAGTTTTGAAGCTTTTACGTGCCGTTAAAAGGGCGGCTAGCTAGCAAGCGGCTAAATGAGACTACACTGTTGAGTCGACGGGGATATTATACGTCAATAACGTCATCACTTCAAAGGACGAACACGGAAATTCTCTTTCCCTCACCTGGTTCAGAACCAGGTGAAGACCCGGGTGAAGAACCAGGAAGTCTTCCGCGTTCTGACTACAAAAATACATCATCCCTGCGGCTCTCTATTGATGTTCCTAATTCAGACAGAAGTTTTTCCTAGGTGTTCGATATTTGGAAGAGCCCACAACCCTTTTCAATGTCCTGATGGGTATTAACTTTAGATATTCATTTGGTGTATTCAAGTATTTAATGATTAATTAATACTAATTAAAATCTTATGAGACTGGAGTCCACTGGAGGCATGCAGGAAGATAATGTAGTGGCACTGTGAATCGAGCAAAATGCACTTCATACAATTTCTGTTTTATTTCATCAGCCAAAAGTCAAAAAAAGTGTGTTCAGTAATGATTGTTTGTTTATTTATTCAGTGAAGCCAGCCTATAGCCTAAATTGGGATGTTGAATTTTCCTGGATATAGAAATGTAGAACCTAACACATCTAACTCGATTTCAAGAGGATCAGTCTTTCCATGAAAATAGATCTATCAAATTGAAAGCAGATGAAATACAGTTATAAAGTAAAATGATGCATCCTGGAAGTTGCAAATGTGTTAATATTCCTATGACTTTTGCATGAATCAAAAAGATTGGTTGGTACTTTGTCCATCTATTCAGTTTAGTAATGTTGGTTTAGTTCACTCACCTCCTCCCACATGTTTTTCATTGATCCGCCCCCCTCTCTCTCTTTTCAGGAAAATATCAACATCGACGAAGCGGCCAACTGCTTGGTGAAGCACATCATCACCAGTGAGAACGACATGCTCCAATCAGAAGCCACCGACACCATCTCCCCCCAATTAGAGAAGGGCAAAGGCGGGACGTGCTCCTCCTGCTACAGATCCCAGTAACAGCTCGTGGCAATCAGATGTCCTTTTTTTCTATCTTATTTCATGCAAAAGTGTGTGTGTGTGTGTGTGTGTGTGTGTGTGTGTGTGTGTATGTGTGTGTGTGTGTGTGTGTGTGTGTGTGTGTGTGTGTGAGTGTGTGAGATAAAACTTAATTTTGAGGGACAGAGAGAGAGAGGGACCAGCTCAAGGGATGGATGAGAGAGAGACAGATGGACAGAGAGAGAGCGAGAGAGAGAGAGAGAGAGAGAGAAAGATGGGGGCAGCTGTATGTGCTTGTCAGAGCCAAGGTCACCCTCAAGGCGACTTGGAGCCTTGATTCTACCACTTCAGTAACCATGGAGACACAGTTAATACACGCACGCACGCACACACACACACACACACACACACACACACACACACACACACACACACACACACATGCATGCACGCACACACACACACACACACACACACACACACACACACACACACACAGACTGCAGCGCATCAGTGTCCGTAGTAAAACTCAAGGGAGTTTATCTCTATTTCCAAACCAACTCACTCCCAACTCACTCCCAACTCGTCAAAAACTGATGTTCGGTCAGGAAACCTTTCCCTCACTTTAGAACAGAGAGGTTCCTCCTCCCGTCATCTTTGGCCCCGGGCTGAAGTGGAGCCTCGTGCTGGGGTGGAGCCTCCGGCTGGGGTGGAGCCTCGTGCTGGGGTGGAGCCTCGTGCTGGGGTGGAGCCTCCGGCTGGGGTGGAGCCTCGTGCTGGGGTGGAGCCTCCGGCTGGGGTGGAGCCTCGTGCTGGGGTGGAGCCTCGTGCTGGGGTGGAGCCTCGTGCTGGGGTGGAGCCTCCGGCTGGGGTGGAGCCTCGTGCTGGGGTGGAGCCTCCGGCTGGGGTGGAGCCTCGTGCTGGGGTGGAGCCTCCGGCTGGGGTGGAGCCTCGGGCTGGGGTGGAGCCTCGGGCCGGGGCGGAGCCCCGGGCAGGGGTGGAGCCCTGGGCTGGGGCGGAGCCCCGGGCAGGGGTGGAGCCCCGGACAGGGGTGGAGCCTCGGGCAGGGGTGGAGCCCCAGACTGGTGTGACCACCGACTTGGCCCAGTAGTGAGTTGCGGAGCCGTGCCTCGCGGCTACTGGCCCGCTCCGGCCCGGTAACATCTCGCGGGAGTCATGGCTCGACTCGCTGGTTAAACTCGAGCTGAAATGAAGAATGACTTTTTAACGTGGTGATAGAGTGTACCTATTTCACAATGTATGCCAAACAAAAAACAAAAACAAAAAAATTTATTTGGTTTTTCACATCAAAAGTCAACCATCCTGTCCTCATTCATTATGGAATCTACAGTGTGCAAATGTCAACCCAATTTGATATGAGATGGCAGCTCTCTTTAGGAAAACTTGGTTGGGGTTAGGGATTATGGTTTAGGTTGGGATATATTTCTCGCGACGAGAAAGTTACATGTCAGTAATCCTACGCTACGCCCACCCTTTCTCATAGTGCGACTTTGACCTACATAAACAGACTGTTTATGACCTCTGATGGCGACCCCTAGTGGTCGCCTCGCACACAGCGTGGATGTCTGATGGGACAGGTTGTGAGGTAGCATTTCCATTTAGTTTGAGACCAACTTTATGGTGCCGACATAAAGAAAGAAAATCAAATAAACATTTTTTTTTTTTTTTTTTTAGAGCTAGTGATGAAAATCCAACTAGTCCATGAAAGTCGAAAAGGCAAATTTTCGCCTTTCATGACCTAGTTTGATTTTCATCACTAGCTCTAAAATACATAAAATAAAAACAATTGTTTATTTGATTTCTTTTCTTTTTCTTCTCCCCAGCTATCAGCTCTTTGATAAGGTGGTGTCACTTTTGTAACCTACCTCATCATGAAATGACCAAGCTGCATATGATTGAGTATATAGAAATTATACCATTGTCTTTTCCCACCAGCTACTGAAGCGCCTCAGGGCTAAGGGCAGCCGCCATTCTACCAATATCCATTTTACGTGACTCGTACTCGCCTTGTTGATTTCTCACAGCAGGGGGCGACCTTTCACCTCGGGAAGTGACAGCAAAGGTCTCTGACCCGAAAGGCAGTTTTTGACAGGTTGGGAGTGAGAACACCATTTCTCCTCTCTCCCTCTCTCTCTGTCCCTTTTTTCCCCTCATCTTTTTTCTAATCAGTTTATTTACATCTTTCTCTTCCCTCACTCATTTTATTTCTCTTTTAGCCTCGGTTGATCTCTTCCTGTTGTTTCCTCCTCATCCCTCCATCTTGTTTGTTTTGTGTCATTTGGGATCAATCGGCAGACAAAAAACAAAGATCTCATTCTAGTCTGATAATCCATCCAACATAATTCCCTCTCAGTCCTACAGTGTTGTGTTACATTCCTACTGTAGCTATGGTTGCAATAGACCAAATCAGCGGGATGTTTACTTTTACTTCCGGGTACCCCTGAGGTCCACACATTATAATGGCGGTGGACGGCACAAACTGACGTGTTGAAGAGAAAAACAGACAAAGAAGACAAAAATGGTTCGTCCGTGTTGTGTTGTTGTTTAATATCATTCATAACAACACTTTCACTAACGTTAGTGGAGACCAGACTAGCTAATTTACCTGTTGGACCAGACCAGAGTAGACTTGAAGCTAAATTAAATTAACGTGGCGTCAGTAGCTCTGTCTGTAACGTTAACGAGTCTGCAAAAAAACAGCGAGTTTGACAGACAAACAAACGTTATTAGCTAGCTAACACTACATAAAACAAACACAGAAGAAAGGCTAGATACGTCGGACAAGCATGTTTACCAACCGTTTAACCATTTAAATTGAAAGTAGTCGGCCGAAAACAACGAGAGGGTTTGACAGCATTTATTTGGCAACACGCACATTTAAACCTGCCGCCTTCCCCAAGTGGTACCCGGAATTAAATTTGTTTACATGGTGACGTCACGGTGATTTGGTCTATAGATCTGGCTTCTTTGTATTCCACATGGTCATTCTTTATGTCACTGTTATTTTGCAGAGGGGCCAGTCTTTTCCTTGTCTTTCCTTGTGTACGTCTGGCTCCATTATTGTATGTTCTTAATGTATAGCAGATTATAATGATGTAATTAAAGTGGCTTTTATCACGCAAACCATTTTATTTAATGTCTCCAATAGATATGTTCACTATATATTTTATTCACAAGTGCACGTAACTGTATGACTGCCTTACTTTGCATGATTTAGACAGAATGGATAGAACACCCAA
The DNA here is from genome assembly GCF_964638095.1 of Poromitra crassiceps. Taxonomy (NCBI): domain Eukaryota; kingdom Metazoa; phylum Chordata; class Actinopteri; order Beryciformes; family Melamphaidae; genus Poromitra; species Poromitra crassiceps. The sequence goes on along the minus strand of NC_139642.1, from coordinate 55,183,979 downwards.
GTCAATATTCTGTGTAGACCTGAATCAACTCAATCATTTCCATGGCAACATACTCAAAATTCTGTGACAAACATCAAAGTCCACCATGGTAAAACAAGGTCATCAAATCTATCCATTTTAATTCTATGGTTTTGTATATCAACCTCCAATGTTTTACACCATTGTTCATAATTTGTAATATTTGTAATTATGGGATGAATGCATATATATATACACACATGTACATATTATATATTTAACCAGATTATAGAACTAAACATGTATCCAGTGGTAGACATTTTAATGTGAATAAACCATATAGCTTTCCCACCTGATTGACTGTTTTGTCAGTCTATTTGTGCCTGAATGTTAAGAAATGAAGTATAAATGAGTCTTACATGTGTAGAAACCAGGGGCTTGTGCTTATCAACATTATAATAAAGCTATTTCACTGCCATACAGTAGACTCAATTCACAGCTACTAAATTGATTTGTATTGATTTGTATTAGCTGCACATTTTAACACCACAAGTGACAACTGACTCCTCTCAATGAAGGCCGCAGTCTAGCATCAATATAGTTTTTGTGTATTTTATTTCTAAACCCTAACCTGTACACTCTTAGAAGAAGTGGTTCTATATGGAACCTTTAAGGGTTCTATAGCTTGGTACGTATTTGGAACCCTCAAATGGTTCTATGTAGAAACATTTCAGATGGTTCATTTAAAAGAACCCTTGGGGTTCTATCTATAATCATTTGGGGGTTCTATATAACCACTGTTTAAAACATTATAGAACCATTTTGGGGTTCTATATAACCACTTTTTAAACAATATAGAACCATTTGGGGTTCTATATAGAACCACTTTTAAAAAATAGAACCCTTTGGCGTCCACCAATCAGTCGACACCTTAAGAAGAAGAAGGGTTCTTTGAATGATTCTTTGTTGCCTTACAGAAATTGTATAGAAACTTTTTAGACATGGAGTTCTTCGGTAAATGATATAGAACCTTAAGTTTTAGTTTATAGAACCCTAATGAACCTTACTTTCTAAGAGTGTATAACATCAGGGCTGTCTGGGTAGTGTAGAGGTAAAAGCGCTCACCTATCACCACGGAGAGCTGGGTTCAATCCTGGTAGTGGTAGCCTATCCTGCCTGTGAAACTCCTCACTGTCAGTTGAAAAGAAGTGGCTGGCAACTTCCCATGTATTGGAGGAAGCATGTGCTAGTCTACAACTCTCCCCAGATTGGCAGAGGGGGTGGAGCAATGGCCGGGACAGCAGGGGAAATTGGCCAATTACAATGGAGTACCGCAGGAATGCGTACGGAAGTAGCACTTTGGTTCGTAAGGGGAAAAGTGAATGGGGTTTTAGAATGGAGATTTTCGTTAAATGCAAATGTTTATGCCTTATGGCAGGACTGGTAATTTTATGACTTTTGAAGGGTAAATGTTTTTTTTTAACGTGATTTTCAGAAAACATTTAAAAACTCATAAAAGTGGTCCTCCTTTGTGAAGATTATCCTGTTGAACACAACTGAACACTCCCAGCTTTTGTTAACCACAGACCTTATTTCATGCATCTAACCGAAATACATAATATATATAGGCTAAGGCTGGATTCAAGATATATTTGATTATAGATATATACTGATTTCTTTCTTTTATCCTTTGCATGGATATAACTTGTCCAAATTTGAACTGAGGTCCATGGAGAAAGTATAGGCATGCACTGAAGAAGAAGACGACAACGACGACAACGACGACGAAGAAGAAAAAGAAGAAGAAGAAGAAGAAGAAGAAGAAGAAGAAGAAGAAGAAGAAGAAAGATGCTATGGCCAAGGTCCTTGGTAGGTTGTTTGTGGCATATGAAGCAACGCCATCTAGCGTCCCTTTGGAGCTACTGTCTCCTAATCTTTCCTGTCTAAGGCCCAATCCCAATTCTTTTCTTAACCCTCAATCTTAACCCTCAAGCTCAACCCTCAATCTTAGTAGCCCTCAAAACTAAGTGTTAAGGGCTATCTTGCGACTTTAAAATGGGACAGCCCTTAAAGGCAGATACGTCTTCAGACTGTGGGGGGCAGCAGTATGCCAAAGCTTCGTCCAGTCTGTCAATTCAAAAGGAGAGGAAAAAAGCATCCATACAAATATTTCCTTGATAATATAGATGTAGAAATTACGATAACCATTGTATTAGCTTAGTTTAATGTCATTTTATGGATTTCCGTTTTGGAATCCTAACAACAATTGTTGTTGCTAACTATCGATAGTCAGTAGCCGACTAGCCGTGCTGGTCAAGCCATATTATTATTATTATATTATAACATTGTTAACGTTGTTACGAAATGCCATAATTCTCGGTGGTAATGTCGTTGTTGAGTTGTTTTTATCAAGATACAGCCTACGTGTAATGCAACGCACCACAACACAAGTGGGGCTAGAATGACCGAGGGCTGGCTTGACTGCAGTTAAACACTGCAGTCAAGCCAGCCCTCACGTCGGAAAGCACGGTCATTCTAGCACCCACTCGTTAGCAACAACATTGTTGTTAGGATTCCAAAACGGAAATCCATAAAATGACATTAAACTAAGCTAATACAATGGTTATCGTAATTTTTACATCGCTATTAACAAGGAAATACTTAACTTTGTCGGGCTACTTTTTTCCTCCGTTCGCCGCCATCTTCCATCTGAATGGATCTAGCTGATGACACGCAAGGGATTCTGGGATCGCACTCACCGCCAAGGGTGGTACTGGAAAATCTTAAAACTGAGGGCCGTATCACGCTCAAACTCGACCCTTAACTTAACAAAGTGAGAATCGGGACAGCACTAGCACTTCGCGGGAGTGCGCATTTTTGAGTCTGAGGGTTAAGATTGAGGGTTAAGATAGTAATTGGGATTGGGCCTAACTCTAATGTATCGGCTAGCCAAGTAAAGGCAAAGAAGACAAAAAATAAACATGACATCCTGAGATGAGATGAGATGAGATGAGATAAACTTTATTGCCCCAGGAGGGAAATTTGTCTTGGGCAAAAAGTGCTAGTACCAACATCGGTGTAACAGACACAGTAACAAAAACAAACACGGTCACAGTCACAGCAATGCACTTAAACACAGGAAGAGTACCAGCTAGGCACAAGATTGCACTATTGCAAAGATTGCACATGCCCTCTTGCATAGTGTGTTTAAATCATCCAAACCCATTAATAAGGGAAGAATCCTGTTAGCCAACCTCTTTTATCATCAGTCTGTTTGTGCTTTCATCAGCATCTCTGTTTTCCTTCTGTCTCTGATGCACTCTCTGTCTAATTGGATGCTTCCAAAGAGAGCTTTTGGTGCCTTGTTACTGTGGGGTTTTGCTTCCCGAGAAAAGTCATTGTTTTGCTGAAACTGCTGGATATTGTTTAGAGTTTAGAGTTCAGCAAAACAATTCATTTTCTTTGAGAAGTTTGTTATTGGTGATAATGAGTTGTGAATTTCAGCACTCATGTAAAAGGAGGGCAGGAGCGGGGGAGGTTGTGCACTGTGGAGTTTTCTGCACACCCACACACACACACACACACACACACACACACACACACACACACACACACACACACACACACACACACACACACACACACACACACACACACACACACAGCTTTCACTGTGTACGCCACTGTTATGTATAACTGTCGTCCTCTCGGGCTCGCACGCCCTGCAGCTCGACCGCTGCGTGGCCTCGCATGCGCAGCTCGACCGCTGCGTGGCCTCGCCTGCTCTATTGGCATCCATCCCCCCTGGCTATCTCATCTTGGCCCAGGGCCAACTAGGGCCTCCCTGGCATGGAACTGACGCTTGACCACTGGATCTCGAACTCTGTGCTGTGTTAACTCTAGAAGCCTTGAACAGCCTTGTGCAAACTTTGTTCTTGTGCAAAGCTTGATGGACCGTCTGGTGATTGAGGCTTAAGGGTAGATCCCGATTGGGGGATCCACTGGCCTTCATCACTCCAGCATATAGATGGAGTGATGTCGGTCTCATCCACACCATATTGGTATCCCGCCCTGGGGAGAGCCATGTCGCCCGCCCTCATCCCCATCATGTATTTGGGACCAGTGTCTGCCCCTGTAGCTGTTTCTGTCCCTGCGTGCTCTCCTGGGTGTCATGGAAGTTGAACTCTGTGGACCTGGAGCGTGTGCTACTTATAGCCCTTGCTCGCACACTGCCAATGATGTCACAGATCAATTGTGATGTCATCGGAGATGGTGACTTTCCATTGTGATGGCATCGGTGATGATGTAATTCTTGAGTAGGGCATCATCGGACAAGAACATCACATCTCACATGATGTCACAGACAGCATTGTGAGGTCATCGACGCAGCGATGATGTCATCACCGAAATGTCATCCAGAAACGGCCCCTCTAGGGACCTAGCTGTGCCTGGAGGCCCAGCGTATGCCCGGGTAGCAGCCAGCGAATTGGCATTGGCGCAAAGCTTTTATAACAGAGACTGTGACATCACAATTGCCCGAGTGACCACCACTGATGACATTATCGAGTGCTCGAGAGAAACAGACAGACAGAACCCACTTACTCCCTTAGAAGATGATTGTTAATTATAGGCTATTAAAAGTTGATTGGCCTTCAGGCACTGAGCAATATCAAAACAGTTAAGCCCCAAGAAACCCATTAAAAACCTGTTGGAGAGTTTCAAAAATACATGAACTCTATCTACAATGGGGAATTCAGCAAGGTGTTCTCACATGAAAAACTGCTGTTTGGAGATAAACTATTTTCACCTTAGTGCTACTGAAGTATATAACTAATAAAAGAGTAACACTCTTGCACTAAAACCCTCATATAACACTCATAAAACATATACAATAAATATAAAACACTCAGTGAGAATAGAGGCATTGAGCACAGATGTAGTGCTACTATGTTCGATAAACATTGAGAGAGGTGTGCGAAGTGGAGGCAGGAATACTCTGGCTATGAATTTAACACAACACACTCTAAAAGAGAATCAATACAGGAGCCAGGAGAGACTCAGAATGAATCAAAATAGCACACAACACACTCTAAAAGAGAATCACTACAGGAGCCAGGAGAGACTCAGAATGAATCAAAATAGCACACAACACACTCTAAAAGAGAATCACTACAGGAGCCATCAGAGACTCAGAAAGCCCAGCTCGCGGAGCCCAGCATCGTTGTACCCGGCTACTTACTTACTACTGCTGGTGGTGGACCTGAGGAGGGTCAAGGCTCCGGTGACCCCTGTTTCAATCCACGGGGTCAGTGTGGACATAGTGGAGGATTACAAGTACCTTGGAGTGTACAATGACAATAAACTAGACTGGGCTAAGAACTCTGATGCACTCTACAAGAAGGGACAAAGCCGTCTCTCCTTTCTGAGACGGCTGAGGTCCTTCAACGTCTGCCGGACCATGCAGAGGATGTTCTATGAGTCGGTAGCGGCTAGTGCCTTCCTGTATGCTATTGTGTGCTGGGGCAGCAGGCTGAAGGCAGCGGACGCCAACAGACTCAACAAACTGATCCGTAAGGCCAGGGACATTGTGGGGCTGGATCTGGGCTCTCTGACTGCAGTGTCAGAGAAGAGAACGTTGTCCAGGCTACGCTCCATCATGAGCAATGACTCGCACCCACTCCACGGCGTGCTAGTCAAACACAGGAGTACGTTCAGTGAGAGACTGATTCCACCTAGATGCAATACGGAGAGGCACAGGAAATCATTCCTGCCTGTGGCCATTGGTCTATTTAATGCCTCTCTTAAAAGAGCACCTCGGAGACGCTCAGTCTCCCTGAGACTGAGCCAGCCGATAGGTTAACTGTGCCACGTGTAACGTATAGGGCAAGCCGACTTAACATAAGTCCTGTGTGCAATAAAGATAATTGGCACGCAATGTATACTTACTCTACTTATTTTGCTTACTTTAGACGTATTCTACTTATTTTTGGTTCTATCGCATTTACTACTGTTTATTCTATGCTATGTTGTGTTCTTATTCTGCTTATTTTGCTTACTATCGCATTTACTACTGTTTATTTTATGTTATGTGTGTTCTGTGAGCGAGCTACTGTAACTTGTCCCAATTTCCCCCCGGGGATCATTAAAGTCTTTCTGATTCTGATTCTGATTCTGATTCTGATTCTGATTAGTTGGCGGCTACTAGACTGATGAGTCACAGGGCCATAAAAAAAGAGCATCATATGTGACATGAGTCACATGATTTTAGATGGGTCAAAGTCATATTTCCGGTGTATCTTGCCCATTCTATGGCCAGACGAGTTGTAATATATTGTCATGTCATTGTGTTTTGGTGTCATTAATAAATGAGATTGATTCTGTTATTTTTCTATGATTTTTTGGGGTAGTGCTATTTTACATTGAAGTCAACGGGGAGAGGCTTGTGTGTTCCCCCTAAAAGGGGGCGGGGCCTAATTGCTGATCTGATGTATTACAGCCAGGACAAGGGGTGTGGGCTCCTGTTCCTCTGGTAGCTCATTGGTTTAGCTGATATTGAGCTTCAGGTGATTGTTGTGATTGTGATTTCAGGTGATGTGATGAAGCTCTCCATCAGTCCTCTGTACTTCTATGTAAAATAGTCTCTGAGTGAAGACAGCATCTTTCTCACTGGAAATCACTGGAATCATACATGTCTGTATAGTGATGACTTCTATTTAGAAAACAAACAAACAAACAAAACAATACCTTATATTAAATTCCTTCAAAGTCTTCACATAGCCTAGTCTGGAGCGACATAGATGCAAACTGGAACTTGACTTGTTGTTGTTGAGGCGGTTATTTCTAGTTCATGCACTGTTTTTTTTTACAGTGTCCTCTGTATAGGACAATAAAGTTGACCTTAATCTCATCTTATCACACACATACTCTCGGTACTTCCAGTTGTGAAAAGAATAATTTTGAAAGAGTCTGCAGTCTAACTTTAATGCGTTAATACTTCCTCCTATTTATAGCAAGTATCTATCTCTCTGGCTCACCAAAGTTTGCTATTGAAACCTATCTGTCCCTGGGATGTGTCTTCTGGCCAAGGCCAAGGTGTGTGTGTGTGTGTGTGTGTGTGTGTGTGTGTGTGTGTGTGTGTGTGTGTGTATGAAGGTCCAAATGACTCAATAAACATGCACAGCTATCGAGCTGCTATCGCGCTGCTATCGTGCACTGTTGTGCGCGATGCAGATACACTTCCGGTGGCGTAGCATAAAAAACTGCGAACGCGTGTGTGTGTGAACGCGTAACGAAATTTCTCCAACATTGGCCACACGTGTACACGCTGTAAGTAGCTACGCTACGCATGTTGTTGTCACGCGTGATGTAGTTTGCGCACGTCACAGTGCGTGTGCGCGCGTGACAAAATTGACTATGTTAAGTCACGCAGGCACACACACGTTGCTGCGCGTGTGTCCTTGAATATCGACTTTGATAGGACCCCATAGTGAGTGTGTGTGTGTGTGTGTGTGTCTTTGCGTGTGTGCATGTGTGTGTGTGTGTGTGTGTGTGGCAATAGAATGTTTTCTGGCTCGCCTTGCCTTGGCAGAGAAGAGGGTACTTTGAGTATTGGTCAGCAATGCCCTTCCCCTCTGTGCCAGCTGACTCTCCTCTGTCGGATGTGGACACACACACACACACACACACACACACACACACCCACGCACACATAGACACACACAAGGTCATGTTTCAGTGTGTGGTGTGACCTTGCACTGAGTGTGTTCTAGCCTCGCTCTCAGTTTAGCAATTATGAAGTGTGTAAGTGCCAGTGGGTTTGTGTGTCGGTGTTTGTATGCTTGTTCCTGTGTGTTGATGTCTGTGTGTGTGTGTGTGTGTGTGTGTGTGTGTGTGTGTGTGTGTGTTTTATTTATATGGGTACACATACAAAAGAAACAGCTGTGACCCGCTCTGTGTTGTCAGTCAGCTCTGCCTCACAGCACATATAGCACAGCACACACACTAGCAACAACAAACACAGCAACATGCAGCTCTGATCACACACACCAGCAGAACAAACACAATCATACATATTGCATGGTCAGATACGTGATACAACTTCAAACTGGAAATATAATGTTCATCATGTTCTATATGCAAAAGAAAAACATCGCCTTTATAATCTCCAACCAGTGCTGAATCTCCAAATATATATATATAGATATAATAATAGGAAAATCATAACAAATTTGAAGCAGCTGTTTTCTATAAGTGAATAGTTTAACAATATAAGAGCTGCTTAGCAGACCTGCACTTAAACAAGACTGCAATTGTCTATTACAGCTGTCTGATGAGTCAAGAAATGTTCATAATAATTCATTTAAAACATTTCACAAATGTATTTTTGCAGTTACTTTACTAATCTATCAGAAAGATGTGGAGGTGATTACATGTGTGTGTTCATATAATAATAATAATAATACTTTTTTTTTTACACATTTTACAGAACAGTTATTAAAGCTAGAGAAGAGCACACCCGACTCCTTTGGGTATATAGGGGAGAGAATTATTTTTTAAATAGCAACGTTTTTGGACCAACGTTGCTATGTTACAATTTCAGCTCTGAAATTGTAAAATGGTAATGTAGGTTTCTACAGGGGTGGGCGTGGTTTACGGAGATTTTCAGTTTCTAACCCCTCCCCCTACCCTAACCCTAACCCTAAAATCGTCACCATTTTACAATTTTGGAGCCGAAATTGTAACATAGCAACGTTGGTCCAAAACGTTGCTATGTTACAATTGTCTGTGAGATGGTGTTTTGATAATACTACTAGTACCACTAATAATAATAATGTAATTGGATTGGGCAGAAGTGAAGCAATTGATAAGTGGGCAGAGGGGAGGGAGAGGGGAGGAGCATAGGGGAGGGGGAGGGGCTATACTAAAAGAAGGAATGGAGGATTTCCTGCATGTCATCAAAAGGAGACGGGAGTACAGGGAAGGATGGATGGTGTGAAAGCAGTTGGAAGGCAGAGAATTGGATGGATGATGGATGGATGGATGGAGAGTGGGAGGTTGGCGAGTAGGGAAACGTGGGCGGATGAGAGGGAAGTTGCCACACAGCGTGGGAGTTTGAGGGCATTTTCAAGAGTTGAGTGTGTGTGTGTGTGTGTGTGTGTGTGTGTGTGTGTGTGTGCGCGCGTATGTGTCCCTGTGTATGTGTTGTGTGTGTGTTGTGTGTGTGTGTGTGTGTGTGTGTCTGTGTGTGTGTGGGCGAGTAAGCATGGGATGGAGTGAAGGCTCACGTGGAGGCAGCAGTCGCCATGGCAACAGAGGATGTCGTCTTGTAGGGTACCACAAGAGCTTAGCTGTCCCGGAATCGTACAGACCTCTCCTGTCTCTCTCTCGCTCTGCCTCTCCTTGTATCTTCTGTCTCTCTCTCGCTCTGCCTCTCCTTGTATCTTCTGTCTCTCGGTATCTCTTGGTCTTTCTCTGTCTCATCTGTCCCAATATACCGTCCCTGCACTCTTCTCACTCCTTCGTCTGTCTCCCCTCTCGCCTCTATCTACCTCCCCTCTGCCACCCTGTTTACCCAACTCTTCCTCTTGTCCCATTTCCCTACATTATGATAAATGAGAGCGAGGCTGTAGTAGTGGGAAATTCATTCATTAATTCATTCACTCATTCATTCATTCATTCATTTATTCATTCATTCATTCATTTATTCATTTCCTTTATTTTACCAGGTAGATTCGATTATTGAGAACACATTCCCTTTTACAATAACGACCCTGGATAGCATTCCATGGGGGGGCTGTAACATAACAATCTTTCTCTCTCTCTCTCTCTCTCTCTCTCTCTCACTCACACACACACACACACACACACACACACACACACACACACACACACACACACACACACACACACACACACACACACACACACACATACACACACCATTAATTCACTTGGCTGCTTATTTCAGACAGTCTTGACCTTCCAGCCTTTCTGAAATAGCAGAAGATATCAGCACTAGAGGTGGTTTCAAAGCTACATAAATTATCAACAGTTTTAAAGATGTTGGCAACCCAAAACAGAACATGGATAAAGTATTTGCACTTCATCTCTCTTTCTGATCTGTAAATTGTGTGTATACCTGAAAGCAAAACATGTAAACATGTAGAGATCATGTAGCGATGGGATCACACCTGCCACGATGCCCGCAACATAAAAAAACAATGAGCCAGGGGTGTAAAGTGGGGGATCAATGTGGGGGCCCTGGCCCCCTTACTCTGATCATGCCCATTTTTGAACTTGACCTTCATTCTTATGTCAAACATGTACATTTTCATGACCGCATCTTGCACGTTTTTGACACTATCGCATTTGCAAAACCGTGGGAGGGCCAATATGGGGGTGGGGGGTTGGGGGGACGGGGCTTTCTCTGATCACACCCATTTTCGAACTCGACCTTCATTTTTATCTCAACTACTCACACCTGTAAAGTTTCATGACTGCATCTTGCACGCTATCGTGCTGACAAAATCTGTCCACATACAGCGATACGGACAGACACAGACAGACAGACACACACAGACAGACAGACAGACAGACAGACACAGACAGACAGACAGACAGACAGACAGACAGACATACATACATACATACATACAGACAGACAGACAGACAGACAGACAGACAGACAGACACAGACAGACACAGACAGACAGACAGACAAACAGACACAGACAGACAGGCAGGCAGACAGACAGACAGACAGACAGACAGACAGACAGCAGACAGACAGACAGACAGACAGCAGACCGACAGGCAGACAAACAGACAGACAGACAGACAGGCAGGCAGGCAAACAGACAGACAGACAGACAGACAGACAGACACCATAACATCAGCCGAATGAATGTGTGCAGTGTGTGCACCTCCGTGAGGGAGGAGAAAGGCAGTAAAGAGCATAACCTTGACCCTAGTGTGAGATAAAACCAGTAGCACATGACAACAGCCTGTCATATAGCTCATATTCTACTCTAACACATCACATGTCAGGCCAAGGAGTGTGACCTGCACCAGTCACAACATGCTTTCTCTCCCGTCCAATCTGTACTAACAGTCTCCAGCACCATCCAACCATCCAGATCAGCTGACAGGCTGAGGTTCACTTTAGGATGCTTAGGTTCACGCGCGACCTGAGGAAACATTGGCTGTTGTGGGTCTCTCTAATCTAGCGGGTCCAATCCTTTTCCCACTCATGGCCCACTTGAAAATCTCAAACAGTACGGAGGCCAAAGAATGCGTTCTCTATAATGCACTATTGCACTACTTATTTTAACGGTAGAAGGAGCTGTCCATCAGCACCACAGAAATCAGAAACTAAAAGTGAGGGGCGGTCTGCAAAAGGCTAATTAATGAATAATTGATTACAAATTAAATAACGGTATCATTCAACAATGGAGAAATGCATTCTCATTCATAATAATAATAATAATGATCATTTTTGTCACAAAGATCATACGTTTTTGCTAATTATTTGGCGGCCACACATAGACGTATTTAGGGCTGGACCCGAAGATTCAACTATTCCGATATTTGTTCACTGTATTCGGTTTTCAACTTAGGGATTCAGATATCCTTATTTTTTTCATGTACTTGATAGACTGGCACTAAGTCCCTGGGGAGGTCTGTACCAGTGTGGGCGGTCAGAAAGAGTGGACATCGACTGGAGGAAAGGTTTTGGCAGAGAAGAACAGCGTGACCTCAGTGGACTACAGTATGAAATGTGTGAAGAGCGTAGCCAATTATAGCATGGTTTCTAAATAACTGTCTGCATCGACCAGGTTGGAATTGTCAATGTAGGAGCTGCTGTGGGCAGCACAGGCCCTGAGAGTCAGCAGTCAGTTACATCAGCTGATCCTAAAGCCCAGTTTAGAGCAAAGATTAATAACGAGACCAGTTGAAACTTGCAGCTACTTGTAACCAGACCAGCTGCCACTTGACAATCTGAATTACTGGCGACGCCATCAGCCGGCTGGAGTGGAGATGAGACGGGCCAGTTTACACCTCTGCAACTTGTCCCTGCAACGTTCTAAAAGGGTTTTGTCTCGCTGTGAATCATCGGTGTAAACTGGGCTTAAGGTGTGCAGAGACAGTAGCCTGCTAAGATGCCCCACGCCACGGCCACAAGAGGCGATGAGAGGATGAATTGATATACTGGAAGCTACTCACAAGATGTTATTCATCAGGAAATTATATCCATGAAAATAAAATATAATCTTAGGAACTATGTAATGGTGCTAGTTTCATTCCATTTTTATTGGAATGATTCCAAAGAGTATGATTTTTTTTTGCTCCAAAAGATTTCACGCTTTTATTTTGAAGAGCAAGTCACCAATTCCCTGCTCTTCCTGTGTGTGCAAATGCAATCGCTGCCAACAGGGCCTATAGGAACAGGCGCTACAGTAATAGCATTTATGGCGATCGTACACCTGCCGTGTTGACGCTTTCCTACAGCCCCGCCCTCAAATGACTCACACACAGGTTCTGCTCTGGGAGACAGAGATCCGATCTCAATGAGGATACCGAGAGCCCATTAAAAATACCAGGTGTAAACGCAAAGGCAAGATCGCTTTCATACAGGTCACATCTTAATACCAGGTGGGGTGGTTCTCTCTCTGTCTCGGTCTCTCGCTCCCTCCCTCCCTCATGCACGCACACACGCACGCACACGCGCACGCACGCACGCACGCACACACACACACACACACACACACACACACACACACACACACACACACACACACACACACACACACACACACACACAGGCAATGTGATTTATAGCTGTATTAGAGACCACCTGTACCCCCGAGAGGGAGAAAGAAGGAGAACCATGGACAAACATGCAGGCCCACCTGAGGCCTCACACCACAATCATCTGTCCACATCTGAGGAACGGAGGGGGAGAAGAGAAGACGGGATGGGAAGAGGGATACAAGATCAAAGAGGATTTGGATTAAGAAAGGTGGAGAGGAGACAGCGTGCAATGACAGCATGCCAGCGCCAGCCTCTCTACACATCTGTCTGCTCATCCCCATGGGGGGACCGCAATAGCGGACGCAACAGGAAGCCCTGTGCACCCTGCACCTCTCCACACAGAAACATCTGTCTCCACACGGACCACATGTCTCAAAACAGCAGCCCTCTCCTCCTCCGTCTCCATCCGCCCAGCCTGCTCTCATGTCTTTCTCCTTCTCTCTTCAGCTTGCATGTCTTTGATTGGGTGCCAGGTGCTGACAAGGGCACAGTGTATCTCTGGTGTTGTCCTTTACATACGCACATACACACACGCACACACGCAAGCACGCGCACGCACACATGCACTCACATGCACACGCGCACACACACACACACACACACACACACACACACACACACACACACACACACACACACACACACACACACACACACACACACACATGAGAAAGAGACACACTGTCATGAAATTGGAAGCCTAAATATGCCCACGGTTGTCATAAAAATAAAAGAATAATCACTTTACCAGAGCGAGGCTATAAATTCAATATAGCGTATGACAAAGGCAGTACTCATGTTGTGAGTTTGAGATGCATAAGAGTAAAGCTGCGTTCACACCGACCTATTAAAGTTTTTCGCTGGCATCGAGTTTACATACAAAGTCAATGCAAACGAGCGATTGAGCGTATATTCGCCCGGGAGAAAAATCGCTGGGCGTCCGAGCGACAGAGACAGAGCGATAGGGAGAAAATACGCTCGTCGCCCCAGCATGTGTTGAGCATTGGCGAGTAAGCCCGTGTTGATCTCATTTCAATCCCCACCAGCAAGAATATAAATGATAAGGGACAATTCAGACCAAACCACTTTAAACATTAGTTATTGGTGATGAACTTTGTGTGTGACGTGACGTGTAGTTTTCTTATTCGTGGACAACCGACCAAATGAAGTGAAATCACGACATGTTTCCAGCTCAGCTACAATGAAATATGATAGCATCAAATTTTCCACGCACAAGGTACCGGGGCGTGTGACCGCCAACGCACAAGGTCCCGGGGCGCGTTACCTCTAACGCACAAGGTACCGGGGCGCGTTACCTCTAACGCACAAGGGGATATAGAATGAGTTGGGAGTGAGAAGGGGCTG
>NC_139642.1:55159846-55167346 GCF_964638095.1 Poromitra crassiceps | reverse complement strand
AGATGTGGAGGGAGGGGAAAGAAGAGGAGATGGGGGGGGGGGGGGGGGGGGAGAGAGAAAGTGTAAGAAGAAGATAGGGGAAGGGGGAGGGGCAAGGTGGAAGTAGAATAAGGAAGAACATGGGGATTACAATTGTGGATGGAGACCATGTGGGGAAATCAAGGCTGGTGCCATTGTTTTCTTTCCAGATGTCCATTATAGAGTATGGAGTGCAACAGGAGGAGGCATGGAAAAGAACAGGAGAGAACAGATAGGATGAGGGGAAAAGAAGGAGGAGGAGGAGGAGGAGGAGGAGGAGGAGGAGGAGGAGGAGGAGGAGGAGGAGGAGGAGGAGGAGGAGGAGCTGCAGGGAAAAATGAAGGATGACAAAAGATACGGGTGGAAGAGAATAAGGAGAGCAGAACTGCTTAGTCACCGATTACTGACTGTAGATGTAGCCATTAGTCCATTTCAAGCATACATTTATGGGTGTTTAGGTGTGTGTGCGTGTGTGTGTGTGTGTGTGTGTGTGTGTGTGTGTGCGTGCGTGCATGCGTGGCGTGCATGTTTGTTTGTGTGTGTGTGCATGCGTGTGTGGCGTGCGTGCGTGTCCCTGTGGCGTGCATGTTTGTGTGCGTGCGTGTGTGGTGTGCGTGTGTGTCCGTGTGGCGTGCATGTCTGAATATGTATGTGTGCTCATGTTGTGTGCATGGTCGCATGTCTAATGTGGATTTTCTTGACGTTTTGTCATATTGACATTAAGGCCTTGTCTTGTCCTCTAAATGAGCCATTGATTTTACACACGGCCTGTCTGGCCAGCTGTTACACGGACTCAAGTAAGACTGATCACCTGCCTCTGCAGCCTGCATGCACTGCTTCAAACGTGGCTTCGTCTATTCCAATTATTTCTCTTGGACTCAGCTTTGTGGTTTCAATCACCATAAATCCCCAAATGGAGAAAATCGGCGATCAACTGAGTTTGATTGCTTCTGCCTGCTCTGCTGGAAGACTCGTCCCATTCATTTGAATTATTCCACGACCCTGCTGGCACAGCGGAGGAAAGCAGAATGTGTCTGGTCCAAGAGGCAAACAGACTCCAGCATGGATCAGTAAGGCCTGACCACAGCTCATGAATTATATTAATCATAATATGCATAGAAAGCCTACTTCCCCATGAATCAGCATTATATACCCACAGAAGAAATACAGAGGTTTACACAAAAAGTCACTGACTGAATATCACTTGTGGAGGTATATGTAATCTGAGTTTGTGAAATGGCAGACCCCTTCAATCTCCTTCTCTACCCTCCATCATCCCTTCACTTTTCCCTGGCTTCAGTGAAACTCAACCCTTCAGTCCTACTTAAAAACAAAAAACAAAAAAAACTAATTTATAATAAAAAAGGAAAATAAATCTCTCAGTTAGCAAGACTTGCTTAGTAATATGACCCTAAAATTCGCCTTGATTCGGCCAGAGAGGAAGGTGAGCTAAAATCTTTGCTATATATACTAGGATGAAACTGGCGACGACTGATGTCATAACTGACGTCATACATCATAACTGATGTCATACTTGACTGACGTCACGGGCTGATCAGATATAAAGAATATGGAATATGGAGGTCGGTCTACGTGGGTTGACCACGTCTGCGACCCGACCACACTTCTACCACTCTTTTTTCTTTCAATATTTTATTAAAAAAAAAATCTTAAAACACAAAGAAACACTTCTCCCCCTCTTATAGGACAACCTAACTGCTGTTAACAGCCCACTGCAATACTTCAATTCTCAATTCTTGCTACCTCCTGCTTAACTCCCATTTACAATTGCACTATGTTGTGTTATTTATTACCAAGATTTGTTTGATATTGTTTGGATGACTCTGGTTATTGTGAGATTAGACGATGAATGCAATACATTAGTGTTTTGCTCAGCACATTTTGAAAGTGCAAGAAATCACGGACGAAGGGACTGTTTTAAATAGACCAGCAGCAGCACTTCATGTGTCTGCTCTCCCTCTCTTTGCCTGTTTCTGTCTGTATTTATATTCTTCTTTTCTCTCTGTGCCTTTGTTTTTGTTTGTTACTCTGTGTGTGTGTGTGTGTGTGTGTGTGTGTGTGTGCGCACACACACACACACACACACACACACACACACGCACGCACGCACGCACGCACACACACACACACACACACACACACACACACGCATGCACGATGCACGCGTGCACACACACACACACACACACACACACGCACACAGACACACACACACACACACACACACACACACACACACACACACACACACACACAATTAATTTCCATCTCAGTGTGACAGCGGTGCAGCTGTGTGCTGGAACAGTTCTAATAAGCAAGATGCAGTGAGCCCAGGAGCACAGGCTTTAGCTAATGGTCTCATTGCTATTCAGATGGCCGATATATACTTTCAAACTGTCAGGATATACAAAGTCTCTGATATATACTTTCAAACTGTCAGGATATACAAAGTCTCTGATATATACTTTCAAACTGTCAGGCTATACAACGTCTCTGATATATACATTCAAACTGTCAGGATATACAAAGTCTCTGATATATACTTTCAAACTGTCAGGATATACAACGTCTCTGATATATACTTTCAAACTGTCAGGCTATACAATATGGAGGACCAGAAGAGTCGCTTGAAATGTAATGAAATGTTTCCTTAATCATTATCTAATTGTACATTTAAAAAGAGTCATTTCAAAACGAATTCGCAAAGGAAGGATTAATCCATCAATAAATAGTTCAATTTGAAAATGGATTTTCAAAATCACCTATTAAACAGTCAATTTAAAAATGGAATTACGAATACATCTTTTAATTGAGCATTTAAAAGGTCAATTCCTTATTCCTATTTGAAATCGCATTTTGGAATTGCTTTTCAAATTGGCATTTGAAATTGGGATTTGAAATTGCATTTTGAAATGCCATTTAGCCATTGCACGACTCTTTTGGCCTTGGCCTGGCAAAACTGTGCAAAACAATGCAAATTAGACATGTATTTGAAATCCAATTTGAAGGACCAGAAGAGTCATTTGGAATGTAATGAAGTGTTTCCTTAATCATTATCTAATTGTACATTTAAAAAGAGTCATTTCAAAACGAATTCACAAATGAAGTATTAATCCATCAATAAATAGTTCAATTTGAAAATGGATTTTCAAAATCACCTATTAAACAGTCAATTTAAAAATGGAATTACGAGTACATCTTTTAATTGGCCATTTAAAAGGTCAATTCCTTATTCCTATTTGAAATTGCAATTTGAAAATGGATTTGAAAATGGAACTTCAAATTGCGATTTGAAAATGGATTTGAAAATGCAATTTCAAATCCATTTTCAAATCGCAACTCGAAATCCCAATTTCAAATGCCATTTCACTTCCAATGACTCTCCTGGTCCTTGTCTGTGCAAACTGTGCAAATCAATGCAAATGAGCTATGTAACAAGGTCTCTGATTGGATAGAGCTTGTTGTGTATGGCCCACCCATTCAGTTGACCAGACAAAGGATTTGCAAGGCAGCCATCTTTTTGCAGTGTACTGTGAGCAGCACAGCACAGCCTCTCGCCACCAAGGCATGACCACAGCCAGCCGGCAGAGCCCGGGCAGAGCCAGCAGCTTACTCCCTCCTCCACTCTTCAACTCTTGCAACAATGTCCAACATTTCACGGATACTCAGGGAACTTGCAGGTGAAATGGAGCGCAGACGGCCGCCAGATCATCCTCCACTTGCGCCGGTGGAGACGCCTTCTACCTCGGCCATCTACAGCATGGACAATAGGCACCCTGTTGACGGTAGGTTTAATGGCGCTCGATGTAACTAGCCCCGCTAGGAGCAACATAACGTTACAATGCTTAGATGTATTTGACTGGAGTACTTTTTTTGTGGGGTTATGTTAGTTGTGGAAATATTCATGTGAAGTTCTAGCAGTTACTACGTTAGACGTTGGTTAAGTTGATGTTCCCATATCCCGCGCACGGTCACAGATTCGGGCCTAGTTAGCAGAAACCCACACACACTCGGCTTCATTGCCTTGCGGGGCTCGGAGCTGAGTTAGCAACGTTCATCTGTAGCTGCAGTGCCATTGATTTGAGGCGGCCAAACAAAAGAATCGCTAAACAACATCAGCAGAGCGGTAGCCACCTGGACAGGTTAGTCATTGGAAGTGCGCAAACATGTTTAGCGTAGTTCTGCAACAGCTAATCTAGTTAGCTAGCGTTAGCTTGCTATAGCTTTATGTGTAGCCACTCTCTATGGGGGTAAACTTGTTGATTAGATTGGGATTATCCTAATGATGTGGTTCAGCAACAAACTTGCGAGTTAAGGCTAATTTTATATTCCATTTCCATATGAAAATAAATGCGTCCGTTTCAAACGGTGTAATCGTCACTGCCCACATACTTCATGCATCTTTGGTGTCATTAGGCATTAAGAGGACAGAGATAAATACGAACGAAATGAACGCAGAGTGTTGTCTTTAGTGTAGAGTATTGTAACGTGTCAGGAAATATACTGAGGCGCTCTAACTTGAAAGGAATGTTTAGCCTGTTTAAGTGATCATATACACAACTAATCAATGCTGATACCATATGCTAATAGATAAAGATGATGATGATAGAGTAGGCTAAATGCTTTGAATTCCTTAGATATGGCTATACAGGGTTCTAAGTAGCCTTGTACCAAGACGCTGATTACATTACACTACATCAGCGTCTTGGATACTTGTCCCCTTTTCCGGTCGGCGGTTTTGGTTTTCCCTGATTTACGTGTCCATAAACGTTCAAATCCAACATGTAATGTACTCACCCTCAAAGCCACAGATGTTAGGAAGCTCTACGGAAGCGTCGCCGGGTCTTTGTATATTCCTTATTGTTCAATAAACGTGCATTTTATCCCAGATGTCCGACTTTTTCTCCTCACTTCTTCTTTGTCCCGCAATGAATGAGTGCACCGGCTGTCTACTGCGCCACAGCGCCTCTATAGCGGTTGGGAGGTGTATTGCACATTGGTTATATGTGTATATATCCACATAACATAACAATAAGGAATATACAAAGACCCGGCGACGCTTCCGTAGAGCTTCCTAACATCTGTGGCTTTGAGGGTGAGTACATTACATGTTGGATTTGAACGTTTATGGACACGTAAATCAGGGAAAACCAAAACCGCAGACCGGAAAAGGGGACAAGTATCCAAGACGCTGATGTAGTGTAATGTAATCAGCGTCTTGGTACAAGGCTACTTAGAACCCTGTATAGCCATATCTAAGGAATTCAAAGCATTTAGCCTACTCTATCATCATCATCTTTATCTATTAGCATATGGTATCAGCATTGATTAGTTGTTTATATGATCACTTAAACAGGCTAAACATTCCTTTCAAGTTAGAGCGCCTCAGTATATTTCCTGACACGTTACAATACTCTACAATAAAGACAACACTCTGCGTTCATTTCGTTCGTATTTATCTCTGTCCTCTTAATGCCTAATGACACCAAAGACGCATGGAAGTATGTGGGCAGTGACGATTACAATGTTTGAAACGGACGCATTTATTTTCATATGGAAATGGAATATAAAATTAGCCTTAACTCGCAAGTCTGTTGCTGAACCACATCATTAGGATAATCCCAATCTAATCAACAAGTTTACCCCCATAGAGAGTGGCTACACATAAAGCTATAGCAAGCTAATGCTAGCTAACTAGATTAGCTGTTGCAGAACTACGCTAAACATGTTTGCGCACTTCCAATGACTAACCTGTCCAGGTGGCTACCGCTCTGCTGATGTTGGTTAGCGATTCTTTTGTTTGGCCGCCTCAAATCAATGGCACCGCAGCTACAGATGAACGTTGCTAACTCAGCTCCGAGCCCCGCAAGGCAATGAAGCCGAGTGTGTGTGGGTTTCTGCTAACTAGGCCCGAATCTGTGACCGTGCGCGGGATATGGGAACATCAACTTAACCAACGTCTAACGTAGTAACTGCTAGAACTTCACATGAATATTTCCACAACTAACATAACCCCACAAAAAAGTACTCCAGTCAAATACATCTAAGCATTGTAACGTTATGTTGCTCCTAGCGGGGCTAGTTACATCGAGCGCCATTAAACCTACCGTCAACAGGGTGCCTATTGTCCATGCTGTAGATGGCCGAGGTAGAAGGCGTCTCCACCGGCGCAAGTGGAGGATGATCTGGCGGCCGTCTGCGCTCCATTTCACCTGCAAGTTCCCTGAGTATCCGTGAAATGTCGGACATTGTTGCAAGAGTTGAAGAGTGGAGGAGGGAGTAAGCTGCTGGCTCTGCCCGGGCTCTGCCGGCTGGCTGTGGTCATGCCTTGGTGGCGAGAGGCTGTGCTGTGCTGCTCACAGTACACTGCAAAAAGATGGCTGCCTTGCAAATCCTTTGTCTGGTCAACTGAATGGGTGGGCCATACACAACAAGCTCTATCCAATCAGAGACCTTGTTACATAGCTCATTTGCATTGATTTGCACAGTTTGCACAGACAAGGACCAGGAGAGTCATTGGAAGTGAAATGGCATTTGAAATTGGGATTTCGAGTTGCGATTTGAAAATGGATTTGAAATTGCATTTTCAAATCCATTTTCAAATCGCAATTTGAAGTTCCATTTTCAAATCCATTTTCAAATTGCAATTTCAAATAGGAATAAGGAATTGACCTTTTAAATGGCCAATTAAAAGATGTACTCATAATTCCATTTTTAAATTGACTGTTTAATAGGTGATTTTGAAAATCCATTTTCAAATTGAACTATTTATTGATGGATTAATACTTAATTTGTGAATTCGTTTTGAAATGACTCTTTTTAAATGTACAATTAGATAATGATTAAGGAAACACTTCATTACATTCCAAATGACTCTTCTGGTCCTTCAAATTGGATTTCAAATACATGTCTAATTTGCATTGTTTTGCACAGTTTTGCCAGGCCAAGGCCAAAAGAGTCGTGCAATGGCTAAATGGCATTTCAAAATGCAATTTCAAATCCCAATTTCAAATGCCAATTTGAAAAGCAATTCCAAAATGCGATTTCAAATAGGAATAAGGAATTGACCTTTTAAATGCTCAATTAAAAGATGTATTCGTAATTCCATTTTTAAATTGACTGTTTAATAGGTGATTTTGAAAATCCATTTTCAAATTGAACTATTTATTGATGGATTAATCCTTCATTTGCGAATTCGTTTTGAAATGACTCTTTTTAAATGTACAATTAGATAATGATTAAGGAAACATTTCATTACATTTCAAGCGACTCTTCTGGTCCTCCATAATACAAAGTATCTGATATATACTTTCAAACTGTCAGGATATACAACGTCTCTGATATATACTTTCAAACTGTCAGGCTATACAAAGTATCTGATATATACTTTCAAACTGTCAGGATATACAAAGTCTCTGATATATACTTTCAAACTGTCAGGATATACAAAGTCTCTGATAT
>NC_139642.1:55154846-55157346 GCF_964638095.1 Poromitra crassiceps | reverse complement strand
TCTCTCTCTCTCTCTCTCTCTCTCTCTCTCCCTCTCTCTCTCCCTCTCTCTCTCTCTCTCTCTCTCTCTCTCTCTGTCCACTCTTGATCAAGTGCAAAGGTGTCAGTGTTCTCCTTGGGGAGGCATGACTGATGAAACTGTAATGACCGTACACAACAGCAGGTGTCATTTCACCATCAACACAGCAGTGGGCAGAGTTGATGTCGGCAGATGGAGTGTGTTGTTGATGCAGGAGAAAGGATCTGCAGAAAGCCTCTTTTCTCCCAGCAGGAAGTGTTGGGAGAGAGGCAGGAAGCAGGAAGCAGGGAAGACTCTTCCTGCATTGGACTCTTGGAAATCTAATCCGAATCCAATGCAAAAGCCCTTGCTTTTGAACATGCCATGGGAATGCCCTGAGCATGCGTCTGGGACTCTGCTGGAGAACCTTTCCTCCATGAGATGTTTAGTCATGACCACTATCATCCCAATGACCAGTGTTGGACCAGGGTTACAACCCATGTTCAACCCCTTCTTTTGTCAATTCACACAGGTTAACACAGGTTAATCCCTGGTCATGGCAATTCAGATACAGGACGGTGGATATGCATAACAATTAGGATAATAGGCTATATAGCATAACAGCAATGCGGGTGGAGCCATTCACACTAAATTAAAGGGATACACCACTTTTTTTGGAAGTTTAGCTCATGTGCCACATCCCCCCCACATTAACTAAAGTAATAGCCTGTTTTGAAAATGCAAGGAGTAGAAAGTACAGATATTTGTGTTAAAATGTAGGGAGTAAAAGTCAAAAGTTGGCAGAAAAATAAACTCATTAAAGTACAGATACCTGAAAAATCTACTTAAGTACAGTAGGCCTAATGAAGTATTTGTACTTAGTTACTTCCCATCTGTGGTGCGTTCATGTTCGAGCACACAAAGGATGTCCAAACTACAATCATCACCTTGAAATGACCCCAGTACAGTTCATACTGAATATAGGAGAAACAAGATAACAAGTCTCAATGACAAAGCCCTTTGGTCTGGACTCTGGACACAGAGTGACATCTAGTGGAGACAGAGTAACAATGTATTCAATGGTTTAACTGCAGTAGTAGTATGATGACACATAATTTATGTAAATTAATTATAGTTTTGTTTTTTGTTTAAATCCAGTGAAATTAATGAGCTATGCTATTTGATTCAGTGAATGGACAGTATATGGTAATATTACTTTGTGAAGGATACAGGACTTTGGATGACTGACATAAAAATCCTATAAAGCCTATAAAGACAGGGTTTATTGTTACTTTCTAGAAAGGCCTACCACTACTAATTAACACATTGATATCTGGCAATTTGTTAGACTGGATCGCAAATCAACCAGACTATTAGTAAGCTGTTCCTTATGTAAAACTTTCCTTTTAATGCAAGATAAACATCCTTTTGAATAATCTATATAATCCATATAATTATCATAATCCATTTAATTATCCATGTAATAAAATCCAAATAATTATCCATATAATATTTCCAACATTTCTTCAACATATTTTAAAGCTCCATTCCAGTATTGTTGGGGCATCAGATCATAGCCTACTTCCTGAGATTGTTAGAGTAATATTCACTGATTTTATTTCCAGATTAGAAAATTTCACATTTGTAGCTGTCTCACCCGTCAGTACCGTGGTACCTTCAGGGACCACAATACAATGAAAACATAAACCTATGGCTGCACCATTACATCACATGGGGAAAGATCTGGGTGTGTTGTGGATCATTTATACTCATTCCCTGTAATTCAACATGAAATGTTTGGTATTTTTGGAAACCTTGGGATCTCGACTAGAATTTAAAATGAAGTTCTGTAGCTTTCAACAAAGCTTGGCCCTGAAAATGCGTTTGTAAGGCCGACATCCTGAATCCTTTGTTTCACAACCGCATGTTTGTAGAACTCCCGCTTTCAACTTGAATAAATCTCCAGTCTCTCTTGGCTGGACTTTTGGCTTCCAGTCCTCATATGGCAACTTGTTAGTTTATTTGGCTCAAGGACTGGGATTTCAAAATCCCCGTAGCTCTGAATTTGTTCATAGGCCAAGATAACTACGTCACCCAGAATCCCCCAGTGGTGGCCATTACTCCAACCTATCCATATACAGAAAGGACCCAGAGCAGTATGGGAAAACGATTTCAACACTGCTGAGAGGGAACAGCTGCAGCATTCTGCTGTCGGTGGATGGCAGATCTCTCTCTCTCTCTCTCTCTCTCTCTCTCTCTCTCTCTCTCTCTCTCTCTCTCTCTCTCTCTCTCTCTCTCTCTCTCTCTCTCTCTCTCTCTCTCTCTCTCTCTCTCTCTCTCTCTCTCTCTCTCTCTCTCCCTCTCTCTCTCTCTCCCTCTCACTCCCCCCATATTTCTCTCATTTCAATATCCTTTTCTCCCTCACAGCACCCCCCATACTCTCTCTCTCTCTCTCTCACACACACGCGCGCGCACACACACACACACACACACACACACACAC
>NC_139642.1:55144846-55152346 GCF_964638095.1 Poromitra crassiceps | reverse complement strand
GACCGAATTTTCATTTTTGGGTGAACTTATTCTTTAAATGCTGATTAGTTGAGCAGTATTACAGATCTACCTGAGGTGAGCAAACACGCCTTGGATCAGGTGTGCAACAGTAAAGATGAGATAAAACCTTGCAGCAGGACTGGATTGGGAAACAGTGCACTAGACCTGCTGGGCTATCAGACTCAACCTCCTTTTCTTCTGATCTGCAGAACAGATTTTTCCAGATGTAAATTATATTGTAATATCACTATTTATTCCAAATGCAAACGCGCAAACATGTACACACACGCCCACATGTTGAAAACCAAAAAGTTTTTATTCATCGTCTTCTGATACAAAAGTGTTTATTTAAATAACAAACATGTTTTAAAAATGTGTCACGTTTTTTTTACAAAGATAAATTAGCAATTTTCTTATAATACATTGATGACATCATCAAGACACTGGGTTCTCTTTACAGAACAGAAAAGCATGTCATGGAGCTAGAGGCTAATGGCATGGGCTACAATCATATTGCCAACTGTAGGAACACAGTCTCGACCCCAAAGGGTCAAATCAGTGTTGGTGAATTGACCCCAGCAGCACTGATTCATATCCGGGCTTCCCAAAAGCATTTCAGAATATGATCTTTGTTCCCCAGTGGTTCTCAACCTTTTGAAGACCACGGCACACATCTCAGTAACATTTCAAGGCACGACTACTCAGTGATTTGTCAGAAATGTCACCTGAAGCCAAGTGTGACAGCCAGGCACGAAGGAGTTAAGGTCATTCAAACAGGAGGGTGGTGGAGGAGGGAGGAGGGAGGGGATCTCAGGTCAGTTTCATTCGTTTAATTCAACGTAACGTTTGTTTGACTTTGGGAATGGGAAATGTAATCAGTGTGCTAAGGCTGAGAAACACCGGTCAAGACCATTTCAGAGTTCATAATATTCACAAAGGTATCTTTGCCAAATTGATTTACAAGGCAACAACGATACTATTACATTGTACATGTTTTGCAGCCCAAACCTGTCAACCTGTCTTTTCTGTTCCATTCGAAATATGTAGCTAAAAAAAAACACGCGCCTGTGACAGGCGTTGTGAGGCACTATCCGGTTCAAAAGCACACACACACTGGAGGCCATTGGCCAACGCCTTGAATGACTCCAGCTCTGGTACATGTACGTAAGATGCCCAGGAGCAAATCTTGTTGTGAAGACAAGACGAGGACTAAAAAAGGTAACATGACACACAGCCCAGGTACGATGATACATACTCAAAGACGAGCTTTGCTAAATAGATTGTCTGGCAAATACACACGGGAGCAGTTGCAAAATTCGGTGAACTGAGCTGTACGTTGAGTACGTGAATAGAATATTGTAACTTAGTAAAGCTTATATAAAATAAGCAGTCAAGCCGGTCACAACATTCAAATGATAGGAGATAACTGTGTAATACTGTCACCGACTTCAACAATGACACAAAATGCAATGCTATAGAATTGATTAACGGATCTCTCGTCTCAATCTTCCATTCAGAACACAGATTCTATTTGATTGTCGGGGGAAAGCTGAGATCGTGCCACTGTAGACACAGTTAGAATCAAATAGCAGGTCGCCATGAGACAGCTACTGTATAAAAACTGACAGGTAGACAAATACAAACATGCAGGACGAACAGGAGGACAGACAGGCACACAGAGAGACAGACAAGACAGACAAAGACGCAGATGGACTAAATAAAACAGAACATTCTGTACTAAGGAGGCTACCTAGTAGGCTGCCTCTGTCAATTGGTAATTAAAATGTTTCCTTGTCTGCAGTTCAGTATCTATAAAATCCTATTACATTTTGACCTGCACCAGTTAACCAGGTCAAGTTCATTGTACACTGGCTGTACTTGGCAAGATAAAGTGATCCTGAAAAAAGACAGACAGACAGACAGACAGACAGACAGACAGACATAAGCAGACAGACTCTGAGAGACACAAGCAGACAGACAATCAGAAAAGAGGATAAGAAGACCAGCATATAGACAGACAGACAGGCAGACAAATGTAGACAGACATGTCCTCATATCTGTTGTGTGTTTGCATTTCTGTCTCCTGATAATGTGACTAAATGTGATCACAGAGCTGGTGGCTCCCATTTATCAGCGCTGATTGTGTTAAACATCACAAACTGTGTGCGTGTGCGTGTGTGTCTATGCGCGGTTGCATAATGTGTCTTTTTGGGAACTGATTGTCCAATAGCCTCTAATTCCCTCAACTGTCCCCGTGTTTGGAAAAGAGGCTCAGAGGGAATAATTAGATTTCCTGGATAACATGTACAGGGTTTTCAGAAGACCACATACATGTAGACCACGTGGAGGAGGTTCAGCTTTGCTGCTCACAGGTTACTGAGGTAAAACACAAAGGCCTACATTTCCCATGATGCCACACTGTAGGCTCTGAAAGGCACAGCTGGGATTCTTTGTGGTAGGATGACTTGATAGCTACCATAGACTTGTGATAAGGCTAGTAACTAGTAGACTCCGATCTCACATTGATTTTCTCTATCTGCCCTTGCCTTCACAAGAGATATAGAAAACAGTGGCTGTTTTTTTTTTTTTACCCATTTGAAACGTAAAGCACATTAGTGATATTTCTCTCGACGCAGGTTTCAGATGTCTGGATCACACCCCAGCGCCTCAGACAGACTAAGTTTGGACGCTGCCATTTATAGTAGCAGCCATGTCAGCCCTGCAACCCTGGGTCCTCTCACACTGACACTGCTAACTGCACCGCTTCCACACCAGCTGACTTCCACAGTCCCGTTCAGCCGTGGTGGTGAAGTGTCAGCAGTATGTCGCCCCATGAGGAAGAGTGAGCAAACTCTGTGTGTGTGAAGTGTGAAGGCACGTCCATGTCCACTCCTTTGTTAGTAGTAACCAGCCCTAGTGAGGCACTCGTGACAAGCACACACACTCCACCTCCTGTATATACTTTAGAGTGCATGACTAGTACAGCTTACAGGCTGGTTTCCCAAAACACTCTGAGCAATAAAATCACCTGTTCTGCTGTAGGGCTATTCCGTATCATGTGCACAAATTGTATAAAAAAAAAACTATTTTAAATGTAAACGCATTTCAGACTGTAATTCCAATTCTTTTTCACACATTTTTCACATTTTCATGACTTTTGGTCTTGTATTTCATTTTCTTTTAATCTTCCGGATATGCATGAACACTGGGAAATTGATCAAGACGACCGATTATCGATAAAGTGTTTATCGATGAAGATATCGATTAACCCTGGGAAATATTGATCAAGGAGGCCCCCGAATGAGACAACGATGACCTTAGTAGTCAGATGTTTTTTGGGAAACCTCAGCCTCGACCCGTAAGTCATCTGCACCGTCCGGGACTAGTCTCCAGTGTAAAATTCTAATCTCCCAAAGCCTCTAAGGCGACAGACACAATGTGTGTAAAGTGTATCCAACAGGTTCAGGCCCCTCCTGCTGTGGCTCGTGCTGGAAGGCGAGAGGAGAAGACAGAGAGGTAGACGCGGCGGTACATAGGGCTTTAGTGGTGATGTTCAAATATCTTTGCATATATATCTCCTTTCCGCCTCCTCTCTCTCATCCTTCACTTGTTCCTGTCTCCGTCTCTCTGGGCAAATGCAAGTCTAACAGAGGTAGAGAGGCTAAGTGTTGCTACTTATATCTACATATCTGTCCATCCTCTTTTCTGCCTCCTTCACTCGCACGCTTCAGGACATGAATCAGTCCATGTTAGAGGCATAGAGGCAGGTTGAGGTGAGGCGTGCTCCGGGACCCTCAGAGAGCTATTCTGATAGCACCGCAGCCAGTGGCTTCCATGAGAAACTCCTGTCTTCTTCCTACGTCACATTGTCCACCTGCCTCTCATCTTCCCACCTCCTCTCCTCCTCCTCAACGTTCTCTGTCTTCTTCATCTCTCTTTAGGGCATGGTGAGTTCTTGTAAGCAGCAGAGAAGCAGGGAGAAGTCCAGGCAGAGGCGGGACACTGTCTTTTGTTCCTGTCCTTTCTCTCTCTCTCCCGCTCTCCTCCACGTCTCCTCATACCACCGTCTCGTTGCCTTTGCCCGGTTTGATCCAGCCCTCGCCCGGCGCCCTCTTGCCCCCCCGGCTCGCCCTGCCGTCCCTGAGCAGGCGGGCAGAGCAACGCTGCCAGGTGTGGAGGGTCTTCGCCGACCAGATCCACATGCCGGAGGTGATGCCCACCAGCAGCGACATGAAGATCCGAAGCATCTCGGACGCCACGTACGAGTCCCGGGCGGTGGCCCTGAAGTCCCCCCAGTTGGAGAGCTGATAGAGGTAGCAGCCGATGACGGTGGACGCCGGCACCGTGTAGAGGACGGAGAAGACGCCGATCTTCACCATCAGACGCTCCAGCTTGTCCGTCTTGGCGCCGTCCTTCTGCAGGTTGGAGCGGATCTTGAAGAGAGCCACCAGGCCGGCACAGATGAACAGGGTGCCTGGCGTGTAGAACAGAGCACAATTGAATAGTCATATAATGACTGTCATAAAATGGCGACATAAATATAATTTTCATATAATTGCCAATTATGGCCATCAATTAGGTGTGTGTTGAATCGCAATAAAATCAAAGGGTTGTGATGAGAATGCAGGAAAGCAACAGTCCTATTTTATGGCCCTTGTAGCACAGCCATTAGGAATTTATGGAACATATCAACATATTAATTAAATGACCCAGTGTAGGGTCTGAGTATATGAGTTATATGTATAATATAATGTATAATAATTATTATTATATTATAATTTATTCGATATGGTCATATTCTATACAAATGAATACATGGTTGTAGTAATCACCTATGATCGCAATAAAATCAAAGGGTTGTGATGAGAATGCAGGAAAGCAACAGTCCTATTTTATGGCCCTTGTAGCACAGCCATTAGGAATTTATGGAACATATCAACATATTAATTAAATGACCCAGTGTAGGGTCTGAGTATATGAGTTATATGTATAATATAATGTATAATAATTATTATTATATTATAATTTATTCGATATGGTCATATTCTATACAAATGAATACATGGTTGTAGTAATCACCTATGAGGAGGTATGTGGCCAGCGGTGCCACCACGAAGCCCGTGAGCGCCTCCTGCTGCTGGTTGCCAACGTAGCAGAGCCCCGTCAGGTCGTCTGCGTCCACCAGTCTCATGATGAGGATGACGATGGTCTTCACGGCCGGGATGGCCCAGGCTGCTATGTGGAAGTAGGAGCTGTGCATCTCAATAGCCTCGTGGCCCCACTTCAGCCCAGCAGCCAAGAACCAGGTCAGTGTGAGGATCACCCACCTGGAGGAGAGACAGAGAGAGAGAAGAACCAGGTCAGTGTGAGGATCACCACACCTGGAGGAGAGACAGAGAGCCCGTTCAGACCTTGCACTAACTCGGTCCAGCTCCGATCTTTGGCGCTCCTATCTCAGTAAAGTACAGGTCTGAACGCACCCAATTGTGCATTGAAATCCGACCAAGCCAGGCCACCTTCAGAGGTGGGCTGAGCCAGGCCACCTTCATCAGCTCCGATTCATGTGTGTGTCTGAACAGACCCTCGAGAGACGGAAGGGTTAAAGAACTGCTCCTGTTAACAATGCTGAAGGCCCATGTGCTTATAGTCAAAACCCAGCATGTGTCTTGATGTACTGCTTGGCAATGTATTATATATATAAATATATATACACAAGCTTATTAATACAGTTATCAAACATACTTCATCATACTATTTTAAGTCAAATTGCCTCAGTGAACTGGCAGTCATTTTGGCTGAAATGTGAAAGGTTTCCTGGCAACATTAACTCATTCACTGCCAATATCTGACTGGCATTTTTGGCACAGGCCAAGTATTTCCATAATGTTTGGTCATCTTTCAAGACCCACAGTAAATTCTGTACTAGGACTACAGTGATGTCCAATACCTCGAAATGAAGATCTAAGTCTCTACTTTCACCCCCAAAAAGAAAGTTAGCTTTTAGCATGTTCTGTACTCTACTTATAACCCTTTTTATACACCCCATGTTCACCAAAAAAGCCTGTCTGGGAAGAGAAAAGGGAGAAAAAAGCATTTTTGTAAAAGGGCACAATCTCAGGCATAACTCACTCTCAATTCTTTTATTTTGAACTGTATTGACATCAGACATGTAAATATTATTCGTTAGGACACAAATGACAAAAAATATATATATATATATATATATATATATATATATACACACATGAAGTGCCTTTTTTTTACATTCAACATTACAGTTTACTCGGTGTGAGTGTGCAGACAGACAGACAGACAGACACACCGACAGACAGACAGACAGACAGACAGACAGACAGACAGACAGACAGACAGACAGACAGACACACACACACACACACACACACACACACACACACACACACACACACACACACACACACACACACACGATCCCCCTTTTAGATTTCTAACCCAACATAGGATAAGCAATAACCACGCCCTGTGGCGCTGGGATTGGCCAGGAGCAACACTGGAGGGCGAGCAGCCCAGCGATTTCATGAACCAAGAGCTCTTGAGAAGGACAGCGGGCTGCTGTGAGTGCCTTCTGCCCGCTGCTGCCTAGCTGTTCCTGTGTTTATTTTGATTTGTTCTGGTACACCGTCCTCGTCCATGTCTCCCTGTCATATCTATGATCGTTCCCGTTTTCCCCTCGGCTATTCAACACGTCCTCACCGCCCTCGCAAACTGATCGATCATTTCCTCATTCCTCCGATGATCAAACACATCTCTTGATTACTTTCTCCCGTTTTCTCCTGGCTGGCACAGAGGAAGGCGACTCCAGCTCGGCGTTTCAATTGCGTTTCTCCTGTCTGCACAAGGAAGCGTTACCCGTTCTCTGCTTTCCCTCTGCTCAATTTCAAAACAACAGCTGCGGTATGTGTTTGATCGCGTGCTGTCGGCTACCCTTTGAAGGCAGGGACCTGTGTCTGTGTGACAGGCTGGGCAAGTGTTTGCTGCAGGCGCTGCACCAATAAAAACAAAAACACGTCAAACACGTCCTTGGCGGGGAAGGCCATTGCTGATAACACGTCAAAGACGTCATTGGCGGTGAATGAGTTAAGATGCTGAACGTAACTCGAGCCACTGTTAGAGGGTTGCCAAGTTTGTCACTTTCATGAAGCAAATCAGGCCGAAATGCAGCCTGCCGTTTTAATTGATTGATTGCGACGCCAGACGACAATGAGAGCAACATAACAGATGGTTGGTTGGTTGATTGTGGTTCGAGTGCTCGAACATGCTCCTATTTAAGGAGAATGGGAAGTCCCTGAGTTTTTCTTTTTTTACAAGATGGTAAACACTGAAGACAAACAGGAAATAAATGGGGCAAAGTGAAAGGGAAGAGACTGGGATGTGATAGCATGGCATCCCCTCAGGGCTGGAGTCACACTGCAGCAGCAGCAGCAGCAGCAGTGCGGCGAGCACGTAAACACTGGCATTTTG
>NC_139642.1:55119846-55142346 GCF_964638095.1 Poromitra crassiceps | reverse complement strand
GAGACATGATGGAAATAGGCTTTATAACGGGGTTGATTATGTCCTGGAGAGGAGACATGATGGAAATAGGCTTTATAACGGGGTTGATTATGTCCTGGAGAGGAGACATGATGGGAATAGGCTTTATAACAGGGTTGATTATGTCCTGGAGAGGAGACATGATGGGAATAGGCTTTATAACGGGGGTTGATTATGTCCTGGAGAGGAGACATGATGGAAATAGGCTTTATAACGGGGTTGATTATGTCCTGGAGAGGAGACATGATGGAAATAGGCTTTATAACGGGGTTGATTATGTCCTGGAGAGGAGACATGATGGGAATAGCCTTTATAACTGGGGTTGATTATAGGGATGCACGATAATTATCGGACCGATAAATTATCGGCCAATATGGCCATTTGCGTTATTATTTATTATTCCGATAATGGCCTTTTTCCGATAAATTATCCGATAATAATCCTGCTTTATTTTTTGCCTCGGAAGCGGAGCTTTTGTTGTCGCACATTCGTGACATCACAGCTGCGACGCAAACATGGCTGCTGCCAGTATGCTGCAGTTTCAGAATTATCAAGCTACTGTAATTTGCAATCCATGTCCCACACAGGTTCCGAGAGGAGGGGAAACCAATAAACTGGCATTACGTTAAACCAAAGCTGGCGATGATGCAGCGGATATGTTTGTTGTTATTGTTAGCGAGTTTTGTTAGCATTAGCTCGTCGTGCGGCCTACCCTGCAGACTCGTCCGCTTGGCAGACAAAATGCTTGTGACATTTACAGTCTGTGGCTTGTGATCAAACAGCCCCGCAAAAGCACTTAATACACAGAGCTGGCGTAAACTTATAGAAACTAATGGAAACCCCTTTACCCGAAATGAAACATCCAGGGATTGTGTATTTAACTCGCAACCACTCGCTAACGTTAAGCTAACCGCGCTAGTTAGCGTTAGCTGCTGGACCATAGTGCTGGACAGAGCCATCTAACAGCCAATAATGAAAACAAAGGCGCAGTCGCGCGCACATTAGGCTACATAAAAAGCATCAGTCAGTCAACATAGGGTTCTTTTCTTTAATCTGGTGGCAGCATTTTTCAGTAAAAAGTGAAACGACACAGATGGTTTATATAGTGCCTGCCCCATTCATTGGGCCCAGGCTACAACTCACTGAGAACTGGAACCCATGCAAAATTTTAACAGATCAGTATGACAAGTCTAAATTACTATGCCTTTTGTCATTGTGTTTTATCTGCAGACTAAGCAGCTTGGCTTTCCGTTATATAAAAGCCTTTATTTTTGTATTGACTATAATTGAGTGATACACTTTATTAAAACAATCATATTATATCAGAAGTTTTCTTCGTTTTGCGTTCACAGTGATGTCAGTTAGATTTGGTTAGGTCAGAACTCACTACATCCATACATCTACCCTAACCCTTTTTTAACCCCAGGTGTGCATAAAATACAGGTTAAAAACTAAAAATATATATATATATATATTTTTTTATATAATAATTATCGGTTATATCGTATCGGTTATCGGCCAAGAAGAATATATTTATCGGTTATCGTATCGGCTCTAAAAATCCATATCGTGCATCCCTAGTTGATTATGTCCTGGAGAGGAGACATGATGGAAATAGGCTTTATAACGGGGTTGATTATGTCCTGGAGAGCAGACATGATGGAAATAGGCTTTATAACGGGGTTGATTATGTCCTGGAGAGGAGACATGATGGAAATAGGCTTTATAACGGGGTTGATTATGTCCTGGAGAGCAGACATGATGGAAATAGGCTTTATAACTGGGGTTGATTATGTCCTGGAGAGGAGACATGATGGGAATAGGCTTTATAACGGGGTTGATTATGTCCTGGAGAGGAGACATGATGGGAATAGGCTTTATAACAGGGTTGATTATGTCCTGGAGAGGAGACATGATGGGAATAGGCTTTATAACGGGGTTGATTATGTCCTGGAGAGGAGACATGATGGGAATAGGCTTTATAACGGGGTTGATTATGTCCTGGAGAGGAGACATGATGGAAATAGGCTTTATAACGGGGTTGATTATGTCCTGGAGAGGAGACATGATGGGAATAGCCTTTATAACTGGGTTGATTATGTCCTGGAGAGGAGACATGATGGAAATAGGCTTTATAACGGGGTTGATTATGTCCTGGAGAGCAGACATGATGGAAATAGGCTTTATAACGGGGTTGATTATGTCCTGGAGAGGAGACATGATGGAAATAGGCTTTATAACGGGGTTGATTATGTCCTGGAGAGGAGACATGATGGGAATAGGCTTTATAACGGGGTTGATTATGTCCTGGAGAGGAGACATGATGGGAATAGGCTTTATAACGGGGTGGATTATGTCCTGGAGAGCAGACATGATGGGAATAGGCTTTATAACGGGGTTGATTATGTCCTGGAGAGGAGACATGATGGGAATAGGCTTTATAACGGGGTTGATTATGTCCTGGAGAGGAGACATGATGGGAATAGGCTTTATAACTGGGGTTGATTATGTCCTGGAGAGGAGACATGATGGGAATAGGCTTTATAACGGGGTTGATTATGTCCTGGAGAGGAGACATGATGGGAATAGGCTTTATAACGGGGTTGATTATGTCCTGGAGAGGAGACATGATGGAAATAGGCTTTATAACTGGGGTTGATTATGTCCTGGAGAGGAGACATGATGGAAATAGGCTTTATAACTGGGGTTGATTATGTCCTGGAGAGCAGACATGATGGAAATAGGCTTTATAACGGGGTTGATTATGTCCTGGAGAGGAGACATGATGGAAATAGGCTTTATAACTGGGGTTGATTATGTCCTGGAGAGCAGACATGATGGGAATAGGCTTTATAACGGGGTTGATTATGTCCTGGAGAGCAGACATGATGGGAATAGGCTTTATAACGGGGTTGATTATGTCCTGGAGAGCAGACATGATGGGAATAGGCTTTATAACTGGGGTTGATTATGTCCTGGAGAGGAGACATGATGGGAATAGGCTTTATAACGGGGTTGATTATGTCCTGGAGAGGAGACATGATGGGAATAGGCTTTATAACGGGGTTGATTATGTCCTGGAGAGCAGACATGATGGGAATAGGCTTTATAACGGGGTTGATTATGTCCTGGAGAGCAGACATGATGGGAATAGGCTTTATAACGGGGTTGATTATGTCCTGGAGAGCAGACATGATGGGAATAGGCTTTATAACGGGGTTGATTATGTCCTGGAGAGGAGACATGATGGGAATAGGCTTTATAACAGGGTTGATTATGTCCTGGAGAGGAGACATGATGGAAATAGGCTTTATAACTGGGGTTGATTATGTCCTGGAGAGGAGACATGATGGGAATAGGCTTTATAACAGGGTTGATTATGTCCTGGAGAGGAGACATGATGGGAATAGGCTTTATAACGGGGTTGATTATGTCCTGGAGAGGAGACATGATGGGAATAGGCTTTATAACGGGGTTGATTATGTCCTGGAGAGGAGACATGATGGAAATAGGCTTTATAACTGGGGTTGATTATGTCCTGGAGAGGAGACATGATGGAAATAGGCTTTATAACTGGGGTTGATTATGTCCTGGAGAGCAGACATGATGGAAATAGGCTTTATAACGGGGTTGATTATGTCCTGGAGAGGAGACATGATGGAAATAGGCTTTATAACTGGGGTTGATTATGTCCTGGAGAGCAGACATGATGGGAATAGGCTTTATAACGGGGTTGATTATGTCCTGGAGAGCAGACATGATGGGAATAGGCTTTATAACGGGGTTGATTATGTCCTGGAGAGCAGACATGATGGGAATAGGCTTTATAACTGGGGTTGATTATGTCCTGGAGAGGAGACATGATGGGAATAGGCTTTATAACGGGGTTGATTATGTCCTGGAGAGGAGACATGATGGGAATAGGCTTTATAACGGGGTTGATTATGTCCTGGAGAGCAGACATGATGGGAATAGGCTTTATAACGGGGTTGATTATGTCCTGGAGAGCAGACATGATGGGAATAGGCTTTATAACGGGGTTGATTATGTCCTGGAGAGCAGACATGATGGGAATAGGCTTTATAACGGGGTTGATTATGTCCTGGAGAGGAGACATGATGGGAATAGGCTTTATAACAGGGTTGATTATGTCCTGGAGAGGAGACATGATGGAAATAGGCTTTATAACTGGGGTTGATTATGTCCTGGAGAGGAGACATGATGGGAATAGGCTTTATAACAGGGTTGATTATGTCCTGGAGAGGAGACATGATGGGAATAGGCTTTATAACTGGGGTTGATTATGTCCTGGAGAGGAGACATGATGGAAATAGGCTTTATAACTGGGGTTGATTATGTCCTGGAGAGGAGACATGATGGGAATAGGCTTTATAACAGGGTTGATTATGTCCTGGAGAGGAGACATGATGGGAATAGGCTTTATAACTGGGGTTGATTATGTCCTGGAGAGGAGACATGATGGAAATAGGCTTTATAACTGGGGTTGATTATGTCCTGGAGAGGAGACATGATGGAAATAGGCTTTATAACTGGGGTTGATTATGTCCTGGAGAGGAGACATGATGGGAATAGGCTTTATAACGGGGTTGATTATGTCCTGGAGAGGAGACATGATGGAAATAGGCTTTATAACAGGGTTGATTATGTCCTGGAGAGCAGACATGATGGGAATAGGCTTTATAACGGGGTTGATTATGTCCTGGAGAGGAGACATGATGGGAATAGGCTTTATAACTGGGGTTGATTATGTCCTGGAGAGGAGACATGATGGAAATAGGCTTTATAACTGGGGTTGATTATGTCCTGGAGAGGAGACATGATGGGAATAGGCTTTATAACTGGGGTTGATTATGTCCTGGAGAGCAGACATGATGGGAATAGGCTTTATAACGGGGTTGATTATGTCCTGGAGAGGAGACATGATGGAAATAGGCTTTATAACTGGGGTTGATTATGTCCTGGAGAGCAGACATGATGGGAAAAGGCTTTATAACGGGGTTGATTATGTCCTGGAGAGGAGACATGATGGGAATAGGCTTTATAACGGGGTTGATTATGTCCTGGAGAGGAGACATGATGGAAATAGGCTTTATAACAGGGTTGATTATGTCCTGGAGAGGAGACATGATGGGAATAGGCTTTATAACAGGGTTGATTATGTCCTGGAGAGGAGACATGATGGGAATAGGCTTTATAACGGGGTTGATTATGTCCTGGAGAGGAGACATGATGGGAATAGGCTTTATAACGGGGTTGATTATGTCCTGGAGAGGAGACATGATGGAAATAGGCTTTATAACTGGGGTTGATTATGTCCTGGAGAGGAGACATGATGGGAATAGGCTTTATAACGGGGTTGATTATGTCCTGGAGAGGAGACATGATGGGAATAGGCTTTATAACGGGGTTGATTATGTCCTGGAGAGGAGACATGATGGAAATAGGCTTTATAACGGGGTTGATTATGTCCTGGAGAGGAGACATAATGGGAATAGGCTTTATAACGGGGTTGATTATGTCCTGGAGAGGAGACATGATGGAAATAGGCTTTATAACAGGGTTGATTATGTCCTGGAGAGGAGACATGATGGAAATAGGCTTTATAACAGGGTTGATTATGTCCTGGAGAGCAGACATGATGGGAATAGGCTTTATAACGGGGTTGATTATGGCGCGCTGATTGGTGTCGCCCACCAGAGGGGACTATGGATCGGTCTCCGTCCCTCCGTTTGTCAGTTAGTCACACTGCAACGTTGACTTTGTGCCGCTAGGGGGCGGCATTGACAATGAATGGGACTGTCCCAAGGGTGGAACTACATCACTGGTGGGGGACAACTTGTTTCTCAAGGCTGTGATATGCAAACATTCTGTGGTAGTTCACATTCATTTAGCCAACAACAGTGTTTTGTCATGATGCTTTGGTACCTTATACCCTTCTATAGTATACATTTGGCCCTTTTACTAATCTAGACCTTCTTTTTTCTTCTTTATTGTTTATTTGAGCAGGGACAGTACACAATAATATTGCACCAGAAATAGCTAAAAGCTCATTTGCATCCGTTGTACCTGAAGTAACCTTGCCAAGCTCGATCACCTGTTGAAGTGAAATGTATATTTGCTAATGTATGTATGTATGTATGTATGTATGTATGTATGTATGTATGTATGTGTATATATATATGTATGTATGTATGTATGTATGTATGTATGTATGTATGTATGTACTGTATATATGTATATATGTATATATGTATGTATGTATGTATGTATGTATGTATGTATGTACTGTATGTATGTATGTATGTATATATATATATATATGTATGTATGTATGTATGTATGTATGTATGTATGTATGATGTATGTATGTTTTCCTGTCAGATTCAGCTGACTCACCTCAGGCCATATGAAGCCGAACTCAATGAGCACAGGGAGGCACTTCCTCTTGACGGACAGACACATGCTGCCACACGGCCCGATGGGGATGGGCACCT
Source organism: Poromitra crassiceps (assembly GCF_964638095.1). Classification (NCBI taxonomy): domain Eukaryota; kingdom Metazoa; phylum Chordata; class Actinopteri; order Beryciformes; family Melamphaidae; genus Poromitra; species Poromitra crassiceps. Next base: position 55,135,813 of record NC_139642.1, on the reverse strand, counting down.
TGTCTGTGCACATGGGCACATAGACTGAACACAGGAAGAACTGGGGAAGGAGAGGCAGAGCAGAGAGATGACATGTTGTACATGATGTTAGACTGAACACAGGAAGAAGTGGGGAAGGAGAGGCAGAGCAGAGAGATGACATGTTGTACATGATGTTAGACCGAACACAGGAAGAACTGGGAAGGAGAGGCAGAGCAGAGAGATGACATGTGGTACATGATGTTAGACTGAACACAGGAAGAACTGGGGAAGGAGAGGCAGAGCAGAGAGATGACATGTTGTACATGATGTTAGACCGAACACAGGAAGAACTGGGGAAGGAGAGGCAGAGCAGAGAGATGACATGTTGTACATGATGTTGATGTGATTATCTTTGACACAACTCTGCTTCATTTTGATCTGATACAGTGAAGAGTGACAGGAAGGCTTTGAGAGAGAGGAGGGGATGAGAACAACAAAGGTCATGAACTGGAGTAAACCTGATGACATCAAAAGTGTGTTGCATTTCTACTAGAAGCATTTTTCTAAGGAAAGAAAAAAGAGATGAAAAAATAAATCATTCAAAGATATGGTGGAGTGAAATAAGAGTGAAATATGACAGTAGTATAAGCAGGATCGCAGTACACACACTGACAGTGCAATGAGGGTGTAACATTTCCTAATAGTATTTGTCACATTCCAGTGAATATCTGTATAGTGCTTTGCAGTGTGTATGCATTAGACCACTGTGAAATCAGTCCACGTCTCAGTGTGTGGAAGGTGTTCTTGTCAATCAAACCAGTTGATCAAATTGATTGTCAAACCCACTGCAGTCATTAAGACCTCTGTCTTTTCCCTCTCTCTCTCTCTCTCTCTCTCTCTCTCTCTCTCTCTCTCTCTCTCTCTCTCTCTCTCTCTCTCTCTCTCTCTCTCTCTCTCTCTCTCTCTCTCTCTCTCTCTCTCTCTCTCTCTCTCTCTCTCTCTCTCTCTCTCTCTCTCTCTCTCTCTCTCTCTCTCTCTCTCTCTCTCTCTCTCTCTCTCTCTCTCTCTCTCTCTCTCTCTCTCTCTCTCTCTCTCTCTCTCTCTCTCTCTCTCTCTCTCTCTCTCTGAGTAGTGGCCCCAACTTTTTAAGGTCCAGTAAAATAAGCAAACTGTGGATCAAAGGGTGAATGTTGCATCATGCCACTCTCTGTCAGTTGAAAAACACAGGTTGCGAGCACACTCGAAATCGATTCAAAAACTCACTGGGTGCAGGGCAAGCAAATAGTTCAGAGAAGGGAGAAGCCAGCACTCCAAATGTCTTTTCATATGATTTAATTATCCTCAAACCTGGGCAGCAGACAACGTATATGATTTAATTACTATTATTATTATTAATTACTATTATTATTAACTCTCTGTCAGTCACATTATGACATCACGCTGCTCTCTGTCAGTCACATTATGACATCACGCTGCTCTCTGTCAGTCAGATTATGACATCATCCTATTTTAACATGATTAAGGCTGGTAGGAGGTTCTACTTTATACGCCCTCCATCTATTCCCATAACCACTGTCTTTGCCCTTACTTTCAAGGTTATCAGTATTATCACGGTTTGTTAAAATGTGCTGAAAATTTTCAAAAAGTACTAATACACTCACAGAAATCATTTCACCGAGTTTTATATTGAAAACTCAGACCCAAAAAGGACTGATACACTCACTGAAATCATTTCTCCAAGGCTGCACGTTTGCATCTGGGAGACGGTTGCCAAGTCTGGTTGATGATGGACAAAGCACGGTACCACGGTTTTAATGATAATGAAAATTTGAAACGGTACGGTTATCGTAAGGAATTTTATCGCGGTTATCATTAAAACCGGTTATCGTTACATCCCTAATTGCATCTACTCACATATACCACTTAGGAATGTAACTATAACTGGTTTGAATGATTACCGTGTTGCCATGATTACAGTGCTTTGAAAAACATGGTAAATGCTGTCCATCATCAACCAAACTTGGCAGCGTGCAGCCTTGGAGAAATGATTTCAGTGAGTGTATCAATCATTTTTGGGTCTGAGTTTTCAATATAAAACTTGGTGAAATGATTTCTGTGAGTGTATTAGTACTTTTTGAACATTTTCAGCACATTTTAACAAACCGTGATAATACTGATAATAACTGTGATCATTTTGGTCACTATAATCATGATATGAAATTTTCATATCGTTCCATCTCTAATAAAGAGGCAAAGTGACTGCCTACTTCCTGCTTCAGCACTGTACCAGAGATTTTTATCCACCATTTATTTTCCCATAGAGATTTCGTAAAATGCTTATAAAAATAGTTTTACTTGGTCAAACCAAATGGTTCAGCTATATTTAGAATCGGGAGAGACCAGAGAACATTTCACTCAGACCAAAACTTGAAAAACGACATCGAAAAAATATTTTCTTTGAATCCGCAATTTTTTTAACGTTTTGGTCTGAGTGAAATGTTATGTGGTCTCTCCTGTTTCTAAATATATCTGTATCGTTTGGTTTGAACAAGTACAACTATTTTTATAAGCATTTTATGAAATGTCTATGGGCAAATAAATAGCGGATGAAAATCTCTGGTACAGTGCTGAAGCAGGAAGTAGCCGGTCACTTTGCCTCTCTATACCCCTGCTGCTGTCTTTGCCCTTACTTTCAATACATTGCATCATCCATTTGAGGGTCTATATTTTCACTTCTAAACTCCGGAACGAATCAGAGTGGAGGCACCGCGGCCAACACTCGTCTGCTGCTCCAAGGTTACACACCCAAGCCCACGTCTTTCAAAACAATCTGCAGACCTGACAACACTGAGGGCATGTGCCATGTAATGCTCCATAATCCTCTCTAATCTAAAGAGGACTTTCCTCTGTTGCACGGCTATGCTTTTGAAACAGATATGGAAGTGAGGTTTATAATAGAAATACAGGACATATCAAAGTTGTCGACAGTTTGAGGCTACTTTCCCTTCGGCGATGATGTGTGAGTGAAGCAGTAGTATAATACACGCTAAGGGCCTGTGTCCACCTAGCGTCTTTTTCCGACGTTAAACGCTGGGAGTGCACTGGGAAGCGCTGATCTCGGCGCACAATATAACAAGGAAGCAGTCTGAAACTAACGTTAGCTCAGTGCGGTAGTAGCTTGATAGCTGACAGCTAACATTAGCAAACAACACACATAGGAGTGATTTAGCTCAACACTCACCAGAAATATTAAGTGTCTAGCCGATCTGCTCCCACAATTGAGCCTTTCTGTCTCTGTTGCGATAGTTTCTCCATATGATTAGTTGCCAGAAAAGGAGCACCCAACACCAGCGTCTTTCTGAAAAGTTTAAATATTTTCAGCTGGGAGCGCTGGGAGTCGGGCGCACAAAAATGCCAGAGCGCTGTGAAAATAGACGCTGGACGCAGCGCACTTTCTCTAGACGTCCGTGTGCGCTCGCATAAGCTTTCCCCCCATTGGAAACAACTGAAAATAGACGCCGGAGCTGATGAAAAGACGCTAGGTGGACACAGGCCCTTACTCTGGTATTACAACACACTACAGATTAAAGGTGTTCCAGGCCTTTTACCCTGAAATATGTGTGTGTGTGACATAGTCAACGCCTCCACGACATATGATATGAATTTTCATATCATATGTCATCACATCACAGCAGCGGAAAGTACACCTCACTACTACAACAACATGCTCCTGCTGCCAAGGTGTTACCTCCAAACTGAAAACATGACACGAATAGAGGAGCTGCCGCCCGTGTTCATTGCAAAAACATCCAAATATTTATTGGGCCATAATAAGGAGAACATGATGTTTTGGTCCTCCGGCGAGAAAGAAATGCACGCTTGAAAATGGGCCCCTGAACCCGTCCCAGCCCAAAGTCAAACATGTCTTCAAGAAGGGCGTCAAGGTTGGGAAATAACTACACGGGGATCAGATGTTCTACAACAAATCTGCTGTAGAGTCAACTGAGAGAGAGTGTCTTATCCAGCCTGGGCTGTCAACAAGAAGATGAATATAGTCAAAGATCTGTGGTCTGTGTGTGTGGCGGGGATCCTGAGGAACACTGAACACTTGAGACATTGAGGATGAACACAGTCACAAGTCTGAGTAGCATCAGTGAGGTATTGTTTGGCTGCTGGCACATCTACAGGGCTAATATGGATCTTCCATGTCAACACAGATGACTATGAAGTAAGCATGTGTCTAAACTTTGTTACAGCAATGACACCGGGGTGGGAGACAACTTGATCTCATCCTCCCAATACTCTAGCCACCTTGAGGGGAGTTACCGGAGAAAGTCTGGGATTTCAGAATCAGTTATCTGAGACCCAGGGAACTTTCTTTCAACTCAGAATTTGCTACACTGTTCTCTGATCGGTATCTGAGTTAGCGAGGAGGCCTTATCTCTGCAGCTCAAGCTGCCCGGCTGATCTGGAGACAGCATTAGGTTTCTCTTTCAGGGGGAAAAAATAATCTTGTTTCAACACAGAATTGCAAAGTACTGCAGTTGTCCTGAGTCATTTCCCTGAGATTCTGCTTTTGATTTGACTAGTAGTGTAGTCAGATGACGTTTTAAACAAGTTGCTGTGCGTATGTGTGTGTGTGTGTGTGTGTGTGTACGCGCGCGCGCGTGTGTCTGCATGCATGTGAATGAATATGGACATAAAGGCAGAAAAATATGCTATTACATGCAATACAATTTCCTGATATTTTTCAGTGGGAGTTGTGCGTATCCTGCCGGTGACAGTAGTGTAACACATCCTGCCGGTGACAGTAGTGTAACACATCCTGCCTGTGACAGTAGTGTAACACATCCTGCCTGTGACAGTAGTGTAACACATCCTGCCTGTGACAGTAGTGTAACACATCCTGCCTGTGACAGTAGTGTAACACATCCTGCCTGTGACAGTAGTGCAACACATCCTGCCTGTGACAGTAGTGTAACACATCCTGCCTGTGACAGCAGTGTAACACATCCTGTCTGTGACAGTAGTGTAACACATCCTGCCTGTGACAGTAGTGTAACACATCCTGTCTGTGACAGCAGTGTAACACATCCTGTCTGTGACAGTAGTGTAACACATCCTGCCGGTGACAGTAGTGTAACACATCCTGCCTGTGACAGTAGTGTAACACATCCTGCCTGTGACAGTAGTGTAACACATCCTGCCTGTGACAGTAGTGTAACACATCCTGTCTGTGACAGCAGTGTAACACATCCTGTCTGTGACAGTAGTGTAACACATCCTGTCTGTGACAGTAGTGTAACACATCCTGCCTGTGACAGTAGTGTAACACATCCTGCCTGTGACAGTAGTGTAACACATCCTGCCTGTGACAGTAGTGTAACACATCCTGCCTGTGACAGTAGTGTAACACATCCTGCCTGTGACAGTAGTGTAACACATCCTGCCTGTGACAGTAGTCGTGTAACACATCCTGCCTGTGACAGTAGTGTAACACATCCTGCCTGTGACAGTAGTGTAACACATCCTGCCTGTGACAGTAGTGTAACACATCCTGCATGTGACAGTAGTGTAACACATCCTGCCTGTGACAGTAGTGTAACACATCCTGCCTGTGACAGTAGTGTAACACATCCTGCCTGTGACAGTAGTGTAACACATCCTGCCTGTGACAGTAGTGTAACACATCCTGCATGTGACAGTAGTGTAACACATCCTGCCTGTGACAGTAGTGTAACACATCCTGCCTGTGACAGTAGTGTAACACATCCTGCATGTGACAGTAGTGTAACACATCCTGCCTGTGACAGTAGTGTAACACATCCTGCCTGTGACAGTAGTGTAACACATCCTGCCTGTGACAGTAGTGTAACACATCCTGCCTGTGACAGTAGTGTAACACATCCTGCCTGTGACAGTAGTGTAACACATCCTGCATGTGACAGTAGTGTAACACATCCTGCCTGTGACAGTAGTGTAACACATCCTGCATGTGACAGTAGTGTAACACATCCTGCATGTGACAGTAGTGTAACACATCCTGCCTGTGACAGTAGTGTAACACATCCTACATGTGACAGTAGTGTAACACATCCTACATGTGACAGCAGTGTAACACATCCTACATGTGACAGTAGTGTAACACATCCTGCATGTGACAGTAGTGTAACACATCCTACATGTGACAGTAGTGTAACACATCCTGCATGTGACAGTAGTGTAACACATCCTGTCTGTGACAGCAGTGTAACACATTCTGGGTGCTTTCCCCAGCCGTTGGTAACCTGAGTGCTGTCTCCACTTCACTGCTAAAAGCTTCTCTGGTTACTAGTCAGGAAGCCTTCCATTAGAGCAAATGTTAGGGGATACGGTTTCGCTTTCCCCCCCTCTTCTCCGTGCACGTGTTTGTCTGTGTGTGTGTGTGTGTGTGTGTCTGTGTGTGTGTGTGTGTGTGTGTGTGTGTGTGTGTGTCTGTGTGTGTGTGTGAGAGAGAGAGAGAGAGAGAGAGGTGAGCTAATCTGGGATGTTTTTTGAGCTGCTGGAGCAGGAAAGGTTGGCTTCACCCTGCAGTCTCTCCTTGTTCTGTCCGTCTCTTTCTCTCTCTCTCTCTCTCACACACACACACACACACACACACACACACACACACACACACACACACACACACACACACACACACACTAATGTCACTCAAAAGACTGCATTAGTCTAGGATTTGTCTGCAACAAAATTAACAACTATTTGATACTGTATAATAAATTCCTATAATTTTCCCATTCAATGACACAGGCATTGATACCCTATTTACTCCCCCCTCCCTCCCATTTTCTCCCCAATTGTACTTGGCCAGTTCCCCCTGCTGTCCCGGGCGTTGCTCCACCCACTCTGCCGATCTGGGGAGAGTTCTAAGACTAGCATACTTCATCCGATACATGTGCAGCGCCAGCTGCTTCTTTTCACCTGACAGCGAGGGGTTTCACCGGCAGAACATAGCACGCCGTCCCCCCCCCCAGTTCCCCTCTCCCCGAACAGATGCTCCGGCCAACCAGAGGAGGCGCTAGTGCAACGACGAGGAGCATACCCCATCGGCTTCCCACCCACAGACACGGCCAATTGCGTCTGTAGGAAAGTCTGACCAAGCCGGAAATTTATCAATTTCAGCCAAATTATGGAAAATTCTGCAATATTCCACATTTTACAGTTGATTCCATTTTTATTAGCATTACCAAATTCCATGATTCCGTCTGTTTTTTCAAGTTTTGTGGAAATCACCTAGTAGCCTACCGCTGCCGGGAATTGAACCGGGGTCTCCTCCGCGGTGAGTGCGTGTGCCTCTCTACACTACCCTGATGTCCGGCTATTTACTATTTGACCTCCCATGTGTCACTACTAGTCATTTAAATGATAGACAAAAATAAAAGCCCTGAAAAAAGGAGAAGATGGGCCCATTTCTTTCTTTCTTGCATGGTGCACATGAGGCGAACAAGCAGCATGTGTTTAAGGACACTGAGGGCAGCATTGTTAACTAGAAGACAGTGCAGTATATGAACTGTAGCTGTCTTCTTGGACATGATGAGCGCAGAAGACTGTCAATAGACAGAGGGGGCATTCGCATTGGAATTAGCATGACACCATGGCACAACAGGCAGAATAGACATCTGCACTGATTTTAATGTGGGGATGAATCTATGGCCTCTTCTTCATCATATCAACTACAGCAGCAGTCTTGGCCCATAGTAGTGAACTGAAGCTAGTAGCTGCCTCATCAAAGCCCCCCCCCCCACACCACACACACACACAGAACACACACACTCAAGTAAATACAGTAGTTTCTTTCCCATGCCTTGTGAGGATCTCTCTTCTCTCTCTCTCTCTCTCTGCGTGACTGTGTGTGTGTGTGTGTGTGGGGGGGGGGGGGGGGCAATCAAAAGCAACACAGATTCAATTTGCATTATTGATTGATTGATTGATTAACATTATCATTAACATGATACATTAAAATATTGCTCTTAATATATCGAAGACGGACTATGTAGCCTATGGTTCTCAACTTGTCTCTGGGACTCAAACCTGTGACTAATAGTCTATTTTTCATGTTGAAAATAATTTCATGACTATTATGTGCATTGAAAGTAGGAGATATATAACAGTGAAACGAGAATCAAAATAGTCATCTTCTACAAATCTACATTCTCTAATTGTTTTTAATTTATTTTAAATTAAATAATGGTCAAATGTAACAAGGACCCCTGGTCGTCCCAGGACCCCACGTTGAAATAGAGCCTTATTCTATTCTTGGACTGATTCTCGTGATATTCTACTCTACTCTGTTATGTTATGTTGCACATAGCATGTAGGCTATAATCCACTGGTCTCCAGGCAGTACCTTCAGTTGACTGGAGCAGCCGTACTGTATCAGCGGCGTGAACGTGGTCAGCTGCAACTCGGCGTCCGACTGCAGCACGTTGCCGACCAGATTGGGCATCTTGGTGACATTGTAGCCGAGACCCTGGCACATGGAGATCCGGATCGGGTCGCAGGTCATCTCCTCCACCTCGTCCCCAAAAGCCTGCGCCCCGCACAGCTGAGCGAGAAGCCCGGACAAGAGGAGCAGGGCAGCCCGCACTAGCACCCCCATCCTCCAGACACCCCGAGTCCCACGCATCGCTGCTGTGCCCCCCGCTTGTCCCCTCAGCCGGGGAGAGGTCCGCAGAGTTACCCCCCACACACACACAAAAAAAAGACAGGTTACGGTTGTAAGTAAACTGCCAAGCAATTGAGGGTCGTCCTGCAAGCAGCGTGTAGGCAAATTTTATTCCAGTCGGAGTGGAGAGAGTTTAGTCCGCTGCAGACTTGTCTTTACGCGTTGCCGTCCGTGCGTTCAGGCTATATCCCACTCCGAGCCATGCGACCGATTAAAGTATCCAACATGAAATAAATCCTTTAGGTATCTCATCGAGATAATGCGCGTTGCTTCTGCACTTGAAGAAGACTTGAACCGTTTGGAGACATCCCCGTTGTTATTTATTTCCCGTAGTAGTAGTAGCTCCCTCCGTGTGGAGACGCGCAGCAGCAGAGCGATGAAAGAGAGCTGCGGTCGGGTTTTGCGCCTGTGTACTACTACTGCCTACAAGCGGCCAGAAGTAACCTTTATTGTGTCGGTGAAGAAAGAGCGTTCTGCCTGTCCGGTGGAAAATGGACCAATCCACGCGTTGAGTCGAGTCCCCTCCTGACCAACCCCTGACCAGGAGGCGGGACCTGTGAGAGATAAATACATGCGCCTGTCTCCTCCTTTCTTCTTCTCTTCTCTTCTCCTGCAAAGAAAATCAGAGAGCAGCATTCCCTAGCCAATCCTGACAATATCCAGAACCTGTATTTATACCGGCTGATGTGGCTTTACATATATTTTTATTGGCAGTATTTTTAGAAAATAAGCATCTGAAAAGCAGATCTTTGCAGTGTGTGTATAGTGTGTGTACGTGAATGCGTTTTTGATTTTATTTTTAAAGTTCTCTAATGGCCTTGAAAGGCCGTCTGGAACTTCACCACAGGTTCCACTCCCCTTTGCTAAAAGGCCCTTCAGCTCTAAGTGCTCCTGACATTGTAATTGAAAGTAGGGCTTTCTAAGTGATGCCGGAGCATTGGAGATCTGTTTTGCATTGCAATGAATGCACACACTGGACAGGTTTTGTGTGCCGGTGGCACCCCGGGAGAAGAGCATGAAACTAACAGTGAAGAGTGTTGTTTTGGCTTCTCTTCTGTGTGTTGTAGGTAGGTGGACTTATGGGTGAGAAAGTGCTTGAATATGTTGCAAAATGTCCTGGGGGGGAAGAAACCACAAGGAGCCCTGGATTTGTCTTTTCTTCCAAGTGATTATGATTCTGGGACTGCAAGCACCTGCCAGGTGTATTCAAACTCATCTCAAGCACTCTACAATTTATTTGTATTTTGTTTACTATAAGAGCTATACAAATTTTTCAAATATATCACTACTTTGCCCAGACCTGGTTCGCAGGCACACGTCAACAACAAACATGTAAAAGCGACCAAAAAAAGAGAGGAAGCAAGTTTTTCGGATGGGATTTGAGCCCAAACCAACAGAGGAATTAGGCTATGTGCTACAAGGATTCAACAAAGTGAAGTGATTCTTATCTTGGGGTGGCATCATCACATGTAGGCCTACTTGTACTTGTACCCTGAAACGCTCCCAGTATAACTTTGGGGTATACAAAAAGTTGAAGACTGCAGGGCAACACTTCTGGTCAGTGTGGTTAGGTTCTGGGGGCTACATACGGCCCAGGTGTTGACATTCCATGCATGCCCCGCCCCCGCCCCCTCCCCCCAAACACACACACACACACACACACACACACACACACACACACACACACACACACACCACAGGGGAATGGTTGTTGGACCCCAAAGTGCCCTTTTTATCTCAACCCTAATCTATCTTGTGCTGCTCAGACACAAGGTAGAGAAACAGGGACAGAAGCACAGAGCACTGGAAACAGGGACAGGGAGAGAAGCACAGAGCACTGGAAAACAGGCAGACAAGAACATTCCCATTCAGAATGAGGCAGAGGCGAGAGTACGATAGCCTAGGCCAGTGGTTCTCAAAAATGGCGGTCCGGGGACCCGCAGGGGTCCTTGAAGGGGTTCCAGGGGGTCCCCAGCCAAAAGGGGGGTGATTTATTTTCACTATAATTCCATTCATAAGTAACACAATGACTATTTTGCTCATGGGTTTTATACACTTTCTGTAATAAAACATCTAACAGCATCAATCTTATTATCATATGGGGGTCCGCGGGACAAAATCCTCTGAAATGGGGGTCCGTGGTCTGCCATCAATTGGAAACAAACGGGTGCACCATGATTTTACACAGCAAGGACAATATGCGTAAAAAGAACCAATCGCTTATTGTCACTCTAATTCATTTAATTAATCTAATTCTGTGCACCGTTATTGTTCAAGACCTCTCTCTGAAAAACCCTTTTAACGTTACTTTCTCCTCAGCTCTCATTTCTTCAGGGCACTTTTCTACCAAACACTCCACAGGAATATTTGTTACATGTTGTTGCCATGGTGCAGTGATTGGGACACCTTCCACGCCTGTTGGTTGCTTGTAATGTTGGGGTGTAAAGCTTATTGTGCTGTTGCGATCACTGTGAGTTGCTCTGGATACGAGCGTCACACACACACGTCTGAAACGTAAATGTCATCTTGCTGACTGCTCTCATTGTGCCGGCTGGGTTTCCCCTCATGGATTATGGTGTAATGTTTAAGGCAATCCAACGTGACAACTGATTGGCAGCAGCAATGACCTCTCCACCCGTGCACGCCCCCCAACCCCCCCGTCCCCCACTGGCCTCTGTCATGGATGAACAGTGACCCCCCCCGCACACACACATGCACACACACACACACAGACACACACTCACCTACACGCACGCACGCGCACACACGCGCACACACACACACACACCTACACACACGCACATACACACACACATGCGCGCACGCACATACACACACACATGCGCGCACGCACACACACACACACACACACCACCCCCCTCTGCTGCTCCTTGGCTGAACCTGGGGTCAGGCCCCTAAGTAATTAGCACTGGGCTGAAACAATAGAGTGTGCCCTAGAGCTGATGGCTATCAGGGGTGTGGAGGGCATGTGTGTGTGTGTGTGTGTGTGTGCGTGTGTGTGTGTGTGTGTGTGTGTGTGTGTGTGTGTGTGTGTGTGTGTGTGTGTGTGTGTGCGTGTGTGCGTGTGCTTGTGCTTGTGTGCGTGCGTGTGTGCCTCATGGGAAAGGATGACTGGTTGCGGGAAGATGAAATTGAGACGACAAAGTAACTACTTGGATAAAATCAAAACCTCCTAACTTTAACCCATGTCTGCCAGATGACTTGTAAACATCTGAGCCAAGAGCAAAGAAAGGATAAAAAAATAAAAATAAAAAAATAAATACGTGTGTGTGTGTGTGTGTGTGTGTGTGTGTGTGTGTGTGTGTGTGTGTGTGTGTGTAAATATATATATATATATATATATGCATACAGTATATATATATCTTTTCTCTTGTTAAGGTTTTAAACTTCAACAGCTAGAAAACAGCTAAAGGCTTTAAAAACATCTTATTGTGGATGATAATGCTGTAGGATGGGGTTGTTTATATAGCCTTTGAAGCTTGTCAAAGGTAAGGAGGAGTTAAGGAGAAATGACATTTGAGTCATGGTTATGGCTCTACTGCTCTGTCCCGACTGTTTCATCACTTTTCAGAGTAGATCCAGTCTAAGCAGTGAGAGGGAGAGACACCAGAGTAGAGGGAGAGGTAGAGAGAGACACCGGCACACTCCCTCCCTCCCTCCCTCCCTCCCTCCCTCCCTCCCTCCCTCCCTCCCTCTCGTTGACTTTCACAGTGGAGTGTGAAGAGCCAGGGTGAGCAGACGAGGTGTGGGCATTGACAGACTAATGACCATAACACTGAGCGGATAATGACCACAGTTAACTCTCCAAGCCGTAAAACCCACCGAGTTTACAGAGTCAGAACAGGCTATCCCATTCACATTTACATTCCTCACTGGTCATTTGGTTGGTAAGCAAATAAGAGGAGGAGCAGCTAGATTAAACTGTGTTGTTTAAGACTCAGCACTTCAACAGATACTGTAGATTGGGGTAGATATAGGATCATATAGGTGCACTTTTATAATACAAGTAAATTACTACAGGTAAGTCTGACCACATTCAAGCTGCTTTGTTGTAAACATTTCATCGTTCTCATGCACTGCTGTCTATAATAAATAAAAGTGTTTTTGACTAGCAGAGTGCTTGACCCTGTTCAGAGTAGGTTAGTATTAGCCTACTTACTATCTGCAAAGTGTCTGTGTAGAATGAGTTCACATTACATTACATTACATTACATTACGTCATTTGGCAGACGCTTTTATCCAAAGCGACTTACAATAACACATTTTTGTCAGCAATAGAGCAATCAACTATGGAGCGCAGTCTATGACAACTACAACTTCTGAAGGAACAGTGGTACAAGGTTAGGTTAGTGGTACAAGTTTAGGTTAGTAGTTTTTTTTTTTTTTTTTTTTTTTTTTTTAGAAAGATAGAGAAAGAAGTTAGATCAAGAAGGGCCCAGATGGAGCCTGAAAAGGTGTGTCTTTAGTCTTTTCCGAAAGATCGGCAGTGATTCACCTGTCCTGACCGAAATGTGACATGATGGCAGTCATGGCTAGGAGAGGGTGTTGCATTTATAGTTCGCAACAACATCACCCGTTGTTTTAGAAAAATGGCGGACGACGAGCTTCTGTGTTTTTCTTTAATGTGCCTGTTAAAGTAACAGGCACACATTTCAGACGGGCTTTGTCGTATGTCCTTGTTAATCTCGTCCTCTGCTCCGATGGTTATTTACTCCCTTCTCTCGGGGTCCATCCAACTCCCAGACATTTTTAAAATACTTTTTTCTCGCTGGTTTCAAACTTTCACATCTCTCGCTCAAAAACAAACAAACAAACAAACAAACAAACAAACAAACAAACAAACAAAAATACTTGATCTGACTCAATGCAATCTGGGAACCCAGAGTCTATTTTTATTTGAAAAATAGAGTCTGGGACAGCCCTACCTTTTTTCCCAGCTTCCTGTACAGAGCGATGGGGTGTGCCATTTCTCCAGTACTATTTGTGGCAGCCTTTGAGATAATCCTCATCGGAGCAAGAGATATGGTTGGAGGAATCAAATTACCATCTGGCCAGAGGCTACCCCCATTGAGGAGTTATATGGACGACGTCACCAGCCTCCTTCAGACAGCGGCATGTACATCTCGACTGCTGAGAAGGATGGACGAGCTGATGTTATGGGCCAGAATGAAGATCAAACCCTCCAAATCCCGTAGCCTGTCACTCAGAAGGGGAGTCAGAAACGACAATGCCATCTTTGTCGTCGGGGAAGAGAAAATCCCCCTCCTGTCTGAGCAACCCATCAAAAGCTTGGGGAGGCAGTACACGGCAGAGCTGTCTGACAAACAGATGGGGAGGACTGTCATGAAACAGCTCACAGACGGCCTGGCAAAGATCGACCAGAGCCAACTCCCGGGGAAGTACAAGGTCTGGTGCTACCAGTTTATACTCTACAGGAGGGTGATGTGGCCCCTGAAAATGAGCGAGATCCCCTCATCCGCCGTAAGTAAGATGGATGGAAAAGCCAACTCATTCATCAGAAAGTGGCTGGGACTGCCACGGTGCCTTTCTGAAACGGGCCTCTTTGGAAGGAATGCACTGCAGCTTCCATTGCAGTCCATCAGGCTAGGGTACATGCAGGAGAAGTCCAGGCTGGTCCTCGAGCTAAGAGAGTCCACTGACCAGTCAGTGAGGAACGCCAACGCCAAGGTTCCCACTGGCCGAAAGTGGAACGCCCAAGCTGAGGTTGACCAAGCCGTCAGTAGGCTGCATCACCGAGAGATCATGGGCAGAGTCCAGGCAGGAAGAGCAGGGCTAGGATGGGGAGAAGCACCACGGTTCTGGTCCAAGGCTAACCGTAAGGAGAGGAAGGAGATGGTGGTGGCAGAGGTGTCGAGGATGGAGGAAGAGCGCTACAAGATCAAGGCTGTGTCGCAGTGCCGACAAGGAGGCTGGACAACCTGGGAGGGAGTTGTCAACCGGAAGATCAGTTGGTCTGACCTCTGGAAGATCCCACAGGCAAGGATCAGCTTCCTCATTCGTGCAACTTACGACACGCTTCCCTGTCCTCGCAACCTGCACCAATGGTTCGGGAATGAGGAATGCTGCTCACTCTGCAATGCTCCCAATGCAAGCCTCCAGCATATCTTGTCAGGCTGCAAGATCGCACTCTCTCAGGGGCGCTACAGATGGCGTCACGACCAGGTCCTGGGGAAACTGGCAGAGGTGCTGGAGGGGCGTCGACAGGGCAGCAAAGAACCAGCAGAGAACCACACCAGCTTTGTCATGGAAGGGGGCGGAAGAAGATACACCAGGCCAAAAGAGACAACAAGGCCCTTCTCCCCTGACCACAAGTGGGACATGAGGGTTGATCTCCACAAGCAACTCCGGTTCCCCACGGAGATCACAACTACATCTCTCCGCCCTGACATTGTGGTGTGGTCCACCAAGGCAAGAGCGGTGCACCTCATCGAGCTGACAGTCCCATCAGAAGAGGGGATTGAGGCTGCCTTTGAGCGCAAGAAGGCCAAGTATTCAGAGCTGGCTGCTGAGTGCCGGGAGGCTGGCTGGAAGGCTACCATCTACCCAGTGGAGGTTGGCTGCCGAGGCTACGTGGGGCAGTCAGCCACACGCCTCTTGAGGGACGCAGGAGTGACTGGAGGGAAGCTGAGGAAGGCCATAAAAGAGCTGGCAGAGGAGGCCGAGAAGGGCAGCTTTTGGCTCTGGCTGAGGAGGAAGGACAGGAGCTGGGGAAAGAACAACTAACCCCGACAACAGCCGCAGGGGGTAACACCTATCAGCTGCAGGGGGTGACAGGGAGACGTCCCTGTCACTGCTCCGCCACCAGGAGACGTTCTAGTGATTAAAGGAGCGAAACGTTGATGAATGGTGGTTCCTAGCTGATGACCCTGCAGCTGACCCGTGGGCACCGGAGGAGGTGCGACAGGCATCAATGCCAAGCAGGAAATACCACCTACCTGTACATTAACTGGTTGGTAAGCAAATAAGAGGAGGAGCAGCTAGATTAAACTGTGTTGTTTAAGACTCAGCACTTCAACAGATACTGTAGATTGGGGTAGATATAGGATCATATAGGTGCACTTTTATAATACAAGTAAATTACTACAGGTAAGTCTGACCACATTCAAGCTGCTTTGTTGTAAACATTTCATCGTTCTCATGCACTGCTGTCTATAATAAATAAAAGTGTTTTTGACTAGCAGAGTGCTTGACCCTGTTCAGAGTAGGTTAGTATTAGCCTACTTACTATCTGCAAAGTGTCTGTGTAGAATGAGTTCA
>NC_139642.1:55099846-55104846 GCF_964638095.1 Poromitra crassiceps | reverse complement strand
GTGAGACTGTGGGACACAGAGGGGGTGAGACTGTGGGACACTGAGGGGGTGAGACTGTGGGACACCGAGGGGGTGAGACTGTGGGACACTGAGGGGGTGAGACTGTGGGACACCGAGGGGGTGAGACTGTGGGACACTGAGGGGGTGAGACTGTGGGACAAAGAGGGGGTGAGACTGTGCGACAAAGAGGGGGTGAGACTGTGCGACAAAGAGGGGTGAGACTGTGGGACACTGAGGGGGTGAGAGGGTGAGACTGTGGGACACTGAGGGGGTGAGACTGTGGGACACTGAGGGGGTGAGACTGTGCAACAAAGAGGTGTGAGACTGTGGCACACTGAGCGGGTGAGACTGTGGGACACTGAGGGGGTGAGACTGTGGGACACCGAGGGGGTGAGACTGTGGGACACTGAGGGGGTGAGACTGTGGGACAAAGAGGGGTGAGACTGTGGGACACCGAGGGGGTGAGACTGTGGGACACCGAGGGGGTGAGACTGTGGGACACTGAGGGGGTGAGACTGTGGGACAAAGAGGGGTGAGACTGTGGGACACCGATGGGGTGAGACTGTGGGACACTGAGGGGGTGAGACTGTGGGACAAAGAGGGGTGAGACTGTGGGACACTGAGGGGGTGAGACTGTGGGACAAAGAGGGGTGAGACTGTGGGACACAGAGGGGGTGAGACTGTGGGACACTGAGGGGGTGAGACTGTGGGACACCGAGGGGGTGAGACTGTGGGACACTGAGGGGGTGAGACTGTGGGACACCGAGGGGGTGAGACTGTGGGACACTGAGGGGGTGAGACTGTGGGACACCGAGGGGGTGAGACTGTGGGACAAAGAGGGGGTGAGACTGTGCGACAAAGAGGGGGTGAGACTGTGCGACAAAGAGGGGTGAGACTGTGGGACACTGAGGGGGTGAGAGGGTGAGACTGTGGGACACTGAGGGGGTGAGACTGTAGGACACTGAGGGGGCGAGACTGTGGGACATCCCTCTGGATGGTTAACAGTGTTGTATCTTACATTCTTCTCTCTACTCTAGACCTGACATTAAAGTCCCTCTGGATAGTTAACAGTCTTGTATCTTACATTATTCCCTCTACTCTAGACCTGACATTAAAGTCCCTCTGGATAGTTAACAGTCTTGTATCTTACATTCTTCCCTCTACTCTAGACCTGACATTACAGTCCCTCTGGATGGTTAACAGTCTTGTATCTTACATTCTTCTCTCTACTCTAGACCTGACATTAAAGTCCCTCTGGATAGTTAACAGTGTTGTATCTTACATTCTTCTCTCTACTCTAGACCTGACATTAAAGTCCCTCTGGATGGTTAACAGTGTTGTATCTTACATTCTTCTCTCTACTCTAGACCTGACATTAAAGTCCCTCTGGATAGTTAACAGTCTTGTATCTTACATTATTCCCTCTACTCTAGACCTGACATTAAAGTCCCTCTGGATAGTTAACAGTCTTGTATCTTACATTCTTCTCTCTACTCTAGACCTGACATTAAAGTCCCTCTGGATGGTTAACAGCGTTGTATCTTACATTCTTCTCTCTACTCTAGACCTGACATTAAAGTCCCTCTGGATGGTTAACAGTGTTGTATCTTACATTCTTCTCTCTACTCTAGACCTGACATTAAAGTCCCTCTGGATAGTTAACATTGTGTATCTTACATTCTTCTCTCTACTCTAGACCTGACATTAAAGTCCCTCTGGATAGTTAACAGTCTTGTATCTTACATTCTTCTCTCTACTCTAGACCTGACATTAAAGTCCCTCTGGATGGTTAACAGTGTTGTATCTTACATTCTTCTCTCTACTCTAGACCTGACATTAAAGTCCCTCTGGATGGTTAACAGTGTTGTATCTTACATTCTTCCCTCTACTCTAGACCTGACATTAAAGTCCCTCTGGATGGTAACAGTGTTGTATCTTACATTCATCTCTCTACTCTAGACCTGACATTCAAATCTCTCTGGATGGTTAACAGTGTTGTATCTAACATTCTTCTCTCTACTCTAGACCTGACATTAAAGTCCCTCTGGATGGTTAACAGTGTTGTATCTTACATTCTTCTCTCTACTCTAGACCTGACATTAAAGTCCCTCTGGATAGTTAACAGTGTTGTATCTTACATTCTTCTCTCTACTCTAGACCTGACATTAAAGTCCCTCTGGATAGTTAACATTGTTGTATCTTACATTCTTCTCTCTACTCTAGACCTGACATTCAAGTCCCTCTGGATGGTTAACAGTGTTGTATCTTACATTCTTCCCTCTACTCTAGACCTGACATTAAAGTCCCTCTGGATGGTTAACAGTGTTGTATCTTACATTCTTCTCTCTACTCTAGACCTGACATTAAAGTCCCTCTGGATGGTTAACAGTGTTGTATCTTACATTCTTCCCTCTACTCTAGACCTCATATTAAAGTCCCTCTGGATGGTTAACAGTGTTGTATCTTACATGCTTCTCTCTACTCTAGACCTGACATTAAAGAGCCTCTGGATGGTTAACAGTGTTGTATCTTACATTCTTCTCTCTACTCTAGACCTGACATTAAATCCCTCTGGATAGTTAACAGTGTTGTATCTTACATGCTTCTCTCTACTCTAGACCTGACATTAAAGTCCCTCTGGATGGTTAACAGTGTTGTATCTTACATTCTTCTCTCTACTCTAGACCTGACATTAAAGTCCCTCTGGATGGTTAACAGTGTTGTATCTTACATTCTTCTCTCTACTCTAGACCTGACATTAAATCCCTCTGGATAGTTAACAGTGTTGTATCTTACATTCTTCCCTCTACTCTAGACCTGACATTAAAGTCCCTCTGGATGGTTAACAGTGTTGTATCTTACATTATTCTCTCTACTCTAGACCTGACATTAAAGTCCCTCTGGATGGTTAACAGTGTTGTATCTTACATTCTTCTCTGTACTCTAGACCTGACATTAAAGTCCCTCTGGATGGTTAACAGTGTTGTATCTTACATTATTCTCTCTACTCTAGACCTGACATTAAAGTCCCTCTGGATGGTTAACAGTGTTGTATCTTACATTCTTCTCTGTACTCTAGACCTGACATTAAAGTCCCTCTGGATGGTTAACAGTGTTGTATCTTACATTCTTCTCTGTACTCTAGACCTGACATTAAAGTCTCTCTGGATGGTTAACAGTGTTGTATCTTACATTATTCCTTCTACTCTAGACCTGACATTAAAGTCCCTCTGGATGGTAACAGTGTTGTATCTTACATTCTTCTCTCTACTCTAGACCTGACATTAAAGTATCTCTAGATGGTTAACAGTGTGTATCTTACATTATTCCCTCTACTCTAGACCTGACATTAAGGTCCCTCTGGATAGTTAACAGTGTTGTATCTTACATTCTTCTCTCTACTCTAGACCTGACATTAAAGTCACTCTGGATAGTTAACAGTGTTGTATCTTACATTATTCTCTCTACTCTAGACCTGACATTAAATCCCTCTGGATAGTTAACAGTGTTGTATCTTACACTCTTCCCTCTACTCTAGACCTGACATTAAATCCCTCTGGATAGTTAACAGTGTTGTATCTTACATTCTTCTCTCTACTCTAGACCTGACATTAAATCCCTCAGGATGGTTAACAGTGTTGTATCTTACATTCTTTCTTCTACTCTAGACCTGACATTAAAGTCACTCTGGATAGTTAACAGTGTTGTATCTTACATTCTTCTCTGTACTCTAGACCTGACATTAAAGTCACTCTGGATGGTTAACAGTGTTGTATCTTACATTCTTCCTTCTACTCTAGACCTGACATTAAATCCCTCTGGATGGTTAACAGTGTTGTATCTTACATTCTTCTCTCTACTCTAGACCTGACATTAAATCCCTCTGGATGGTTAACAGTGTTGTATCTTACATTCTTCCCTTTACTCTAGACCTGACATTAAAGTCCCTCTGGATGGTTAACAGTGTTGTATCTTACATTCTTCTCTGGATGGTTAACAGTGTTGTATCTTACATTCTTCTCTCTACTCTAGACCTGACATTAAATCCCTCTGGATGGTTAACAGTGTTGTATCTTACATTCTTCTCTCTACTCTAGACCTGACATTAAATCCCTCTGGATGGTTAACAGTGTTGTATCTTACATTATTCCCTCTACTCTAGACCTGACATTAAAGTCCCTCTGGATGGTTAACAGTGTTGTATCTTACATGCTTCCCTCTACTCTAGACCTGACATTAAATCCCTCTGGATAGTTAACAGTGTGTATCTTACATTCTTCTCTCTACTCTAGACCTGACATTAAATCCCTCTGGATGGTTAACAGTGTTGTATCTTACATTCTTCTCTCTACTCTAGACCTGACATTAAAGTCTCTCTGGATGGTTAACAGTGTTGTATCTTACATTCTTCTCTCTACTCTAGACCTGACATTAAAGTCTCTCTGGATAGTTAACAGTGTTGTATCTTACATTCTTCTCTCTACTCTAGACCTGGCATTAAAGTCCCTCTGGGTGGTTAACAGTGTTGTATCTTACATTCTTCTCTCTACTCTAGACCTGGCATTAAAGTCCCTCTGGGTGGTTAACAGTGTTGTATCTTACATTCTTTTCTCTACTCTAGACCTGACATTAAAGTCTCTCTGGATAGTTAACAGTGTTGTATCTTACATTCTTCTCTCTACTCTAGACCTGACATTAAAGTCTCTCTGGATGGTTAACAGTGTTGTATCTTACATTCTTCTCTCTACTCTAGACCTGACATTAAAGTCTCTCTGGATAGTTAACAGTGTTGTATCTTACATTCTTCTCTCTACTCTAGACCTGACATTAAATCCCTCTGGGTGGTTAACAGTGTTGTATCTTACATTCTTCTCTCTACTCTAGACCTGACATTAAAGTCCCTCTGGATAGTTAACAGTGTTGTATCATATATTCTTCTCTCTACTCTAGACCTGACATTAAAGTCCCTCTGGATAGTTAACAGTGTTGTATCTTACATT
>NC_139642.1:55084846-55092346 GCF_964638095.1 Poromitra crassiceps | reverse complement strand
TTTTGGGGGAGGGGGGGGGGGGGGGGTAATGTATGCATATATGTGAAAGCATGTGTATACTTTTATGTTTTTAAGCTGGACCCCAGGAAGAGTAGATGTTACCTCGGTAACAACTAATGGGGATCCAAATAAATAAACAAACAAATAAACTCACCAATTTGGCGAAATTCTCTTCCAAATAAAAGCCACGTAACTATCCATTCATGAAATGAAATTGCATTTCTGGAATATGCATGAACATTAATGGTTTGTCAAAGTGCCATTCAACAATATAACGGGACACACAACATCATGAACACGGACCACTCGCTCGCTCTGGACATGACACTGTAGTATTCAGACATGCTGCTCTGCGAGCGACACAGACATAGCACTATAGGGGCTTGAGTGGGTAAGATCCGTTTGCACGGCCACACGTTCACAACAGACAATTGTGTTCATACAGACACATAATAATATTACTAATGCCTGGATATCTTCAGTCAGAAGGGCTTCAGTCAGTCAGTCAGTCAGTCAGTTAGTCACTCAGCAGAGCTGCCAAGTTTCACCAAACGTTTGGAGTGAGACTTCGGGGGGGAAGGGACCTTCCCTTTGATTTGATTGGAGTTAAGTTGTGGACCAGTGATGTCATTCATGCACAAAATGACATCACTGGTCCACAACTTTACTCAAATCAAATGACCTCTCAATAACTCTCAAACTAAATGAATGCCTGCAAAAACTGTTTACAATTTTTGCATATGTGTGAGATGATCTGAGATCATGTGCAAAATAAATCATCTCCTTTAATATACTGCAACTTGAAGACCGGCAGCCATCAGCTCTCTCCCTCGGCTAGGAGGAGGCGGTCCACTCGGAGGGAGGAGGCGGTCCACTCAGAGGGAGGAGGCGGTCCACTCAGAGGGAGGAGGCGGTCCACTCGGAGGGAGGAGGCGGTCCACTCAGAGGGAGGAGGCGGTCCACTCGGAGGGAGGAGGCGGTCCACTCAGAGGGAGGAGGCGGTCCACTCAGAGGGAGGAGGCGGTCCACTCGGAGGGAGGAGGCGGTCCACTCGGAGGGAGCCAACTGCCTCGTGCTGCGCGCAGTGAAGCAGCCAGTGAGCACGCAGTCCACAGGGCTGTATTTACATTATACTGTCTTTGTAACATGACTGTTATTGAAAGTAAGTACGTAAGTACATTTTATTTGTATAGCACTTCTCACAGAGAGGACTCACAAAGTGCTTCACAGGTTAAAATACATACAAACAAAATCAATGCAAGACAAGTAACAGTAAAGTACAAAAGACAGGACTACAGTCAGAGTTACAGGTATTCAGTCAACACAACAAGTCTAAACAAACACCTGTCTAAACAACAGCATTTACACCTGGCATTAAATTGTGTTTTGGGTGATCAGATTGCAATGGGATAGTGCTTGACCACATGAAAGTACAGGTGTAAACGCATCCAAGACACATTGATTGTGATCCGATCGGCCAAGCCACCTCCGGCGGTGGTCATAGGGACACATTGTGACCACATTGAACACAAGTGTAAATACAAATGCGTTCTCAATCCACATACAGCAACAGTCACCGCTGTTTTTCTGCTGCTCTATGGAGCTTGCCTGATTCGATCGGATCTCAATGTGGCGACTGGATCGAGACACCTATTTATACCAGGTGAAAATGCAATCAGGTTAATGTGGTCAAGCACTATGTGATTGTAATCCGATCACCCAAAACAGATTGTGAGCTTGTCAGAAGAGCAGGTGTGAATGTTATGACCGAGTTATAGTGTTTTTATGTGTTTTTTTTTTTATAAATTGTACACATTAGTACACATTTTAAATACTGTCCATACTCTCTGAATGTCCCTTTCAGCAGCTTCATCGTATGCTACGTCCTGGTTCTGCCCTTTGTGCAGCGAGGAGTTTTTGAAACTGCAGTAGCCCAAACACAAGACACGTAGACGAGGGAAGACTCAAATAAATCCCAGCATTTTTCCATGTCTCGTGTGTAGCTAAAAGTAGGGATAATGTGTTTATGAGCGATGCACACCCAGAGGTTCTGACCCAGCTCACAAATCTGAGAGGAGCAAAAAAGATGTTTGGCCTGAAGCAGCTGCCTCCAGCTCTGCCTGGAAACCCTTCCCCCATATTCTCCCTCTATAGTCATGGTCAGTTTCCCTCGCTACAAACAGTCTGAGAGCTCCCCAGTTGTAGATCCACCCATGAACTAGATGATGCTGGGGTGGGGGTGGGGGGGTTTAACAATGGCTACCACTATATAGCTTTGTGGATTCAGATTGACCGGCGTCTTTTGTTGCTCCCACAGAGTTGTACTGTGTTACGTTCCCCAATCGGTCTCACCTTAGCTCACTGCCATAAATCGACAGGGCTGGGAAGCTGTCCAACCTTCTCCTCCTCCACCTTCTCCTCCTCCCCTCTCCTTCCCCAGCTTGGACGGTTATTTGTTCATTATTATGACCCATTCTTCTCTACCTCTCGCACCTCTCTCTCTCCCTCTCTCTCTCTCTCTCTCCCTCTCTCTCTACATCTCTCTCTCTCTCTCTCTCTCTCTCTCTCTCTGTCGATCACTCTCACTCGGACTCGTCGTCTGCGTTTCATTCTCCTCGTACGTCTTTTCTCGGTACAAGCATGCGCCTGATTTGCAAAGCGTGCACACACACACACACACACACACACACACACACACACACACACACACACACACACACACACACACACACACACACACACACACACACACACACCTACACACACACACACACACACACACACACACACACACACACACACACACACACACACACACACACACACACACACACACACACACACACACACACACACACACACACTGCCAGCTCGACACCGGGAGAGCAATTACACCCAACAGTGTCTAAAGGGAGGGGAAATCACAGTGTCTAAAGGGAGGGGAAATCACAATGAATAGAAAGTAAATGTGACTGCCAGCACTACCGCTTTCCCACCATCTGCCACCACTGGGTGCATACAGTACATGCTTTAACATAGATTTGTGTGTGTGTGTGTGTGTCTGTGTGTGTGTGTGTGTGTGTGTGTGTGTGTGTGTGTGTGTGTGCACGTGCGTGGTGTCAGGGCCGTGTAGATTTCTTGTTCTCGCCTTAAGAGCCAAAGGGAGTTTTACAGGGCCTCTCAAACCCTCCAGGTCTTTGGCTACATTCCTCTCTCTCTCTCTCTCTCTCTCTCTCCCTCCATCTTTCCTTCTTTCACTCTCATTTACTCTACTCGTCTCTTTCTTCCCCCTCTCCCTCTCTCCATCCGTCCCTAGCAGAGTATACACGCTGTTGTAGAACATCAGTAGTAGCCTACTACATGTGTATCAGAAAACTGTCAACCGTTTTGAAGTACTTCATTTAGTTTGACAGCACTGACCTAAAAATATGGACAGAGCTATCCCATTGATTTTGGTCTCTCGTTTGGAGTTGATTCGTTGGCCGTCGCCATCTTGATTTTTCGTCAGCAAAGTGGGAGGGAATGGGTTGAGTCCTTGCGCACCTCACCTGAGATGGGGGTTTCCCAGAGCCGCAGCTCCGCCTGCTATTGGTCCATGATCGGCAAGCTGGGGCATCACTGGACAGGCGATCTATCAATCACCCCCTTTTCTATCATCTATTTTTCTCCAAACGGGCGAGTTATATAAAAAATTACCCCCATACAGCTGTTATGAAAAGGTGAAATTAGCTATATAGACCAAAACCATGTTAAGGCCCAGGCTGTAAAGATGCTTAAAGTGGGGGATTTTAACATGGGGGTGAACGGGAACGAGGGGACTTCTGAGCCCTGCCTCAAGTGGCCATTCGAGGAATTACAGCTTTCGGGGTTACTTCCGCGTCCTTGTGGGAAAGGGGCAGAGCTTGCCCACTGTTTGACACTTATTATCTCTGCCAGAGGCGGAGCCGGGTGCGGATCATGTGATCGCTCATGCGTGTCTGTCTGTTCCCTCCTTGCTGGTGTAGCTCCTGCATTGAGGATGCTGATGACATCATAAGTATGACATCATAAGTGAAATCACCAACCTTCAAGAGTGACAGGCGTAATAACATCACTAATGATGACATTATCATCAATTACGACATCATCACTGTTGACCTCATCGTCTTCAATGACACACCGGTTCCCTCCTCGTTGGTCGAGAGTTGATTTTAGTGACATTTTGGACCAGCATTCATGCACAACATCACTGGTCCACACCCAAACTCAAATCAACTCTTAAGAACTGTCAAACTACATGAATGACTGCAAAACTGTTGACACTTTTCTGATATGATGTTGTAAAAGCCGGTTGAACATCGCTGGACTGTTCCTATAAGCCTAATGCTCCTTTTCAGAAAGAAGACATTTTTTTCTGTCTTGTTTTGGTACTTGTTCTCTCTCTCTCCCTCTTTTTTGTCCTCCTCCCTTTCTCCCTCGCTTCCTAGCTCCTCCTCTCCTCGTGTTCTATCTGTCATACCATCATTGCCCACTGTTTGTTTTAGGTAATAGTCGGCGCTTCAGCACTTTATCCCACACCGCACACCACAAGTAGTTGTTTTAAGATATTGTCTGGATGGACTGAGGCCTCTGTGTTCCAGCGGCAGGAATGTGTGTGTGTGTGTTTGTGTGTGTGTGTGTGTGTGTGTGTGTGTGTGTGTGTGTGTGTGTGTGTGTGTGTCTGTGTGTGTGTGTAATTGATAGGAGAATTTGGCCCACAGCATGCTATGACCTCATTGCTTGCCTGATTTCTCGGCGTTCACAGTTTTACACAAGCTCTAGATCGGGTTAACATAGAATGCTAGCAGGCACGTACACACACACTCACGCACACACGCACACACATGCACACGCACACACACACACACACACACACACACACACATGTACATATGCCGCGCTCCATCAGTCTTTTAACCGCTTAAGGAAGCTATTTCCCCTAGCTCAGACAAACCACACACTAATTTGGGAGCACAATGCTGCGGCTGTTGACACATAAACACAGACTCGCACACACTGACATGGCAGAAAGACACTCACGTGCACACACACACACACACACACACACACATCACACATGCGCCCGCACACACACACACACACAAACACACACACCACACACACACACACACGCACACGCACACACACACAAAAGCAGACAGGAGCAGCAGCATTGGTCCTCTATTACAGGGTTGTAAAGTAGAGAAATCTGTTTCGGGTTTGGTTAACCCATGGTTAACACCCATGTGTTAATTAACACATGGTTAATTAACCCATGGGTTAACCATGTGTTAACACATGGGTTAACATGCAATCAAACTTTCTATTTTTCCACTGGCCCCTGTTTGCTTCCCTCTTTATGAGTAAACAAACAGTTGCTGTCGTTGACAGATGCATCACTCTGACTCTATTTCATAAATACCACACACACAAACAAAAAGCTCACAATCATTCTGGATACAAGATGAAACAATGTGTGTGTGTGTGTGTGTGTGTGTGTGTGTGTGTGTGTGTGTGTGTGTGTGTGTGTGTGTGTGCATGCACACGTGCATGTGTCTTTCTGCCATGTCAGTCTGTGCGAGTGTGTGTGTGTGTGTGTGTGTGTGTGTGTGTGTGTGTGTGTGTGTGTGTGTGTGTGTGTGTGTGAACATGTGTTTCAGCAGTGTCTCATGGCTGCTTCATCTGGTCTTCATTTGGCTACAAATGTTTGGCTGCTTCTGTATCTCACTGGTTGTGTGTGTGTGTGTGTGTGTGTGTGTGTGTGTGTGTGTGTGTGTGTGTGTGTGTGTGTGTGTGTGTGTGTGTGTGTTTGTGTGTGCATGATCACATGAACGAGCTACTTTACTAATGAGAGGATATGGCATTCTGAATTGGCAGAGGCACAGTAGCTCCACAGGTGTGAATACTGCTGGCCAGTCTGTGTGTGTGTGTACATAATAAATATTTTACAGGGTGTTTCGGCAGGTAGAGCAGGCAAACGAATGGAGGGCTAATTTCTGCTTCACCTCCCCACCCACACAACCCCCCCCCCCACCCACCCACCCACCCACACACCTACAGACGCACGCACGCACACACACACCGCCCCCCCCCCCCCCCCCATACACACACCTACAGACACACACACACACACACACACACACACCACACACACACACCTACAGACGTGCACACACACACACACACACACACACACACACACACACACACACACACAGCACAGTACTGGTTCTCAGGCTCTGCAGTAATTTGGGGTCAGAGTTTTGGGCCCCTCGTCAATCAGCAGGTCATTAGAGCTCTTTAATGACGAGTCCCTCCCCCTCTCATTCTCTCCATCTCCTCCCTCCTTCCCTTCATCTCTCCCCCCCCCCCCCCCCCAACCCGTCCTCTATTGGACTTGACTGCATTCAACTCCTCCCCTCTTTTCAACACATCCTTGTCGCGTCGGTTAATTAGATTTTTTTTAAATAGTAATAATAATTTGAAAATGTCACCGCATTGGTTACGTTTAGCCAATAAAACCAACTTTGATAAGTTTAAGCAACTAAAACTTGGTTAATGTTATGGTTATTGTTTGGGTCAATATAAATATAACAAACATGTTCAATGTGGCTTACAGTTTAAATAAATAAATTAATAAAAATTAATTAATCAATCAATTCAATTAATTAATTAATTAATTAATCAACTTTGAACATGCTCCGGTCTCTCAATGGCGTGAAAGGCAAATGGAGTGGTTTATGCGTACACTTCCTCCTCCCCCCTCCCTCCCTCCCTCTCTGGTTCTGCAGTGACAGTGAATGATGTCAGTGGTTCTGACCCGTCCATTATGTGTGTGTGTCAGACTGAAGGCTCTTTATCAGCGGCCAAATTACTTCATCAACCCAACTGACCTCCCTATAGACTCTTCACACATCTTCACACATCAACCCAACTGACCTCCCTATAGACTCTTCTCAAACACAGAAGTTACAACTGTAGGCAAAGGCAATAGGTTCTACTTCTGATGTGATGTCACATACGTTTTTACTTTTGGGTCATGTATGTGCTATTTTATCGTCTTGGTTTGAAATGGCTTGCTTACTATGAAAGGCCTTTTTACATTGATTTGATCATGAACGAATGTTTGTCAGTCATGAAGGGTTGGCAAGGAACCGTTTTGTTGTTTGGATGTGATGACTGGAGTTCAGGCGTGGTTCTTCATCAGGCCTCTCAATGAAACACTTCCACACATGTGGAACAATCCAACGGTTTGATGTTTGCTAACTGTTTGAAGCCCGACCAAGCTTCCAGGTTCTTCTACAAGATGGCTCCTTGTAAATAAATACAAACTCTGTGGGCTTCCTCATCACCAGGCAACTCACACACACACACCACACACACACACACACCACACACACACACACACACGGAAATAAGCAGCGTTGGAGCAGTGTGAGATACTGTATATATATATATGAAGAGTTAATTTGCAAAAACTGG
>NC_139642.1:55074846-55079846 GCF_964638095.1 Poromitra crassiceps | reverse complement strand
TCACTCCCGGGGCAAGACGGTGAGTGTTCAGCTCTATAGAGTGAGTATGGAGTTAATGGTGAGAGCAGTCTGCCTGCTTTCCTACACGTTATCAATATTGGGAAACAGGCCCAAATGTCTCTTTCCTTCCTCTTGTTTTCTCTCTCTCTCTCTCTCTCTGCCCCCCCCCCCTCTCTCCCCTCTCTCTCTCTCTCCCCCCTCTCTCTCCCCTCTCTCTCACTCCTTTTTACCATCTCAAAATCCCTCCTTTTTGCCCTCAAATCCCTCTTTGTGCCCTCTACTTTGTCTCTTACTCTATACAGTATGTAACTTTCTACACCTGTCCGCTCACCACTGTCTCTTTCCTACTCTTACCTTTCTTTCTTTCTAAATTCATTTATTTCATCTTTATTTTACCATTCACTTCCTGATCAGGATTATGTGTTCCCCTTTGAATTCCTTCATTATTCTGTCTCATCTCCCTGATTCCATTTTGCCTTTCTATTTTCTCTGGTGCACCTTTTTCTCTGTGCTTCTGTTATTCCTCCCTGCAAATACTAATGCTCTCTCTCTCTCTCTCTCTCTCTCTCTCTCGCTCTCTCTCTCTCTCTCTCTCTCTCTCTCTCTCTCTCTCTCTCTCTCTCTCTCTCTCCATCCTGTCTGGTTTGTGTCATTGAGATTCCTCTGGT
This sequence comes from Poromitra crassiceps, assembly GCF_964638095.1. Classification (NCBI taxonomy): domain Eukaryota; kingdom Metazoa; phylum Chordata; class Actinopteri; order Beryciformes; family Melamphaidae; genus Poromitra; species Poromitra crassiceps. The sequence continues at coordinate 55,079,178 of NC_139642.1, read as the reverse complement.
GGGGATGTTGAATAACGGCTTTCCGGAATGTATGTGTGTGTGTGTGTGTGTGTGTGTGTGTGTGTGTGTGTGTGTGTGTGTGTGTGTGCGTGCGTGCGTGTGGTGTGTGTGTGTGTGTGTGTGTGTGTGTGCGTGCGTGCGTGCGTGCGTGCGTGCGTGCGTGCGTGCGTGCGTGTGCGCGCATGTGTGCGTGTGTGCGTGCGGGCGTGTGTGTGTGTGTGTGTGTGTGTGTGTCAGTGTGTGGTATGCGTCCATGTAAAAAGTGCAGGTTTCCTCCCTTCTGGACTGGTTGTACAATAATTCAGCTCAGTCTGTTGTATTATATACAGTGAGTGCTAAACCCCTGCCAGAGATAACTTAAACCCAACCCTGCCTCCTCCTATAGCCATCAGATCTGTGTGCATATAGGAGACAGAGGTGTGTGTGCGTGAGTGTATGTGTGTGTGTGTGTGAGTGTGTGTGTGCGTTTGTGTGTGTGTGTGTGTGTGTGTGTGTGGTGTGTGTGTGTGTGTGTGTGTGAGTGTGTGTGTGTGGGGTGGGGGGTGGGGGGGGGGTCTGTGTGTGTGTGTGTGTGTGTGTGTGTGTGTGTGTGTGTGTGTGTGTGTGTGTGTGTGTGTGTGTGGTGTGTGTGTGTGTCATTATAGACTGTATAGAAAGTGACTGTGATATGAATTGTATACAGTATGTGAAGCAGAAAGACCTGCTGGACAGGCTGACAGGGAGCTGCTGAATGGAAGAAGAGGGCATGATAAATATGAGAGAGGTCTAATAATTGTGAGTTGTAATAACACAGATTTGAACAGAGAGGGGCGGTGACGAGTTTTATAGCCATCCACTGGCTCAGTAAGTTAACGATCAAACAGATGCTATCCACCTTATTTTTGAATGCCCCGCTGTAAAATTATGATGGGTGCAAGGTCCGGTCTAGTAGAACGTGACTGATTGTTGCAGCTGGTTAACGTAGCCTACTTGGCCGAGGGTACTTGGCCGGCGCAGCCTGCATGCAGCTCCTCGGAAATGTGACTCGACGCAGCTGACGCGAACACTGCCAGTATAATATAATATAGATGGGGAGATAACAGGAGAGAGTGCAAGCTATTACAAAGTATAGAGACACTGCATGAAATAGGCCACGCCCATCACGGGGGAAAAGCTCCGTTCATTTCCACACACCATCGTCATTTTCCTTGAATGAATTAAACATAGCTAAAAGCTGTTGTGTGGTGGTGGGCTGTGCAGACAACAAATGTAAAAAATCGCCAGTTAAAGTTTTGTTGTACTCCTGAGCAAAACAAGGAAGCCATTGAGAATTGGCAAGAAGAAAAATGTGGATCTAGCTGTCAAGAAGTAAGTTGGAGTGTTCATCTTCCGTATATACGATATTTTTGATCCTTAACAACCCGCAGCTGCATGTCGTTGGCTGGCTCGTTGGCTGGCATACATCGGTGATGTTTGGTTTGTTGAATGAATTCGTTCATCATACAGTAGCCTAGGCTACACTAACCTATGAAAATATTCATTTGGGCTAGGAAGAGCTGGGTGGAAATACCTCCGCTCGCCTTTCAATCCGGGGAGCGATGGCTGTCGCCTGAAAGCACACCCCAGGACGGGAATGTGGCGGTGCTGCTTGGCTGTGTGTGAAAGGGCCAAATTTCTGTGGCGAGGCTGCCGGTTTTGCGGGCCTTCTGAACTGCAATTTTGCGCGATCTGTGTGTGAAAACGGCTACAGACTTGGGAGTGAGGGAGAGAGAGCTCGAGAGAGAGAGAGAGAGACTGGGGAGTGAGGCAGAGAGAGCTCTGATCATTAACTGCACTTAACCAGACTGCAGCTATTAAACTTGTCACTAGTCCACTCCTCTTTGCCTCTCTCCCCTCCCCCTTTCCTTTCATCCCATTTCAGACATCCTTCACACAGCTCAGTGCTCTGTGACTTGTCTCATTCCCCAGCTTTCCACCGCTAAACGTCTCTTTCTCAGAGAGGCCTTCAAGGTTCAGAGATATGCAGAGATTTAGATAAGAAGAGAAAAAATGTCATCATGTCCATGTTGTTCAATATAAACGCTGAACTTACACCAGTAGCCAGCTCTCAGGGACACGCCTGTAAATGTCCTCTCTAATCATACTGTAGTAGTTCATGTCTTCCTTTTGGGACTCTGAGAAACAACTTGATTTGTTTGTTTATGTTATGTCACGCTGTTACGTTACGTCCTGTCATGTCTGAAGTTTGTAGCTCACTGTGAGCTTTTGAAGGTGTTGGTATAGGCTGTGAAACTGAATTGCCCTTCTGGGATAAATAAAAGTTGTCTGAATCTGAATCTGAATCTGAACTTTCTCCGTTATGAGCATCAGGGTCATTTTGGGGAGCCCACCCATGGAATAGTGAAACGGAGCCGTCTATCTCAATTGGACAGACTATGGTAGATGTAGCATTTTAACATCAATAAATCTTAGTCACATTATTTTTTAGACATTAATTACCATAAACAAAAGAGACCATTGCTTAGATTGCTTAGATTAAACCGCAATGCGATTTACATTGTGGTGCCACCAAGTCGGAAATCTGCTAGTTTTGCTTTACAGCACAAAAAGTTGTTGCTTTATGGCACAAAACAGGGAAAGGAATGCTGAACATTTGATGATGGAACGAGAGGAAAGCAGATGGAAAAATCACTTCCAACATGTTTATCCTCTTCTACCGATACCTTGATTATGACTGAGGGCCTATGACTCTTTCAAATAGACAGCTCTTACACTGGTCTAGGTGATGGATGGGTTTCCCAAAATGACCCTGCCTCACATTTGGGTGTTTTTCATTCAGGGCCATGGCTGACAAACTCCTTCAGGTCCATGGCTGACAAACTCCTTCAGGTCCATGGCTGACAAACTCCTTCAGGGCCATGGCTGACAAACTCCTTCAGGTCCATGGCTGACAAACTCCTTCAGGTCCATGGCTGACAAACTCCTTCAGGGCCATGGCTGACAAACTCCTTTAGGGCCATGGCTGATAAACTCCTTTAGGGCCATGGCTGACAAACTCCTTCAGGTCCATGGCTGACAAACTCCTTCAGGGCCATGGCTGACAAACTCCTTTAGGGCCATGGCTGATAAACTCCTTTAGGGCCATGGCTGATAAACTCCTTCAGGTCCATGGCTGACAAACTCCTTCAGGTCCATGGCTGACAAACTCCTCCAGGGCCATGGCTGACAAACTCCTTCAGGTCCATGGCTGACAAACTCCTCCAGGGCCATGGCTGACAAACTCCTTCAGGTCCATGGCTGACAAACTCCTTCAGGTCCATGGCTGACAAACTCCTCCAGGGCCATGGCTGACAAACTCCTTCAGGTCCATGGCTGACAAACTCCTTCAGGTCCATGGCTGACAAACTCCTTCAGGTCCATGGCTGACAAACTCCTTCAGGTCCATGGCTGACAAACTCCTTCAGGTCCATGGCTGACAAACTCCTTCAGGGCCATGGCTGACAAACTCCTTCAGGTCCATGGCTGACAAACTCCTTCAGGTCCATGGCTGACAAACTTAGGAAAAAATACTGTAGACAAGCCAATGACCGGCGGGCTTTCTTTTCCTCTCCTCTCATGATCCAATCCACTCACTCCCCATTCACTTTGCTTCCATGCATCTCTTTCTTCTGTTATTATTCTATATGTTTGTATGATAGCAAAGTGTAGAGATGGAGTATTATACCAAAATACAACAGGCATACATGTAACAACACTTTACCCCGGCCTCCCCCCCCCCCCCCCTCCTTCGTCTCTTACTCCTTCTATTTTTCCGCTCTGCAGGATACCAATTGGCCAGACCACCTGTTGCTGTTGGCGACGGGGCCCTGACAGGAGAATGTGATTGGACGGCAAGGTCGTTAACCTCTGCACACAGAAAGTGGTGAACCCTGGTGGGGGGGGGGGGGGCTGGCACACATCGGCTTAATGAACAAACACACACACACACACACACACACACACATACCCGCACACACGCGCACGCGCACACACACACACACACACACACACACACACACACACACACACGCACACACACTCCCCCTCACCTCCTCCCCTGCAGGAGCGTTTAGTAAAACAGCGATCAGCTCCATTGAGGACCAGTCTCTTTTCTCTTCCTCTCTTTGTCCGCGGCTGATTGGCAATTTGTCTGCGGATGAATTAGTTAGCTGGTTTCACAGGCTGAATGGAAGAGAGGCATAAAAGCCAGAAGAAGTAGAGAGCTAGTTAAGAGAGAGGGAGGACAGAAAGGAGAGGGGGAGCGAGAGTGAGAGGGAGAGAATGGGAGAGAGGGACAGGGGAAGAGAGAGAGAG
>NC_139642.1:55059846-55069846 GCF_964638095.1 Poromitra crassiceps | reverse complement strand
AGACACCAGAACTGATTCAACCGATTCAGTTGTATGAGGCAGTGTCGTAGTATTCGAGTCCAGGACCCGGACATGGACTCGAGAATTCATGCATTCGGACTCGGAAGTTGGAGACGAGGACTCGCACTTGTTCAATGATAGACGTTTTGTTAGTTGTTGTTGTTGTTTTTTGCATAATAGCCCTAGTAATCTGGCTCATGTTCAGTAACTCCGAACACGGACTCAGGTGATGGGGAATCGACTCTGACTCGACTCAGACTCTTCTTAGGTAACTCAGACTTGGACTCGGACTGGAACATGGGGACTGGAGACTCGACTTGGACTTGGAGTTTGGAGAAGCAGAGTAGTCGAATATTTTCAGCGCTTTACCGTCAGAAAGCCCGTTCCTTTGGCACTACATCTTCTCAACCGTAGCACTTAAGGATTCCTACGCAGCAGCATAATAAGTCTGTGGCACAGTGCTTATGCGTAGCAATACCGAAGTTCTCCGGTCGTACCTCAAATATTCTAAATCGTACACTTAAAGTGATATACTGTAGATTTTTTTAGGTGAGCCTTCTTTTGGGTGGCTGAAATACATTTCGATGCCAGTCCTCTGCACACAGTGTGCTTGCTAGCTGCTGGTCCTCTCCACACAGTTTGCTCACTAGCTGCTGGTCCTCTCCACACAGTGTGCTCACTAGCTGCCAGTCCTCTCCACACAGTGTGCTCACTAGCTGCCAGTCCTCTCCACACAGTGTGCTCACTAGCTGCCAGTCCTCTCCACACAGTGTGCTCGCTAGCTGCCAGTGCTCTCTAGCTGCCAGTCCTCTCCACACAGTGTGCTCACTAGCTGCCAGTCCTCTCCACACAGTGTGCTTGCTAGCTGCCAGTCCTCTCCACACAGTGTGCTTGCTAGCTGCCAGTCCTCTCCACACAGTGTGCTCGCTAGCTGCCGGTCCTCTCCACACAGTGTGCTCGCTAGCTGCCAGTCCTCTCCACACAGTGTGCTCACTAGCTGCCAGTCCTCTCCACACAGTGTGCTCGCTAGCTGCCAGTCCTCTCCACACAGTGTGCTCACTAGCTGCCAGTCCTCTCCACACAGTGTGCTCAATAGCTGCCAGTCCTCTCCACACATTGTGCTCGCTAGCTGCCAGTCCTCTCCACACATTGTGCTCGCTAGCTGCCAGTCCTCTCCACACATTGTGCTCGCTAGCTGCCAGTCCTCTCCACACAGTGTGCTCGCTAGCTGCCAGTCCTCTCCACACAGTGTGCTCGCTAGCTGCCAGTCCTCTCCACACATTGTGCTCACTAGCTGCCAGTCCTCTCCACACAGTGTGCTCACTAGCTGCCAGTCCTCTCCACACAGTGTGCTCGCTAGCTGCCAGTCCTCTCCACACAGTGTGCTCGCTAGCTGCCAGTCCTCTGCACACAGTGTGCTCACTAGCTGCCAGTCCTCTCCACACAGTGTGCTCGCTAGCTACCGGTCCTCTCCACACAGTGTGCTCGCTAGCTGCCAGTCCTCTCCACACAGTGTGCTCACTAGCTGCTGGTCCTCTCCACACAGTGTGCTCGCTAGCTGCCAGTCCTCTGCACACAGTGTGCTCACTAGCTGCCAGTCCTCTCCACACAGTGTGCTCGCTAGCTACCGGTCCTCTCCACACAGTGTGCTCGCTAGCTGCCAGTCCTCTCCACACAGTGTGCTCACTAGCTGCCGGTCCTCTCCACACAGTGTGCTCGCTAGCTACCGGTCCTCTCCACACAGTGTGCTCGCTAGCTGCCAGTCCTCTCCACACAGTGTGCTCGCTAGCTGCCAGTCCTCTCCACACAGTGTGCTCGCTAGCTGCTGGTCCTCTCCACACAGTGTGCTCGCTAGCTGCCAGTCCTCTCCACACAGTGTGCTCGCTAGCTGCTGGTCCTCTCCACACAGTGTGCTCGCTAGCTGCCAGTCCTCTCCACACAGTGTGCTCGCTAGCTGCCAGTCCTCTCCACACAGTGTGCTCGCTAGCTGCTGGTCCTCTCCACACAGTGTGCTCGCTAGCTGCCGGTCCTCTCCACACAGTGTGCTCACTAGCTGCCAGTCCTCTCCACACAGTGTGCTCGCTAGCTGCTGGTCCTCTCCACACAGTGTGCTCGCTAGCTGCTGGTCCTCTCCACACAGTGTGCTCGCTAGCTGCTGGTCCTCTCCACACAGTGTGCTCACTAGCTGCTGGTCCTCTCCACACAGTGTGCTCGCTAGCTGCCAGTCCTCTGCACACAGTGTGCTCACTAGCTGCCAGTCCTCTGCACACAGTGTGCTCACTAGCTGCCAGTCCTCTCCACACAGTGTGCTCACTAGCTGCCAATCCTCTCCACACAGTGTGCTCGCTAGCTGCTGGTCCTCTCCACACAGTGTGCTCGCTAGCTGCCAGTCCTCTCCACACAGTGTGCTCACTAGCTGCCAGTCCTCTCCACACAGTGTGCTCACTAGCTGCCAGTCCTCTGCACACAGTGTGCTCGCTAGCTGCCAGTCCTCTCCACACAGCTTGGACAATAAATGTGCCAAGTTCATCTGTGCGGTCCAGACTCCATCCCATTCCAATGTACCTTCTTCCACCTCATCATGTGTGATGGGTGTATATGGAATGTGTCGTGGACATTGTTCATGTTGACAAAATGGCCACTAAACCTCCAATTGTTTTCCACTGTACTCATTTCCTTTGGACATTGCCAGGAGCTGTGTTATGATCCATCTCATTCTGGGGCAGATATATCCTCGCCATAGTCCACTTTTACAAGGCGTTTCCTTCCGCAGTGGCTTCCTGTCTTTATGCATTATGCAGTCAAGTGTGGATAGACCGGGCATTGCAGGCAACAGGTCAAAGGTCAGGGGCTCTAAGAGACATTCAGCCCGGCTCTCTCGGTCTCCTGCCCTGCAGAAGGAGGTGAGCGCACACTGTACACACTGCTGTTGTTGACAGTACGCTGACAGGAAGCAGGCGGGTCACTTCCTTCATGTCCTGAGCCACAGGTGAGCAGCATGTGACAGGAAACAGGCGGGTCACTTCCTTCACGTCCTGAGCCACAGGTGAGTGACATGTGACAGGAAACAGGCGGGTCACTTCCTTCATGTCCTGAGCCACAGGTGAGCAGCATGTGACAGGAAACAGGCGGGTCACTTCCTTCACGTCCTGAGCCACAGGTGAGCAGCATGTGACAGGAAACAGGCGGGTCACTTCCTTCACGTCCTGAGCCACAGGTGAGTGACATGTGACAGGAAACAGGCGGGTCACTTCCTTCACGTCCTGAGCCACAGGTGAGCAGCATGGAAAGCATGGCAATGATGGAAGGGGGGGAAACCCTCTCTCTTTACTGGAGCCTTGCTGAGCCTCTCTCTCTCTCTCTCTCTCTCTCTCTCTCTCTCTCTCTCTCGTTCTCTGTCTCTCTCTCTTTTCCTGTCTGGCATGAGTGTGTCTATGTGTGTGCTGTGTCTAGGTGTGTGCTGTGTGTGTGTGTGTGTGTGCTGTGTGTGTGTGTGTGTGTGTGTGTGTGTGTGTGTGTGTGTGTGTGTGTGTATGTGCGTGCGTGTGTGTGCGTGCGTCTGTGTGTGTGTGTGTGTGTGTGTGTGTGTGTGTGTGTGTGTGTGCGTGCGTGCGCGCGCGCGCGTGCGTGCGTGCGTCTGTGTGTGTGTGTGTGTGTGTGTGTGTGTGTGTGTGTGTGTGTGTGTGTGATGTGTGTCCGCACTGTGTGCTCGCTGTATGGGGTGCAGTTAGATCAGATAATCTCTTTCACTGGCTCCTCTCCTGTTTCTCACATTATCATCCATTATCCCTGCATCTCTCCTCTCCTCCTTTCAGCCCCCTTTGTCATCTCTGCCCCCCCCCCCCCCCCCCCCCCTCTGTCTGTCTGTCTGGCTCTCTCTCTCTCTCTTTCTCTCTCTCTCTCTCTTTCTCTCTCTCTCTCTCTTTCTCTCTCTCTCTCTCTCTCTCTCTCTCTCTTCCTTAGAATATCTCTCTTGTCTGCATTCTATCTTACAGCAACATCTTCCATGTGCTCTCTTTCTCTTTTATACACACACCTATTTAATACCTCACTCTGTTATTCTCTCTCGCTCTCTCTCGCTCTCTCTCACGCACCTACGCCCACGCGCACACACACACACACACACACACACACACACACACACACACACACACACACACACACACGTAAACGCCTTGTCTCTCTCCCTCTTGCTCCTCTCGAGGAAACAATGCACAGGAATGGGTGTGCGGGGCGTAGAGGGGGGTAAAGTTCCTTTTCAGAGATGTCAGGGACATCCTGTTACACACGCACGCGTGCCTGCGCGCACACGCACATGCACGCACACACACACACATGCACACACACATACACACACACACACACACACACACACACACATACACACACACACACACACACACACACACACACACACACACAGAGGATGTTGGCTGGACAATGGATAGGTCTCTGGAGTGTTAGTGGGGGGAAAGGGGCCCTTCCTTATACCTTGCCTACACAGTATTCCCTTTCCAGTATTGAAAGTGTTTCATTCCATGCAGCAGCTATATATCTGCTTTCATAACATGTGTCCGCCAGACGATGCATTTGAGTTACTGCAACATTCATGAGGTTATAGCTAACCTCCTTTAAGGCGACAGAGAAGCAGGCTACTTACATGGGCCAGTGTGTGTGTGCGCCTGATATTGACATACTCCAGATTGCACCAAATACATAAAGAATGTATGCTGAAGGCATTCTGAAAACCAGTAAATAGAGCTCCTTCTCATATTTCGATGGTTTGGAGGTATGTGTGTGTGTATATTTGTGTTTTTATAACATAACCGCTGTGAAACTATCAGGAAATAGTGTTTAAGCCCTGCGTTTGAGCGGTTTACCGGCGCTCTCTCTCTCTCTCCACATAAACACAGCCTCGCTTGACCACATAAAACAGAGAACACAAAACAATGTCCCATCACGAAGAGACACAGGGCGCAGTGTCTCTCAACATAAACACACTGCCACACTAATATGGGCCAGAAGTGATCGCTTTGAGGGGAAGCTTTTGTATAATTATGTCATGTGTTTTTAATGAAATAGTTGCATAGTAAATCTTTAAATGCCATTATTGTGAAGGTTCTAAACAGGAAGTTTCAGTTTTAGTCTGGCTGTACTTGACGCTGCTTGGAGTTGGTGCTGATTTGCAGCCCCAGTCTGCACGTTCTCACAAACGCTGTGTATAAACACAGAACCAAAGAGCAGACCGCAGCGACAGTTTGCCATCTTATGCGGAGATGTGTCCTATAAGAATAGCCTGCCCTAAAAGTAAGGCTGTGTGTGTGTGTGTGTGTGTGTGTGTGTGTGTGTGTGTGTGTGTGTGTGTGTGTGTGTGTGTGTGTGTGTGTGTGTGTGTGTGTGTGTGTGTGTGTGTGTGTGTGTGTGTGTGTGTGTGTGTGTGTGTGTGTATGTGTGTGTGTGTGTGTGTGGGGGGGGGGGCATGCGTGTGTGAAGACAGGGCAGGTGTGTTTTTGTGTGTGAATGTGTCTTTGTGTGCTCGGCAGGGGGAAGCAAAGCAGAGACCGAGTCAGAAGTGCAACTATGGGGTGAAGAGTTCAGAGACAGAGTTCAGGGGGAGAAAGATGGAGAGAGACTAGAGGAAGAGAAAAGGAGAGATGCAGACAGAGTTCAGGGGGAGAGTGATGGAGAGAGACTAGAGGAAGAGAAAAGGAGAGATGCAGACAAACAGACAGAGTTCAGGGGGAGAGAGATGGAGAGAGACTAGAGGAAGAGAAAAGGAGAGATGCAGACAAACAGACAGAGTTCAGGGGGAGAGAGATGGAGAGAGACTAGAGGAAGAGAAAAGGAGAGATGCAGACAAACAGACAGAGTTCAGGGGGAGAGAGATGGAGAGAGACTAGAGGAAGAGAAAAGGAGAGATGCAGACAAACAGACAGAGTTCAGGGGGAGAGATGGAGAGAGACTAGAGGAAGAGAAAAGGAGAGATGCAGACAAACAGACAGAGTTCATGGAGGAGAGAGATGGAGAGAGACTAGAGGAAGAGAAAAGGAGAGATGCAGACAAACAGACAGAGTTCAGAGGGAGAGAGATGGAGAGAGACTAGAAGAAGAGAAAAGGAGAGATGCAGACAAACAGACAGAGTTCATGGGGGAGAGTGATGGAGAGAGACTAGAGGAAGAGAAAAGGAGAGATGCAGACAAACAGACAGAGTTCAGAGGGAGAGAGATGGAGAGAGACTAGAGGAAGAGAAAAGGAGAGATGCAGACAAACAGACAGAGTTCAGAGGGAGAGAGATGGAGAGACACTAGAGGAAGAGAAAAGGAGAGATGCAGACAAACAGACAGAGTTCAGGGGGAGAGAGATGGAGAGAGACTAGAGGAAGAGAAAAGGAGAGATGCAGACAAACAGACAGAGTTCAGGGGGAGAGAGATGGAGAGAGACTAGAGGAAGAGAAAAGGAGAGATGCAGACAAACAGACAGAGTTCAGGGGGAGAGAAACTAGAGGAAGAGAAAAGGAGGGATGCAGACACACCTGGAGAGAGGAGTGGAAAGAGACAGACAAGAGAATTCGAGCAAGAATGAGAGGGAACGAAAGAGCAGGTGATGGGTTGTCAGCTGTTTTCCTTCGAAAATGCACATGCGCGCGCACACACACACACACACACACACACACACACACACACACACACACACACACACAGACTGTTGTGTGTCTCATATAGACTTCTTTTTTTTCACCCTTTCCATCCATTGATTTGAGTCAAGTTGTGGACCATGTGATGTCATTTGTGCATGAATGACATCACTGGTCCACAACTTAACTCAAAGCAACTCTCAATAACTGTCAAACTAAATGATTGTCTGCAAAAATGGTTTACACTTTTCGGATATGTCTGAGATTATGTGCAAAATTACTTACTTACTCCCTTGAGCGACGGTGACGTACTCTATGACGTGTATAACATTAATATTCACCTACCGGGATCTGGAGACTTGATATACGACGCATTTTGCTTCAGAAATGTTCAACATTTCCATGGAAACGTACAGTGGCGAGATGTTATTCTGGCGACTGGGCTGAGTGGTCATTTGCTTTATTTACATTTCATATCATCGCCCATTTCGTTTTTTTTTAATATATATTTTTTTCCTCCCGATTTTTTATCCCATTTTTATCCCCCATTATTTATCCTGGTTGCTACTCCACCCGCTCCCGATCTGGGCAGAGCCGAAACTGGCTCCATGCTTCCTCTGAGACATGGGCAGTAGCCAGCTAGCCTAGGTAAACCCAGCCACCACGTGACCTGCTCTCTCAGTTCCCAGTCACTATCGTCTAGCGAACGGGCCATTCAGAACGATTTCCGCGGCGGTTTAAAGACTCCCGCAGACCCGCAGCCACCCCGCAGCCAATGAGTGACGGCGTGACTGCCAACATCAGTCCTGCCGTGATCGGCCAATCAGAGAGTGCGTCTTTGTCAATGACGTGTAACAGCTGCAGCGGCTTAGCACTACCTAGCCGTTAGCATTTGGCCTCTCTAAAGCATAGCTCCCGAGCTAGCTACTAGCTGGCTAGCTATATGGCTATGCAACTACGTGAGGAAATTCAAGTGAAAACAGCTGTTGAGGTTGAGGTCTGTTGATCAAAATAACACCTAGCGTTATCGAAATCGGATTTTAGCGGACCATACAAGCCAGGGCTTCAGAGCTGATCACCTGGACACATTTTATGGCGAAATTATCTGATAAACTTGTCTGTGCTGCTCTGTGGTGATCAGCTAATGTCTTCATAGCATTGTGATTATGATTTAATGCATTATGGAAGATAAACGCTGGTTTAACATAATTAAAATAATTCCCTACCAAACATGTAAAGTGACGCTTCTGGGCAGTAGACCATTTGGGCATAACATTATGTAATGTGACATGAGATCACCACATTTCAATAAATATAACGTTTTTGCACATTTGAATGCTGCTGGTCGTTTGTTTAATGCTGTATATATTGGATATTTAAAGCTGATACACAACACAATTGTGTTGAGGTAATTCTGCAAAGCTCAGTTAAAAATATAACATGTAACACTTTACACAATCAAATCTAACTTATTCACAGCAATACACAGTCCAGTAGTACAGTGGGCTAATTGTTTGAATTATATCGAAATATATTTGCATGGTGTAGCATGTAATGCAGATAATGTAGCTAGATACTCTGACACAGAAAGGCAGACAAGCTAGCAGCAGGGATCTTGTCACACTGATTCCAGATAAACTCCTCTGTCTAGCCAGCTATACAATATTGATCAAAATAACACCTATATCGAAATCGGATTTTAGCGGACCATACAAGCCGGGGCTTCAGAGCTGATCACCTGGACACATTTTACGGCGAAATTATCTGATAAACTTGTCTGTGCAGCTCTGTGGTGATCAGCTAATGTCTTCGCATTGTGATTATGATTTAATGCATTATGGAAGATAAACGCTGGAAGGCTGGGTAGCATTAGCTGACGTCATCCAGGCTACAGTAACATTAGGCTATTATAGTTATGAAACGCTGATTCAAACGTTACAATAATAAGACACAATAGGAGCCAGTTACCCTACTGTAGATAGAGAGTAATTTCAGACCACCAGATATCACCATATTTATGTTATTAAATGCTGTAACGTTAACGGTAATTCTCATGTGTATGGTTTATTTATAAGCATTCATTGATTGAAGCAGAGTGCTGGTCGGTTAAGTTTCTCTGTAGTCAATGTCCTCTGCTCCAATCTTCGTTCGTAGTTTCTTCTGTCTCTCGTCCAGCAGCTGCAGATGTCATCATTATCCACGTTATTGATTATTATTTATAAAAAAAATCTCGTGTAAATATTTTGTGAACGCACCAATAGTTAGAGAAGGAAACCTCTCTTTGCATTTTATTTTTTAATAAAAGTAGGCTACTTGTGATATCTCACGTGGTCGATCATCATTGCAAATTTATGTGAACAGCTAGGTTTAATGACAAATATGGAATATCACCCAAGGAAATACCACGGTTTAATGCCAACAGATAAACCATACAGATTTGTTGTAATTGTGAACACATAAGGGAGCAAAGACATGGTTTTCAAGTATAACACAACTTTTATTCAAAGACAGGATTGAAAAATATAGGTCACTTGTATTCACTTCAGTAATGTCAGGTCTCAGTCGCATTCACGCTAACCTCTTAACGTCTAGCTATAGCTAGGTTACATCTGGATTATGTATAATATACAGAATTGCACAGTACACAGTTGCACAGTTACTGCACAGTAACGTGTACAAATATTGAACGCAACAGTCTCGTTCTGGAGCGAACCCCTCAGCTGAATTCACGTTGGAATATGATATCAAGGCTTGATACATTTGATTGTAGCTACTCATACAGCCGTGTGGAGCTTATCTAGCTAGGTTGCATCTGGAATATGATATCAAGCCAGTAATGTAGCTAGCTAGCGTTAAATAGGTTTATCTGTAACCACGCTGAAATGTGAGGGCATTAACGTTAATATTTCAATTAGGTCAAACACACCTTACCGTTATGACTGCGGCCGTTTTGGATTAACATTAGCGTTAAGTCCATGATCAAATCTAGCATTTCGGTATATTCAGTGTGTGTGTGTGAAAAGGATGTTAGCATGCTAGCATTATTAGCACAGAATGTATACAGTCCATGGTACAACGTTAGGCCTTCAAGTCCTGAGGCGAACAGCACTGGAGGATGAAGTCTGCAGACTGGCATTCAGTGTCCAGCATAACAAGCACGCCTGTTTCCTCATCAGGTTGGCAGCAGCTGTATAGATGATGACTGTTCTTCACAGCCACAAATATCTCTCCAGATCTGCGGCCATCTGCAGCAGGGATCGAGGTTTGGGTCCGTGTAGACTAGGGCTGCCAACATTCCATCCCAGCAATACGGGACGGTCGGACCAACGGGGTGGGGGGGGGGAGTTGTCCTGTTCCTCTTTCATT
>NC_139642.1:54902601-55042146 GCF_964638095.1 Poromitra crassiceps | reverse complement strand
CGCATTAGAACCCTCATGTCCAGTTTAAACAACACCAACACAGCCTCTTGGTTCCGATCACAACCCCAGACAGCCATATTGTTCTGATGAATCTGATTTGGCAGCCATATTGTTCTGATGAATCTGATTTGGCAGCCATATTGTTCTGATGAATCTGATTTGGCAGGCTGATGTTCTCAGCCTCTGTAACATTTTCAACATGTCAGAATGTGTGTTGGCCTTACAGAGTGTTTTGAGCAGCACATTTTTCCTGGCTCTGCAGTACGGCAATATTTTCTGTGGATTTATAAAGCTTCTGGGTAATAATGGTCTTGATTGTATAATCATACATTTTATTATGCCTATGTGTGTGTGTGTGCGCGCGCGCGAGTGTGTGTGCGTGTGTATGCGAGTGTGTGTGTGTGTGTGTGTGTGCATGTGTGTGTGTGTGGGGGGAGAGGGGGGGGGGGTAGTGGAGATCCACCAAAGTGAGACTACACAGACGACTTTAACAGCCAGTGAAAGGGAGCAGTGAGCTGGGGAAATGACTGACAGTGTAGAGGAGACAGTCTTGATCTCTCTCAATGAACATCTAATCTGCATTCATTTTGGTCCACAAAGAGAACATTAACTAGGTACTCTTCCAAAAAATACTCGCCAGAACACCAGGCTGAGCCGAACACAAATATTCAGTGGGTTTTTCCCGAATACTAATACAAAAATGTCAAATAACAGTGGGACTCGTAACGTAGTGAGGTTACGTGGCCATCTCTCTGCTCTCCTCTGCTCCTGTCTGTCGTGTCGATGTGTCATGGATGTGAATAGCTGCAGGGCTGTCTGCTGGAGCTGATTATTATCCTCCGTGGTCAGTGCAGTCGTTCGTGGTCTGGGACAGTGTTTCCCAACCAGGGGGTACGTACAGTACGTGTACCCAGAGTGAGAACCAGATGATGGCTTCCGCCCCTGGGCTGAAATCTCTCTTAACAGAGGTTGCTCAGGAGGGATGAGGAGCAGAGGAACATGAGACGAGGTGCAAGAGCCAAGATTGAGGAGGTGTGAGAAACACCGGAAACTTGAAAGAAGAAGAAGAACCAGGTCTAGAGTGAGACCATCCAACTGTGAGAGGCAGCAATGTGCCGCAAGGCATCCAGTCTGCCGGAAAACCATTAGAAGAAGAAGAAGAAGATTGACATCTGCAACCCTCGCTTCCGAGTCTGGTTCGACCTCACCAGGGACAACGTCCGCGAGACACCAGGTCAACTTTTACATGCAAATGCATTTCTTCACATGTTGAAGAGGAAGGTTTGGCTCTCTAGCTTCTTGAGAGATTTGTTCATGTCCACAGGTCCAGATGGAACTGTCTCAAGGGGGAAACTCTGGTTTCGGGTGGACTCGGGTTTGATGTTTTGTGCATTATTTTATGTTTTTGTTTGTACAAGTCTGATTGAGACACGTCCCTCCCCTCACCCATCAAGTCTGATTCTACAGAGACACGTCCCTCCCCTCACTCATCAAGTCTGATTCTACAGAGACACGTCCCTCCCCTCACTCATCAAGTCTGATTCTACAGAGACACGTCCCTCCTCTCACCCATCAAGTCTGATTCTACAGAGACACGTCCCTCCCCTCACCCATCAAGTCTGATTCTACAGAGACACATCCTCCCCTCACCCATCAAGTCTGATTCTACAGAGACACGTCTCTCCTCTCACCCATCAAGTCTGATTCTACAGAGACACGTCCCTCCTCTCACTCATCAAGTCTGATTCTACAGAGACACGTCCCTCCTCTCACCCATCAAGTCTGATTCTACAGAGACACGTCCCTCCTCTCACCCATCAAGTCTGATTCTACAGAGACATGTCCCTCCTCTCACCCATCAAGTCTGATTCTACAGAGACACGTCCCTCCCCTCTCACCCATCAAGTCTGATTCTACAGAGACACGTCCCTCCCCTCACCCATCAAGTCTGATTCTACAGAGACACGTCCCTCCCCTCACCCATCAAGTCTGATTCTACAGAGACACGTCCCTCCCCTCACCCATCAAGTCTGATTCTACAGAGACATGTCCCTCCCCTCACCCATCAAGTCTGATTCTACAGAGACACGTCCCTCCCCTCTCACCCATCAAGTCTGATTCTACAGAGACACGTCCCTCCTCTCACCCATCAAGTCTGATTCTACAGAGACACGTCCCTCCTCTCACCCATCAAGTCTGATTCTACAGAGACACGTCCCTCCTCTCACCCATCAAGTCTGATTCTACAGAGACACGTCCCTCCCCTCACCCATCAAGTCTGATTCTACAGAGACACGTCCCTCCTCTCACCCATCAAGTCTGATTCTACAGAGACACGTCCCTCCCCTCACCCATCAAGTCTGATTCTACAGAGACACGTCCCTCCTCTCACCCATCAAGTCTGATTCTACAGACACGTCCCTCCCCTCTCACCCATCAAGTCTGATTCTACAGAGACACGTCCCTCCCCTCTCACCCATCAAGTCTGATTCTACAGACACGTCCCTCCTCTCACCCATCAAGTCTGATTCTACAGAGACATGTCCCTCCCCTCTCACCCATCAAGTCTGATTCTACAGAGACATGTCCCTCCCCTCTCACTCGTCAAGTCTGATTCTACAGAGACACGTCCCTCCTCTCACCCATCAAGTCTGATTCTACAGAGACACGTCCCTCCTCTCACCCATCAAGTCTGATTCTACAGAGACACGTCCCTCCCCTCTCACCCATCAAGTCTGATTCTACAGAGACACGTCCCTCCTCTCACCCATCAAGTCTGATTCTACAGAGACACGTCCCTCCCCTCTCACCCATCAAGTCTGATTCTACAGAGACACGTCCCTCCTCTCACCCGTCAAGTCTGATTCTACAGAGACACGTCCCTCCCCTCACCCATCAAGTCTGATTCTACAGAGACACGTCCCTCCTCTCACCCATCAAGTCTGATTCTACAGAGACACGTCCCTCCTCTCACCCATCAAGTCTGATTCTACAGAGACACGTCCCTCCTCTCACCCATCAAGTCTGATTCTACAGAGACACGTCCCTCCTCTCACCCATCAAGTCTGATTCTACAGAGACACGTCCCTCCCCTCTCACCCATCAAGTCTGATTCTACAGACACGTCCCTCCTCTCACCCATCAAGTCTGATTCTACAGAGACATGTCCCTTCCCTCTCACTCGTCAAGTCTGATTCTACAGAGACACGTCCCTCCCCTCACCCGTCAAGTCTGATTCTACAGAGACACGTCCCTCCCCTCACCCATCAAGTCTGATTCTACAGAGACACGTCCCTCCCCTCTCACCCATCAAGTCTGATTCTACAGAGACACGTCCCTCCTCTCACCCATCAAGTCTGATTCTACAGAGACACGTCCCTCCTCTCACCCATCAAGTCTGATTCTACAGAGACACGTCCCTCCTCTCACCCATCAAGTCTGATTCTACAGAGACACGTCCCTCCCCTCTCACCCATCAAGTCTGATTCTACAGAGACACGTCCCTCCCCTCTCACCCATCAAGTCTGATTCTACAGAGACACGTCCCTCCTCTCACCCGTCAAGTCTGATTCTACAGAGACACGTCCCTCCCCTCTCACTCGTTATCTGTCATCTCTTTCTCTCATCTCTCCCTCTCCTCCTCCTCAAGCCTTCTGAACCCCTGCCATGATTGCACATATAACATGCTCATGGTTTACACCCCATCCCCTGTGTGTGTGTGTGTGTGTGTGTGTGTGTGTGTGTGTGTGTGTGCGCGTGTGTGTGTGTGTGTGTGTGTGTGTGTGTGTGTGTGTGTGTGCGCATGCGTGCATGTGTGTGTGTGTGTGTGTGTCTTTCCCAGCGCTGTTCGGTGGGTTGTGAAATAGGAGGTGATGCTGACCATATATCCCATGATGATGTCGTTGGTCCAGTGTCTGTTCTGCTTCCAGACTATCCTCTCTCTGCAGCCGCTGGGAGAGTCGGCCCCGGCTCTCCTCTGCATCCCCCTGCTACTCTGAGAAAGACGAGACACTGGAACACCTCCACGCTGCCTGGATTGATCGTGCCTTTGGGTCTTTCGGCGTTTCGAAACGCAACCAAACCAAACATGTCTGCTCTTTTAACAAAGACACTTGTTTTTTCTTCTTCTCCTGTTGAGTTGAAGCGCTGCACGGAATAACCCGCATCAATCCAGTGTGAGCCTGTTCCCATGCATCCCCCTGGACTCCATATCTAAGCACCTGGTAAAGACGTGCGGTCGTGCATCATTTACTGCTGCTGCTTTGCTCAACTCAGGAATCTGACGAGCAACGTAAGACGTTAAGCAGGGACTGCATGGAGGGAGGTGGGGGGGGATCTATGTCTGTATTTCTAGGATTTGGAGTCTTTTAAAACTCGTTCAGCTCTTTTGGCTGTGTGCCAGTGACAACAAGGTTTGCTCAGAGGCCGGGGAGGGAGGGCTGCAGTGATTGGCAGCTGCCTCCAAAGAGAGTTGAGATCAGGAAACAGAGAACGGGTTCCCTCCCCAGGTCGGACATGACCACTGTCAGGGTGTTTATGTGAGAACAGCTAGGAGGGATGTGGAAAAGGAGCTTTTTCCCCCCCGTGTGCAAATGCAGTCAGTGGTATTTACCAGACAATTGGACTCGAGTCATAGGGACTCGGACTCGAGTCGACTCGAGTCGCAAATTTGACGACTTCCGACTCGACTCGGACTTGGAAGGTAAATACTTGAAACTCGACTCGGACTTGGAAGAAAATGACTCGAAACTCGACTCGGACTTGTGACAAGATCAGCCGAGTGCACCAGCTGGGCGTACGCCTAGGTTTACACGCTACGTCCGATGTAGAACTCAAAGTTACGACTAACTTAATTTTATGACTAGTGCACCCTGTATGCGCTGCGTCTGTGTATGGAGCAGGCGTAAAAGTTACACCCAAATGCGTAGCTACTCACTGACAGCTGTCTCATCTTGATCTGCGCGTGATGCGGCCGGAATCTTCTCCAAAAATATCGATCGATATGTGCTGTAAATAGACGAAAGCTGATGCGTCGGAAGATCTTTCAATTTCTTCCTGACTTCGTCAACTGCCCGCAGTGCGCAGTCTGCCATCGCATTCAGTACTGATTGCACTTGTGATCAAACTGCTTGTGTTGGCGCTGTTAAATTGAGCTGTGAGAACGTTTCTATGCTTTGAATACAACTCTATAAGTTTGAGCTGAGTTGGAGCTGTCTGTCAGCTGTCTCAAGCTCGTCTGAGAAAAGTGTGTTGCTTGGCAACAAGCACTTATTAACGTGAACGCGCACGTCTGCAGCCTAAATAATCTCTGCCTTGTCATTTTTTCTAACCTGTGACTCGACTTGACATAACCTGTGACTCGACTCGAGACTTGACTTGAAATAACATTGTGACTTGACTTGACTTGACTTGCCGACAAAAGGAAAGACTTGGGACTTGCTTGAGACTCGGGACCAATTGACTTGAGACTCGCTTGGGACTCGGATCAGAGGGACTTGGACAATTGTCTGGTATTTACACATGTCGACAACGGGCACAGGTGCAGTCACACCTGCTTATACACACATTACCAGTCCGTACGTCTCTCTGTCTGTCTCACTGTATCGCCCCTTTTCCTCATCTCACACGTGAATATCACATTTCCTTCAAGAGACCTTAAGACAGACATGTACACATACGCATGAGCACGCGTCACACACACACACACACACACACACACACACACACACACACACACACACACACACACACACACTCACACACACACACACACACACACACACACACACACACACACACACACACACACACACACACACACACACACACACACACACACACACACACACATCTTCAACAGCCCCCCAGCACTACCCCCCTCAAAAGCGACTTGTTTGTGGTTAGGGTTATGGTTATAAATGGTTACAGCAGGGTTAAAAACGGGACACATTGTGGTTTGAACCAGCTCTATCATGGCGGCTTCGAGGGCGGCTGTTTCTTTTTATTTTCTCTGTATGCATCCAGAGCCTTAACGAGCGTTAATGACCCGTACCAGCTGGTGGGGGGGGGGGGGGCGGAGTTTCTGCAGGCAGTCAAACGTGGATTACTCAATGCAGAAAACATACAGAGAAGGTAAGCACTGTCCATCTGCTTTATATTACAGACATTATAATGATACAAAGCGGGTTGAAAATCGGCAAAGCTTTAAATCTATGACTAAAGTGTTCCAGAAGGAACCAAAACAATAAAGCAAATTGTTCACTGACTATAAGGAAATGTATTTTGAATAATAACAGTGGCTCCAGAACAGTGCAGACGCTAAAGAAATAAAGAAGACATGCTCAATCTGTTGTGAAGCTGTTTTCTTAGTGTGATGTAGAGCAGGGAGGTGACAGCCTGGAACAGTCTGTGACCCCAACTCACACCGTGTGTGTGTGTGTGTGTGTGTGTGTGTGTGTGTGTGTGTGTGTGTGTGTGTGTGTGTGTGTGTGCATGTGGACACGTGCAAGTATGTAGGATGTATAAGAACAAGTGTGTTGTTGCAATTGTGTGTGTGTGTGTGTGTGTGTGTGTGTGTCTGTGTGTGTGTGCGTGCGTGCGTGCGTGTGTGTGTGTGTGTGTGTGTGTGTGTGTGTGTGTGTGTGTGTGTGTGTGTGTGTGTGTGTGTGTGTGTGTGTGTGTGTGTGGCCTGCTACTGTCAGAAATCCCCCTAGAACTTCTGGTTATTTTCTTTCTCTTGCATAAGTGTCATAAAGTTGTATTTATGTCTGTTCAAACACAGACTGCACTCCATAAATGGTATTCTGTGAGTGTTTTTGTATGTGTGTGAGAGAGAGAGCGAGAGAGAGAGAGAGAGAGCAAAAAAGAGAGTAGTGTGTGTACGTAAGACTGTGTGTGTGTGTGTGTGTGTGTGTGTGTGTGTGTGTGTGTGTGTGTGTGTGTGTGTGTGTGTGTGTGTCTGTGCACGAGGGTGCGTGTGTGTGTGTGTGTGTGTGTGTGTGTGTGTGTGTGTGTGTGTGTGTGTGTGTGTGTGTGTGTGTGTGCGTAGGCCCAGACATTGGAGCAGTGTCACTGTTGGGAACATTTTACAAGGCCTGTAAATACACGAGTAAATTTCACAGTTGGATGTTCTTATCTTAACAGAGTCAACAGAGAGCAGCTCGACACACGGAGACGCAAAGAAGACAGAAACACACACACACACACACACACACACACACACACACACACACACACACACACACACACACACACACACACACACACACACACACACACAGCCACTGTGTTTGTCTTTGTGGGTGCTGTAAGTGTATGAATGTGGAACAGAGAGGTTGTGAAACAGACCAGTGGTGCTCAGTCTAAACCCTTTGTTCAATAAATAATACAAGATTAAAAACTCACTTGATGCGATCGTGGTTCAAGTAGAGATGGATCCGGCCACAATGTTGTGTTTTCGGGTGCTGATGAGGAAGAGTTTCCATTCCAAGTCAGTTGCACAGGAGGCCCAGGGAAACCTCTCATTAAGATTTCAAAATCTAAATGATCAAAGAAAACAACATGTTTTTGAAGTGAAAAACTTTGAACTAAATGAAGTCATTAGTCACTCCCATGTTTACATTCTGTCAGTAAGTCTTTCCGGTTAAGAGCTGCTTCTTGTTGGATTCAAAAAGACACTGAACAATGAAAAACAGACCATTTCTTCCTGAAAGAAAAGACAAATCACTTGGGTAGTAAAGCATGTTGCCTGCTGGGAAGTGTTCTGGTACCAAGTTCGCTGCTCCAAATGATGGATTTCTTATCTACATGTGTCCTGCTAAGACGGTTTTCACCAGAGCTCAACCCCACAGCAATTCCTTTTTCTCAGCATTCGGCAAACTGCAGAAATATTCACTCGACATCGTTACTTTTGTTTTCGCCGCTCAGCTGTATAGACGGTTTTCACGGAATGGTCAGTCCTGCACTTGAATGTTTTTTTTTCTTTTATGTCCATAGCAAACACTGCAACAGGAAGTGAGCGGGGGTTCAATTTAGAATGTTTTTGTTGTCAAGTTAAAACCGTCTGTATACAAATGAAATGCTTAAATGCCTTAATATGCCCTTGCCTTACAAGGTTTGCTGAAGTCATAACTCAATAGACTAGAGTGCCAAAGTCACACCCTCTTTCACCCTCGTTCAGCATACACACCAAGGGATTTCATCCGCCATTCATTTTTTCCCATCTACATTTCATAAAATGAGTATTATAGTTCAACTTTGTCAAACCATGAGATTCAGCTATATTTACAATTAGGAGAGACCATATAACATTTCACTTGGCCCAAAAACAAAATGGATTAAAAACGTTATTATTATTATTATTTGTTGGTTCGAGTGAAATGTTATATGGTCTGTCCTGATTCTAAATATAGCTGAATCGTTTGGTTGGTCCCAGTAAAACTATTTATAGAAGCATTTTACTAAATGTCTATGGAAAAATGAATGCAATGCCTTATTGGTGCATATTCTGAACGTGGAAGAGGGCATGACTTTGGCACTTTATAGACTACTAGTGAGTGACACAACAGGACATGGTGCGACACACCTAAACCTGACCAATAACACGTTGCTTCATGTAAAACCTGTGCTCAAAACTCGTTAAACTGAATATAGATATACCACACCTAAACCTGACCAATAACACGTTGCTTCATGTAAAACCTGTGCTCAAAACTCGTTAAACTGAATATAGATATACCACACCTAAACCTGACCAATAACACGTTGCTTCATGTAAAACCTGTGTTCAAACTCGTTAAACTGAATATAGATATACCACACCTAAACCTGACCAATAACACGTTGCTTCATGTAAAACCTGTGCTCAAAACTCGTTAAACTGAATATAGATATACCACACCTAAACCTGACCAATAACACGTTGCTTCATGTAAAACCTGTGTTCAAACTCGTTAAACTGAATATAGATATACCACACCTAAACCTGACCAATAACACGTTGCTTCATGTAAAACCTGTGCTCAAAACTCGTTAAACTGAATATAGATATACCACACCTAAACCTGACCAATAACACGTTGCTTCATGTAAAACCTGTGCTCAAAACTGGTTAAACTGAATATAGATATACCACACTGCCATGATCACATCTAATGAATGGAAGTAGCTAGGTTGAAATCATGTTCCATGCTGCTGATGTTACATGATGCCACCACTGCCCCAAACGTGTCAGTGTGTCATGAACTGTAAAATGATGCTGTTTGTAGGGTGGAAAAAGGAACTAAGGATAAAGTTGTTCTTGTTGTTGGAGGACTCAGTCAGTTTGCAACCAAAGACATCAACAAAAACAAAGGTTAAGACCATTTGTACACGTTATCATATCTGGGATTGTTTCTCTTCTGCTGCTGATGTGATCGCTGCGCTGCATACTGCATGAAGTCAAATTCCTTATTTGTAATCTAATTACTCTGGCTATTAAAATGAATCTTCAATTAAAGTGCACGCACACACACACACACACACACACACACACACACACACACACCTCCATTTCTCTAGCTCTGTCTTTCTCCCCCCACACATACACTATAATTTTAGGGCATACACCTGTTGGGAAAGACACTGTTCAGTGCGTGCGTGTGTGCGTGTGTGCGTGCGTGTGCGTGCGTGCGTGCGTGCGTGTGTGTGTGACGTGTGTGTGCGACACGTGCGTGCATGTGCGCGCTCGTGCATGCGTGCGTGTGTGTATATCAGTGTGTATCTCGATGTTGCCTGGCAGTGGGGTAACTTTGAGATACTGTACACTGATCTAGGGGATCTAGTGCACATTTAAGGTTATGACGACTTTAAACCACCATGACATGTCTCAACACTCACATGTGTGTGCGCACACACACACACACACACACACACACACACACAGACACACACACACACACACACAAACAGACACTGAACACACACACACACACACACATTTGCATACGTGTGTATGTGTACATTCGCACAGCAAATGCAAGCACAGACAAACACATGTGGGTGCAAATGCATTAGTGCAGTCATGCAAACACAGGCATGAGCACTACACACATGTGGAGTCCCTCTCTGTCTGTCTGTCTATCAGTCTGGTTAGCTCTCTCCTCTCTCTCTCACACTCACACACACACACACACGCACACACACACACACACACACACACAGTCCCGTCCTCACTGGTCTATTTCTGAGGCGACGAGAAAATGATCAAAGCTTTGTGACCAGACTCCAGGAATGACCTTCTAACTGTCTCAGGTGTCTCTTATTACACACACACACACACACACACACACACACACACACACACACACACACACACACACAGAGAAGCACACACACACACACACACACACACACACACACACAAACATGCTCACACACGGACCGTTGCTTACATGCTCTGATGCACACACAGACAAACAAACATACACACAGAGATGTATGTCCATAATGTATGTGTGGCCTCCCTCTCTGTGTTACAGCAGCAGCCCTGCTATCAGGCTCTGTAACCCCCCCCCCCCCCCCCCACCACGTCTGAGGTGCAGGGGTAAATTTAACCTGGGGTTGCTGTAGGAACCTGCGGGTGTCAGGTAAATGTAACCTGGGGTTGCTGTAGGAATCTGCGGGTGTCAGGTAAATTTAACCTGGGGTTGCTGTAGGAACCTGCGGGTGTCAAGTAAATTTAACCTGGGGTTGCTGTAGGAACCTGCGGGTGTCAGGTAAATTTAACCTGGGGTTGCTGTAGGAACCTGCGGGTGTCAGGTCAATTTAACCTGGGGTTGCTGTAGGAACCTGCGGGTGTCAGATAAATTTAACCTGGGGTTGCTGTAGGAACCTGCGGGTGTCAGGTAAATTTAACCTGGGGTTGCTGTAGGAACCTGCGGGTGTCAGGTAAATTTAACCTGGGGTTGCTGTAGGAACCTGCGGGTGTCAGGTAAATTTAACCTGGGGTTGCTGTAGGAACCTGCGGGTGTCAGGTAAATTTAACCTTTAAATTGCGTGTGCTCTTAAATTTAAGAGCACACGCAGACAGGACACACACACACACACACACACACACCAAAACACCTCGTTTTTCTTCCTCTCCCTACATTGCTTCCCCTACATACGTCTTCTTGCTGACTGCTCGATGTCTCACAGCTGTTGAAGTACACCACTGCCAGAAGTGCTAGGTTTCACACACTCTCTCACACACACACACACACACACACGCACACACACACACACACACACACACACACACACACACACACACACACACACACACACACACACACACACACACACACACACACAACAGCTCAGGCGATCATCTTTCAATGACATATCTGACATATTCTTAGTGATAATGAGCTGGGTTTACTGTGTCCGAGCTACATGAGATATTGACCAGCCCCATGATTGATGAACAAGGTCGATTGAAATATTGCTTTCGATTTTATAACTAATAATTCAAATAAAACATTGTATTATTGACCCTGCTCGTTACTATTAGACACACCAACACTGTAGCTGTTTTTGCCATATAGATCAGATTATTATATGCACATCTACAATGTATAGCTGTTTTTGCCATGTTAGATCAGATTATATACTCATCTACAATTGCACAGTGCTTAGTGGCTTTGATGTGCGGGCCAACACACTGCTTGGGACTGCAGGCCCCACAGGGGCACCAGGCTGCCATCTCGACGGGCACCTCAGCGGGCGTCCTGACTGACTCTCACTCACACACACACACACACACACACACACACACACACACACACACACACATATACACACACACACACACACACATACAGACACACACACATACACACACACACACTCATACTTGGCTCCCTTCCCCCTCGCTGGCTTTCCTCATCTGATCCTCCCAAGGGACAGGCGGCTCTGGTATGATCACCTGTCTTGATGCTTCAGACAACAGCACAATGTCTGGCCTAAGCAGGGTGTCTTCTACAGTTTCCTGGAAAGAAATCTGTCATTAATAGATGGGTGGGGGGGGGGGGGGGGGGCTGCACATTTAGATACTAAATAAAGACAAAGTCATACAAAAATAAATAACATGGAACAAAAGTTATATGTGCCCGACTCAAACAACATCTTATAGGAGAAGTGTGGCGACTTTGGACCTATAATTTGTCTCTTACATAACTGTAGTAGGCTACTTGGACCTGCAGGCAATATTGCTCGACGGGCGGCCTCTGTGCCACTGGCGGTTTGATCTAGTTTTGCGGGTGATTGGGTCAGATTGTAAACAGTGTTGCGGGTGATAGGGTCAGATTGTAAACAGTGTTGCGGGTGATAGGGTCAGATTGTAAACACTTTTGCGGGTGATCGGGTCAGATTGTAAACAGTGTTGCGGGTGATAGGGTCAGATTGTAAACACTTTTGCGGGTGATAGGGTCAGATTGTAAACACTTTTGCGGGTGATAGGGTCAGATTGTAAACAGTGTTGCGGGTGATAGGGTCAGATTGTAAACAGTGTTGCGGGTGATAGGGTCAGATTGTAAACACTTTTGCGGGTGATCGGGTCAGATTGTAAACAGTGTTGCGGGTGATAGGGTCAGATTGTAAACACTTTTGCGGGTGATAGGGTCATATTGTAAACAGTGTTGCGGGTGATAGG
Source organism: Poromitra crassiceps (assembly GCF_964638095.1). NCBI lineage: Eukaryota > Metazoa > Chordata > Actinopteri > Beryciformes > Melamphaidae > Poromitra > Poromitra crassiceps. The sequence goes on along the minus strand of NC_139642.1, from coordinate 55,029,476 downwards.
GTCAGATTGTAAACAGTGTTGCGGGTGATCGGGTCAGATTGTAAACAGTGTTGCGGGTGATCGGGTCAGATTGTAAACAGTGTTGCGGGTGATCGGGTCAGATTGTAAACAGTGTTGCGGGTGATCGGGTCAGATTGTAAACAGTGTTGCGGGTGATCGGGTCAGATTGTAAACAGTTTTGCGGGTGTGTGTGTGCGTGTGACAGCAAAAGTAAAGGTCACATCTTAAGCAGTGCTATAAATATTCAAAGGAGATGTGACTCTAGTCAATGACTGCTCAGGTTTCACCCATCTACACACACACACACACAGACACAAACACACACACACACAGACACACACACACTGCCTAAGATCATGGGTTAGAGCCTAGTTGAAAAGGCATGGTGTATCACCATTACAGAGAGGTGTTAATAGTTATATTGGGCTACAAGTCAACAAACAGCTCTCTCTCTCTCTCTCCCTCCCTCCCTCCCCTCTCTCTCTCTCTCTCTCTCCCTCCCTCCCTCTCTCTCTCTCTTGTCAAACCCACAGAGAGAGGGACTAGAACTTACATTCATTTTCTGAGTATAGAGAAAGCCATAAATTCATGTTGTAATGAGGAGAGAAAACGTTGTATGATATTTAAGGACAATAACCTTTTGCATTGTTGGATTGATTGCTTAATGCAAATAATGATTATGATTAGCACTCACATGTACCAGAAACCACACCAAACAAGCTCATGTTATTCAATGTGGCCCAATGTGGGTAAAAACACTGACCCAAATCAGCCAACCTACACTGAGATTTGCACCTTGCTGCAGCATTGGCTCCATGGTATTATCCAGATGCGGACAAGCTATGGTAAATTGACTGCATTTCTATAGCACTTTTATCCAAAGCACTTTACAATGTGCCTACATTCATCCATTCACACACCGTAAGGCGGCAAGCTGCCACGCAGGGTGCTGGCACAGCCATCGGGAGCAATTTAAGGTTCAGTGTCTTGCCCAAGGACGCTTCATGTGGACCCGGGGATCGAGCCGCCGACCTTCTGGTTGGTGGACGACGCGCTTTACCTCCTGAGCCACAGCCACCCCCCAGCTATGGACAGCCCAAAATGTTTATGGAAGCCCTTATTGAGAACTTAGAGTGCCAGAAACTGGCCCACCCCACCCACTTCCCACTCGCACTAATGAATCTTCAAATACTAGTAGAAACTTTACCTTGGCGGCAAGATGAATAACAGACAATTTGTCTCACACCTCTGCCAGAGGTTCTAGATCAGACTAATAGCTGGCAAAATATAAGCTAATGTAGCTAACATGCTAACGCTGCCTTGCACTTTTTGGTGGTTTTTGTTCACATGTGTAGTGTGTACCCCTCGTAACTCTAACATCTTGATCAATATATTCTAATGTAGATCAGTTGAAATAAAATATTCCATTATAGGCTTATTAGACTATAGCTAACACCCCCCTCCTCCCTCTCCCCCATGTGCTTGTGGTCTCCTCCCAGTCCCAGTCCCAGGTCAGGGGTCACAAGGCAGAGGTGATAAATGCTTCCAGGTCACCTCTCCGGTCGCTCTCTTGGGGTCAGGCAGAGGTTTTTCTGCAGCGACAGCAACAACGTGATCACTCAACTGAGACGGCAGAGCTGAACCTACTGACCTGCATGCTCCCTCGCTGTCTCCGCTCCATCAGCTCTCTCTCTCTCTCACTCTCTGTCTCTGTCTCTCTCTCTCCCTCTCTCTCTGTCTCTGTCTCAACCTCTCTCTCTGGTTGACAGTCTCTCTCTGTCTGGGGCTGGGCTTTCTGTCTATTGTCCCCTCTCTCTGTCTCCCCTGGCCCTTTGATATTAATCTCTCTCTCTCTTCAATCCAGTTCAGAATGGTTGTTTAGAGAATGTGACGTGAAAATTGGAACATTAAAATAAGTCTGCATATCATTTGAATGAAATTGCCTTGTGCCACTACTAGCTGCCATGTCAGGCAGGCGGATGAAATGCTTCCTTGAACGCCTTCGTCAACAATCTGTCCTACCATACTGATAGAACCATAGACTTGAGGTAGAGTGGAGCTCCAAGGGAAAAAAAAGGTCAGTCTTCGCATACAATCTTCTGGCTCAGTGGCTCGCCATCCTTGGTAGTCCCAGACTCTGGCCTCATCAAAAAACCTGACCTGTTTGATGTACAAACAGGACCATTCAAAACACTATAAATGACAGTGTCTACAGTAACCATTCATAGCTTAACAGTTTACAACTGTAACCATTTATAGCATAAAAGTTTACAACTGTGCAGGTTATACAACTTGAAACAATTATCCTTCAATATGAAAATAAAGTGATGAACATGAATATGAAAATAAAATGCATCTGAATAAAGTGCTTTCTCACCAAGTGTGTTCAATGTCCATCATGCGCTCCTCTAACTATTTTTGAGTTTCTATAGGCAACACAATGATTTGGATCCTTTTCACATGACTTTGTGTTCTACTGCAGTTTTAATTCACACCATTTGGCCATACTTATGTAGGTCTATAACAACTGATATATTGTTGTCAGGATTCCCGCTCCCATTGACTTTTTTTCCCGTCCGTCCCAATCCCGTGATTAATAGTGAAATTACTCCCAATCCTATGGGAATCCCAAAAAATGTCAGCGCACGCACGCACGCACGCACGCACGCACGCACGCACGCACGCGCGCACACACACACACACACACACACACACACACACACACACACACACACACACACACACACACACACACACACACAGACACACACACACACGATTGTGAAAACAGTGAAGTGCCTGGTGTTATTTTGAGAACGTTAACTGGGCCAATCTCCCTCATGCTCTCCCGCTGTGAATCGATCCCTTGTTGTGCTCCGGCTCCCCGCTCTGAAAACTAATCTAGTTGACTTTCATAACGAGAATAATCTGATTATCAATCCTGTGGTATGGACGCGGCGCAGAACAGTGTGGCAGAGGTCTCACACACACACACACACACACACACACACACACACACACACACACACACACACACACACACACACACACACACCGCTCGCTGAGACATGCCACAGTGCTGCGCTCCGTCCTGACAGCCACTGGGCAGAAGATTACACACTCTGATGCGGCACCGTCCGGAAAACAGAAAAGTTTGCTTCAACGGGATCATAATTATCAGAATTGCTTCCTTTTCCCTCGAGTCCGTGTTGTGTGTCTGCCTGCAATTTCATTCCTACACGCTATAATCTTGAACCAAGCTGAGCTGAAAGTTGCATTTCAATGGTTATATCAAAACCCAATCGCCAGAACAAAACTTTGGCATTTTGCACGTCTGAAAGAAAACTGTAGGATATTGGCAAAATCAATGTCAATTTGAAACAACACGTCTGCAAAAATACGTTTCTACTGTCAAACGCGACATTAACGTAAATTTGAAACAAAAAACTGAAACAACTTGGGTTTTGTTTCGGAAAGTCAAACAACTTTTGGTTCTTTTTAGGCAAGTAAAATGATCTGTTTAGGCAAAAAAAAAGAAAAATTGGTTAGGTTTCAGCAACAAAGCAAAATTGAAGTTTATAGGCAACTAAAGCAACTTGGTTATTTCTATGAAAGAAACCATTTTATAGGCGTTACATTTTCCAAATAGTAGCCATCTCAATTTGGAATTAATTGCTCCTCATATCCTTTTCCCTCGCGCTCAAATTGAGTCATGTTTATGTTTGAAGCGAGTCTGACATGTGGTGTGTGTCTCCTACAGCCACCACAGTCACATCTGACATGTGGTGTGTGTCTCCTGCAGCCACCACAGTCACGTCCTCCTCGTTTGTTTGGGTTACACAGCAGAGGAATGAGCGAGGGAGGGAGGGGAGGACAGAAAGATGGGGAAGGGGATGATGGAGCGGGAGGGAGGGGAGGGGAAGAGGGTGAGAGGGAAGGGCAGCATAACATATTGCAAGTAACACACGAGTTATTCTTTATTATATATAGTAATTTTCATGTTCCTATTTGAAACTATATTTCTACTCTTTACTCAAGTATATTTTTGAGCCAGTAATGTACTTTTGACTCCACTACATTTGTCCACTCTGGACAGATAACAGCAAATGGAGAAAGAGAAGGGTACTGTAGGTGAGGAAGCGAGTAGAGAGGAGGAGATGGAGAGAGAGTGGAAGATTGTTGTTATCTCACTTCTATCCTTATCTGTTTGATTAGCCTACCTGCTTCTACTGAGTTTCTTCTTCTTCTCTATCAATAAGGGCTGTTTTTTTCATTCTTTCATTATTTTGCACTGGCCTGCACACACCCTAAAGAACATTAAAAGGGAATGTAACTTGTACTTGGAGTCATTTATTAACCAGGTTTTACAATTTTACCTGAGTTTATTTATTTATTTATTATGTAATTATTTGGACAGGTTTTCAGTAGTCTACCCACCAATGGGATGATTATAGAGGAAAGGAAAGAGAGAGGAGAGGAGAACGAGAGAAGAGGGGTGTGGGGGGGGGAAGGGTGAGGAGAGAGGGAAAGAGAACAGGTAGGGAGGACTGAGATGGAACAGGAGGGAAGAGAGGGAACAGGGGGGAAGAGAGGGAACAGGAGGGAAGAGAGGGAACAGGAGGGAAGAGAGGGAACAGGAGGGAAGAGAGGGAACAGGAGGGAAGAGAGGGAACAGGATGGAAGAGAGGGAACAGGAGGGAAGCTGGGGGTTAAATTCCTGAAGTGCAACCAGCCTGCTGCAATTGTGCTGTTGAATGTAAACACAGGGCAGAGAGCTGGACTGACAGCCTGTCACAATGACTCATGAGACTGAGAGAGAGTGGGGGGAAGTTAAGAATGAGCGAGGGAGAAAGGCAGAGAGAAGTACAGAGAGAGAGAGATGGAGAGACAGAAATGGCAGAGAGAGAGAGGGGGGGGGGGGTGAGCGAGACAAAAAGGGGATTCAGAGGTCAAAAGGGAAAGTGAAAGAGGGTGAGAAATTAAGAGAGGAGAGAGAGAGAGATGTACATCATTATGCAGAAAGACAGTGTTGGCTATATACAGGTCTATAAACAATAATCTGTCAGACAGAAAACCCCTATTGTCTCCTCCCAATGAACACTACTGAACAGACTGAATGAAGAGAATCTCCTCTCTCCCCTTCCTCTCATCTCACCTCTACTCTGTTATCCTCTGTTCTCACCTGTGTTATCTCCTCTTTTATCCTCTCCTCTCCTCTTCCACTCTCTCCCCTCATGTCTCCTCCCTCTCTCTCTCTCTTTCCCCTCAGTAAAGCGGAGGTACCCAGCCTCCTCCTGGCAGGTGACCACATATATTGAGGTCAGAAAAACAATATGAAGCCGTTGTTTAAAAGGCCGTGTTCGCATTGCTCCGATTACACATCATGCACTGCATGCATAAACAATGTTTCATTCCCCAGACGGACGACAACGAAGCTAACTCTCGCAGGCTAGTTCATGACAAATGTGTACAGGCTAGTGAGGCTGGATATTTTTCATAGTGGCTCGTGTGTCGTCCAAAAGCTGTTGGCAGTTGGTCATTTTTCCATTTCAAAATAACATTCAGATGTTATTACAGCAATTAAGAGTTTATTGTAGATCATTTTCCACGGACCCTGTTTTCATAACAGGGGACCCCAAATGCCAGTTCTGGCCATTCAAGTTTTGTGAATCGATCACGGATTTTCACAGCACTAACCAGGCCTCTGCCAGCCAGGAGAGGAGACTCACTGTTGCTCTGTGGTGTTAGTACTACATCTAGTGGCTATAACAGATATTGCATGTGAAAAAAAGAACAAACGTGGAGTTTTTGAGAGCTCTATGTTTATGGATGGATTTGAGTGAGTGAAAGCCACCGTCAAGCTCTTGACCAGTGTGAATTACCTATTTTCTTTCCTTCATGTCTCCCTGTGTATTGGTGTAGCTTATGTCCATTATACACAAACACCTAACTCCAGTCAGTCCTGATAGTGTCACTGTAGCTCCATCATAAATTTGGGCTACTAACTTATCAACACACGTATGGGGTGCTTTCTCACTGGCGCCCCGGTACCGTTCCCGAGCACACTTGTCCCCAAATTGACCCCGTTTCGGAACATTTGACGAGTGTGAACGTTGCGTTGCGTTGCGTTGCGTTCCGTTCCGCGCCCGGGTGCGCAACAGGGAACCGTGACAGGATCCACTTGAAAAGGTGGTCTGGGGAGTGCTTTGGCATGCCCGATGTGGCAAAAAAGGATAATGTAAGTGTGAATTTGAGAGACATTTTATTTAGAGGTGCAGATTTCTACACATACACAGAGTTTTATACATTTGGCCCCAGGTGTTACATGGAATGGAGTCGTATTGTCCTTTAGGGTTGTTGTGAGATTCTCTAGATTTGAATGGTCCGTTAACTCTGTTAACAGATTGAGCCAGTGGTATTGATGATTTTGTTCCGTCTTTCCAGTTGAGTGATATGGTTTTCTTGGCCACGGTTAAAGCAATTAAAATGAATGTTGGGAGATGTTTTGGGATACTTTGGGATACTAAGTGAGGAGAGGTCACCTAACAGGGGGATGGAAGGGGAGATGCTGAGGTTGAGGATCTTGGATAGCTCCCTCATGACCTCCGACCAAAACAGTCTACCCAGGGTGCAGAGCCAGAATGCATGGAAGTGGCTGTCTATTGCAGTTGGACAGTGTGAGCAGGTGTTGCCGTCTGTGAAACCCATATGATACATTTTGTGAGTGGTGATGTGTGTGCTCTGTGTCCCTTGTATTGAATTTGCTGAATTTTGGAGATGGATGACATGACAAATTGTTGCATATGGTTTTCCAATTAGTGGCTCCAGAATGACATTGTGTTATACTGTGCATTTGATGAATACAACACTTTTGACGTGACTCTTACTGCTGAACACTTCAGCTCAATCAGCAGCTCTGCAGCTTCACTTGCTGCTGCTCTCACCAGAACACTTATGGCGTTGGGCATGTGAACACTGGCGAAAACATCTCCCACAAACACTGCAACTGTAGGGTTTCTCGCCTGTATGGACTCTCATATGCCTAGCCAGTTCTGATCTTTGGGTAAATTGCTTTTTACAAACCGAACAGCTGAAAGGTCTTTCCCGTTTATGAATTCTCATAATGTGTGTCTTCAAGGTTTTTTCATGAACAAAACATTTAGCACAGTATGAACAACACAATTGTTTCTGTCCTGTATGAGTCAGAGACATCATGTGTAACTTCAAGCTTCCATGATCAGCAAAACTTTTAGCACAGTCTGAGCAACTAAATGGCTTCTCTCCTGTGTGGACCCTAATGTGTCTCTTCAAGTCTGCTTTATGTAGATAACTTTTTGCACAGTATGAACAATTAAAAGGTTTCTCTCCTGAATGAATTTTTGTGTGTCTTTGCAAGGATACTTTAAAACCAAATGTTTTACCACAGTATGAGCAACTAAATGGTTTCTCTCCTGTATGCATTATTTTGTGTTTCCTCAAGGATGCTTTATGAGAATATGTTTTACCACAGTCTGTGCAACTAAAAAGTTTCCCATTGTTTTTCAGTGAGTCTAAACCTGATTCTGTTGAGCTGCTGGCTAGAGGCTGCGCTCTGTTCTCTTTTTGGCTTTGATGAAGCTGTGAGGACTGAGGTTTATCTTCATCATCTTCACTCTTCACAGGGACAGGAGTGAATGGGAACTGTGTGATATCAGCCTGCTCCAGACCTTGAAGCAGCTCTCCCTCCTGACTGGTCCAGATTTCATCCTTTTCCTCTTTAATGTGTGGGGGCTCTGAACAGCTGAAAGGTCTTTCCCGTTTATGAATTCTCATGTGTGCCTTCAAGTTTCTTTCATGAAAATAACATTTAGGACAGTCTGAGCAACAAAATTGTTTCTCTCCTGTATGAGTCATCATGTGTTTCTTCAAGTTTCCATGATCACCAAAACGTTTAGCACAGTCTGAGCAACTAAATGGTTTCTCTCCTGTGTGGACTCTAATATGTCTCTTCAAGTCTGCTTTATGTAGATAACTTTTTGCACAGTGTGAGCAATTAAAAGGTTTCTCTCCTGAATTAATTCTTGTGTGTCTCTTCAAGGATACTTTAAAACCAAATGTTTTACCACAGTCTGAGCAACTAAATGGTCTCTCTCCTGAATGACTAATTCTGTGTTTCCTCAAGGATGCTTTATGACAATATGTTTTACCACAGTCTGTGCAACTAAAAGGTTTCCCCCCAGTATAAGATCTCTTATGACTTATGAGGTCATTGTTTTTCTGTGAGTCTAAACCTGAGTGCGGTTCTCTAGTCTCCTTCCAAACATCACTGTCTTCAGTCTCGGGTTCAGAAGAGTCTGAAATGTTGCCATCACTAGTTGCTTGTAAATGATGAGCTGGATCCAACTTCCTGGTTGGTCCTGATACTCCACAGTCCTCCCCATCAGCTTTTGGTTTCATCTGTTCAGTTGAGCTACTGGCTACAGGCTCTGCCTCTCTGTTCTCCTCTGTTTGGCTTTCATTAAGCTGTGAGGATTGAGGTTTCTCTTCATTATCTTCACTCTTCACAGGGACAGGAGTGAATGGGAACTCTGTGATATCAGCCTGCTCTGGACCTTGAAGCTCCTCTCCTACCTGACTGGTCCAGATTTCCTCCTGTTCCTCTTTAATGTGTGGGGTCTCTGGCTCCTCCTGGTCCAGACTAAGGCTCCACTCCTGCTGCTCAGGGGGAACCTCTTCTTCACTGAGCAGCAGCTGCTCGATGTCTGTAGGGTAGACTGAAATACACACATACATACGCACACATTAAGAAAAATTATAACGGGTGAGGTGACGGTCGAACGAACAGTCATGTTCTTCAATAAATGTGCTAGGGCTGCAACTAACGACTATTTTGGTAGTCAAATATTATTACAAATAATCGACTATTCGAGTTATGAATTGTACAATTACTCAATGGCTCTTATTTAGCTAGCCCGCAGAGACCCGCAGGAATGAGTCTGGAAGACCTGGAGTGAACGGTATACCTCTTCCAGCTCGTAGGTGTAAAAGGCAACAGGATTTTTGTATGGGGATTTTGGTTAAGTGCATGAAATAATGTCTGTGGTTAACAAAAGTTTATGAAACAGTGAAGTTTGTGTTCAGCAAGATAATCTTCACAAATGAGAACCACTTTTATGACTTTTGAAGCGTTTCCTGAAAATCACATGAAAAAATCCATTTACACTTCAAAAGTCATAAAAGTACTGCCTGGTATCCACAATCCACATGCACTTGTGATTTTTCCTCGACTATCATTGAAATAGTAAACAGAGTCCATAATGTTTTGGCAACACTGTAGCCCTTCTCAGGACGCTGGTATGAATCCAGCGTCCTTTAAAAGACAAGCACCTGAGGTTCCAAATTAAGTCTCAAGCCACAAAGATGTCGTCTGCGCTGGACTTTACTTTACAAGTGTCGCACCGAAATGTCAAACTCACCACAAGTTACCGGACAGTCTTGCAGTCTCCCGTGCAGAGTTTCAAAAGTCAGCGAGGCGGTCGATTCTCTCTGAACAACAGTTCAAAATGGCGCCGATGGGTTGGGTTTAGGCATGAGGAGCGACAATTGGTTGAGAATACCAGGGTAAGCCAATCAGAGGCAGAGTAGGGTGGGTTTTAACAAGAAACACCGGTCGACCCGTTTAAAAAATAATAATTAAAACTGTTTATCAGCCTCGCTGACTTTCAAAACTCTGCACGGGAGACTGCAAGGCTATCCCGTAGCTTGCAGACTGTCCCGTAGCTTGCAGACTGTCCCATAGCTTGCAGACTGTCCTGTAGCTTGCAGACTGTCCCGTAGCTTGCAGACTGTCCCATAGCTTGCAGACTGTCCCATAGCTTGCAGACTGTCCCATAGCTTGCAGACAGACCCTACCACACATTTTTCCTTTCTGCTGCAGCACGTCAGCCTGCATTTCGAACAAAGAAAAACAGTGTCAGTAGGTCCGTAGTCAGTAGCACCAGCAGTTACGGCAATACCACTTGGACAAAGGCAGGCGGGCGGGGAGAGAAAAAGAGACTCTTCTTCTTCTTCTTCTGATAGCTTTCCGGCAGACTAGATGCCTTACGGCACATTGCTGCCTCTCACTGGTCGGAAATATTACTAGTATTTATGGTGTTTCTAATTCCACAGGAGTAGTCCTGTGGCGGCGATGAATTCAACGACTGCTTTCACAGTCCTTGCCTGATTCTCAGTGGGATTCATCAGCAGGCTCTTCATTGATACAGTCTTTGTGCCCAGGCTTAATACAGCAGCATACATCCTTTCTCTTTCTTGTAACAGTTACATTCCATGAGTACATGTTTCACAGTTTGTTGTTTGCATCTCGCACACAATCCATCTTCATGTTTTCCCATCTTTGCCAAGTCCCATGCCAGTCCACAGTGCAGCAGTCTCAATCTAGTCATCACAACTGTGTGTCTTCTCTCACTCCCTAAATAACAATGCTCTTTTCTTACACTATTTTGTATATCGAAGTAGTGCCGCCCCTTCTTTTCATTTTCCCACTCTTTCTGCCACACAGCTGTTATTCTTCTTTTGATAATGGATCTACACTCATACGTCCCAATGGGCACTCTCAGATCGACAGCTCTCTTCAGGGACTTTTTAGCTGCCATGTCAGCTACCTCATTCCCTTCCACTCCCACATGGGCTGGCACCCACAGAAACCCCACTGAACCTCCAGCATGCTCAATCCTATACAACAGAACCAGCAGCTCCACTACAAGATCTGAGCGGGCTCCCAAGCTTCTTCAACCCAAAGTCATCAGAACTGAGGCCGAATCCGAGCATATGACTGCCTGGCTCGGCCTCACCTCCTCCACCCACTGCAATGCCCATATTATAGCAATTAGTTCTGTTGTATACACTGAAACCCCCTCAAACAGTCGTCTAGATTTCACAATTTCCAAATCTGGAACGTAAAATGCAAATCCAGATTTTCCAGTTTTGGGATCTTGGGCCCCATCTGTATAAATTTGGAGATGATGTTCCCAGTTGTTTTTTAGCCTTCCCCCCACTACTTTACTATAATCCGTATTCTCATCTTTTCTTATCGTTTCTAAAACAGTGAAATCTATTTCTGGTGTAGGCAAAAGCCACGGTGGTACAACTGGCCAGTGAATTATAAGGGCCACCTCTACCTGTCCCAACTCCAGCTCTTCCATCTCTTTATTAACTTTGAATATGAAACACTCCTTTGCTCCTACTCTGCCCCATTCCCATGCGTCTTCCAAAACTAATTTTACTGGGTTCTCCCCTTGGTGTCCCCTTAGTTTACTTATATATTGCATTGCTAGTTTTGTTCATCGTATTCCCAATGGAGTTTCCCCCATTTCTACAAGTAAAGCTGGAATTGGAGAGGTACGGAAGGCCCCACAGCAAACTCTCAGTGCCTTTGCCTGCACTACCTCCAATTTCTTGAGAGATGATTTGGCTGCTGTTCCATAACATAAAGACCTATAGTCTATTCTTGATCTTATCATTGCTCTGTATATCATTAATTTTGTGTCCTGACCTACACCCCATGTACTTCCTGAGAGGGACCACATTACATTGACTACCTTTTCACACTTTGTCACTATGCTGTCTATATGCTTTTTCCATGTACCACAGACTGAGCATTTAAATGGTCTATCTCCTGTGTGGACTTGTGTCGGTTCAAGGATTCTTTACAAGCAAAACTGTTACCACAGACTGAGCATTTAATAATAATAACTTTATTTTTATAGCACCTTTCAAAACAACCATTTAATACAAAGTGCTGCACAAATAGGCAATTACAGTCAAGTTATCATATACAATGTCACAATTCAGTGCATAAGATAACTAATAAAAACCATCCAATAAAACCAGATAAAAGATAAAACACATAATAGAGCTGGTAAAAGAAACAAACCATAATCAAGGAAATGCCAAACGAATAAGTAAGTTTTAAGAGATGACTTAAAGGAGGACAGTGAGTTAGCAAGTCTGAGATTGAAATGGTTCATCTCCTGTGTGGAGTCTCATGTGTCTTTTCAAGGATTCTTTCTGACCAAAACATTTCCCACAGACTGAGCATTTAAATGGTGTATCTCCTGTGTGGACTCTCATGTGTCTGGTCAATTTATCTTCCTGACCAAAACATTTCCCACAGACTGAGCATTTAAATTGTTTATCTCCTGTGTGGACTATCATGTGTGTTGTCAAGTGTCCTTTCTGACCAAAACATTTCCCACAGACTGAGCATTTAAATTGTTCATCTCCTGTGTGGACTCTCATGTGTCTTGTCAAGTCTCCTTTCTGACCAAAACATTTCCCACAAACTGAGCATTTAAATTGTTTATCTCCTGTGTGGACTCTTGTGTGTTTTTTCAAGTCTCCTTTCTGACCAAAAAATGTCCCACAAACTGAGCATTTAAACGGTTTATCTCCTGTGTGGACTATCATGTGTCTTGTCAAGTCTCCTTTCTGACCAAAACATTTCCCACAAACTGAGCATTTAATTGGTTTATCTCCTGTGTGGACTCTTGTGTGTTTTTTCAAGTCTCCTTTCTGACCAAAAAATGTCCCACAAACTGAGCATTTAAACGGTTTATATCCTGTGTGGACTATCATGTGTCTAGTCAAGTGTCCTTTAGAGTGAAAACTGTTACCACAGACTGAGCATTTAAATGGTTTATCTCCTGTGTGGACTCTCATGTGTCTGGTCAAGTTTCTGGTATAACCAAATCCTTTACCACAAAGTGAACAACGGTGTTTATTCGCAAGAACTTCACTGTTTTTCTGTGTGTCTAAGATAGATTCACGTTCACTAGATTCCGTCCAATTGTCACTGTCTTCAGTCTCAGAAGAGTCTGAAGTCTTGCCAGCACTAGCTGGTTCTGATACTCCACAGTCCTCTCCATCAGATTCTGCTTTCATCTCTTCAGTTGAGCTGCTGGCTAGAGGCTCTGCCTCTCTCTTGTCATCAGTTTGGCTTTGATGAAGCTGTGAGGACTGATGTTTCTCTTCCTCATATTCACTCTTCACAGGAACAGGAGTGAATGGGAACTTGGTGATATCAGCCTCATCCAGCCCTTGAAGCTGCTCTCCCTCATGGCTGGTCCATTGTTCCTCCTGTTCCTCTTTAATGTGTGGGGGGTCTGGGTCCTCCTGTTCCTCTTTAATGTGTGGGAGGTCTGGGTCCTCCTGTTCCTCTTTAATGTGTGGGGGGTCTGGGTCCTCCTGTTCCTCTTTAATGTGTGGGGGGTCTGGGTCCTCCTGTTCCTCTTTCATGTGTGGGGGGTCTGGGTCCTCCTGACTGGTCCAGAGTTCATCCTGTTCCTCTTTAATGTATGGGGGCTCTGGGTCCTCCTGGTCCAGACTCGGGCTCCAGTCCTGCAGCTCAGGGATAACTTCTTCTTTAATGACCAACAGCTGCTGGGAGTCTGGAGGTATGTCTACTCTGTGTAACCGCACTACAGGATTTAAATCAGTGTCCAGCAGTGTCCAACAGTGTTGCTCATTCTTTTTGGAATGAGAGGATTCTAGCCTGATATGAGACTGAATTGTTAACTTGTTACACTCCATTTCCTTCTTCAGAAGGAGTCAACTCAGTGGAGTGGGAAGATCTGAGGTGGAATCAGGCAGAGAAGCTTCCTCCTCGTACTCTGCTATCTTCTTTCAAAGAGCTCAAATATCTCTTCAACAGCCGCAGTTAGCTGCTACTTCACCAACGCTGTCAGGTTTTTTGGGACATTCGACATTTCCATGCAGTGACACAGGACGTTTTCTTCTTGAACATTTTACTGACAAACGTTCTTCAAAACTCCAATAAACGTTAGCTCCATTAGCTTCACAGCTAAACCATTCATCTGAGTCGATAAGAGAGAGGACAGAGGAGCTGCTCCTTCCTCTCTCCGTGCTAAACGGAGCCTCGGCTCCAGTTTATATATTCGTGATAATAGCATCCATATACATAGATTCTTCTGCTGGTCACTTACAGTTGTTAAAAACTACTAATCAAAGGGGGGAAATCGGTAAGCTACCTTTGCCTTCGTAGTACTCCGCCATGGTTTTCCCAAAAACACCGGAAATGTACTGCGCAGCCGCAGTCCGCACGGTGAGCAGCGCTCCTTCTTCTTCTTCTTCTTCTGATAGCTTTCCGGCAGACTAGATGCCTTACGGCACATTGCTGCCTCTCACTGGTCAGAAATATTACTGTTTATGGTGTTTCTAATTCCACAGGAGTAATCCTGTGGCGGCGATGAATTCAAGGACTGCTTTCACAGTCCTTGCCTGATTCTCAGTGGGATTCAGCAGCTCTTCATTGATACAGTCTTTGTGCCCAGGCTTAATACAGCAGCATACATCCTTTCTCTTTCTTGTGTGTAACAGTTACATTCCATGAGTACATGTTTCACAGTTTGTTGTTTTTTACATGTCGCACACAATCCATCTTCATGTTTTCCCATCTTTGCAAAGTCCCATGCCAGTCCACAGTGCCCCAGTCTCATAGTCATCACAACTGTGTGTCTTCTCTCACTCCCTAAATAACAATGCTCTTTTCTTACACTATTTTGTATATCGAAGTAGTGCCGCCCCTTCTTTTCATTTTCCCACTCTTTCTGCCACACAGCTGTTATCCTTCTTTTGATAATGGATCTACACTCATACGTCCCAATGGGCACTCTCAGATTGCAGCTCTCTTCAGGGACTTTTTAGCTGCCATGTCAGCTACCTCATTCCCTTCCACTCCCACATGGGCTGGCACCCACAGAAACCCCACTGAACCTCCAGCATGCTCAATCCTATACAACAGAACCAACAGCTCCACTACAAGATCTGAGCGGGCTCCCAGGCTTCCTCCCCTCAAAGTCATCAGAACTGAGGCCGAATCCGAGCATATGACTGCCTGGCTCGGCCTCACCTCCTCCACCCACTGCAATGCCCATATTATAGCAATTAGTTCTGTTGTATACACTGAAACCCCCTCAAACAGTCGTCTAGATTTCACAATTTCCAAATCTGGAACGTAAAATGCAAATCCAGATTTTCCAGTTTTGGGATCTTGGGCCCCATCTGTATAAATTTGGAGATGATGTTCCCAGTTGTTTTTTAGCCTTCCCCCCACTACTTTACTATAATCCGTATTCTCATCTTTTCTTATCGTTTCTAAAACAGTGAAATCTATTTCTGGTGTAGGCAAAAGCCACGGTGGTACAACTGGCCAGTGAATTATAAGGGCCACCTCTACCTGTCCCAACTCCAGCTCTTCCATCTCTTTATTAACTTTGAATATGAAACACTCCTTTGCTCCTACTCTGCCCCATTCCCATGCGTCTTCCAAAACTAATTTTACTGGGTTCTCCCCTTGGTGTCCCCTTAGTTTACTTATATATTGCATTGCTAGTTTTGTTCTTCGTATTCCAAATGGGGTTTCCCCCATTTCTACAAGTAAAGCTGGAATTGGAGAGGTACGTAAGGCCCCACAGCAAACTCTCAGTGCCTTTGCCTGCACTACCTCCAATTTCTTGAGAGATGATTTGGCTGCTGTTACATAACATAAACACCTATAGTCTATTCTTGATCTTATCATTGCTCTGTATATCATTAATTGTGTGTCCTGACCTACACCCCATGTACTTCCTGAGAGGGACCGCATTACATTGACTACCTTTTCACACTTTGTGACTATGCTGTCTATATGCTTTTTCCATGTTAACCTTTCATCAAGGTGCACTCCCAAAAATTTTAATTATTTTACCCTCTCAATTGCCTGCCCATACATAAACAAACCCTGACACTCAGTTTTCTTATTACCAAATACAACATACTTTGTTTTTTCCACTGATATCTTAGATCCCCACCTGCTTCCCCAATCAACTATTTTATTCAGTGCTTCCTGCATTCTCTCAGTTGTGTGTTTAATATTTCTGCCTCTTTTCCAGACTGCCCCATAGGTTGAGGCCACGTCTCGTCATAGACGCTGGTTTAGCTGGCTGGGGGCGTGGTCAGGGTGGGGTAAAAACCCCCGTTCGATCCATTCAGCAAAGTTAGGATTTAGCTGATAGCCCAGCCCAGGCAGACACGCTCGGGGATTTAACCACCGCAGTAAACGCGCATCTGAGCAGACGTCTTGTGTTCTGCTCTAGAACCCCCAAACCTGTAGTTTAGAGCCGCAGCACCATCTTTTGGTGAGTCAGCCCATGAGATATATGGGCGGATTTACCTCACTCGCGCGCCAGCCGTTCAACATTTTGTGGGCGTTCCCAGACATGCGGACTGTCTCTATCATCTGCAAATAGGGAGAGTCCAAAACCAGCCCCAATGTCTTGAAAGATGTCATTCATCATGATGTTAAATAAGACTGGACTAATCACACTTCCCTGCATTGTTCCATTATCAATACTTGTACCTACAGAAAAAGCCTCACCAACCCTAACCTGTATTACCCTATTCTTTAAAAATTATTGAATCCAGTTAAGTAATCGCCCACGTATTCCTGCTTCATACAGCTTTATAATCAACCCCTCCTTCCATAACGGCGGGTTCACACACACGCCTAGAGCGACGCTTTAAGCAACGCTTTAAGCTACGCCTAGGCATATAGGCATTGCTTCATGCATGCTAGGCGCCTATTTGCGTTCACACAGGATGCCACACTGAAGCCCCGCTCTGCGCTACGCTGATCACATGAGCAGTGGTTTTTTACACTTTTCAGATCTGATTTATAGCATGGGTGAGTAGTAATATAAACCTCTTTTTTATTGTAATGTGCAAGTGACGATGTCTGTCGATTTCCTGGCCGGCTGTAATTGTTATTTTCCCTCGGGTAATCATGTGACTATGAGTCATCAACACCATGAGTGATACATGCATTGAGACAGGGGGGGTAGGCTATATATACATCTGACAGAAAAGACTAGGAACACATGAAGGACAGCTCTCCTACTATGCACTCGTTAATTCGCGCTCCACCCTCCCTTTTGGGCAAACTCGGTAGAAAATATGGCCCAAGTCCGTCAGAAACAACAGCCAGCTTGACAGTTCAGTGCACCTAGACGCTGAAAAATAGAACAGACGCCTAAACGATAAATGCAGCGCAGCGTAGGCGCAGCGCGAGTGTGGCTTCAGCGCAGCGTGGCAGCGGTATGTGTGAACGCTCTCATCTGTTAACAAGGACGCCTAAATTTTAGGCTAGGCGTGGCTTAAAGCGTCGCTCTAGGCGTGTGTGTGAACGTGCCGTACGCGTTTTCAATGTCAAGAAACATGGCAACCTACTCCCTTTTTATTTATCATGACTTTCTTTATGTCAGCTTCTAAGGAGATCACAGTCCATGGTGTTCCTCCCTCTGCAAAACTCACTTTGCTTTGGAGTAAACCACCCCTCCTTCTCCAGTTTATACACTAACCTATCCGTGACCATTCTTTCCATTATTTTACATAACACCGCTGTCAGTGCAATAGGCCTGTATGACCCTGGCTGTGCTGCGGAGGACGAGAGACTGAACACGTGTGTCCAGGGCACGGAAACAGGCTACTGGGATAAGCCCCCCCCCCCCCCCCCGCTCTACAGCTGCTCTCCCATTGGAGCGACTGTTTCCATCGCTGCCGGATGTCCGCTTCCCACTTATTACAACCTCTGTCATTGGCTCCGACCATGTCAATCAGAGCGGCTTCCGCTCCCTCCTCCCTGTGTGTCGCTGTAAATAGTGCCCTGCCGCCACAGTGAAAACAACAACGCTAACTAGCTAGCAAGCTAATGGCAGAAACCTACATGCTAGCTTGTTGCTACACACTGAAAATTGCAAGTTGGATTGTTGGAAACTATTTTCCAAGGGCACTGCCGCTAAGCGCCGCCCATCGCAATTCCACAATGGAGACCGGCGCCGCGAGACTCCTCTCACAGAAGGGAGGGGAGGCTGGCCAGCGAGACTAGTAGTGACCTCTGCTGTGTGGAGTATCATGTGTCTCTTCAGGGTTCCTTTATGACCAAAATGTTTCAAACAGACTGAGCATTTAAATGGTTTATCTCCTGTGTGGACTATCGTGTATTTTGTGACCAACACATGTACCACAGACTGAGCATTTAAATGGTCTGTCTCCTGTGTGGACTCGTGTCGGTTCAAGGATTCTTTACGAGCAAAACTGTTACCACAGACTGAGCATTTAATAATAATAATAACTTTATTTTTATAGCACCTTTCAAAACAACCGTTTAATACAAAGTGCTGCACAAATAGGCAATTACAGTCAAGTTATCATATACAATGTCACAATTCAGTGCATAAGATAACAAATAAAAACCATCCAATAAAACCAGATAAAAGATAAAACATAATAGAGCTGGTAAAATAAACAAACCATAATCAAGGAAATGTCAAACGAATAAGTAAGTTTTAAGAGATGACTTAAAGGAGGACAGTGAGTTAGCAAGTCTGAGATTTAAATGGCTCATCTCTCGTGTGGACTCTCATGTGTCTTTTCAAGGATTCTTTCTGACCAAAACATTTCCCACAAACTGAGCATTTAAATGGTTTATCTCCTGTGTGGAATCTCATGTGTCTTTTCAAGGATTGTTTATGCCCAAAACTGTTACCACAAACTGAGCATGGAAACAGTTTATCTCCTGTGTGGACTCTCATGTGTCTTGTCAACTCTCCTTTCTGACCAAAACATTTCCCACAGACGGAGCATTTAAATTGTTTATCTCCTGTGTGGAATCTCATGTGTCCTTTCAAGGATTCTTTATACCCAAAACATTTCCCACAAACTGAGCATTTAAATGGTTTATCTCCTGTGTGGACTCTCATGTGTCTTGTCAACTCTCCTTTCTGACCAAAACATTTCCCACAGACTGAGCATTTAAATTGTTTATCTCCTGTGTGGAATCTCATGTGTCCTTTCAAGGATTCTTTACGCCCAAAACATTTCCCACAAACTGAGCATTTCAATGGTTTATCTCCTGTGTGGACTCTCATGTGTCTTGTCAAGTCTCCTTTCTGACCAAAACATTTCCCACAAACTGAGCATTTAAATGGTTTATCTCCTGTGTGGACTCTTGTGTGTTTTTTCAAGTCTCCTTTCTGACCAAAACATTTCCCACAAACTGAGCATTTAAACGGTTTATCTCCTGTGTGGACTATCATGTGTGTAGTCAAGTGTCCTTTAGCGCGAAAACTGTTACCACAGACTGAGCATTTAAATGGTTTATCTCCTGTGTGGACTCTCATGTGTCGTTTCAAGGATTCTTTCTGACCAGTGTGAACTGTTATGTGTCTTGTCAAGTCTCCTTTCTGAAGAAAACATTTCCCACAAACTGAGCATTTAAATGGTTTATCTCCTGTGTGGACTCTCATGTGTCTTGTCAAGTCTCCTTTCTGACCAAAACATTTCCCACAAACTGAGCATTTAAACGGTTTATCTCCTGTATGGACTATCATGTGTCTGGTCAAGGTTCTGGTATAACCAAATCCTTTACCACAAAGTGAACAACAGTGTTTATTCGCAAGAACTTCACTGTATTTCTGTGTGTCTAAGATAGATTCACGTTCACTAGATTCCATCCAATTGTCACTGTCTTCAGTCTCAGAAGAGTCTGAAGTCTTGCCAGCACTAGCTGGTTCTGATACTCCACAGTCCTCTCCATCAGATTCTGCTTTCATCTCTTCAGTTGAGCTGCTGGCTAGAGGCTCTGCCTCTCTCTTGTCCTCAGTTTGGCTTTGATGAAGCTGTGAGGACTGATGTTTCTCTTCCTCATGTTCACTCTTCACAGGAACAGGAGTGAATGGGAACTTGGTGATATCCGCCTCATCCAGCCCTTGAAGCTGCTCTCCCTCATGGCTGGTCCATTGTTCCTCCCGTTCCTCTTTAATGTGTGGGGGGTCTGGGTCCTCCTGTTCCTCTTTAATGTGTGGGAGGTCTGGGTCCTCCTGTTCCTCTTTAATGTGTGGGGGGTCTGGGTCCTCCTGACTGGTCCAGAGTTCATCCTGTTCCTCTTTAATGTATGGGGGCTCTGGGTCCTCCTGGTCCAGACTCGGGCTCCAGTCCTGCAGCTCAGGAGTAACTTCTTCTTTAATGACCAACAGCTGCTGGGAGTCTGGAGGTATGTCTATTCTGTGTAACCGCACTACAGGATTTAAATCAGTGTCCAGCAGTGTCCAACAGTGTTGCTCATTCTTTTTGGAATGAGAGGATTCTAGCCTGATATCAGACTGAATTGTTAACTTGTTACACTCCATTTCCTTCTTCAGAAGGAGTCAACTCAGTGGAGTGGGAAGATCTGAGGTGGAATCAGGCAGAGAAGCTTCCTCCTCGTACTCTGCTATCTTCTTTCAAAGAGCTCAAATATCTCTTCAACAGCCGCAGTTAGCTGCTACTTCACCAACGCTGTCAGGTTTTTTTGGACATTCGACATTTCCATGCAGTGACACAGGACGTTTTCTTCTTGAACATTTTACTGACAAACGTTCTTCAAAACTCCAATAAACGTTAGCTCCATTAGCTTCAGCTAAACCATTCATCTGAGTCGATAAGAGAGAGGACAGAGGAGCTGCTCCTTCCTCTCTCCGTGCTAAACGGAGCCTCGGCTCCAGTTTATATATTCGTGATAATAGCATCCATATACATAGATTCTTCTGCTGGTCAATTACAGTTGTTAAAAACTACTAATCAAAGGGGGGAAATCGGTAAGCTACCTTTGCCTTCGTAGTACTCCGCCATGGTTTTCCCAAAAACACCGGAAATGTACTGCGCAGCCGCAGTCCGCACAGTGAGCAGCGCTCATTCTTCTTCTTCTTCTGATAGCTTTCCGGCAGACTAGATGCCTTACGGCACATTGCTGCCTCTCACTGGTCAGAAATATTACTGTTTATGGTGTTTCTAATTCCACAGGAGTAATCCTGTGGCGGCGATGAATTCAAGGACTGCTTTCACAGTCCTTGCCTGATTCTCAGTGGGATTCAGCAGCTCTTCATTGATACAGTCTTTGTGCCCAGGCTTAATACAGCAGCATACATCCTTTCTCTTTCTTGTGTGTAACAGTTACATTCCATGAGTACATGTTTCACAGTTTGTTGTTTTTTACATGTCGCACACAATCCATCTTCATGTTTTCCCATCTTTGCAAAGTCCCATGCCAGTCCACAGTGCCCCAGTCTCATAGTCATCACAACTGTGTGTCTTCTCTCACTCCCTAAATAACACTGCTCTTTTCTTACACTATTTTGTATATCGAAGTAGTGCCGCCCCTTCTTTTCATTTTCCCACTCTTTCTGCCACACAGCTGTTATCCTTCTTTTGATAATGGATCTACACTCATACGTCCCAATGGGCACTCTCAGATCGACAGCTCTCTTCAGGGACTTTTTAGCTGCCATGTCAGCTACCTCATTCCCTTCCACTCCCACATGGGCTGGCACCCACAGAAACCCCACTGAACCTCCAGCATGCTCAATCCTATACAACAGAACCAACAGCTCCACTACAAGATCTGAGCGGGCTCCCAGGCTTCCTCCCCTCAAAGTCATCAGAACTGAGGCCGAATCCGAGCATATGACTGCCTGACTCGGCCTCACCTCCTCCACCCACTGCAATGCCCATATTATAGCAATTAGTTCTGTTGTATACACTGAACCCCCCTCAAACAGTCGTCTAGATTTCACAATTTCCAAATCTGGAACGTAAAATGCAAATCCAGATTTTCCAGTTTTGGGATCTTGGGCCCCATCTGTATAAATTTGGAGATAATGTTCCCAGTTGTTTTTTAGTCTTCCCCCCACTACTTTACTATAATGCGTATTCTCATGTTTTATTATTGTTTCTAAAACAGTGAAATTTATTTCTGGTGTAGGCAAAAGCCACGGTGGTACAACTGGCCAGTGAATTATAGGGGCCACCTCTACCTGTCCCAACTCCAGCTCTTCCATCTCTTTATTAACTTTGAATATGAAACACTCCTTTGCTCCTACTCTGCCCCATTCCCATGCGTCTTCCAAAACTAATTTTACTGGGTTCTCCCCTTGGTGTCCCCTTAGTTTACTTATATATTGCATTGCTAGTTTTGTTCATCGTATTCCCAATGGAGTTTCCTCCATTTCTACAAGTAAAGCTGGAATTGGAGAGGTACGTAAGGCCCCACAGCAAACTCTCAGTGCCTTTGCCTGCACTACCTCCAATTTCTTGAGAGATGATTTGGCTGCTGTTCCATAACATAAAGACCTATAGTCTATTCTTGATCTTATCATTGCTCTGTATATCATTAATTTTGTGTCCTGACCTACACCCCATGTACTTCCTGAGAGGGACCGCATTACATTGACTACCTTTTCACACTTTGTCACTATGCTGTCTATATGCTTTTTCCATGTACCACAGACTGAGCATTTAAATGGTCTATCTCCTGTGTGGACTCGTGTCGGTTCAAGGATTCTTTACGAGCAAAACTGTTACCACAGACTGAGCATTTAATAATAATAACTTTATTTTTATAGCACCTTTCAAAACAACCATTTAATACAAAGTGCTGCACAAATAGGCAATTACAGTCAAGTTATCATATACAATGTCACAATTCAGTGCATAAGATAACTAATAAAAACCATCCAATAAAACCAGATAAAAGATAAAACACATAATAGAGCTGGTAAAAGAAACAAACCATAATCAAGGAAATGCCAAACGAATAAGTAAGTTTTAAGAGATGACTTAAACGAGGACAGTGAGTTAGCAAGTCTGAGATTTAAATGGTTCATCTCCTGTGTGGAGTCTCATGTGTCTTTTCAAGGATTCTTTCTGACCAAAACATTTCCCACAGACTGAGCATTTAAATGGTGTATCTCCTGTGTGGACTCTCATGTGTCTGGTCAATTTATCTTCCTGACCAAAACATTTCCCACAGACTGAGCATTTAAATTGTTTATCTCCTGTGTGGACTATCATGTGTGTTGTCAAGTGTCCTTTCTGACCAAAACATTTCCCACAGACTGAGCATTTAAATTGTTCCATCTCCTGTGTGGACTCTCATGTGTCTTGTCAAGTCTCCTTTCTGACCAAAACATTTCCCACAAACTGAGCATTTAAATGGTTTATCTCCTGTGTGGACTCTTGTGTGTTTTTTCAACTCTCCTTTCTGACCAAAAAATGTCCCACAAACTGAGCATTTAAACGGTTTATCTCCTGTGTGGACTCTCATGTGTCTTGTCAAGTTACCCTTCTGACCAAAACATTTCCCACAAACTGAGCATTTAATTGGTTTATCTCCTGTGTGGACTCTTGTGTGTTTTTTCAAGTCTCCTTTCTGACCAAAAAATGTCCCACAAACTGAGCATTTAAACGGTTTATATCCTGTGTGGACTATCATGTGTCTAGTCAAGTGTCCTTTAGAGTGAAAACTGTTACCACAGACTGAGCATTTAAATGGTTTATCTCCTGTGTGGACTCTCATGTGTCTGGTCAAGTTTCTGGTATAACCAAATCCTTTACCACAAAGTGAACAACGGTGTTTATTCGCAAGAACTTCACTGTTTTTCTGTGTGTCTAAGATAGATTCACGTTCACTAGATTCCGTCCAATTGTCACTGTCTTCAGTCTCAGAAGAGTCTGAAGTCTTGCCAGCACTAGCTGGTTCTGATACTTCACAGTCCTCTCCATCAGATTCTGCTTTCATCTCTTCAGTTGAGCTGCTGGCTAGAGGCTCTGCCTCTCTCTTGTCATCAGTTTGGCTTTGATGAAGCTGTGAGGACTGATGTTTCTCTTCCTCATATTCACTCTTCACAGGAACAGGAGTGAATGGGAACTTGGTGATATCAGCCTCATCCAGCCCTTGAAGCTGCTCTCCCTCATGGCTGGTCCATTGTTCCTCCTGTTCCTCTTTAATGTGTGGGAGGTCTGGGTCCTCCTGTTCCTCTTTAATGTGTGGGGGGTCTGGGTCCTCCTGTTCCTCTTTCATGTGTGGGGGGTCTGGGTCCTCCTGACTGGTCCAGAGTTCATCCTGTTCCTCTTTAATGTATGGGGTCTCTGGGTCCTCCTGGTCCAGACTCGGGCTCCAGTCCTGCAGCTCAGGGATAACTTCTTCTTTAATGACCAACAGCTGCTGGGAGTCTGGAGGTATGTCTACTCTGTGTAACCGCACTACAGGATTTAAATCAGTGTCCAGCAGTGTCCAACAGTGTTGCTCATTCTTTTTGGAATGAGAGGATTCTAGCCTGATATGAGACTGAATTGTTAACTTGTTACACTCCATTTCCTTCTTCAGAAGGAGTCAACTCAGTGGAGTGGGAAGATCTGAGGTGGAATCAGGCAGAGAAGCTTCCTCCTCGTACTCTGCTATCTTCTTTCAAAGAGCTCAAATATCTCTTCAACAGCCGCAGTTAGCTGCTACTTCACCAACGCTTTCAGGTTTTTTTTGGACATTCGACATTTCCATGCAGTGACACAGGACGTTTTCTTCTTGAACATTTTACTGACAAACGTTCTTCAAAACTCCAATAAACGTTAGCTCCATTAGCTTCACAGCTAAACCATTCATCTGAGTCGATAAGAGAGAGGACAGAGGAGCTGCTCCTTCCTCTCTCCGTGCTAAACGGAGCCTCGGCTCCAGTTTATATATTCGTGATAATAGCATCCATATACATAGATTCTTCTGCTGGTCAATTACAGTTGTTAAAAACTACTAATCAAAGGGGGGAAATCGGTAAGCTACCTTTGCCTTCGTAGTACTCCGCCATGGTTTTCCCAAAAACACCGGAAATGTACTGCGCAGCCGCAGTCCGCACGGTGAGCAGCGCTCCTTCTTCTTCTTCTTCTGATAGCTTTCCGGCAGAGTAGATGCCTTACGGCACATTGCTGCCTCTCACTGGTCAGAAATATTACTGTTTATGGTGTTTCTAATTCCACAGGAGTAATCCTGTGGCGGCGATGAATTCAAGGACTGCTTTCACAGTCCTTGCCTGATTCTCAGTGGGATTCAGCAGCTCTTCATTGATACAGTCTTTGTGCCCAGGCTTAATACAGCAGCATACATCCTTTCTCTTTCTTGTGTGTAACAGTTACATTCCATGAGTACATGTTTCACAGTTTGATGTTTTTTACATGTCGCACACAATCCATCTTCATGTTTTCCCATCTTTGCAAAGTCCCATGCCAGTCCACAGTGCCCCAGTCTCATAGTCATCACAACTGTGTGTCTTCTCTCACTCCCTAAATAACAATGCTCTTTTCTTACACTATTTTGTATATCGAAGTAGTGCCGCCCCTTCTTTTCATTTTCCCACTCTTTCTGCCACACAGCTGTTATCCTTCTTTTGATAATGGATCTACACTCATACTCCCAATGGGCACTCTCAGATCGACAGCTCTCTTCAGGGACTTTTTAGCTGCCATGTCAGCTACCTCATTCCCTTCCACTCCCACATGGGCTGGCACCCACAGAAACCCCACTGAACCTCCAGCATGCTCAATCCTATACAACAGAACCAACAGCTCCACTACAAGATCTGAGCGGGCTCCCAGGCTTCCTCCCCTCAAAGTCATCAGAACTGAGGCCGAATCCGAGCATATGACTGCCTGACTCGGCCTCACCTCCTCCACCCACTGCAATGCCCATATTATAGCAATTAGTTCTGTTGTATACACTGAACCCCCCTCAAACAGTCGTCTAGATTTCACAATTTCCAAATCTGGAACGTAAAATGCAAATCCAGATTTTCCAGTTTTGGGATCTTGGGCCCCATCTGTATAAATTTGGAAATAATGTTCCCAGTTGTTTTTTAGCCTTCCCCCCACTACTTTACTATAATGCGTATTCTCATGTTTTATTATTGTTTCTAAAACAGTGAAATCTATTTCTGGTGTAGGCAAAAGCCACGGTGGTACAACTGGCCAGTGAATTATAGGGGCCACCCCTACCTGTCCCAACTCCAGCTCGTCCATCTCTTTATTAACTTTGAATATGAAACACTCCTTTGCTCCTACTCTGCCCCATTCCCATGCGTCTTCCAAAACTAATTTTACTGGGGTCTCCCCTTGGTGTCCCCTTAGTTTACTTATATATTGCATTGCTAGTTTTGTTTGTCGTATTCCAAATGGGGTTTCCCCCATTTCTACAAGTAAAGCTGGAATTGGAGAGGTACGTAAGGCCCCACAGCAAACTCTCAGTGCCTTTGCCTGCACTACCTCCAATTTATTGAGAGATGATTTGGCTGCTGTTACATAACATAAACACCTATAGTCTATTCTTGATCTTATCATTGCTCTGTATATCATTAATTGTGTGTCCTGACCTACACCCCATGTACTTCCTGAGAGGGACCGCATTACATTGACTACCTTTTCACACTTTGTGACTATGCTGTCTATATGCTTTTTCCATGTTAACCTTTCATCAAGGTGCACTCCCAAAAATTTTAATTATTTTACCCTCTCAATTGCCTGCCCATACATAAACAAACCCTGACACTCAGTTTTCTTATTACCAAATACAACATACTTTGTTTTTTCCACTGATATCTTAGATCCCCACCTGCTTCCCCAATCAACTATTTTATTCAGTGCTTCCTGCATTCTCTCAGTTGTGTGTTTAATATTTCTGCCTCTTTTCCAGACTGCCCCATAGGTTGAGGCCACGTCTCGTCATAGACGCTGGTTTAGCTGGCTGGGGGCGTGGTCAGGGTGGGGTAAAAACCCCCGTTCTATCCATTCAGCAAAGTTAGGATTTAGCTGATAGCCCAGCCCAGGCAGACACGCTCGGGGATTTAACCACCGCAGTAAACGCGCATCTGAGCAGACGTCTTGTGTTCTGCTCTAGAACCCCCAAACCTGTAGTTTAGAGCCGCAGCACCATCTTTTGGTGAGTCAGCCCATGAGATATATGGGCGGTTTTACCTCACTCGCGCGCCAGCCGTTCAACATTTTGTGGGCGTTCCCAGACATGCGGACTGTCTCTATCATCTGCAAATAGGGAGAGTCCAAAACCAGCCCCAGTGTTGTGAAAGATGTCATTCATCATGATGTTAAATAAGACTGGACTAATCACACTTCCCTGCATTGTTCCATTATCAATACTTGTACCTACAGAAAAAGCCTCACCAACCCTAACCTGTATTACCCTATTCTTTAAAAATTATTGAATCCAGTTAAGTAATCGCCCACGTATTCCTGCTTCATACAGCTTTATAATCAACCCCTCCTTCCATAACGGCGGGTTCACACACACGCCTAGAGCGACGCTTTAAGCAACGCTTTAAGCTACGCCTAGGCATATAGGCATTGCTTCATGCATGCTAGGCGCCTATTTGCGTTCACACAGGACGCCACACTGAAGCCCCGCTCTGCGCTACGCTGATCACATGAGCAGTGGTTTTTTACACTTTTCAGATCTGATTTATAGCATGGGTGAGTAGTAATATAAACCTCTTTTTTATTGTAATGTGCAAGTGACGATGTCTGTCGATTTCCTGGCCGGCTGTAATTGTTATTTTCCCTCGGGTAATCATGTGACTATGAGTCATCAACACCATGAGTGATACATGCATTGAGACAGGGGGGGTAGGCTATATATACATCTGACAGAAAAGACTAGGAACACATGAAGGACAGCTCTCCTACTATGCACTCGTTAATTCGCGCTCCACCCTCCCTTTTGGGCAAACTCGGTAGAAAATATGGCCCAAGTCCGTCAGAAACAACAGCCAGCTTGACAGTTCAGCGCACCTAGACGCTGAAAAATAGAACAGACGCCTAAACGATAAATGCAGCGCAGCGTAGGCGCAGCGCAAGTGTGGCTTCAGCGCAGCGTGGCAGCGGTATGTGTGAACGCTCTCATCTGTTAACAAGGACGCCTAAATTTTAGGCTAGGCGTGGCTTAAAGCGTCGCTCTAGGCGTGTGTGTGAACGTGCCGTACGCGTTTTCAATGTCAAGAAACATGGCAACCTACTCCCTTTTTATTTATCATGGCTTTCTTTATGTCAGCTTCTAAGGAGATCACAGAGTCCATGGTGTTCCTCCCTCTGCAAAACTCACTTTGCTTTGGAGTAAACCACCCCTCCTTCTCCAGTTTATACACTAACCTATCCGTGACCATTCTTTCCATTATTTTACATAACACCGCTGTCAGTGCAATAGGCCTGTATGACCCTGGCTGTGCTGCGGAGGACGAGAGACTGAACACGTGTGTCCAGGGCACGGAAACAGGCTACTGGGATAAGCCCCCCCCCCCCCCCCCGCTCTACAGCTGCTCTCCCATTGGAGCGACTGTTTCAGTCGCTGCCGGATGTCCGCTTCCCACTTATTACAACCTCTGTCATTGGCTCCGACCATGTCAATCAGAGCGGCTTCCGCTCCCTCCTCCCTGTGTGTCGCTGTAAATAGTGCCCTGCCGCCACAGTGAAAACAACAACGCTAACTAGCTAGCAAGCTAATGGCAGAAACCTACATGCTAGCTTGTTGCTACACACTGAAAATTGCAAGTTGGATTGTTGGAAACTATTTTCCAAGGGCACTGCCGCTAAGCGCCGCCCATCGCAATTCCACAATGGAGACCGGCGCCGCGAGACTCCTCTCACAGAAGGGAGGGGAGGCTGGCCAGCGAGACTAGGGATGTCGAAAATCATAATTTTTCTTGACCGACAACCGACACTCATTAGCCGACAACTGTCGGTTAACCGAGAAGATTAAAATGCGCTATTTTACTGTCTGTGCCCCATTAAACCTTAGGCTTACCAAATGCTTGATTTTTTTTCAGTAGAAAGCGTTTATTTTTACATCTACAAGCAGAAAAAAACACATTAACAAAACGAGAAGACAAGTTAAATCCTCCAGCCATCTAAACAAAAACATTCCTCAGATAGGCTATGAGGAGCTGCACGCATTTGCAGAAGGGGGAAATACGGAGGGAAAAAACCCATACTCACGCTCACAATTCTTAAATGAATTATCTTACTGCATGTGTCGTAAATAGTCTAATAAAACCAGCAGAAACTAATTTTAAAAGCTCAGAACGAAACGTGTCGCTAATTGAACGAATTTCCACTTTGAATAGCACATCAAGACACCGCCCCAAGCCTTCACGCTGCAGGGCGCACTGACGAAGCGCTTATTGCTCTCTCCTTCTGACATTCTCACTAATTCAACAGTGGTTTACCTGCTTTTGAGATGTGCAAAAAAATTGTTTGCTTCTCTCTCCACGCTTCTCCCTCTCTCTCTTTATCTGCGACGAGGGCTGTATGCTCTCTGTGTGTCCGGCTGCACGACATGACGACGAGTGCAGCAAGTCCGCACGCTGACAGCTGTCAGCATTGCGGGACTCGGGAGGATGAACAAATGAGGCAGGCTGTCCAAACTTTTTACCGATCTAATATGAGATGCAGAGAAATAATTATATATTAATAGCCGATGTGTTTAGAAGAGCATTCTCACTCTTGCTGTAATCGTTGTGGGATTATTACACCTGAGAGACAGACAGACCCGGAGAGAACTCAATTTACGGTAAAAGTGTGGATTCCTCAGTGAATCGATGTGGAAGACGCAGCTTGTTTTGAAACGCGTCATTGAAAGTAACCTCATGGTCTCATGACAGTGGCTGGAACACAGAAGGAGCATGACTGACTGGCTCGCTGTAGTCTGACTCTGCACAGGGCAGGGCGTCTTCTCCCGTCTGGTCAAAGCAGAGGGGAGGCGGGGGTGTGGCGCATGTGTGGAGCTGAGTTTATCACAGAGCACATCTCGCACGCGGGGGGAGAGGCGGACAGTGCACACTGCTTTTCCATTTGGAAAAGCCTTTCTCTAAATGAATGTTGTTCTGGCAGTGGCAGGAGCTTTTAATTCCTATATAATGCTGCTACAGTAACTACTTAGGCTAGTTAACATTGTTGCTTACCGCGAAGGAGGGAAAAAAACACCATATTGGCAACATGTTGTATGCCAATTTAATATGCAAATTAACCGTTTGACCAACATGCTTAACCGACCAATGACGTTGTCGGCGGTTAACCGGTTAACGGTTAACCGTCGACATCCCTAAGCGAGACTAGTAGTGACCTCTGCTGTGTGGAGTATCATGTGTCTCTTCAGGGTTCCTTTATGACCAAAATGTTTCAAACAGACTGAGCATTTAAATGGTTTATCTCCTGTGTGGACTATCGTGTATTTTCAAGTAGCCTACCGTTTGTGACCAACACATGTACCACAGACTGAGCATTTAAATGGTCTGTCTCCTGTGTGGACTCGTGTCAGTTCAAGGATTCTTTACGAGCAAAACTGTTACCACAGACTGAGCATTTAATAATAATAATAACTTTATTTTTATAGCACCTTTCAAAACAACCGTTTAATACAAAGTGCTGCACAAATAGGCAATTACAGTCAAGTTATCATATACAATGTCACAATTCAGTGCATAAGATAACAAATAAAAACCATCCAATAAAACCAGATAAAAGATAAAACATAATAGAGCTGGTAAAATAAACAAACCATAATCAAGGAAATGCCAAACGAATAAGTAAGTTTTAAGAGATGACTTAAAGGAGGACAGTGAGTTAGCAAGTCTGAGATTTAAATGGTTCATCTCCTGTGTGGACTCTCATGTGTCTTGTCAACTCTCCTTTCTGACCAAAACATTTCCCACAGACTGAGCATTTAAATTGTTTATCTCCTGTGTGGACTCTCATGTGTCTTGTCAAGTCTCCTTTCTGACCAAAACATCTCCCACAGACTGAGCATTTAAATGGTGTATCTCCTGTGTGGAATCTCATGTGTCCTTTCAAGGATTCTTTATACCCAAAACATTTCCCACAAACTGAGCATTTAAATGGTTTATCTCCTGTGTGGACTCTCATGTGTCTTGTCAAGTCTCCTTTCTGACCAAAACATTTCCCACAGACTGAGCATTTAAATTGTTTATCTCCTGTGTGGACTCTCATGTGTCTTGTCAAGTCTCCTTTCTGACCAAAACATTTCCCACAAACTGAGCATTTAAACGGTTTATCTCCTGTGTGGACTATCATGTGTCTGGTCAAGGTTCTGGTATAACCAAATCCTTTACCACAAAGTGAACAACAGTGTTTATTCGCAAGAACTTCACTGTATTTCTGTGTGTCTAAGATAGATTCACGTTCACTAGATCCACTACAAGATCTGAGCGGGCTCCCAGGCTTCCTCCCCTCAAAGTCATCAGAACTGAGGCCGAATCCGAGCATATGACTGCCTGACTCGGCCTCACCTCCTCCACCCACTGCAATGCCCATATTATAGCAATTAGTTCTGTTGTATACACTGAACCCCCCTCAAACAGTCGTCTAGATTTCACAATTTCCAAATCTGGAACGTAAAATGCAAATCCAGATTTTCCAGTTTTGGGATCTTGGGCCCCATCTGTATAAATTTGGAGATAATGTTCCCAGTTGTTTTTTAGCCTTCCCCCCACTACTTTACTATAATGCGTATTCTCATGTTTTATTATTGTTTCTAAAACAGTGAAATTTATTTCTGGTGTAGGCAAAAGCCACGGTGGTACAACTGGCCAGTGAATTATAGGGGCCACCCCTACCTGTCCCAACTCCAGCTCTTCCATCTCTTTATTAACTTTGAATATGAAACACTCCTTTGCTCCTACTCTGCCCCATTCCCATGCGTCTTCCAAAACTAATTTTACTGGGTTCTCCCCTTGGTGTCCCCTTAGTTTACTTATATATTGCATTGCTAGTTTTGTTTGTCGTATTCCAAATGGGGTTTCCCCCATTTCTACAAGTAAAGCTGGAATTGGAGAGGTACGTAAGGCCCCACAGCAAACTCTCAGTGCCTTTGCCTGCACTACCTCCAATTTATTGAGAGATGATTTGGCTGCTGTTACATAACATAAACACCTATAGTCTATTCTTGATCTTATCATTGCTCTGTATATCATTAATTGTGTGTCCTGACCTACACCCCATGTAGCCTACTTCCTGAGAGGGACCGCATTACATTGACTACCTTTTCACACTTTGTGACTATGCTGTCTATATGCTTTTTCCATGTTAACCTTTCATCAAGGTGCACTCCCAAAAATTTTAATTATTTTACCCTCTCAATTGCCTGCCCATACATAAACAAACCCTGACACTCAGTTTTCTTATTACCAAATACAACATACTTTGTTTTTTCCACTGAAATCTTAAATCCCCACCTGCTTCCCCAATCATCTATTTTATTCAGTGCTTCCTGCATTCTCTGAGTTGTGTGTTTAATATTTCTGCCTCTTTTCCAGACTGCCCCATAGGTTGAGGCCACGTCTCGTCATAGACGCTGGTTTAGCTGGCTGGGGGCGTGGTCAGGGTGGGGTAAAAACCCCCGTTCGATCCATTCAGCAAAGTTAGGATTTAGCTGATAGCCCAGCCCAGCCAGACACGCTCGGGGATTTAACCACCGCAGTAAACGCGCATCTGAGCAGACGTCTTGTGTTCTGCTCTAGAACCCCCAAACTTGTAGTTTAGAGCCGCAGCACCGTCTTTTGGTGAGTCAGCCTATGAGATATATGGGCGGTTTTACCTCACTCGCGCGCCAGCCGTTCAACATTTTGTGGGCGTTCCCAGACATGCTCTCTATCATAGGCAAATAGGGAGAGCCCAAAACCAGCCCCAATGTCGTGAAAGATGTCATTTATCATGATGTTAAATAAGACTGGACTAATCACACTTCCCTGCATTGTTCCATTATCAATACTTGTACCTACAGAAAAAGCCTCACCAACCCTAACCTGTATTACCCTATTCTTTAAAAATTATTGAATCCAGTTAAGTAATCGCCCACGTATTCCTGCTTCATACAGCTTTATAATCAACCCCTCCTTCCATAACATGTCGTACCGTTTTCAATGTCAAGAAACATGGCGACCTACTCCCTTTTTAGTTATCATGGCTTTCTTTATGTCAGTTTCTAAGGAGATCACAGAGTCCATGGTGTTCCTCCCTCTGCAAAACCCACTTTGCTTTGGAGTAAACCACCCCTCCTTCTCCAGTTTATACACTAACCTATCCGTGACCATTCTTTCCATTATTTTACATAACACCGCTGTCAGTGCAATAGGCCTGTATGACCCTGGCTGTGCTGCGGAGGACGAGAGACTGAACACGTGTGTCCAGGGCACGGAAACAGGCTACTGGGATAAGCCCCCCTCCTGCTAGACAGCTGCTCTCCCATTGGAGCGACTGTTTCAGTCGCTGCCGGATGTCCGCTTCCCACTTATTACAACCTCTGTCATTGGCTCCGACCATGTCAATCAGAGCGGCTTCCGCTCCCTCCTCCCTGTGTGTCGCTGTAAATAGTGCCCTGCCGCCACAGTGAAAACAACATCGCTAACTAGCTAGCAAGCTAATGGCAGAAACCTACATGCTAGCTTGTTGCTACACACTGAAAATTGCAAGTTGGATTGTTGGAAACTATTTTCCAAGGGCACTGCCGCGTGATTTCTAACCCCACATAGGATAAGCAATAACCACGCCCTGTGGCGCCGCCGCCGGGATTGGCCAGGAGCATTGAAGCTTGGGACTAAAGCACCTGGGGTTTTTCATCTTTTAAAATAAAGATGCTTGTTACATTTTCAGTGCTGTAGGCTACCTTTTCTCTGGGTAAGAATTGAGCTTGAAATTAACGATATGATACATTATATTATATGAGCTATGAACGTGAACACAACACCGTTTATATTATTGCATGTTTTTGTAGATTGTGTACATTGTGTAGATTACAATTATTATACTTATTATTATTATTATTACTATGCTAAGGAAGGTAGGTGACCATAATTCATTTCAATGTCCACTCTCAATGTCCGCTCTCGAAATCGCTGTCCCTTCTCAAGAGCTATTCAGTAGGTTCATGAAATCGCTGGGCTGCGTGCCCTCCAGTGTTGCTCCTGGCCAATCCCGGCGCCACAGGGCGTGGCTATTGCTTATCCTATGTGGGGTTAGAAATCACGCGGCACTGCCGCTAAGCGCCGCCCATCGCAATTCCACAATGGAGACCGGCGCCGCGAGACTCCTCTCACAGAAGGGAGGGGAGGCTGGCCAGCGAGACTAGTAGTGACCTCTGCTATGTGGAGTATCATGTGTCTCTTCAGGGTTCCTTTATGACCAAAATGTTTCAAACAGACTGAGCATTTAAATGGTTTATCTCCTGTGTGGACTATCGTGTATTTTCAAGTAGCCTACCGTTTGTGACCAAAACATGTACCACAGACTGAGCATTTAAATGGTCTGTCTCCTGTGTGGACTCATGTGTCGGTTCAAGGATTCTTTACGAGCAAAACTGTTACCACAGACTGAGCATTTAATAATAATAATAACTTTTATTTTTATAGCACCTTTCAAAACAACCGTTTAATACAAAGTGCTGCACAAATAGGCAATTACAGTCAAGTTATCATATACAATGTCACAATTCAGTGCATAAGATAACGAATAAAAACCATCCAATAAAACCAGATAAAAGATAAAACATAATAGAGCTGGTAAAAGAAACAAACCATAATCAAGGAAATGCCAAACGAATAAGTAAGTTTTAAGAGATGACTTAAAGGAGGACAGTGAGTTAGCAAGTCTGAGATTTAAATGGTTCATCTTCTGTGTGGACTCTCATGTGTCTTTTCAAGGATTCTTTCTGACCAAAACATTTCCCACAAACTGAGCATTTAAATGGTTTATCTCCTGTGTGGACTCTCATGTGTCTTGTCAAGTTTCCTTTCTGACCAAAACATTTCCCACAGACTGAGCATTTAAATGGTGTATCTCCTGTGTGGAATCTCATGTGTCCTTTCAAGGATTCTTTCTGACCAAAACATTTCCCACAAACTGAGCATTTAAATGGTTTATCTCCTGTGTGGACTCTTGTGTGTTTTTTCAAGTCTCCTTTCTGACCAAAAGATTTCCCACAAACTGAGCATTTAAACGGTTTATGTCCTGTGTGGACTATCATGTGTGTAGTCAAGTGTCCTTTAGCGCGAAAACTGTTACCACAGACTGAGCATTTAAATGGTTTATCTCCTGTGTGGACTCTCATGTGTCTTGTCAACTCTCCTTTCTGACCAAAACATTTCCCACAGACTGAGCATTTAAATTGTTTATCTCCTGTGTGGAATTTCATGTGTTCTTTCAAGGATTCTTTACGCCCAAAACATTTCCCACAAACTGAGCATTTCAATGGTTTATCTCCTGTGTGGACTCTCATGTGTCTTGTCAACTCTCCTTTCTGACCAAAACATTTCCCACAAACTGAGCATTTAAATGGTTTATCTCCTGTGTGGACTCTTGTGTGTTTTTTCAAGTCTCCTTTCTGACCAAAACATTTCCCACAAACTGAGCATTTAAACGGTTTATCTCCTGTGTGGACTATCATGTGTCTGGTCAAGTTTCTGGTATAACCAAATCCTTTACCACAAAGTGAACAACGGTGTTTATTCGCAAGAACTTCACTGTATTTCTGTGTGTCTAAGATAGATTCACGTTCACTAGATTCCGTCCAATTGTCACTGTCTTCAGTCTCAGAAGAGTCTGAAGTCTTGCCAGCACTAGCTGGTTCTGATACTCCACAGTCCTCTCCATCAGATTCTGCTTTAATCTCTTCAGTTGAGCTGCTGGCTAGAGGCTCTGCCTCTCTCTTGTCATCAGTTTGGCTTTGATGAAGCTGTGAGGACTGATGTTTCTCTTCCTCATATTCACTCTTCACAGGAACAGGAGTGAATGGGAACTTGGTGATATCAGCCTCATCCAGCCCTTGAAGCTGCTCTCCCTCATGGCTGGTCCATTGTTCCTCCTGTTCCTCTTTAATGTGTGGGAGGTCTGGGTCCTCCTGTTCCTCTTTAATGTGTGGGAGGTCTGGGTCCTCCTGTTCCTCTTTAATGTGTGGGAGGTCTGGGTCCTCCTGACTGGTCCAGAGTTCATCCTGTTCCTCTTTAATGTATGGGGGCTCTGGGTCCTCCTGGTCCAGACTCGGGCTCCAGTCCTGCAGCTCAGGGGTAACTTCTTCTTTAATGACCAACAGCTGCTGGGAGTCTGGAGGTATGTCTACTCTGTGTAACCGCACTACAGGATTTAAATCAGTGTCCAGCAGTGTCCAACAGTGTTGCTCATTCTTTTTGGAATGAGATGATTCTAGCCTGATATGAGACTGAATTGTTAACTTGTTACACTCCATTTCCTTCTTCAGAAGGAGTCAACTCAGTGGAGTGGGAAGATCTGAGGTGGAATCAGGCAGAGAAGCTTCATCCTCGTACTCTGCTATCTTCTTTCAAAGAGCTCAAATATCTCTTCAACAGCCGCAGTTAGCTGCTACTTCACCAACGCTGTCAGGTTTTTTGGGACATTCGACATTTCCATGCAGTGACACAGGACGTTTTCTTCTTGAACATTAACTGACAAACGTTCTTCAAAACTCCAATAAACGCTAGCTCCATTAGCTTCACAGCTAAACCATTCATCTGAGTCGATAAGAGAGAGGACAGAGGAGCTGCTCCTTCCTCTCTCCGTGCTAAACGGAGCCTCGGCTCCAGTTTATATATTCATCCATATACATAGATTCTTCTGCTGGTCAATTACAGTTGTTAAAAACTACTAATCAAAGGGGGGAAATCGGTAAGCTGCACCTTTGCCTTCGTAGTACTCCGCCATGGTTTTCCCAAACACACCGGAAATGTCCTGCGCAGCCGCAGTTAGCCGCTCTGTGAGCAGCGCTCTCAGCTCGTCCGGTTCTGTTCCTTTTTCCAGCAGCAGCAGCAGAAAGCAGCACAGCTGATCCGCTCCTGTACACAGGTACGTGCACATCATGAAGCGCTCGGCGGCTTGCCTGCTGAAAGCCGCTTTGACGCTGCATCTTGATAGGCTGTCTTGCTCTATTTCCGTGTCTGATTGGTCCATTTGCCTCGCGCCCCCTGCCGCTGGAACCGCCCACAGCGTTTCACATTAATGTCGCAGACTAGAGGCGGCTTGTCTCCGAGCGGCTTCACGCTCGCGGGGCGGGACTAGGGCGGGACCTTTCGTTGAAGCTACTTAATGATAGCCTGACTCCACCAGACGGGGGCGGCATTGTTCCACAAATTCACAATCCACCTCAGTCTGGCCCTGGCCTCAGAGATGCATTCAAACCGGCCGCCACACAGGCGCACCAATCAGCGTGAGCTAGGGGCGGGCTTTAGGCGAGACCGGGTGTGACGCCACCGAGAGGCGCCTCTGCGTTTGTAGTTCTTTCACTATTCAACATGGCGGCGGCTACCGAGGCTAGCTCCAGTGTGCTAGTCAAACATTCTATTCAAAACAATAAGCTAACATAAACGTTAAACACTTGATCTTACAGTGAGTACGAAACCGTAACTGTATTGCTGTAATGTTATCAACTATGAACGTTAGTAAACAAGACATTGTTGTAGAATTTGGGGAGATAGCCTTCAGCGCTAGGCTGGGATAACTTATTAGCTGTAAGGCTGTAATGGCTAACGGCTAGCCATTCACGCAAGTCACAAACACAAAGCCCTTCTCACTCTCACCACAGCCCAGTAAACATGCAATCTGTTAAACCATCATTTTTGTTCCAAATCGAAATAAATCATAACGTTAATCAAAATGCCACTGAATTATTAGCTAATCAACACAGAACTGCAAAGATCAGTGTGATGTATTGT
This sequence comes from Poromitra crassiceps, assembly GCF_964638095.1. NCBI lineage: Eukaryota > Metazoa > Chordata > Actinopteri > Beryciformes > Melamphaidae > Poromitra > Poromitra crassiceps. The sequence goes on along the minus strand of NC_139642.1, from coordinate 54,991,848 downwards.
CCCTTTACTGCTAGCTGAAGTGTATTCTGCTATGATTGGAATGTTGGCTGCTGTTTAATAAACCACGTTAACTCACGTTGGTGTCCGAGTGACATATTATGTTATACAGGCGAGATTAAAGATCTCAGGATACAATACAACAATCAGTTTATCTGATATTTTCCCCCGCTTGCATAAATTATAGGCTACTGTGAAGTGTGAATATAGCTCTAGCATATAGTAGTCCTATATGTCTGATATTTTGGAGCTGTTATTCGAGAAATTGGTTTATCGATAGAACATACCGGTAGCTTAAGATTTTGCACTTGTACTTTAGATAGGGGGTAAACAAACGTCATGGGAGCCAATACTAGGAATACGGTATATCAACAAGGAACCATTCTTAAAGTTAGAGATTATATCCAAATACATGCTGCATGGTGTAACCAGGGTGTTTTTCCTCTTCTCTGTTGACGTCCTCTGGGCTCCAGGCAGCTCCCTTTCGCAGATTCATCTGACAACATCTTTATGCATTTACATCGTCTTATCATTTGACCCAATCGTGCCTCAAGACCAGCAGATTATGTAACAACAACACCACACACGGCCGTCATTTCTCCGTTTAGTTTATTATTACAAAAGTAAGCAAATAACATTCTCCAGTCATGCGTAAATATCTACCATTCCACTGACACATATGCTAAAATTCACCAGTTAAATAGTAGCGTTAAATCATTATATTGTATCAAAGCATTTGGTTGTTGCCATGATCATAAAGGCTAGAGAGCGTTGCGTCTCCATGACGTTAGCCGTCCAGGGTGCGTGCCACTCGGTGTCATATCGTGTCATCAGTTCCCTGAAGAAACGAACAACGATATGTGTTATGAATGAATCGCTGTTAACGTTAACATTAATCATCAATCATCAGACGTAGCACCCCAACCTCCAAATGTTGCTATCGTTAGCGTAACATCAGTTAATCCAATCAGTTACATTTAACGTGCAAAATGGCCTACCTGCACTTCATCCTCAGTCAGACATCTGCAGTAATTCTTCTTTCTTTTGGCAAATTGAATAGTCAATGGTTGCACCCAATATTCACCTTACAAAAACAGCAAAAAATCTGCGACCTCCATGCTAACTATTAGCAATTGTAGTCCTAGCTGATCAGGCGCTGCTACGTCATGAAGGGAAGTCGATCTGATTGGTTGGCGCTGGCAAGCCCAGACGGTGACAGACAGACGGTCCATCCAATCACCTGCCTAGTAGCTTGAAAAAAGTGACCGCCCTCTTCAGCAATGTAGCTTGGCCGAATCCAGATGGATGTTGTTTGTGAAACAGATATTTGAAGCAAACTCATCGATCTGGCAGCGTCAGGTTAACTTAATGACAGCTCTTCCTACACATTTCCTCCCCCCACCCTCCTGTGTAGCTCGACCTGAGAACGTTTCTACAGGCTACAGCTCCAAGCTGGAAGCTGGTTTCCACGCCCACAAAACGCTGCGACACAGCGGAAAAGCGAATTTGCCATTGTAGATGTGCACGTACCGTGACAGCTGCACGGCCCCGCTGCTACCACACATTTTACTCCTTTCTGCTGCAGCACGTCAGCCTCCATTTCGAACAAAGAAAAACGGTGTCAGTACGTTCGTAAGTCAGTAGCCTAGCCCATCTCATTGACAAATTGTAGGCTATACAAACAGTCAAGTCAAGTCAACTTTATTTATATAGCACATTTACATACAGCAGCAGCTGAAACCAAAGTGCTTCACAGGCGAGGGGCAAATAAGGAGCACAAATGTAAACAGGTAGGTGCAAAAAATACTGAATAAAGTGCAACACAATACAAGTACTGAAGGCAATTAAAAGGAGAGAAAAGAAGGACTAAAAACAATAAAAGCCAGGGACCTATTGAAAGCTATAGGTGGGGGGAAAGGCCAGGGAGAACAGGTGGGTTTTTAGTTGGGACTTGCAGGCTGGGGTGCTAAACCCATCCCGTACCGGATGCCGTTTTTCCGACCGTCAACTGTCTCTCCAGCTTGTCACCAAACTATTATAGCCTACTTGGTTGTCACCTGGTCTATTCCTAAGTGTCACTGGCCAGGGGGAGCCAGGATTCGATGTTTCAAATATACATAGGCTAACAGCATGCGCTGGGACGCGTCATCAGTGATGTTAACTGGGGTCGTAAGGTGTTTCGGGTCTGACAACATCATACACCCTCGCCCAGTAGACCCCGACCCGCGTCCCAGAAGCAGCCGCTCACGGATCAGCCTTCCTGCAGATACTGGACCTGCTTCAGGTTGTATTTATCACCTGTTCCAGCAGATACTGGACCTGCTTCACGTTGTATATCTCACCTGTTCCAGCAGATACTGGACCTGCTTCAGCTTTTATGTCTCACCTGTTCCAGCAGATACTGGACCTGCTTCAGGTTGTGTTTCTCACCTGTTCCAGCAGATACTGGACCTGCTTCAGCTTTTATGTCTCACCTGTTCCAGCAGATACTGGACCTGCTTCAGGTTGTATTTCTCACCTGTTCCAGCAGATACTGGACCTGCTTCAGGTTGTGTTTCTCACCTGTTCCAGCAGATACTGGACCTGCTTCAGGTTGCCGTCTTAGGCTCTGTGGAGAGACGTCTTGCCCTTCTCATTCCTCTTGTTCCACTAAAGGAAGAATCAGAATCAGAATCAGAAAAATGCTACAATTGCTCGTACTCAGGCATGGAAAAAATATAAACATAAGCATCAAACATTGTAAGAGACATATGACTGTACATAGGGACATAGGAAGACAGAGTGAGCAGCAGGAGACATTAGTATATGGAGAGGGTGGGCGAGATTATTTCTTGTGCAAATTCATAACCTTCCAAATCATCATCTAGAAATCATATGAACAGTCATGTAAGACAAGCACGATAATAAGGTCCAGACAAAAATCAGAAGTTCATTCTGGTGGTAAATAAACGCATACAGAGATGGCAGAATGGCAGCAGTCTATATAGCACACAGCCTACCTGAGTCTGACAGGTGGATGTCACTGTCCTCCAGAGGTTCACTGTTCCCCATCTCCTCCCCATCCTCCTCCTCTGTCTGTTATGTGTGGCCATACGACAGGCGTGGGGAACACCTGTGCTCTGCAAGACTGCAGTCTTGAATATCAACTATAACAGGAAACAAATCTACTAACATCAAACACATCAGCATATAGCTAAAAAAAATAAAAGAAGAGAAAAAGGCCAGCCAGCATAAATTGTCAGTCTGTAGTAGCTACATGCTAGTAGTGGAACTAATCAGTGTTGCCACAGTTGTTTGGATTGACCTGGTTCTGAGTGTTGCCACAGTTCTTTGGATTGTGACAAAGTGCTGTCTGCAGTTTGTAATCCCTGTTGGAGCTATTTGTTGTTTTTGTAATATTTAATAGTTAAACATCTATTTACACAATCACATTTTTACACTTTTTTTTAACAAGGAACTGTCATTTTCTATCACTTAGCCTACATCTTAAATGTATGAAGAAGAATGTGTGAAACTAATTTAATAATTAAGATTAGATTAGATTCATTAATTTAGATTAGATCCATTTAATTTAGAAGAACCCCTAGGAGCCAATACAATCATAACACTTGCAGAAATACATCAAAGCAATGCTCAAAAAGCAAAATACAATGAAAGTCATGCAGAAGAGTGACATTTTCAGTCAAAGGTACAGTTTTCTATATACTTAGTCCAGTTAGCAGTCGACCAGTATCAAACCAGTGGCCATAGCCATTTAAAAATGGATTAAACAAAGCAATAAAATGCCTCCTTCTCAAGTGTGCCACAGCAGTTTTTATTCAGTTTAATCTCACCAGAGAGACTGGCTCTTTCAGCTGTTAAACCATGGATTGTATGAGACTATAATGTCCTATCTCTGCACTGTATGTTAGGGTCACCCGGTGAACCCCAGGGACTACTGTGGCTGGACTCCACTGCATGAGGCCTGCAACCACGATAGGTGTGCCAGCAATGTCACTGTTTAGCCACTGTAGTCGCAATCAGTGTAGGAAATTAAAAAAATATTTTGGGGACAACTTTTGCCCCCAATGTCTAAAAACTGGGGGCATTTACAACATTTTGGGGGCACTTTAAAAAACAGTAATTAGTGCATGACGTTGTTAAAGTAGTGTCAACAGCGCTGTTTGTGTGTGTGTGTTCTTCATCGTCGTCTTCTGGCAACCAGCTTGCAGGTGCTGAGTGTGTGTTAGAGATGGAAATTAAATGAATTTAATGAAAATACATTTTTCAAAATATTGGGTCAATTTTTGCCCCTGGACAATGGTTTTTAGGGGCATTCTGAGATTTCTTGGGGGCATTTCTGCCCTTGCCCCTGGCTAAATTCCTACACTGGTCGCACTGTCTTTGCACGAGTGCCATCAGTCGCTCAGCTTTGACCTTGTAGCGGAGGACGAGTAAGGTTCCCAGTCGAAAGATCAGGAAGAAAATGCCCAGGACAATCAAATCCATGTAGAGCTTGATATCTTCCATATTGAAATGCCGGAGAACCTCCTTAGGCTGTTGGAACACACACTTGGGATCCGGACACTCCAGCTCTGAACGGTTCATCCCATAGGTGGACAGGATCATCCCTTCAAAGACGTACCTGCCATAAGACACATAAGAGCACCACTTAAGGTACTTGGAGATGGTGTCAAAGGTGACAAAGAATCCAGAGAAGAGGAGCAGTAGGACAGCTGTGACAGCTCCAAGAAATGTAGCAACCTGTAGAGAGGTGGAGACAAGACCAACTAGAAGCCCTAGGGACTGGGCTACCAGGGCATTACAGGTGGACAGGGTTATGAAGAGCAGGTAGCGGCTGGCCTCAGGAGGCTGCCCTGTCATCCAGTACACTATGGTGCAGTACAAGATGGGGCAAATCACCTGGAATGGAATATCGGCCATGGTCTTGGCCAGGTAGTAGGCCTTCAGGCTGTACCAGTAGTTCCGATGTTCCCTCAGGAACACAGATATTTCCAGAGGAAAGGTTAAGATGGTAGGCATGAGTGCTCCGAACATGAGGAAGAGCACGGTGAAGAAGAGGAATGCTGTGTTGTTGGAGACCTTGCTTGCATCATTGCCAACGTTCAGGTACAGGAAGCCTATTAACACGCCTATGGAGATGTGGCACATCACTCTGAGGTGGGTCAACACTTGGTCTCGATATATTGTTATGAATGTTCTCTTGAAGAGGATGCAGAATTGTGTCAGTGTGCTTGTGGCAAAAGTATACGTCTCTATGTGTCCGGAGACCTGAGGGCACTTTGTTGCACAGACTGATTGGCCTTTCTCATCACACTTCTTCTTCTTCTCCTCTACAGCACACAGTCCATGTTGCACTGCCTCAAACAACACAGGGTTCAAGTCTCCATACTCTCCCGATGCCACCTCAATGATGAAGTCTGCAGGGTTGTGATAGGTAGGACAGGACAGGCCCAGAGTTTTCAAGTAGGGGATGAGGTAAGGGACTGTGCCTTTGTAGATGCACTGACCCTGGCTCAGAATGTAGAGCTTGTCAAACATCTCAAAGAGCTTGGCACTGGGTTGGTGGATGGTGCAGATGATGGTTCGTCCCCCCAGTGCCAGAGAACGCATCACGGAGACGACCTGGTAGGACGACGCACTGTCCAAACCACTGGTGGGCTCGTCAAAGAACATGACTGGAGGGTTGTTGACCAGTTCAAGGGCGATGGCCAGCCGTTTACACTGACCACCTGACAGACAGCTGGTACGAGTGTGAGTGCATTTATTGAGCCCTAGGGCAGTCAGGATCTCATTCACCAGTTCTTTCTTCACGTCCATCTTTTCATTCAGCTTCAAGTTGGCTGAAACCATCATGGCCTCCTGCACGCTGAGGTGTGGCAGCAGCATGTCATCCTGCATGATGTAGCAGGACATCTTCCTGAAGGACCTCAGCTCCCTGGGCTTCCCATTCACCAGGATCTGACCCTTCATCCCTGTTTCCCTGTAGCCAGCCAGAATGTTCATTAGGGTGGACTTCCCAGACCCTGAGGGCCCCATGATTCCTATCAGCTCCCGGCTGGAGAACCTCCCAGACAGGCACTTGAGTAAGGCTTTGAAACTTCTCTTCCTCCAGCAGGGTCCTTCCTGGATGGTGTAGGAGAGGTCGGTAAACTCTAGGTCCACGGTCAAGCGTTTGGGCAGGTGGGAAAAGTGATGTGCTTCAGTGATCTGGTTCTCCAGCTTCTTCAAGCGGGTCAGCATGGCCCGCCTGAATGCATGGCCCTGCGGGTGAGGTGGAGCGTGAGGCTGGCCACCCCCGTTACACATCATGGCCTCCTCCATGGGGACACTCACAGACTCTGGCTTCACCGTCTTATCTGCCATAGCAAAACTCTTGATTCACAGCTCTGTCGGGTCAGAAGTTGCTTCTCTGCGGGATGTTATTATCCTTGCTGATGTGTCGCTTGTAAGGAAGTTGTAGCTTCCACTTATTATGTGCTGGATTATTTGAATGGGAACTCGCCACAGGTGATCGATAAGAAGCACGGGGATGTCTTTAAGGCTTTATTGGGCAATCCGGCTGGTTGTAAGGAAGCCGATTAAGTCGAACAGCGACAGCCTGAAAACATCGCTGGTATCTTGCACTTATGACATCAACTATGACATCATTGATGACCTCACAGTTGACATGAACTAGAGATCGTGAGTTCCCAAACCACACAACCACAGACGAAGAAGCATAAAACACCAAACCACACATATAAACACAAAGCTGCCCCTTGTTAGCTAAATATATATCAATATATATCTAACCGCAGATTTAGCTACTATAAGAATGAACTTCACATGTAGCTTTAGCTAATCGCTCCCTGCTAACGTGAGGTCCTATTGCCAAATCTCACGAGGGTGTGTTGCTGAGACAGGGACAGGTCTTGAACAAATTTAATTTTCTCATCTGTCTGTCTAAAAAAATGCCATTTTAGTGTCCGAATGTTCAGAAGATATGTGGCTTCGGAAAATACTTTAATGACTATGGGGGCGAAAGAATCATCATAATAACCCAGAGGGGGTTCCAGGGGGTCCCAAGCAAAAAAGGGGAATCCTTTATTTTCACTATAATTCCGTTCATATGTAACACAAGGAAAATGAATGTATACTATTTTGATCATAAATAAAACATCTAAAAGCAAAAATCTTATCAGAATGGGGACCTGGGACAAAAAAAATCAAATTGGGGTGGGTGGTCTAATTTGTGTCAGTTTAGGGGTCCTTGGCAGAACTTGGAGCCGCTGTTGTCACCAGGCAGGGCCAGGGGCTGTTCCTCCAGCCAAGACCGGCCCAGGAGCACCAGGAAGTCAGAAGTGAGCGCAGTACCTGGCATCCCCACATGGTGGCAGTGTAATGGCTCAACACAGCAGCACAGACTAGAGCCAGAGGAACAGAGGCTGCTGTTCTCTATGGGGTAAGGTCTGGTTCATTCTATGTGTAGTTAATGCAAAAAACAAAAAACAAAAACGCTGCCAGCGTACCTTGGCATATTATGCTTCTTGTGATTTCATAGCAACTTTGTGCCTGAAAGTTTCAGTTGTGATCTCTGACACAGGACCTGAAAACTCCCAGTAGCCTACCTTGGAGGCATTGTATCTCTGACACAGTACCTTGGATGCACTGTGTTGGCTGATAGTTTTCACCTTGTGTGTGTGTGTGTGTGTGTGTGTGTGTGTGTGTGTGTGTGTGTGTGTGTGTGTGTGTGTGTGTGTGTGTGTGTGTGTGTGTGTGTGTGTGTGTGTGTGTGTGTGTGTGCGTGCGTGCGTGCGTGCGTGTGTGTGTGTATGGCAAAATGTATTGTACATGTACATGTATTGTAGCAGGAACTACCACAGAAGTGGTTTTGAGTACTTTGCCAGGTGTTTATATAGGTCTGTCTGTCTGTGGACAGATTTTGTCAATACGATAGCATCACAACCGTGCGAGATGCAGTCACCAAACTTTACAGGTGTGTAGCTGAGATCACAATGAAGGCCAAGTTCAAAGATGGATGTGGGCCTAGCAAGGGGCAGTTGGCTGCCTCACTTTACAGGGGCAGTACACATGACAGTACTGAACACTACAAGCTGGAAAGTGAGCTTTGATAGATAGAAGTCTTAAACACCAAGTTATCACTGAGTCTTTGTTCAAAACCCCATCAACCCTCTACAGATGCAGCAATCTTCAGTTGCCATCATGATTCACCAAAGATCAAACAGAAGTTTAACTTAAACTAACTTAACATAACCAATGCAACCTCTTAATAAACAGTATGGATATCATTGGTTTCTCTGCAGCAGGGGTAGCCAATAGGTAGCCTACTGTAGATAAGGGGTCTTCAAAGTCTGAGACTGTAGGTCTCCCCCGAGACAAAGCTTCGAAAAAGGTGCCCCCCCTTCCCCCCTCGCTCAATTCCTGGATGGGATCATGATTATACTATTTTATCGCCAGAGTCATATACCCTCAACAATTGAGCCAAGATAGCTTGATATTGACCAGACTACACAAAATAGCCTACATTAAAAAAAAAAAAAATCTGTTTGAAGGTATTTATTTGTTTCTGACTCTGGGAAAGTGGGGAAAACAGTCAAATTCCTCAAAACTACTGTATCTCTGAACCAATCTATCTCGTTAACCAAATCACAAATATTTAGGATATTTGATGTGATCTCCTTTTCTTAACCAATGTAATATTTTTCCCACTTCCATTCACTGAGCCTCCCCTGAAACTGCCTGGAGCCCCCCAGGGGAGGCCTGCCTCCCACTTTGAAACCGCCTGCTGTAGATCATGGTCTACCGATAGATCTTGGGCCATCAATAAGCTTACCAAATAACTAAAAATCATCAGTCATTATAGCTACAAAACTATGTGACAAGTTGAAAGTAATAGTAAATTTATGTCACTAAATTCATGCACCTTTACTTTACAAGTTTAAAACAGTAAATACATGGTCTGACTGAAATAAGATTAAAAAAGATCATAGTCATGGGAATAATTTATAAGATGTTTGATTCTGTGCTAAGATTAAAAAGATCATATAGCCATGGGAACAATTACGGTGCGTTTAGAATAGGTAAAAAGCAGTAAAAACTCTTATTTTGGTAAAAGGCACTAAAAGGGTTAAAATGCTAAAAAGTCTTTAATTAATTCATTGTTTATTTCATTGTAGGGTATATTGCTCAAAGTTAAGTGTGTTATCGGTGATCTACGAAGTGACCTTAATCAACTACTCTGAAATCGTTTGCTCATGCCTGCCTTCTGCAGTAGGGGGAGAACCATAGGGGAGAACCATGGGGAGAACATGCGCTATTAGGAGTTTCTTCTTTCTCTCTAAAATCTTTCTTTGGCCTGAAGAATAAGAACCACCAGCTGATCACAGAGGCAGTGCTGAAATTTCTGCATGAATCAGAGTTGTATCAGAGGATATAGTGTTTATTTATTTATTTTTATTTTTTCAATTGTGGGAGTAGTTGAAGTATAGAACTGAGGAGGGCAGTAATACGCCATGTTGCGTTTAAACTGCCGGAAATAGAAAGAAGAAGAAGAAGAAGAGAACACGCGCTGTTTTCTTCGCTTGTAAAGACGCCCATGAAGAAACAGTCTGCGGCCTGAGTCACACTCATTTCTCCCTGTTTCTCAGGTATGTGTTGGTTAATGGTGATACAATCGTCGCAGACTCTTTGTGCACATGTTGGCATCACAGGAGAGTAAGGTGTGTGTGTTTCTGTGATGTTTATGTTGAGTTGTAGCTGTTTGTAGAGGAATGTGGAAGCGCTCCGGTTTCTGCCTCGTTTTAGTCACGTTGAGAGATGCACACTGCTAGTTCAAAATGGCGCACGTTATCGACTAGCTCAGTCATGTTTGTTTCTGTTGTTTAAAAACATGTATAAAACGAAATATATTTGATAAGGGTAAAAGAGTGATATGTAGAGAATTAATAGCTTTATTTACACAATCATTTAATTTGAACAGAATCACTTCACTCAAGTTGGAACAAATGTAAACATGTTTATTTGCACTAAGAATGGAATATGTTTATATAATGTCATGGAATCGGTTTCTAAGCTATTTTTAATTATTTAATTCATTTGTTTGTATGGAAAATGCACTGTTGATTATTGTATCACTCTAGTAAAGACATCAGTGAAGAAACACAGTCTTCAAACAAACTGGCATAAGCCAGCAGCGAGCACACTCACCGCCGGTGTTTTCAAAGTTTTGGTGCACGGCACAGGAGGGAGAAAGAGAGCCAGCACACAAAAATGTCCTTTCGTTGAGTTTATTCCAGCAACACCAGGTACAGCACACGGACGTTTCAGCCTAACGGCCTTCTTCGGCCTTCTTCGTGAAGAAGACCTATGTGCTGTAGCCCATTGTATTTTTAATTTTATATTTTTTATATTTTTTCATTTGCAGGTTAAACTCTCAGCTGAGCTCTGTTATTGAAGCTTTGGCTAAAGGCATGAATTTTACAATGATGTTTTGAAATAAATGTTTAAAAATCGATTGTGTGTTAAAAGCCCCCCCCCCCCCTTCCCCCCCCCCGGCCAGCAATTTGTTCCAGGCCAGTGAAGTCCCAACAATCTACAAAAACATGCAATAATGCATAATGCAAACATGCCAAGGGCAGCATCTGTTATTCTGGCCTCATAATAAGCACTGAGGCGGGTGGTCAGAAAGTCAAATAACATTAAAATACATTGTATGCTTTGGTGCGATGTAGGATTTTGTCTTTCAATATCCTCATTGCAGCTTCGCTTGGTGTTGTTGCTTCTCACAGGAATGGTGTCCCTGTAACAGAGAGCCCAACATGAGCATGAGCGCCTGGCCAATCCCGGCGCTTGACTGCTGCGTAGGCGGGCACAGGGCGTGGTTTTGGCATACCCTATGTGGGATTTGAAATAACGCGGACCTGATTAGTGATTTGCTCCATTCGCCTGCAGCTTTGAAACATTACAGACGGGTGTCAAGCTGTCAGCAACAAGGCTGGGAGGATCACACCGGAAGAAGCACCCATAGGCATCATCGCAGCTAGATATAAGGTGGATAGAACTACAGGTTATAGATTGACACAGGCTGCTTGGTCACAGCAATGCATTGTAGTAACTTGAAGGAGAAAGGATTACAAAGTCCCGCCTTCACCTCATTCAAACAACAAAGCCTCACAACCCCCACCTGAACCATCTCTACTACAATGGGCGGGGCGTCGGTGAGTTCAAAGGTGTGACGTCACCCTACGCTATATAAAGAGTTGTTTCTGTCGTTCTGCCTCTTTAGACCGCCGCTCAGCTGTAATCACCAAAGAGACGTTTTCTGCAGAGATTCCAGGACAATAGACCAGGAGGACTAGGCCTCTGATCACGGTTTCTTTGTGCTCCAATCCAGTCTACAACTACTGCGCACAAGCAAGGACAACTTTGGAAACGCAGACTCCAAGTAAGGCTGAATCATCTAGCAGAATTCGATAAGCATTATTGTCAGAGGTGTAGTAGTGCATAGGCCTAGTGATCATATGGAATTATCTTCTAGAATCATCGAAGAGTGAAGATGATTGTGATTATCTCCTTTGTTTATTGAGTAGCCTAGTGATTAAGTCTGTCTCTCTCTCTCTCTCTCTCTCTCTATATATCTCTAGGGTATCCGCGGGGTCTTGAAAAGTCTTGAAAGTTGGCAATTCAATTTAGGGAAAATCAAGACCCTTGAAAAGTATTAAAGTCTTAGGTGGATTTCAAATTCAAGACCCTTTAAATGTGTTATTTTTTCGATGTGAATAGATGTGTTTTCATGACGTTCATTTACGCTGAGTTAAAAATAATTTGCGTGCTTTTAAAATAAATAATATGTAACATTACATGCATGTGACCGTGTGTCTGTGTGGGTGTGTCGTGGGCGTCCCCCCCCTCCTCTCCTTCACTCATTCAGTGCTTGCTTCAACACAGCAAACATGGCTGCTGTGAGCTGCATGCGGTCTTGTCCGGTCTCGAGAGCGTTTGCTTACGTTACGTTGCTGACAGGGATGGACACTACATAGCCCGTCTGTAAACAATGTTTAAAAGTGCAGAGGCGAACTGGCGAAGGGAGCTGACCAAACGCTGACAAACATCACGACTTCAAAGAGCAACAGGTAGCAAATGTGATCGATAACATAATTACACTCCCTCAAATAAGTCGTCAAACGATTTTTATTTTGTGACCGCAAACATTTTTCACCTCAGTTTGAGGAGGACATGTGCTCAGTACGAGCGACCCTCTGCCAAGTAATGTTAAGCGCCCGGCATGGTTTTGCGCAGCCACGACTTGGAGCCTTGCCGCCGCCGAGCGGCGACAGCAAGACTGTGCATACTCGAACGTAACTCGTTCAAAACATTATCGTGTCGTTTACCAAGAACTTGCAATCATGTCGGTGGGGGAACATTTTATTGTCCCTCCATTTCAAAACTCATTCCGGTGAGCATGCAGAAGGCTTTGCTAGATGAGGGACAAGCACGTTAAATGAGGAAATGGCATTTCCTCATTCCTCACAACAAAGAGTTGACGGCGCTAGACGGCGCAGAGTGACATTTTCGAAGGAGCTGCACGCCCCCTACGCCGAACTGCGCCGATAGGACGCCCAGCTGCAGCGACCCCCTTGGCGCAGTCAGCGCCGTCGATTTCGCTCGAGCATAATTTGCGCTTTATTGAGTCATGACGCTGTTTATTTAATAGGATGATCTGGTTGTAAAAATAAAACAATAGGGTGATCTGGTTGTAAAAATAAAACATTTATATCAGAAAGACGTTGAAAGCAGTGATTGTCAATGAAATCTAATCTTTTTCTGCAAATTGCATCATTGGGAGGTTGATTCTGGCACTCAATATTACGGATGGGCAATATATCGATTTTATATCAATATTGTGATATGAGACTGTATATGGCAAGGATGTCCAAACCTTTTTGAATGGGGGCCAGATTTGATCATGTGAAAATACCTGGGGGTAGCTCGCAGAGTGCACCAGATTGATCCTCAGGGAAACACTGTTGTGTGTATGTGTGTGTGAGTGAGCGAGCGAGCATGTTATTGTTATAAATATACTTTATATAGCCTATATTTTTAAGTTTAAATAAACCTTGCCTTTGGGTTAGTCACTCAATTTATTCTCTTGAGCTTGATTCCTTCCCGGCCTATCTGAATTCTGTTGTATTTATACAGTGCATAGAAGTTATGGTGGTCTCGACCTAGTTTCAAGATGAAGACCAGACACGCTGCCTCGCACCACGCGTGATCCTAGTGACCTCACCTCATGTAATCCTAGGGTGACGAGCACAAGTGTAATCCCAGCGTGACGTCCGCGTGACGCACTTGCCTATATGACGCCGATAATGTCGTCAGTGCCGAGGCTATGACGTAGCAGTATTTATAGCCATGCTCTGTGGGTCATCGTTCTCTTTCCCTGATCTTCTGGTCGCTGTACCCAAGCTGATCGCATCCCATTCTCTGAAAGCTGTGTTTCGACCCACCCAGCTCCCCAGGCCATCACCAATGTCTTGACTCCTGAAGAATCCCCTACGGGGGGGGGGTTCTCTATTCTAGTCCGAGCAGATGCCCTCTCTCACCTCAAGAAGAGAGGCATCTTAGCGCGGATTATCGGCGTGATAATCCTATGCACTGTATAATAAAGTGAGCCAGGGTGTGTTGCAGGATGCTAAGTGAGTAAAGGTACTATAGTTAGTAAGAAAAGAGCTTAGACGGTCACAGAGAGGGCGTGCATTACTGTATGTTATCAGTTAATTTGCATTATTTGACATTGCACGCTCTGCGATGTGACTATTGCGCATGTGCACATTGCGATGACGATGCTGAAACGATATATTGTGCGACCCTAGTTCAGAGAGAGGTGGTTGTCCTGGCACCATTGTTCCAGGGCCCCCACCTCCTCTCTGTAGGCCGTCTCGTCGCTCCTGGAGATCAGCCCCACGACTGCTGTCGTCTGCAAACTTCACGATGGTGTTCGAAGATTGAGTCGCCACGCAGTCGTGGGTGTAGAGGTCGTACCAGAAGGGGCTGGAGACGCACCCCTGGGGCGCTTCTATGCTGATGGTCAGTGGGGAGGAGGTGAGGTTGCCCACTCTCACCACCTGGCGGCGATCTGTCAGGAAATCCAGGATCCAGTCACACATTGCTGTGTTTAGTCCCAGATCCTTGAGCTTGCTTACCAGCCTGGAGGGTACTATGGTGTTGAATGCTGAGCTGTAGCCCACAAACTGCATTCTCACATAGGTGTCCTTCCCCTCCAGGTGGGAGAGGGCGGTGTGGAGCACGTGTGCTACTTTATCCGCTGTGCTCCTGTTGGGGCGGTATGCAAATTGTAGCGGGTCGTGGTCCGGGGGGAGTGTGGGGCGGATCTGTAATATAACCAGCTTTTCAAAGCACTTGCTGGCTATGGGCGTGAGGGCTATTGGGCGCCAGTCGTTGAGGCTGGTCACTTTCTGCTGCTTGGGAATGGGGATGATTGTTGCTGCTTTGAAGCAGGAGGGAACTTGTCGGAGGGAGAGGGACTGGTTGACATTACTTGTCAGTGAATACGCCTGCCAGCTGGTGGGCACAGGCCTTGAGGACACGCCCGGGGATGCCGTCTGTGCCGGCCGCCTTGCGTGGGTTGATACGCAAGAACGACTGGCGCACCTCATCCTCAGTGATGGTGAGAGGGCGGTCTGGATCTGTGGGGGGGGGGGGGGGGGGGTTGGTGGTTAGGTGGGAATGGGGGGGGGTGCTGAGGGATGGGGGGGAGGAGGGGTGGTGGGGGGGAGGAGGGCAGTGGGGGGGGGGGGGAGGAGAGGAAGGAGGGGTGATGGGGGGAGAGGTGGCAGGGGGGGGGGGGGGATATATATATGTATACCCAAACCTAAGTATGATTACCTCAATCAATTCTTTTTTTTATTTTTTATGATCAATTATTTATTCGTATTTTCATAAACAATACAGTCCACACACCAAAAGAACCACAAATATATAACAAACAAATAAAGTCATACAAAACAAAAATCAAACTAAACCTAACCACTATTCTAAGAAAAGAAAAGAAAAACAGTGTCACATCAGCAGCCCACAAACACTATTGCAAAAGCCCCCGGCATAAACATCAGCTTAAATAAAATAAAATAAAACATCTTCCCATCATAGTCCATTCACAAAATCCAAATATTTCCCCCATTTCTGAACATATTTCTCCGACTGGTTAATGAGACGAAAAGAGAGTTTCTCGTATGCTGCCACCGTCCCCAGCTGAGAGAGCCATACATTCACTGAGGGTAAATCAGCCGACTTCCACTCATGAACTAGAATTTTCCTGCCAAGCATAAGAGCTGTATGGATCCAGTCTGCTTCAGACTTGGGGAGGTTGTGCAATGGTAGAGGATCACCAAGAATAAACAAACTAGAAGAGAATGGAACATCCTGCCCAATTATCCCTTTAATTTTTTCGTGAATGGCTGTCCAAAAAAATTGGGCTTTAGGGCAAGCCCACATAAGATGTACCAGAGTACCATCCGTGATGTTACATCTCCAACACTCTGGGCTCTCCCTCAGCTTAGCTCTGAATAGCTTTACAGGAGTCCAATAGATTTTATTTATAATCTTAAACTGGATCAGTCTTGTTTTAATCTCCCTAGACACTTTCTTTACATTCCTTAAGATTTTTTTCCATGTCTCATCAGAAAATGACATATTCAAATCAACTTCCCAACCCACTTTAAGAAAACCAAACTTAGTATCTGATTGAGTCAAAAGCATGGAATAGTATTTTGAAGCTTCGTGTCCACTTCCAAATAACTCCAGAATTAAAGAGGGGGTATTCGAGTTCAGAGGTTTGGAAGGAGGCAGTCCGAATGTCTGAATTAATAGATGCCTCATTTGACGATACCTCCAGCCCTGGCTTTCAGGTAAATCAAACTGTTGTTGTAAAGCAGTAAATGATTTTATATTGTCCCCCAGGTAAAGGTCCCCCAAAACAAGGATGCCCCTCTCCACCCAGACCTTCCAAATAAATGGTTTCTTATCTATATTAAGCTTAGCGTTCAGCCAGATACCTGAAGACAAATTCAAAAAAGGATCAAAATTTAGTATTACAGCCGACCTTTTCCAAATCCATTGCATATGCTGGAGTATTGGGTGAGTCTGGGCATCCTTCGGCAATTTTGCCGATATATAATAAATAGAGGGGATAGCCTCACAGAGGGCCTTTTCCATAGAAAACCACGGTGGAGCGCGCTCAGGAGGTAGAGTCCAATGGGCCAGGTGCCTCAAACCAAAAGCCTGATAGTATAAAAGCAGATTTGGAATACCTAGTCCTCCCTGGTCCACTGGCCTCTGTAACCTACGCAAGTTAATTCTAGGGCGCTTATTGTTCCAGAGAAATGTATTACAAAGCCTATCGAACTGCTTAAAGTACCTCAGAGGAATCCTTATTGGCAGTGCCTGAAGTAGGTAATTAAACTTTGGTACACAAGTCATCTTCACAATGTTAGCCTTACCCCACATTGAAATTAAAAGGGGGGCCCATCTCTCTATATCTACTTTAAATTGACCTAGCAATGGCTCAAAATTTATACTAATTAGCTCTGAGAGCTTAGGGGGGAAGGTTATACCCAGATATCTAATGCCCTCCGTGGGCCATCTAAAGTTTCCAGACTGAAACAAAGATTTGGGGCAATAAGCCGTTAGTGGGAGAGCTTCCGATTTCAGCCAGTTAACTTTATAGCCTGAGAGCTTGGAAAATGAGTCTATTATCTTAAATAATGCAAAAAGGGACCTCTCTGGATCTGAAACAAATAGAAGAATGTCATCTGCATACAACATCAGCTTATGCAAATCCTGACCAATCTGTATACCAGGGAAAGCTGGGTCTAGGCGAATAGCTGAAGCTAGAGGCTCTATTGCCAGGGCGAAGAGCCCAGGGCTCAAAGGATCCCCCTGTCTTGTCCCCCGCCCTAGTTCAAAAGGAGGTGAAATAATACCATTGGTCAGGACTGCAGCTTGAGGCCGAGTATATATTAACCGTATCCAATCAATAAATGTATTACCGAAGCCAAAGGACTTCAAAGTCAAAAACAAATAACGCCATTCTACCCGATCAAAGGCACGTTCTGCATCAAGAGAAATGGCTGCCATAGGCATCTGTTCATTCTGTGTAGCCCACATTATATTAATTAGACGTCTAACATTATCGACATAATTGCGGGAATGAATGAAGCCGACTTGATCTTTATGTATTAGATAGGAGATAACTTTATCCATTCTCTTAGCGAGGATCTTCGAGAGAATTTTTCCATCACACCCAACTAAGCTAATAGGCCTATAACTTTTACAGTCTAATGGGTCTTTCCCTTTTTTTAAAATCAAAGTAATAAGTGCCTCTGACAAAGTCCGGGGTAGGGAACCCCGTTCTAATGACTCAGTATACATATCAAGTAATAATGGAGCTATTTCTGCAGCATAGCAGTGATAGAATTCTGCTGAAAACCCATCTAAGCCAGGTGATTTAGCTAATGGTAAGTTATGTATGACCTCCAAAATCTCCTCTACAATAATAGGAGCATCCAGCATAGCACGTTGCTCCTCAGAGAGAGAGGGGAGATTTATATTAAGCAAAAATAAAGTTATCTCCTCATCCTCTGCAAGTGATTCTGAAGTATAGAGTTGAATATAAGAGTTCCTAAATGCATTATTAATTTCAGTTACATCAGAGACCAAACTACCCCCCTGTGCCCTAATAGCCGGAATAGCGCTCATAGACTCCCTTTGTTTAATATAATTGGCCAGCATCCTACCCGCTTTGTCCCCCTCTTCGTAGTGTTTCTGTCTGGCTCTAAACAGCGCAAACTCTGCCCTTTCAGTAAGAATGGAATTAAACTCGTATTTCAGTCTGGTCAGAGCTATAAGATTAGAGGAAGTCATGTCGTTCGCATATGAACTCTCTGCTACTTTAATTTGTTTATCCAATTCAACTTGTTTTGCAATGTTAGCCTTTTTCCTGTAGGATGCATATTGTATAATATAACCTCTAAGAAAGGCTTTCATAGCCTCCCAAGCTACTCCTGATGAAGGGGCAGAGGGTAAATTTGTTTCTTTAAACATATCTATCTGTGCCCTCAGGGCCTCTTTAAAATTATCTTCCTGCAGCAAACTGGAATTAAATCTCCATCTAGGGGTCCTACGAGCCTTACTAAAGGGGAGGATACTCAGCATCACTGGAGCATGGTCAGACAAATGAATACTACCAATAGCACAGGAGAGTGTAGAGGAGACCATTGTACCTCAATCAATTCTATAAGCAACACACCATTCAATTTTGATACATTTCCCACAGAGTTTGAGACCCCAATTTGTAATTAGATTGTATATGCAGGGATGCAAACTAGTCACCTTTAGGTGACAATCACCTTTTTGATCCCAAAATAGGGCACTTAATTGAATGATTTTGATTGGTTTTGTATCTGCCCTCGTATCTGTCACCTTTTTCACTCTCCATGAGTTTGTATCCCTGTATATGACTGATTTAATTTAACCCTGCTGTACCTACAGAGCTGTTTGGTGGGAGGACAGACATCTGGCGTAGGAGGGGAGGAACATTGTCGAAATGAATTCTTCAGAAAAGGTGAGGAAAATATCACTACTGTATCACTGATGTTGCACACTAGGCATGGGTCGGTTTGAAAATTTTTAAACCGGTTCGATATTCCCCCAAAAAACGTATCAAACCAGTATATCGGAGGGAAAAGAAAGTGTAGCCCATAAATGACTGTAATGCGACTGCAGTTAGTGGTGATAATTCACCTCTAAGCTGGTATGCCAACCAGCACTAACACTGAATAAAAATAAGCAGATCCATTTAACTGTAACAACACTGTTTTTATTTCTCATAACTATTCAGCTTAACTTTTGTTCAAACATCAACATAATAAACAAAATAATACTTTTGCCTACTAGTGCAAATTGAGAAGAGGCTAATAGGAAAAATACTGCAATCAGAATGGATTGTCACTATTTATATATATATATATATATATATATATATATATATATATATATGTATATATATTAGGGGTGGGGGAAAAAATCGATTCACCTAAGTATCGCGATTTTTAATGTCACGATTTTTTGAATCGATCTTTTATTCCAGAATCGATAATCAATTTTTTTTTTTTTTTTTTTTTTTTGGTGCTTGCAGTCAGGCCACTCACTGAACAGCAGGCCAGACGCCGCCTACTGGTTTACTAGTGGTTTTATTACTTTATTAGTTAGTCTGAAGTAATACGGTAATTACACTTCAGGGTTAAAGTGGGTGCATCTCATTGTAAAATTGGACTTCAAACGGCCCAAATCTGGCTTCAAACGGCCCAAATTGGGCTTCAAACGGCCCAAATTTCACGCGCGTCGGCCCATATCGGCCTGGCCTGCTTGGTATCTAATGCCCGGCCTGAATTATGATCCCAGTCCGCCCCTGTTTTTAACTATATTGCCCAGCCCTACTCATGATATAATATACAGTCTCTAGTGTATGATTCAACTTTTCCCATGTTCTAATCTAGTATAAAAAAGCAAACAAACTGAAAAAAGAAAAGAAAAAAATAAACAAAAATCGTAATATCGAATCGCAATAATCGTAGAATCGCAATACTTAAGAATCGCAATATAAATTGAATCGGCACCCAAGAATCGTGATAGTATCGAATCGGGAGATAAGTGAATCGCCACAGCCCTAATATATATATATATATATATATATATATATATATATATATATATACTGTATGTATATATATATTTTTAGGTTTGCACGTGATCAAACCGGTTTGGGCTCGTACACCGAACCGAACCAGTAAAACCGGAAATCGACCCATGCCTAGCACACACACACTGTCCCTCTGTCCTACAGTGCAATGCAAACTAGTCACCTTTAGGTGACAGTCACCTTTTTCATACCAAAAGAAGATACTTTTTGAAGGATTTCTGAGTGTCACCTTTTTCACTCCATGAGTTTGCATCCTAATTCTTTCTTTATATCCTTCTTTATGGAAACAGAGAGACACCAAGAGACCCAAACGCATTCACACTGGAGAGAAGCCCTACCACTGTGACCAATGTGGGAGCAGTTTCAGTCTGTTAGGTCACCTAAAAACACATCAACGCATTCACACTGGAGAGAAGCCCTACCACTGTGACCAATGTGGGAGCAGTTTCAGTCGGTTAGGTCACCTAAAAACACATCAACGCATTCACACTGGAGAGAAGCCCTACCACTGTGACCAATGTGGGAGCAGTTTCAGTCGGTTACATCACCTAAAAACACATCAACGCATTCACACTAGAGAGAAGCCCTACCACTGTGACCAATGTGGGAGCAGTTTCAGTGTGTTAGATACCCTAAAGAAACATCAACGCATTCACACTGGAGAGAAGCCCTACCACTGTGACCAATGTGGGAGCAGTTTCAGCATCTCAAGTACCCTAAGAAAACACAAACTCATTCACACTGGAGAGAAGCCCTACCACTGTGACCAATGTGGGAGCAGTTTCAGTCAGTTAGGTAACCTAAAAACACATCAACGCATTCACACTGAAGAGAAGCCCTACCACTGTGACCAATGTGGGAGCAGTTTCAGTCAGTTAGGTAACCTAAAAACACATCAACGCATTCACACTGAAGAGAAGCCCTACCACTGTGACCAATGTGGGAGCAGTTTCAGTCGGTTAGATAGCCTAAAAACACATCAACGCATTCACACTGGAGAGAAGCCCCACCACTGTGACCAATGTGGGAGCAGTTTCAGTCGGTTAGATCACCTAAAAACACATCAACGCATTCACACTGGAGAGAAGCCGTACCACTGTGACCAATGTGGGAGCAGTTTCACCGATTCAAGTGCCCTAAGAAAACACAAACAGCTTCACACTGGAGAGAAGCCCTACCCCTGTGACCAATGTGGGAGCCGTTTCAGTCTGTTAGATCGCCTAAAAACACATCAACGCATTCACACTGGAGAGAAGCCCTATCACTGTGACCAATGTGGGAGCAGTTTCAGTCGGATAGATCACCTAAAAAGACATCAACGCAGTCACACTGGAGAGAAGCCCTACCACAATGTTTCACGGTAACCTAACAAAACACAAACGCATTCACACTGGAACGGGCTACTGGTGTGAGCATTATAAGAAAATGTTCACTCAGTCATCATGTCTGGGAGAATCGGGAGATAAGTGAATCGCCACAGCCCTAATATATATATATATATATATATATATATATATATATATATATATATACTGTATGTATATATATATTTTTAGGTTTGCACGTGATCAAACCGGTTTGGGCTCGTACACCGAACCGAACCAGTAAAACCGGAAATCGACCCATGCCTAGCACACACACACTGTCCCTCTGTCCTACAGTGCAATGCAAACTAGTCACCTTTAGGTGACAGTCACCTTTTTCATACCAAAAGAAGATACTTTTTGAAGGATTTCTGAGTGTCACCTTTTTCACTCCATGAGTTTGCATCCTAATTCTTTCTTTATATCCTTCTTTATGGAAACAGAGAGACACCAAGAGACCCAAACGCATTCACACTGGAGAGAAGCCCTACCACTGTGACCAATGTGGGAGCAGTTTCAGTCTGTTAGGTCACCTAAAAACACATCAACGCATTCACACTGGAGAGAAGCCCTACCACTGTGACCAATGTGAGAGCAGTTTCAGTCTGTTAGGTCACCTAAAAACACATCAACGCATTCACACTGGAGAGAAGCCCTACCACTGTGACCAATGTGGGAGCAGTTTCAGTCGGTTAGGTCACCTAAAAACACATCAACGCATTCACACTGGAGAGAAGCCCTACCACTGTGACCAATGTGGGAGCAGTTTCAGTCGGTTACATCACCTAAAAACACATCAACGCATTCACACTAGAGAGAAGCCCTACCACTGTGACCAATGTGGGAGCAGTTTCAGTGTGTTAGATACCCTAAAGAAACATCAACGCATTCACACTGGAGAGAAGCCCTACCACTGTGACCAATGTGGGAGCAGTTTCAGTGTGTTAGATACCCTAAAGAAACATCAACGCATTCACACTGGAGAGAAGCCCTACCACTGTGACCAATGTGGGAGCAGTTTCAGCATCTCAAGTACCCTAAGAAAACACAAACTCATTCACACTGGAGAGAAGCCCTACCACTGTGACCAATGTGGGAGCAGTTTCAGTCAGTTAGGTAACCTAAAAACACATCAACGCATTCACACTGAAGAGAAGCCCTACCACTGTGACCAATGTGGGAGCAGTTTCAGTCAGTTAGGTAACCTAAAAACACATCAACACATTCACACTGAAGAGAAGCCCTACCACTGTGACCAATGTGGGAGCAGTTTCAGTCGGTTAGATAGCCTAAAAACACATCAACGCATTCACACTGGAGAGAAGCCCCACCACTGTGACCAATGTGGGAGCAGTTTCAGTCGGTTAGATCACCTAAAAACACATCAACGCATTCACACTGGAGAGAAGCCGTACCACTGTGACCAATGTGGGAGCAGTTTCACCGATTCAAGTGCCCTAAGAAAACACAAACAGCTTCACACTGGAGAGAAGCCCTACCCCTGTGACCAATGTGGGAGCCGTTTCAGTCTGTTAGATCGCCTAAAAACACATCAACGCATTCACACTGGAGAGAAGCCCTATCACTGTGACCAATGTGGGAGCAGTTTCAGTCGGATAGATCACCTAAAAAGACATCAACGCAGTCACACTGGAGAGAAGCCCTACCACAATGTTTCACGGTAACCTAACAAAACACAAACGCATTCACACTGGAACGGGCTACTGGTGTGAGCATTATAAGAAAATGTTCACTCAGTCATCATGTCTGATCTAACCTGCTGAAGAGCATCTCCACTGTCTGCAGGTGGAACTATTTCTCTCTGTCCTCGTGTAATGAATCAAATTTCAGTAACAGCAGAGTCTGACTATGCTTAATTATGTTTGTTTCTCAGCCATACATCTTGACATTGCATTGCTAGAATGTAAACAACACTAAAAATATCATTACAAAGTAAATGGAGAGCTTGGAAACTGATGGTTACGTGTCTGATTTGTGGTTACTACAGCAGAATAACATGGAGCTAATATCACAATAATTTTTTCTGGCCCACCATACAGAGTGTCATATTTTGTGTTGACATGTATTGAATTCACATATATTGTCCCTAATTAAACAAGAACAGTGACATCAACAAAGGAGAGTTCATATTAAAGGCACAACGAATTTAAACCCTATGTCTCAGTGCAGGGGCGCAGTAAGGGGGGGGTGGATGATTCCAAGGGCCCTTGACTGACAGGGGCCCTAAAAACACAGTAGGGATTTTGCTTGCAGTACTAAATTATTAACATATCATCATTACTATAATCAGGGGTGCAAACTTGTCATCGTTTTTCCAAAATAGGTCATTTGTGTTGATCCGTTGAGTTTTTGAAATGGCGGGGGGGGGGGTGGTGCCGGGTGCTGACTTCTGAGTTGTCAAAAACAGATTCACGCTGATCATCAGTGCTATGACTGAGTGTGATCATGCCATCATGGGACCGCAATAAAGGACATGGTTTCGAGAAAGGTGCATTAACATTAATGCAGTAACATTGGCTGGGGACTAAAGTGGTAAGTTCAGAAAATATGTTTTATTACTCCAGCTACAGCTAGTCGCCTGTTCATACATTCAACAGGCTTGCATAATGTTACTAACGATAACGTTATCTGGAATAATTAAATAGACATATTTTCAGAACTTACAAGGTTGTCCAACTGCCTGCGTATGCCGGGAAATGTGTTTCATACTGTTACTCTCGGGTATGGGCCCACACAAGACAACTCATATTTATAAGCCTATGTTTCACTGTACCTCCCTGCATCGCTCGCCTAATATGTATCTCAGAAGGCTGTTGTTACTTTGTGTAATACTTGCACTGCACTAATATGAGATCTTTACCAAAATTGTGCCTGATGATCGTTTGTATGTATGTATTCTATATAACTATTCCTAAACCACGTCAAGTGTGATCGCTTTTCTATGACCTAAAATGACTTGATTATTTGAATAAAGTATATTTAGCTGTTTTTTTTGTTTGGCTCAATGCAAATTTATTTCATACAAAAACTTATAACACCTATAACAGAAATTCACGTTATGTACCCTATATAGGCTACACTATGTGCATTTGCATCAAGTCAGACTCCACAAGTGGAATATTGGGGGGGGGGGGGGGGGCGGCAAAATATTCCACAAGTTTGCCTGCTACAATATGTAAAACACAAAGTTAAAACTGATGGTACTCTAGTAACAAGTATTGCAATCTAGTATGTACTGTACATAAGAGATGAACGATCATTGCAATTCGCATGTATTTTGGGTGGTGATACCTCCATGTCCATGCCAGTTTGCTGGTTGCCTCCATGTCAATCATATTAAAACGTTGGCATATTGTTGGAGCATCAGATGTCTCTTAAGTTGGCAAATACAGAAAAGCGAAGGCCTTTGAAACCTTGTCATTATTTTTATCAGCTCAGCAGCAGTAGAAGTATTTCACCAGCAGAGGGCAGCAGTGGTGTATGAACACAGTTGACAATGCAGCTGATCAGAGGCCTGAAACTATTATACCCCCTGGTTTCCAACAAGAACACTTTTTTTGTACACCAGAAACTTCTTATGGACACTGTCCATAAGGGCCCATAGAGAGAGCAGGCCCTCCAACAACGATACTGGATTTTTGAGGCCGATGCCAATACCGATATTGGGGAGCAAAAAAAGTCTGATATCGATATTGTCATATATACACATATATATTTTTTATTTCAATGATCCGTCAAATCAAACACAAAGATATGACTTGACGTGACTTGAGATATGTAATGTAGGCAGGATATTTTACAGTTTAACAACCACCTTTATTGTCCAAGATGACATCAGTGCAGTGAAACAGTAAATTTTACTTGGAATTTAATAATTATAAATAACTAGAAAAACACTAATAGAACAATATACAACTTAAGTAAAAAAAAAAAAAAGGATAAAATATTCACAACATGCTGTCTATAACTTTAAAATATATATATACAGTATATACATCAGCCATATCGGCAAACATATCGGCCCATACCGATATATCGGTGAATGGGCAATATCGGCCGATAACATCGGCCAACCGATATATCATTCGGGCTTGATGCAGCAAAAACAAAACAAAAAACTGTCGCAAAAAGGACATATCGTTCTGGAGCAGAAAAACTAAATAAGAAGAAAACCGAAGATGAGAAAAACAGAAAGATAAGGGTGTCTGAGCGATAGATTTACAGTATGTTTGTGAATGATCAAGGATTGATAATAGTCAACAGTATTGGCAAATAGCTCTAGCCAGTTTGATGGCCTAGGCGAGATTTGATTTGGCGCCCCCACCACCTCACCCTCCCTCTCTTTATCCTCTTCCACTCCACCCCTCTCTACCAGACACCAATGTTTGTCTTAGGGGGGCAGGGGATGTTTAGGGTGAGATAGCAGGTCAACAGTATATGCCACATGGAAGTGGTACACTTCATCTGAAAGCTGGGAACCTGAAGACCTCATTTGAGTTGCAGCTCAGCACACGTGTCAAGTTTTTCGAGTCATAAATCTAATAAACATTGTGTTTTGGTTAGGCATCTATTCAAATGTGGAAAGTTTCTAGTCTAGGACATTGTGATAGAACTTATATGTCCTCCTCATGCTCAATTGTCTCATAACTTGAGACTAGCAATGTTTGAGTTGGTACCATTTGTTACACAGATTTGCTGTGAGATTTAACCGTTTTTGACAACTCAAAAATGTATTAAAATATGCGAGGGAGGGGGGGGGGCAAAATCTCTCCAAAATACCACATTAAGACAAAGACCTGGAGAAACAATAGAAAAATGCACACAGTGATTTGGTATTATGACATTTGGAGATTTCTGTAAGAATTGCATTTTTCAGCGATTGTAATCAAGCACTTCTCTTCCCTTATTGCCAATATACATAGGAAAGCCATATGTGATTCTAAAGTTTCATGAGGCTGTGAATATCCTAGAGCAGAGGTTCTCAAATGTTTTTCAGCCAAGGACTCCTTATAAGATAGAAAATATACCGGGGACCCCCTCATTCTGATTTGTGATTTTGGGCTAAGCTTAATTGTTTCCACGGTAACGTGCTTGACTTTTAAATTGACAGGTTTGTTAGATTAGAATGTAATCCATGAACCATTTTATATTAAAGCATACAATATTTTCATTGAACTATGAAGCTTTTGCAAAAAAAAATATATATATTTTTTCATTTTCCTGAAAACTTTTCGCGGACCCCCTGGCAAAGTGCCACGGACCCCCATTTGAGAACCACTGTCCTAGAGGTCACAATAGGTCATTTTATACAGTGAGGTCAACTTTCGGATAATGGTCTCACTACAATGAAATGGGTGCACTATGCGGACTAACATCATCACTATATACAGTCTATGAGTGTCACATATGAATACACTGGGCTCATTGAATCAACAAGAGTCTCAGCTTTCCAGTCATATTCAATTCATGCACTGTTTAGGGACCCCAGTAAGTAGAAATATTAAAATAGAATAGGCGAAAATAACACATTTGGACTGCGTGCATTTTTGGGGGGGCCAAACACTACATAGAATTAGCATAAAGTGGGCATGTCTGTAACCCATTCTCATTCAGATATCTTAAGCTTAGAGGCCAAGGGACCCCTTTGAAAATGGCCATGCCTATAGGTCTATATGTGGTCTCTATGGCTCGAGCCTAGAGCCAGCCCTGAGTATTGGTAAGTGCTTGTGATTGGCTGGCTGGTAGTTGGCAGGTCAGGTTGTGGAGCGGTCACAGACAGTACAGGGGTGGGGGTGATGCCTGGGTTGACAAATGAGAAGCCTCTGAACACGGTGCTGTTGAGGCTCCGCTCAGCACCGGACAAGCTGGGCTCCTCGTCCAGGGACTGCTCATCAAAGTTCTGACAGTCGCTGGCTGAGTTCTGTGAGGACGGAGGAGAGAATGTTCATGTCAAATACCTTGCATATAAAACTAGAAAAGTGACAGTAGAATGCAGAGTGCCTAACCATGGCCAAACGGATAACACACACACACTCACGCACACACTCAAACCAACACGTGATTTCCTGGCAGAGATAATTAATAATTAGTCCGCTGGTGACTGTACTTACCACGCTCGACCTGAAGGGCGGCTCCACCTGCCTTTGCTCCAGCTCCTTCCTGTCAGTGCCGCTGAAGAATTGGGCCCAATTCCAATCCGCCCCCTAAACACTCAAGCCCTGAACCCTCAGTCCCTCTAATGGCCGCCATCTGAAAGTGGTTGAGTCATCAAGTGTGGAAGGGATCCACATTGGATAAATAAGAGGATTGGGACAGCAGAGCCCTTTGCACTTGACAAGATGATGTTGACTCTGGCAGGTTTGGGGTTCGCTATATATTGTTTATTGTCAAGACACTTTGAGGAATAGACTCCCTGATGAGTCTGTTCTCATCCAGGCTCTGGCTCCGAGTGGACAACAGGTCATTTAAAAATAAATGTAGCCTACTGCAAAATCTGCAATCTGCAACATGTGTAATTATTAGGGGTGTCACGATACACTTAGTTCACGATACGATACGTATCACGATACTGGGTTCACGATAACGATACGATACGATACGATTTTAACAATATTTTTTTAAACTTGAATAATGACAATATATGACTGGAAAAGTAGTATTTTATTTGAAATGCACAAATACAAAACATGCTGTTGTGGGAAATTGTTATTACAATAACAACTAGAAAAAACATGAGATTGGAGATAAGGCTTATCTTGAAATAGAATGAGTTACACCGTCACTTAGATTTACTTTGAACTAAAAGGTTTCTCAGCAGTATAAATTCTCATTATGCATCTTCAGCTTTTCTTCAAACTCAAACAACAAGACTTTTCTTAGTCTATTTTTTATGCATCTTCAGTTTTTCCTGTCAAGTAAACAGTTTTGCCAGAAACTCAATTGAATGGTTTCTCTCCTGTATAACTTCTCATGTGTCTCTTCAGAGACTTGTTCAACTGAACTACTTTCCACACATTGAACTTCAACAAACAAAGACGTTTCTTTGTCTATTTTTTGGGGGGGGGGGGAAAAAAAAAAAAAAGTTTTTTTTTTTTTTTTTTTTTTTTCACGATATGAGATTTCATCTCAACGATACATATCGTGACGTTTTACTATCGCGAAATTTCGTGGGACGATATATTGTGACACCCCTAGTAATTATAATTAAAATAAGCATAATAATGACATGTCACCCAACATTATACACAATGTCAATACTGTACAATACAGATTCGGTAAAACTATTTCTCATTCATCAAAAAAGTTGTGGATTGCAATTGTAGACCTAATAGAAATGATCGATGATTATTCTAGGATTGTGTAAAATAACTACTTGCATTCCTCTGATATAATATTTTTGTCTAATCTGAAATCCCTATTAATGTAATGTTTCATTGTCAATTAAGGCATTCCAGCGCACTCGCAAACACCGCGTTCGTTTCGCGCGTGTTGTTTTATTTTTTTGACAGATATTTGCAGCCTTCCCCGTTTTATACGTCACAACGCTATGCATTGTGGGCAATTCCCTTTCCGTAAGTGGCCATAGCTGCTCCCTTACGGTAAGGGGGCAGAAAGGGCTCACTCCGAGCCCTCATTCACTTTGCGATTTCACTGTGGGACATCCCTAAACCCTCACTCCCTTCACGTGAACGCGCCTCTAAGGGCTTGAGGCAGTAAGAGGGCGGATTGGAATTGGGCCTACGTGTTGCCTGATGTTGCTGGTCACCCCTAACCTCCGCTTAGGCACCCACACAAACAGCTAGAGCAGAGATACTCAACTTGCGGCCCGGGGGCCAGATGCGGCCCCCGATAGGGTGCAGAGTGGCCCCCTGACCATTTTCTAATTCACATTGAAAACTAATGTTAAATCAAGTTTGACTGAGCTCCAGCTAAATTGTCAAGCATTGCAGCCTGCTTGCCACCCAGGCAAATATATGTACTTAATTTATATGATATAAATTTAACCAAACAGGTCGACTTTGTGCACACAGGATAAGCAGGTTAATTTTCTTTTGGAGAGAGATCATTTAAGAGCGTTTACTCTGAACGGAATTGAAGAAACTGAATTTGTACCTTTTGTTGTACAGTACCTGCAATACACTGGGTATGGGGTTTGCATTCTCACTCTGATTATTGCTTGTTAACATTCTGCTTGCTGGTTCAAAAAGTGGCCCCCGTTGGCAAAGCAAGTTGATTATCCCTGAGCTAGAGAGCAGACAAGCACATCAGAGCCCAGCTTCTATGACATGCAGGCAGTGCTGCATTACAGTAATATAATCACTTCCCCGTAACGAGCAGTGTGACCAATCACAAGGCCTATTTTAGTTTTAGTTAACAGCCGAAAGAATAAAACATTCATCTTGTTGTCTGTGATGGGGATGCCAGCATGACCTACATGTATATGAGCTGGTGTGGGTAATACAGTAGTCCGACTCTGGAACAATGGTTATAATGGGAAAACAGTATAAAACAGTGAAAGAGACGCGCACATTTAAAAAAGCAAAACAGTCTTCAAGGCAGGTGCTGGACCCAATCAAAACACCAGGGAAAGAGAAAAGAGGACACTGCAGTGCACACTGTAGCTCCTGTTTGTCTGAAGCAGAGCATGAAGCTCGAAACGTCACGGGTAAATACATTTGCAAAGGGGAGCTACAGTGTGCGGTTTTCTCTTTATAATGGAAAACAGGAAAGAAAAGATTTGAGATACAAATTTAATTATTAGGTTATTGCATTAATATAAGGAAGGAAATATATTGGTAACACTTTACAATAGTGGTGCACACGTGCATGAAAAGGATCAATGTACTCAGTCATGTTATTTAAAGTCATACATTTATCATTGGAGCTGTTCTAATTCAAATGACATGATCTGGGTTCAATTTTTTGCTCCTTACTGTTGTTGTTACAACGTACACCATCTAGTACACTCACCCCGGTATCTTTGTCTTTGATGTCAATGAAGTCTGTGATATATTATAGTAGAAGTTAAAATGATTCCTACTAGCAGACAAAGTGGGTCTCCCCTACAGTAAACTGAACCATGATGCACTCAGTACTTACTAGTTCATGGCATGTTGCCCAATGACTTTGTATGATTTGTGACCTATAAGCTTAGGGAGACAATCATCACTGGCCTGAGTCATAAATCCTCTTGCTAGACTGACTGGCACGGCACTAAATGCCAATACAATTCTCACACACACACCCATCAGTGAAATCTGAAAAGCATTCAGACAATCTGTTTATCTGATCCAGATGTAATAATACACCAACACCTTCTATATCAAGTGCCCCTGATCTGTCTTTTCAGACTATTTTCACCTGGCGGCCCCTATGGGCGGCCCGCATCGTGTCCTCACAAACATAAAGAGCGTCTTCATCATTTGCAATTACATTTTACAATTGACGTTTATGTTTTCTTGTGTTTTCCGACATAGGTTTATAGATGTTTTTTATTCTCCTTGACAAGTTTCGACGAGTCACTCTCGTCTGAACACGAGAAAACATAAACGTCTAATTATAAATGAAGACATGATGAACATCGTTGAACTATTTTACAATTGAATTTCCCATTTGGTAGCACACACTTTTATCCAAAGTGACAAAGTGACTTCATTGAGTGGGCAGGGGTTGGGGGGGAGGGGGGTCACCCGAAGGATGAATCTGTAAGAGCACACTTTCAGATTTCACTAACAATAATGTATCATCGAAGATATAATTACATGACTCCACTCGCAAAGTTTTTGTAGGCTATATCATTTGGCATTCTTTTGATCCATCTTATGTCAAGCACTTTGAATGGCCTCTGTGTATGAAATGTACTATACAAATAAACGTGCCTCGCCTTGCTGCCTTTAGAGTGATGCAGTCATTCGAGGCCATCCTCAATTTCTTTATCGTTGTTTCTGAACACACCCTCCCTGTAAATCAGTGCTGCTCTATATGTCTATCTGTCCGCTCTGCCCTTTGTTCGTTGCATATGAACAATGTCCCTATAAAAACACAAGCACTATATTTGTAAACAAAAACAAACAACAACAACAACAACAACAACAAAGCCAAAAACACACATTTTACGAAAGGGCACTGAGTGATACTTTATTACTTTACACTGTAGTCTGGGAAAACTTGCCACTAACAGCACAGCATGTGTGCTTTTTAACATACAGATACAAGCTTTACAACATGAACAAAAAGTAGCCTCTGGCACAGCACAGTAAGAACACAATAGAAACAGTGCAATGTGTTAGCCCCAAGGTAAGCAATGAAAAATGATGACAAGATAGGTCTAGTCAGACGTGTCCCTTTATAATACCTAATAATAGTTACATCTTTTGAATCTTTCGTGTTATTGTATTGTACAAATTAGCTCTATTATAGGCTGCTGTTACTGTACAGTAAACACAGCAGTCAGACCGCAGTATACATTTGAAGAAAGAACGTGATAGAATACGTGTTGGATAGCTCAGAACAACAGAAGATCAGGTTAAATCAAAACATTGTTATGTAGAGATTATGATGCAAATGTAATTGTACACATATCAAAACTTTATTGATCATGTTTGGACAGAATGATAACAAACCTAGAAAAAGTGTAAATCTAAAAATAAAAAATAAATCGTAAATGGCGTACATTACTGAGTTTTAAGAATCTTATGGATGATGTTACTGTTTGTTTATTTATTTATTTATTTATTTATTTATTTATTTATTTATTTATTTATTTATTTATTAAATACCCTGCAATCTGTAACAGATGTGCATTTTGAAAGCGGTTCTCCATAGATGCTGACTGGCTCTGGCAAGCATGTTAAAGTTTGTTTTTCCCTTTGAGTTTGAATTTGACATTTAAAGTAAAAGATTATCTTTTGAAGCACACACACGCACAGTGAGCTTACACTCACATTTGGAAGAATGGTAGCCTTTTAAATCTGTTGATCAGCATGACAGGACAGAACTAGTCTATTTATATAGTTGTCTTAAAGAAAACAGAAGATGAATGAGAGCAGGAACCCAACCAGAAGCCCACAATGGAAAAACACAACTCCATTTCCCAGACATTGCCTTGGAATGTTTCTTTAACCCTGTCCTCAATGTCTAGGCGGAGGTAAAAGTACTTTGGGAGGAGAGGAGAGCTTTAGTAAAAGTTCCAGGTTGTGTGTGTGCTAGGTACTTTAGGAGGAGAGGAGAGCTTTAGTAAAGGTTCCAGGTTGTGTGTGTGCTAGGTACTTTAGGAGGAGAGGAGAGCTTTAGTAAAAGTTCCAGGTTGTGTGTGTCGTGCTAGGTACTTTAGGAGGAGAGGAGAGCTTTAGTAAAAGTTCCAGGTTGTGTGTGTGCTAGGTACTTTAGGAGGAGAGGAGAGCTTTAGTAAAAGTTCCAGGTTGTGTGTGTGCTAGGTACTTTGGGAGGAGAGGAGAGCTTTAGTAAAAGTTCCAGGTTGTGTGTGTGCTAGGTACTTTGGGAGGAGAGGAGAGCTTTAGTAAAAGTTCCAGGTTGTGTGTGTGCTAGGTACTTTAGGAGGAGAGGAGAGCTTTAGTAAAAGTTCCAGGTTGTGTGTGTGCTAGGTACTTTAGGAGGAGAGGAGAGCTTTAGTAAAAGTTCCAGGCTGTGTGTGTGCTAGGTACTTTGGGAGGAGAGGAGAGCTTTAGTAAAAGTTCCAGGTTGTGTGTGTGCTAGGTACTTTAGGAGGAGAGGAGAGCTTTAGTAAAAGTTCCAGGTTGTGTGTGTGCTAGGTACTTTAGGAGGAGAGGAGAGCTTTAGTAAAAGTTGCAGGTTGTGTGTGTGCTAGGTACTTTAGGAGGAGAGGAGAGCTTTAGTAAAAGTTCCAGGTTGTGTGTGCTAGGTACTTTAGGAGGAGAGGAGAGCTTTAGTAAAAGTTCCAGGCTGTGTGTGTGCTAGGTACTTTAGGAGGAGAGGAGAGCTTTAGTAAAAGTTCCAGGTTGTGTGTGCTAGGTACTTTAGGAGGAGAGGAGAGCTTTAGTAAAAGTTCCAGGTTGTGTGTGTGCTAGGTACTTTAGGAGGAGAGGAGAGCTTTAGGACCCCTGATCTAGTCCAACTTTAAAAACCTATGATCTAGTCAGGCTCTAGAGCCACATGCGGCTCCTTTATGGGTAGTTGTGGCTCTTTTAAGTCCTACTTAAAATAAATAAATACATACAAATCTAATAAAATAATGTGAGGAAAGGGACTTTTTTTGGAGTGTGGCTCTTGCAAAGCTTTTTTTTTTTGTATCAGCGTGGCTCCTGAGTAGGGCAGTTGAGTACCACTGATCTAGGCTATTATACTATTATACGAGGGATCAGCATGCTGGTAAACAAACGGCTTCAACACTGCAAATGTTCCCTTTAAACAGCATGCTCATGGTGAAACCATGAGCATGCTGTTTAAAGTGAAACAAGTCACCACTTTTAGGACTATATCACCTTTTTTTAACCCTTTATAATGGAGCCAGCCTTGAGTGTGTCTTACTCTGAGGCCGAGCTGGATAATATTGGCTATATACGGGACACATTTCAGAGGGGGGGAAGTAGGGGGGAAAGACTAATTGATTTAGTATGTTCTGCTTGTTTCCAATCAAAGGTCACAGTAAAACCAAAAGAAACTCCCAGTCCAAGCTACACTAGCCTAAAGGTTGATCAGTCCCAGCTACACTAGCCTAAAGGTTGATCAGTCCCAGCTACACTAGCCTAAAGGTTGATCAGTCCCAGCTACACTAGCCTAAAGGTTGGTGGATTCCCAGACAAGCCCAAGTTGCCTGACCAGCTTCAACCTGTTAAATGTAATGTGCGTTATCAAAACCTCCTCTAAGTGTTATATACACAGAAATAAGAAAACCATTATCCGCGTGCCATTGGAAGATTATCCGTTTGACTTGTCAAAAATGTCACCTTCAAAGTGTCTAGTGCACACTCCCATAAAGGAGTGTCTACATGCACACATAAATGAGACTACTAGCCTGCTGGCACATGACGTGACCACTCCCTCTCACCCTCCAAATCCTATTAAATGCCCTGCTGACTCTGGTTGCTTGCTATCTCCAACCGGGTGAACCACCTCCAGTCAGACTGCCATCCATCTCTGTCCATCATGCTTGCATATTCAGCTGTGTTGACCGGCTTCCCCGGTCTCGGCGGCTCCAGCGCTGTCACCGGTGGGAGGCAGCTCCGGTCCCGACAGTCACGACTGTCCTCCGCGTCCAGTGTGTACGGGGGCGCAGGGGGGCGCGGGACCCGCGTCTCCTCCCACAGCAGCTTCTCCCCCGGCCAGGTGGCGCTGTGCAACAACGACAAGTGGACCATGCAGAACCTGAACAACCGCCTGGCCTCATACCTGGACAAGGTAACCACCAGGATGATGATGATGATGATGATGGAAGTAATTAATTAATCAATCAATCAATAACTTTATGTATTGATTGATTGGTTGGTTGATTGATTGATTGATTGATTGATTGATTGATTGATTAGATTAGATTAAAGTAACAACATTCTGTTTTTAACCTAATGATGGATTAGGCTACAAAAATACAACACACAAGTAATCACAAAAACTCTAGACTAAACTCTAAAACTAAAAAAAAGAAAGAAAATGTTATACCCAATGCACATCTTCTGCAATGTCATACTGTATAATCTGTCACTCTCCAGTTTAAGAGTTTATGTGCAGTTTTCAGCAGAACTGTTCAGTATTCTTAAAATTCTGACTGATTTTGACATGTTGTGGTTCTGAAGCAGTTCACAGCCTACATTTCAAGCCACTGACACAAAGCTAAGCAAACCCATTCATGAATCATATGCATCCCTTTCACAGTCACAACATCTTACTAGTCTGACATCAGTCTCAGATGGGATGGATGAAGCTGCCACGCCCTGTGTTTGTGTGTACAGGTGCGCTCCCTGGAGGCAGCCAATAGGAAGCTGGAGCTGCAGATCAGAGACTTCTGTGCG
Organism: Poromitra crassiceps; assembly: GCF_964638095.1. Taxonomy (NCBI): domain Eukaryota; kingdom Metazoa; phylum Chordata; class Actinopteri; order Beryciformes; family Melamphaidae; genus Poromitra; species Poromitra crassiceps. Next base: position 54,956,701 of record NC_139642.1, on the reverse strand, counting down.
AAGAAAGATCCTGTCGACAGCAGGGACCTCACCGTCTACTTTTACAAAATCGCTGACCTCCAGGCTCAAGTAAGCTATGCACTACTAGGCTATTTTATTTGAAGGTCCAATAAAATAATATTGCATGTGTTGTCTGATGGGACACACATTCTGGTCCAAACAGTGCCTGAAAGCCTCAATAGTCCAGCTGTTCTGTCATTGAGGCTCCAGTAGGCCTAGGCAGGTCATTTTCGTCTTATGATGCTCCAAACAAAATGTGCCTGATGAAAGATGCAAGGAATATGAGCCACATACTGTAGTGTCAAAGGTCACAACAACGGCTAAACCTTTGAACGATCCCTCATGTCCAACCCCAACATCCTGTTTCAACAGGAAATCCATCAAATCCAGGAAGTAAATATTCAATTTCATGGGGTATTTATAATGTCTATCATCTAGAAGCCTAATCAACATTAACTGCACTTACTTTCATGAAAATGTCAACAGATTGTGGTTACAACCCTAAGAGGGTCTCTTTTCAACTCAACTAGGCCCTGTATCATGTATCTGTACAGGAATATAGCCTAATAGAAGTGTATAGATGATTGATGGTTAGCCATTTTCTCTCTCCTTTAGATCATGAAGAGCTTTACAGGAAAACATAAGCTGACACTGCAGGTCGACAACGTCATACTGGCTGCGGACGACTTCAAAATGAAGTAGCTTTGTTATTGTCTTCATCTGTTGTCGCATGCATTTAATTTCACACTGATACAAAAAAAAGACAAAAGACAAAATAAACACTTGCCACACCCCTCATCATCTCATTATGATATAACAATAATAAATGTAGAAAAAAATTGATTTCCTACAACTATTGGTATATTCTGTAAGTGTACCGTAACTCTTTTCTTTACAAAGTCACAAAAGTGCTATCTATGAATGAAAAGAAACATTATGCAGTACAGTGTGAGTTACAGTAAACAACATGTATATATAGCCTCTGTGACTCTACCTTTCTTCCCTCTGTAGATTTGAGGCCCAGCTGAACATGCGTCTGATGGTGGAGGCCGACGCAGCCCGTATGCGCGGCGTCCTGGACAGCCTGACTCTGTCCTGCAGCGACATGGAGCTCCAGATAGAAAGTCTGACAGAGGAGCTGGTGTATTGCAGGAAGAACCACAAGGAGGTGAGCACTGTGTTCCACCCCAGAGACATTGATCTGTTTTGACATCATTCTCTCAATAGGGATCGGAAGAGATGACATGCCAGGAGGGGCGGCTTCGCACGACTACTCTCTCACTAACAAGTGCAATCGCACCATCTGGTGGCGACGGTGGCTCATGACTCTGCCACCCTTGAAGGGGCAGGAGTTCAAAGTGTCCCTGATCCCCATTGCAGGAGATGCGGCTGCTGTGGGTCCAGCAGGCCGCCGGTGGTGTGAGCGTGGCGGTGAACTGCACCAAGTCTGCCGACCTGCAAAAGACCGTGCAGGAGATCAGGAAGCAGTACGAGGCCGTGGCGCAGAAGAACAAGCAGGAGGTGGGGAAATGGTTCCAAAATAAGGTGAGATGAGATGGGGGAGCGCTGCCATGTGTGTGCTCAAAATGTTACGCCACAAATTCGGCTGAAACTAGAAATACTGCATCGCGGTTGTATGCCTCCGCCAACAAGTCAGCAGTCCATGTCTGTCCAGACTCATACAAGCACAAATACCTTGAAGCCCACAGCACAGTGGTGTGGCCGTTCAGCCTTATGGCACATTAGGCAATGTTTGGGAGTACCTCAACAACACGGCTAATAATTTTCAACATGGAAAATGGTCCTAACCCTACCCCAAAACCACCCACTCCTTTTCCCTAGCCCCACCTTCCCCTAACCATGCCCCTTCCCACCACCCACACCTCCTAGCCACTCCCCCTACACACCCTTCCTATCCCCTAGCTATGGCCTCTTGCCACAGTGACCTTGAACTTTGACCACCAAAATCTAATCAGTTCATCCTTGAGTCCAAGTGGATGTTTGAGCCAAATTTGAAGAAATTCCCTCAAGGCATTCCTGAGATATCGCTTTAACAAGCATGACAATTGCGTCCATGAGGTCACAGTGACCTTGAACTTTGACCTTTGACCACCAAAATCTAATCAGCTCCTCCTTGAGTCCAAGTGGGTATTTGAGCCAACTTTGAAGCAATTCCATCAAGGCATTCCTCAGATGATATGTTAACGAGTACGGAAATGGCGTCCGTGAGGTCACAGTGACCTTGAACTTTGACCACCAAAATCTAATCAGTTTCTCCTTGAGTCTAAGTGGACGTTTGAGCCTAATTTGAAGCAATTCCAGTCATTCTTGAGATATCGCGTTAATGACGGACAACACAAAAACATAATGCCTCCAGCCACAGCGAGGATATCAAGGTATTAATGTGTGTGTGTGTGTGTGTGTGTGTGTGTGTGTGTGTGTGTGTGTGTGTGTGTGTGTGTGTGTGTGTGTGTGTGTGTGTGTGTGTGTAAGGTGGACAATTTGCAGATCCGGAAGACCAGCACCACAGTGGTGAAGAGCACCCATAAAGAGCTGTCAGAGCTGAAGAGGACCTACCAGAGTTTGGAGATTGAGCTCCAAGCCATGCTGTCCCAGGTGGGCCACATTCTCTCACATAATGTCACGTATATTCTCTGAAGCAGGCTTTATTACCAGTTAATTAATATCAATTAACATGCCAAGCATCAACAAGGTGTGTAACAACAACCTGATTAAGAAGAGATATTTCTGAGAAGTATCCTCTACAGCAGTTCTCAAAGTTGGGTCCCGGGAGCCCCATGGGGTCATTGAGGGTGTTCTCTATAATTCCATTCTTAAAGGGCTAGTTCAGGGTTTGTTTGTTTTTACCCTAGCCCTATATGCTAGTTACCAATGATGATGTTGATTGGTAGATTCATTTCTCAGCACGATCCATGCTGTTCCTCATATTAGCTCCAGTTAGCCACAAACCAATACAAGGGCTCACGCTCCTGTCTGTGCAAGCTGACTGGAATGACCAGGAATTGACCAATCAACATCATCATTAGTAAGTAACAAATATGGGCTATGGTTCCAAAAATCAGAACACAATGACCGAATGTGTAACTATTCATGGGTTTCACACACGTTCTGTAATAAAACATCTAAAAGCAAAATCAGATGGGGGACACTTGGACAAAATCTTATCAAATGGGGGTCCGGTGCCCGTGGTCTCATTTGTCAGTTTAGAGGAGTTGCAGAAGCATCACTCTCTTTTGAGAACTTGTCCAGATACCTCAATTCCTCCTACTTCCTGCAGAAACAACGCACGCAGCAGAGGTGGGCAGATGTTGAGGGTCGATACAGCGCGCAGCTCAGCCAACTGCAGCTGCAAATCCACGCCTTGGAGGCAGAGCTGCAGCAGTTGACCATCAGCGTCAGGCAGCAAGCCACAGATTACAAGTTGCTCCTGGACATCAAGATGAGGCTGGAGCTGGAGATCGCCGAGTACAGGAGACTGCTGGGGGGAGAGACGCGGTGGGCAGGGCAGAAGTGAGCAGAAGCATATAATATGAGGAGCACTTTGTTTCATAAAGCCTTTCAAAGCATTTCAATACTATTCTTGCTTGCTCTTTCCAAAGGACCGTGGTCATCAGCCAGGTGGAGAAAGTTGTGCAGAAGAAGGTGCAGAAGGTGAAAGGTGAGAAACACTATACTACAAAATTGTACAGTATAGATGAAGATAATAATAGTCACTCAACTGATCTCCATCCATCCATCCATCCATCCATCTATAGAGAATCTAATCTTCTAATATAACAATAACTTACCATTAGTGTTCTAACACAGTCTCTGATTTCACATGATTAACTGTGCTTGTTCTGCATCTCTACAGAGAACAAACGCCACATCCAGAAGCGGGTGAAGATCGTTGTGGATATGCTTGTCGATGGAAAGGTGGTGTCTACCGAAGAGGATACCCAAATGGAGGAAGTTCAGTAAAACTGCATTTCACTTGTGACTTGTGCCGCGCCTAAACATTTTAAAGGTGATTTGGCAACTGACGTAATAATTGACGATAGGCACCAGTAATAGTTGCCGAATTCATAATTTCCTGTTAAATACAGTTATTGGCTTGTCAATTTTTATAGGCTAAGGCACACACAAAATTGAAATCACACTATAAAGCAAGGAATCTCTGTGAGTGAGTGAGTGAGTGAGTGAGTGAGTGAGTGAGTATGTCAATGAGTGAGGAGTATGTTATGTGAGTGTGTGTGTGTGTGTGTGTGTGTGTGTGTGTGTGTGTGTGTGTGTGTGTGCGTGTGTGCGCGTGCGTGCGTGCGTGCGTGTGTGTGTGATATTTGAGAACCATTCGTCCATACTTCACACTTGGCGGATGTATTGCTGGGGACCCAAGGACATGCAGTGTGCATGCAATATATATTCATTAAGAAACGTATAAACAAGGGAACAGCGCTCTGTGCAGCACGGGCACCTCACTTTTTTGCCTTGACTGTGAACAGAGCACTCCTGAAAAGGGGAGCATTGTCCTCAGTGAGCTCCCCTGAATAAATAAAGGTGGGAAAAAAATCATTCCCCAGGCGGATAAGAACGACGCTGCCCTCGCAGGCTAGTTCATGACAAAAATGTGTTCAGGCTAGTGAGGCTGAATATCTTCATATATTTTCATAGGTGCTTGTGTGTCGTCCAAAAGGTGTTGGCTGTTTGTTATTTTTCCATTTCAAAATCACATTGAAACAACATAAGATAATCTTTTATTAATCCCACGCCGTGGGAGAAGCAACCTGAAAGAGCTGCCCAGTGCCGTCAGTGTTCCTGCATGGGTGGGACATGTTCTTCCTCAGGAATGATGGGCAAGCTATCATTCCTTGACCCCACTGGGTCAAGTGGGCACCACAGGACAGAGCTGGCCTTCTTAACCAGCCTGTTCAGTCTATCCTTGTCAGCTGTCGATGCTGCTGCCCCACAGACCACTCCAGGCATAGAAGATGGCTGGAAGAGTAAAAAAAACAAAAAAAAAGTCCCTCAGTAGTGCCCCCTGCAGTCCAAAGGACCTCAGTCTCCTCCGCAAATAGTCTGCTCTGGCCTGTCTTGTAAAGTGCCTTTATTTTCCGTCCCCTTTATTATTCAGGTGATATTTTTCATTTTTATTTTACATTATTTAAGGCGGTTAGGTTTTTATAGTGTAGGCCTATGTATTTTTGTTTTCTGTATGTTGTGTCTTTGTATAGGTACCATCGAGGACCACTTTGGAAATAAGTGTTTTAATTAATGCTTTAAGTGCTATCCTCTGGGATTTTTTAATTTGTGGTGTCATGTTTTTTTTAAATGATTATGTGTTATTTTGAAAATGTGATACTTTTATGATATTCCTAATAAAAATTCAATTCAATTCAATTCAACACCCAGGTAATTGAAGACTTCACCACCTAAATGAATCTCAATCAATAATAATATTACAGCGATTAGAGTTTTTTTGGAGATAATCTTTCCAGGGACCCCGTTTTCACAACAGGAGGGGACCCCCAAATGCCAGTTCTCGCCATTCAAGGTTAGAATCAATCACAGCATTTCACTGCACTAACCAGGCCTCTCTGCCAGTCAGCCAGGGGAGGAGACTCACTGTTGCTCTGTGGTGTTAGTACTACATCTAGTGTCTGTAATGGATATTGCATCTGAAAAACAACTTGAGTTGGGTTTTAAGAACTCTATGTTTATGGATGGATTTCAGTGAGTGAAAGCCACTGTCAAGCTCTTGACCAGTGTTCTTTCCTCCCCGTCTCCCTAACTGTCTGCGGCCATTTATACACACACACCTCTACTACACCTCCTTGGTGTAGGAGTCGCATGTGGACAGGTGTTGAAAATTAGCGTACACTTAACACTGTGTATCTGGTTTACTGTGTGTGCATACATGTATGTTACATCTCCAATGCTCTGTGATGTCCATATCAAATAAACTTAACCTAGTATCAAATACGTAGAAAGAAGCCATAGGTCAAAATGATAGTGAAACAATTCAAACCTACAAAAATAAGACAAAGAAGGTTTTTGTATAGATTTATTATTGAGAAATAGAAATGAAAGCTGCCCTTCAGAGTTGGGTAAGTCCCCAAGAATTACCCTGGAAGTTGTAAGAACACACACAGTACACATTCAGACAGCCAAGTTACTAATGTTACTGTCAGTGGAAAAAAGCAGTTTTGTGTCTTGTGTTGCTGGGGGTTGTAACTTGTAAAACACTAAAAAAGACTAGATAATTTACTATTCAGACAAAAATTAAAACAAATAAATATTTTAGAAAATGAGTAAATAACAGACAAAAAGCTTATTCACTTGACAAGTGGAACTCAAGTAACCGATGGCATTTGAAAAGGTGCGGAAAATAAATGGATTACCCGATTTGAGTGGTCAGGATTAAACAAGGTAGGGCCCTATAGACGCTTCATGGAATTGTGTTGCTATGGGACAGTTTGGAACTTATAATACGAGGAATCAGTGTGACGTCACAACAACAACAAATCACCGCAAAACACCCTAACCCTAACTAGTATGAGTTGTGCCAAACAAACGTTAATATCTCAAAAACTATACATACATACAGAAGTAGCTCGAGAGTTTGATGTGTAATATGCATGTTAACGTTGTGTGAACTGTAGCAGTTTTTAAAGTGTACACCGCACAGCTGGAGCTAGAGTGAGCACTCCATAGGTTTCCACCAAACACGGTTTGTTCACCAAAATGCTGCTTGGCTGATCCCTCGTATTAAAAACTTAATAAACTGTAAAACATGCAGTATTGCAAATTTGTGGAAAAATGGAAATTACAATGGAAGGGGGGAGAGATAAACAGAATAAAACGGATTTCATAGGGTCATAGTAACAGCAATTTAGTGAAACAATAACGTATTTTCCCTTTTTGTATTCAGTATGTGCTGGAAAGTCCACTGTACTGCAATCACTGACCGCTTTTCAATGTTTTGTTTTTTACAATGTATTTTTTTTTTACAATGTACCTGCATACATGACACTCCTTTGCTTAGAAAATATTAGGGCCTATAGATAATGTACAACACTTTTAAACAACACAGTTTTTCACATTAAATATCCTGAAAAAAAAATCTAGCATGCCCATCTCCATATGAATTCAGAGGCCATCACAACATTCATTAGTTTTTACAGCTCCTATGACAGGCATAATTACTTCAAAACCTAAAAGCCTGGACACAATGAAATATAAATACTAGTACCTGAATCAACAATGTGTTGTGTATGTTATGAGGTTATTCCTCATATATCTATCTACAGTATATCTATATATATAGATATATATATATAAGACGGAATTTCAGCCCACGAAGACCGACCTCCATATTCCATATTCTCATATCTGATCAGCCCGTGACGTCAGTTATGCCATCAGCCGTCGCCAGTTTCATCCTAGTAGTGAATATTTTAGCTCACCTTTCTCTCTGGCCGAATCATAGCAGTAGCTAGCATCTCAGCTGTGTGGGACCACTGAGCTCTTGTTTCGCCCCACCTACCTCCCCAGTCCGCCACCAATGAGTCTTGACTCCCCCACGGGGGGGTGGGGGGGATTCTATATCCTAGCCTATACAGATGCTCACCACGAGAGGTGCACCATCTTACAATTGAGTCATACGCCAAAGTAGTTGCCGTTTGTTAAATCTTACCAACTGGTTTCTCGTGGTTGGAAAACAAATATATATATATATATATATATAGTATGTGTGAGAGGAATAACCTTTGACTGTTTTCAAAACAAAAACAATTGAATACTGTTGACTGTCCCCATGCAAGGTCATATTGACAAGGTCATTGATCATTCCAGTAAAGATATGTGCACTAAATTGTAAATATAAGATACTTCAGGATGATGTTCATGGAAAATGTTAAAGTGCGATAATAATAAAAAGAAATAACACAGTATCTTGTGCATCTTCATTCCTGACAAAAGGTTTCATCCTCGTCTCACAGTCTCTGTTTCCCCCCCCTCTTTGGCAGTCTGGAAAAGCCTCTAAAATGTTCAAACATTTTGACCACAGATGATTAAAACTCCTCAAAACCTTTGTAAAAGGGTTTTTGGAGGGGAGCGGGGAAGCTACTAAGTTGGCTGAAACACCAACACATAAGGGTATTTGGTTCCCAGTGGGATTACGTTAGCACCATGCTGTCCCCATTGAGCTGCGTTGCATTGCAACAGGCGTTGACCAAGTCCCGTACAATCAGAAAAGTCAACTTGAATCAGGTGAAGTCGATCCTCCTCTCAATTCCATTGCCTCTTCACTACACAGATGACAAATAGAAAGAGAGGAAGGGGAAAAAGAGGGTTAACGGAGGCAAGGTTGTGAGCGTAAAGCGTTGTACAAAGAATATTTTAGGGCAATGTAGATGGGGAATTGCATAAATAATGATCAATAATAGTTTCTCATTACAAGTGTACAATTGTGTCTTACTCCTTATCAGCAGAGATTTTGTTACATTTACAAATTCCCATCACTGCTGGAAGCAATATGTTCCACCTAATGCACATGACCTCAGTGTGCTACTACTGTATTGTAATTGGAATCAATGGCAATAAGCCAAACATCGTCATGCAGCAGTCACATTATCTGGTGAACATGCACTTACGGTTCCATCCCAGTTTCTGTCGTTCCTGGAAATCAACATAAAGAACAATGAGATTTTGCGCATTGCCATACAGTCGTTAATATGGACATCTGTTTTTTCTGCCCACAAACACAAGTGCAAAATGGGTATTGAGACAAATAGTAATTTGTGTCCTTACCTTGGGGGTTGCCTTTTCTGCATTTCCAGTACAGCAATATTGCAAGAATCAGCACACTCACAATAATAACCAGGCAAATGGCTATCTTCACGTAAGGAATGCGAGGCTCACAATGAAACTTGAGGTCACCTTCAGATGAAAACAAATATATACAAAGCATCAAGGTTATAAAGGATATACTGTCAAAACATATCAAATCTGTCATTACCGACCTGTAAATATCTGAATAATCTATGATATTATGAAGCAAAATAATCTATCCATTATGTCTCCTGACCTCTAGACTGTTTTCACGGAATTGTCAATCCTGTCCCATTGTACTAGCAACCACTGCAACAGGAAGTGAGCTGGGGTTCAATTTATAATGTTCATGTTGTTGAATTAAAACAGTCGATAGCTGCAGCATGGTTTCAGAATAATGAAGTGGTAGGAAGTTCTAATTTATTGCGCAATTTAGGATGCAACCTTCTGACTCTGTCTCATTTAAGTTTCTTTACAACTAAACGACTCAGTATTTACTAGTAAACTATCACGTTATAATTAGAAATATTTTAAAATATCTTCCTTAGCTTGATTTGTTGTACATCATTGTGTCCTTAATGTTAGTGATACATGTGAAGTAAATGAGAAATGAGAAAGGGGTCATTCTCAAGAATGCGGCTGCCGGGAGCTTAAAATGGCTAGATATCTCAATTACTATTCAACCATCTTGAGAATGCCCCCTTTCTGGAAGTTAGACTTTCCTAGATTTAGCCGAAGGGGCTTGAATATCTATCATATCTGTCATTGGGCCAAATTTCAGGGATAGACCCACTGGTATGGATGGTTAGAAAAACAGGAAATGGGGTGTTGGTTGTTGCTGGAATTTGGTAGATTGGTACAATTTTTTGTTTCTGAGTAGTGGGTGAGTTTTCTAGCCTAGCTGCAAAATTTGGTTACTGTGGGCCTTAAGGTTTCTGAGATATACACTGAACTATTATTAGACATGGAGACAAATTTATAAAACAATCTGCATGGAAAGGCATGAAAAACACGGGATCGCTTTTATTTTGAAACGAAAGGCAGGCCAGGCAGGAAGTCATCTGACGCCGCGTCCGCGGTAACTTGATTCCGAGAGAGCAGCAGCATGGTGGTGAGTGATGACTGTCTGTTTGCCTTGCCTGGCGAGATAATTGAAGGTGAGCGAGCTGCGAGACAGTGAGCGAGTGAACGACAGACAGTGAGTGACACTGACAGATTTTTTAGCAACAACCAAGAAAGTAAGTGTCTAGTCTGTCTCTTAAGTAATGTTACCTGTGTGACACGTTGGGATGCTACTGGCTAATCATGCATGATGCCAATTGCCATGCTCCTGAAGTCAGGTATGCAGGTGGCTATATGTATGGCTTCAGTTTCATGACCCAATAAGTAACAAAAAGAGGTGGTGTAAAGTTAAAAACAACATAATATATTTTATTTTATTTTTCAATCGTTCCTATCAGGAATAAATAAATGTCCCTCTGTATGTTTTTTTTATTATCGATGATGACTTTGTGTGTTGTGTACGGCTTGGGTTGTGTACCTGTGTTTGTAGGTGTCATTTTGATATGAATTTGGCTAAAACAGTTTGTGTTTGTTAGTTACAATTATGTTGACAGGAGAGCTGAGCAGGTGGTGACATGAAAGAGAATATACTGAATAATGACATCACAACAGTATAATCCTAATGTTGATTTAAAATGATATATTACTCTAAATATGGCTAAAAAAGGGGGAAAAAAACCCTCAAATTTTTGCTGGACCTCCCCTATTTCGGAACCCTGGTTACGGCCCTGCACACACGCACACACACGCACGCACGCACACACACGCGCGCGCGCGCGACCTCCATGCCAAATTTCAGCCTCCTAGGGCGAAAACTGTGCCCAATAAAGGGTGGTGAACTTTTTGTGGACCAACCGACCTGGTTGTATAGAGTCTATAGAAAGGGGCTCTGTGCCAAGGGGTTTCCTTTGCACGCCACACACCTCTCTGAGCTAGACTGGCTCCGGCCTTCAACTTGCTCCTTGGGTTAAATACTTACAGACTGTGAACTCCTCCGAGGTGACGCCCCCCACAGAGCAGCTGAGGGACTGCAGCGGCCCCTGGGAGCAGTTGAAGTAAGCCCTGCTGGAGCTGTTGAACAACTGGTCCAAATTGGACTGGGCTCTACTGCTGTTCTGCACTCTCCACCGCTGGCTGCTAGCATTCACGTTCCAGATCACGTTCATTTCAGGATAGCCGCCATGAGACGCGCACGTTACGCAGCAACTAGAGTCACAGCTATCATCACTGCAGGACTTTGTCTTTGACAGTGTGGGCGTGCTGTATTTGGCTAAGGAAGAAAGAGAGAGAGAGAGAAAAGAGCTGATTAACAAAGTTTTTCTTGTTCTGAAAATTGGCTTGATGGCATTGGACGTCATTGCTAGGTTAGTCACAATGATGGTGATATATGAATGTTCAAGTCACTTCACTCATTTCACTTCCAATTTACTTCACTTCATTTGACCTTAGTTGAGCTTTTAATGTCAGATTTTGTCTAACAGCTGTCTTGTTATAGGTAGCGTACATGAGGCCATGAGCTAAATACCGGCTAAACTGTGAATGTAACTGGAGCAGAAAGCAGGAATTGTTGTGGCTGAGGAAGGGCTCTGATGTCAAGCACTTCCTCAAATAGAAAATGCAATCTCTTGCCAAACAACTCGCTGTGACTGAAGGGTTTACAGTGGTGACGAGGTTTCATTCATCCTCAAATCTGTCTCCGGTTACAATTTAACACTAGTGTGTATTCAGACAGTGACATGCTCACTGTCAAGTTTTAAGATAACCATCTCTGGGTTTTCCTGATGGCTCAGCTGGCACATGCTACAGTACATGTGTTCAAATGCAGTGCAGTGGACTTTGTGCTGTATCCCCTGCTTTCCTTTCAATCACTGCAGTATATATGAGCTCAACAGGCTGTCAATCATCACTGTGCTTGCTGCCGTTTCATCTGATTTTTCCACACTGGATTGAGTTTTTGATGTGATGTGAGCTGGATGTGAGCAGCCAATAGCTACTTTCCTTGACAACACTTGCAGTTAGCGAGGTCCAATTGGACAGTTTCTGGTGTGCAGTTCATAGAAAACTTGGGGGAAACTTTGGATTTATTTTACTCTGTAACTGAAGCAATTTAAAATGTCACAATGTACATTAAAATGTACGTAATCAAAAGTAAAATGACAAAAAAGCTACTCAATTACAGTATTTTGAGTACTTGTACTTAGTTACTTTCCACCTGTGTAAAGTTGATAGATAATTCCCTTTCTAATTCACACTTGATCTTGAAGAAGGCCACAAGGCTGACATATCATGGTGAATGTTAAAGTGCCCGTATGATTTTTTTTTTTTTTTTTTTTTTTTTTTTTTACCTTTATTTATACAGGGGGAGTCTCACTGAGAGCAATGCTCTCTTTTTCAGGAGCACCCTGTTCACATTCACACACACATTCATACCTGGAAGCTGACCAGTACAACCACAGTCTGATCTGTTGGCCACTGAGCAGCTCCACTGGAGCAGTTGGGGTTAAGGGCCTTGCTCAAGGGCACATCGGTGGTGGTAATGAGGGAGGGGCAAGCGCTGCCTTTTCGCTTTCCTCACCCAGATTTATCCTGCCGGTCCCGGGGATTGAACCGACGACCTTCCGGTCACAAGCTCGCTTCTCTAACCATTGGGCCACCACCGCTTGTAGAGAAATTTTGTAGATGGACTTTTGACATATTTCCTAAATTGTGAAATCAGTCTTGTTACAGACAAGAAACAAGCTTTTTATTCTCACTAGGTCCAACTCATTTTGTCCACCTAGATTTCAAATCATAAAGCTTGCTTACTCCTAAACCTTTCCTCAGCTGAGATGCATGGAATGAGGCTGATGGGTGCAACCGGATGATGTTAACGACTGGTGAGAAGTGCTCTCTCTAAGGCAGTGGTTCTCTAATGTTTTCACATGAGGGACCCTTAAACTGACAAAGATTAGACCACAGACCCCCATTTGATAGAATTTTGTCCCATGGTCCCCCATATAATAATCAGATTGATGCTTTTAGATGTTTTATTACAGAAAGTGTATAAAACCCATGACCAAAATAGTCATTGTGTTACTTATGAATGGAATTAAAGCGAAAAAGAATTACCCCCCTTTTGGCTGGGGACCCCCTGGAACCCCCTCAAGGACCCCTGGCGGTCCCTGGACCCCCATTTGAGAACCACTGCTCTAAGGCAGGGTATATATTATTATCTTTAAAAAAGAAACACAGAATCGTACCTGTGACACGAAGGTGTATGACAAGCTCAGTAACACCATCGCGGTCATCGTATTCTATTTGGCATTGATAGTCCCCGTTGTCTGACATGTTTAACCTCTGCATCATCATAGATCTCTCGGTGGTGTTGACAAAGGTACGTCCCAAGTATTTATCTTCAACAATCTTTATAATGCCAGGTTGTGCAGCATTGAAGCCATTCACAAATTTTGGCTTCGATGTCTCTACTTTAACCAATTTATTAAAGTAGAGAAAGGCCAGCCCCCTGTGTTTGTCGGAGGGGCAGAGGAAGGTCACATTCCCCCCAACTTCTCCTGTGACCTGCTGGATGGGAATGGCAGCACCTGCAGAGGAAGGTAGGCAGGGTGAAGAGTCAGAGGATGAGGCTTTGGGTCAATGTATTTATCTCTGGGCGTGGGGGGGGGGGGGGGTCATACAATTGAGATTGTCAGAAGGGACAAATGAATGGGAATGACTTGGTGTGCTATCAGGATCAAGTGTAGGTTATTATGAAAATATAAAAACATATATGTATACATTTGTCACAATGGATGTAAATATTGCTTTACAGTGACATTTCTTTATGTAGAAGGCATTATTTTGTATGCTTGCCAGAAATGGGTCTATGTGTGCTGATGTTCCTAAGAGAGTTTCCCTTTGGTCCTTGTTGATCTGCACATCTAAAATGCCTGCGTTAGTAACCCATATAGGCCAACAAGTAGGCCTACACAATTATATTGGAGGTGGAAAGTGGAATATAAAACAACAACAAGAGACAACAGGTTGTTCTGTTCACAGTATTATGCACTCAAACCATTGCATTACATGGGCCAGATAATAAAACCAATAGGCCTAATGAAATCACCTAACTTCACCAACTATGAGCACAGCTTTGGTTTCAAATCAACATAATGTAAGCAGGGTAATCCAATCCCTGTGTGTGGGTTTGAAGGTCAGGACTTTACGTTCTCCTACTTGATGACGCTGTAGATTAATCCCAGTTCCTCTTGCAGCCTGCTTGTGCCTTTCTTTTTATTTGATCCTCAATACTCGTGCTGTCCCTTCCATCATTCATTTTCGAGACACCAAAAATACCATCAAAAGCTACCAGTGAATGATCCACAAGGATTGGGCAAATGTAAATTTAGGAATGTAAATTTTCAAAAATTGGACTGGGAAAGCAAATCTTGGCATTTTATTTATTTATTTATTTTTATTTATTTATTTATTTATTTATTTATTTATTTATTTATTTATTTATTTATTCAGAATTTGATGAACCTATAGGTTAAATGGTTAGATTTGAAATCCTGACGATCACTGTCTAATGACGGTGACAATGCCTCAAATATTTTATTGTTTAGATAGATTGTGTCATAAGAGCAAATGTGTGTTGTGATATTGGTAATGCTCCCTCATAAAAACTTTCTATTCAGGTCAACAGGTTTCAATGAGCTGTTAAGATAAGATCAAGCAGAGTTTCTGACACTGATGTCACTGCTGTAGTAGGAAGTAACTTCTCACCTGTGACAGATAGGGACATGTGTAACGCCTGAGTCAAAACCAGCCAAGCCAACACATGGGAGGGGCGCCGAGGGATTCTTGGAAACACAACAGTACAATTAGGTATTGTTGACATGGATACACAGACAACATGTATAGCCTATACAGAGACATTTCAAAACACATTTAGGCAGGCAGTCAAACAGCCATGCACAACTCCCTCTCTCTCTCACACATACACACACACGCACACACACACACGCACACGCACGCACACGCACACACACACACACACACACACACACACACACACACACACACACACACACACACACACACACACACTTGCATAGTTGCTTACCTAATTTTACAGAGGCACATTAACCATTTTGAACCCATTCTGAGTTCAAGCCTGAGTATCACATCACACCCAAAACCTGACTTTTCTGCTCCCAGACAGTTAATACTAGGTTAGTACGCCTGTAGAACCATACAGCCCCTACTGGCTGAGGTTGAGCATCAAATCTGCCAGAGGTTTCTCTCCTGTGTCACCCACAGTCTCTCTTTCTAAAGGTGAATAGACTCAATCTATAACGGATTACTTCAGACGTGGTTTCATTTGACACTATCAGAGTAGCAACCAATCAATATAAACATTCTGGGGAGAACCCTGCTGTGTTGCTGTCTGTAATGTTGAAATCAGTATGTTTTAATAAAAATCCTAGACAATCTTTTGTAGTTGACTCATTGTTAGACTGAGTTTTGGTATTTTCATGGTGTCTCGGAAAGCTGGAATGTTCGACAAAACTCCCACTAAAACACTAAAATTAGATTTTGCTTTTTACAAGGATCAAAGACATTTATTTCCATGACTAAATTCGTAATAGTTATCAATGGGCGTGACCCATAACATCAGTAAACAGCAGTGCCACAATCTCAAAAGCTTAAAGACATAATAGCAAATGTGAGCTGCACTTACAGAAAACACTGGCCTTTACTCCTTGACTCCTGTTGAAAAGATAGACAAGGTTATTATTACCACTGTGATGGACTGGATCGAGGACATAATCATGTGATTTTCCTTACATTTCGTTTCATCGCTCTTGATTCAGTGTACTCAACAAGCTGGAAGCGGTTGGCCTGACGAGTTCATTATAAAACAATGGAAGATGACTTGTTGTGATAGCAGACAGATTGCATGAGCAACAATCATCTGTCCCTGTGTATCAGATTTATTCAGTGAGTGAATAAACAAAGGGCCAATAGAGTTGAACAGTTGGGATGATGAGCAGGTTTCCCCGAAAGTCATGACCTTTGACCTTTAAAACAGAAAATAATAGTTCCTGCTGTTTGTTCCTGACTTTGTAATAGCCATTCCCCTTTCACTTCCTCTGAAGGAACCCATGATTTGCATGTAGCACTGTCTAGCCAGTGAAAGCTTTTTGTGTTCTTTTTTTTTGGTTGATTCCCTACCCCAACCTCCCAGCTCTTGACACTACCACTCATAGAGTACAAATGATTTTGATGTGGAATATATATATATATACACACACACATATATATATATATATATATATATATATATATATATATATATATATATATATATATATATATATATATATATATATATATGTGTGTGTATATATATATATATGTGTGTGTATATATATATATATATATATATATATATATATATATATATATATATATATATATATATATATATATATACAGTATATATATATATATATATATATGTGGTATATAGTGGAGCGTTAGCAAATATAATTGAATCCTTTCCTTCCACATAAAAAAATCTGTCTAAAATCCATAAAATCCATCAGTCTAATTGCCTGCCAGTCGTCATCACATTAATCGTCGTTTCCCCCTGGTGTGGGTAATACAGTAGTCTGACTCTGGAACAATGTTTATAATGGAAAAGATTTGAGATACAAATGTAATTACTATGTTATTACATTAATACAAGTAAGGATATAATATATAAAATATATTCTGCGTATGGAAGTGATTTTTGACATTTTCAATAGCATTGTCAATGGGTTTTTAAATACATCTTGCAATAGGGGGGCCGCGGCCAAAGGCTAATGCTATTTGGGGGGGCCTTTAGCTTGGGAAAGTTTGGGAACCCCTGCTATTAAGCACATGACCCCAGCAGCCACCCCCTTAACCCATGTTCCACCCATACTCTCATCTGGCCGGAGATACAGATCCCAGATCTGTAAAATGGCACGCTTCATCAAAGCTTTTGCAATCCGCTGTATCTACTGTTTGCCCTATCTAATTGATAACAGACATGTGCTCTTTGTGCGCGCCCTCTGTAGGGCCATGTTACGGCCTGCATAAACAGCCTGCATTTATATAGCGCTTTTATCCAAAGCGCTTTACAATCAGTAGGTACATTCACCCATTCACACACCGATGGCGGCAGGCTACCACGCAGGGTGCTGGCACACCATCAGGAGCAATTCGGGGTTCAGTATCTTGCCCAAGGACACTTCGACATGCAGAGGAGGAGCCGGGAATCGAACCACCGACCTCTTTTATCCAAAGCGATTAGTGGACGACCCGCTCTACCTCCTAAGCTACAGCCGCCCCATGTTGTTTTGGTGACTGGCTCTGTCCCCTCTCTGTATTTACCAGATGTTGTTTGAAAAATGTATGTGTACACGCTGTGCAAACAAATGTCCTCTAAGACCCCAGGAAGAATAGCTGCAGCTGTGCTGTAGCTAATGGGGATCTTAAATAAAGACAAAGACAAAGAGGACAATCAATAATCTATATCTATATCTAAATCAGCTCATGTAGGAATATGTTCTCTATTAATCCACTACAAATACAAATTCAAATGAAGAGAAATTAAAAATATTTCGCTGGCCCTCCACATTCATAATATGAAAATGATCTAATATTCTTCCTGAAGGCTCACACCCAAAGAGTTCCCCTCAAACACCAGGTTGGAGAAAAGTCCCTCTATATCACCCACAAGATGAGGGATGGCTGCAGGCCTGCAGCGAAGACGTTGACTCATTTCATAAACAAAGGGCCAATAGAGTTGAACAGTCACGTGACATCTCTTGCCCCGGAAGTGACTTCCCCATTAATTTTCTCCATAGACATTTAGAAAAATCCTTATTAATCCTATTAATCCTTAACAGGTTTTAGGGCTGGAACCAACCCGTGACCTACTGAATCATGAAGTGACCATAAAACATTTCACCTGGAGCAAAAACAAAAATAAAGACGGGCCAAAAGTATCAGCTTTAAAGCATCAGTATGTTCGTTTAAATTAGTATATCAGTGTGGAAAAAAGTGGAAAATCGTCTTTCCTTTTAGATGTATGATAACTGAAATAAAGTGGAGTGGTGAAGAAGCAGAGCAATTGTTGCTGTTTAAACTTGAAAAAACAAATGTAAAAAAAAAAAGGAAGAAGAAGAAGGGGGAGACCTAACCAACCTGGCTGGGAAGGAACCCTAACCCTGGGAAAAGGTTTGTTAAGCAGAAGAAGCTTTCTGGGGGAAACACCAAGCCTATAGCCAAGCACAAGCATGTTTCCAGACACAACAACATGTGTGTGAGGAAATCCCCAAGGACAACATAGTGATCTAATTCCTGTACATGTGCTGTGTATCAGGAAAGGTGATTTCAGAGGAACAGATGTTCGACTATCCTAGGTTACTGTTAACCTGACGCTGCCAGATGGACGGTATAGCTCCACATAGGTTTCACTAAACCAGTCGATCTGGGAATGAAGTCACCAGACCCGCTGACGGAGGCGGGCACTTTGTCCAAGCTACTTGGCAGGTGATTGGATGACCCATCTGTCTATCACCGCTGGTGGGTGTTAACTTCAACCAATCAGATCGCCGAAGGTGCCTGTGTGGATGATCTCCGTGGTATTCATTGATTGAGTCCTCGCGGTCGTAAAGTCACCTTCGAAGCATTTAGTTAGATTATAACGAACTAGTTGTGTGGCTTAGCCTTCCCAAATGTTGAGGGTCGTTTTTTAGAATTTAATACATAGAATTGGGAACGTTACATTCAATTTCATTCAGACTGCCTGTCACTTCCGCGGCGGCAGCCATGTTGAGAGTGAAAAGAACTACAAAGACCATGTACCCACTACTTGCCCAGACGAGCCAGAGCCCGCCTACAGCCGCCGCTGATTCGTCGAGCCGGCATGGCTCGACCAATCATCTTAACTGCCTGTGCGGGTCCAGACCGTCACGGAGAACCAAATGAAATGTGAGTTCACGTGACGGGCGGTTTACCAGGCTAGGTTACTGTATCAAGTGCACTAACACTTCAGCTTCACATAGGTGTGTGGCTGTAACTCCATGGTAGCTCATATCATGCTCTGTGAAGCACATTGTGCTTCCACCTGGAATGAAATGTCCCATATAAATAAAGTTTGACTTGCTTTAGGTGGACGTGGGGAAGTAGGCGGTCACTTTGCCTCTATTGTTTGTTCATTATATTATGCTGTGTCCATGTGCTGGTGGGAAACTCCAAACAAAATACTTCTATGTCAGCTGCTATACACAGCATTACAGCATGCCATTCACGTGCCATACGCCCATTTCACATGCAGCCAAGGCAGCCATTTTGTGTCGAAAATACAGGAAGTAACACAATATAAAAAATGAAAGCTCCTGCTGTTGATATAAATCATATACAATTTATGTTATTATGCATGTGAAATAGGCGTATTTAGTTGGAAAACCAAAACCAGAAGACAAACGGTATAAACAGATATAAACCGTTACAGAGGCTGCAGCTTTACAAGTTTGGAGATGTATGGTGTCAGTACTATGATTTACGCTCATTATTTGCTGGCTATAGTTTTGACATCCCTTTTACACAATAGTGTAAAATACATAGAATGCTTCACATGTTTTTTTTGTGGTTGGTGATTCGACCCTACATGTCCAGCTATGTGGTATACACAATACGGTTCACACTGACTATTTGCAATTACAGTATATGAGAAGAACATAAAAAACACATCTCTCATTTAAAGTAAACTGTGCTGCTGATCATCAAGTAAGTGGGATCTCCCTTTGCAGTCTTTAGTGTCTGACTCAACTAAGAGAATTCCCATGGGTAGCTGTTTACTTGTCTTAACCCATTGATACCTGATGCAGCATTTGCGTGTATATCCCTCATTTGTGTGTGTATCCCTTTAAGACCGCGAACCGCGTTAACGCGGTTCGCGGTCTTAAAGGGATACGCACACAAATGCTGCATCAGGTATCAATGGGTTAAGAATGAAGCCATCATCTCCGTGCGGGTGAACGAGAGACAGAAAAGATCAAATAAGAGAGAAAGATGTTGCCCAAAGACTGGAGAGAAACAGGAGGTGAAACTGAGACCGAGAGAAGTGCAAAAGCGAAAGCATGAGTTTTCATTATGTAAGTGTGCTATAAATCAAAGGTCTGTGAAGACACTTTAAGCGGTTGCGTTATTAACATCTGTTTTTTTCTCAATCTATTTATAGTTATAGTGATAAGACGTTAAACAATAAGGCGGTACAGTAGTTAGTACAGATTGGGGATTCCCGCATGATGTAAGATGAGCAACGTGCCAGTCATCTGCTCTATACTGTGCTCAGCAGCGTCAAGGTAGGAAATGAAAGCATGTTGTTTTTGGCAGCTTGACACATTGTTACAGGCACAGTAACGTCATCCCCATGTGCCTCGAGTTTCAGCCAAGTTTATTGTCTTCATAATGTTGCCGCTGTTTACTGCTTTTCCCACACTGGTTAAAGCATTGTTTCCCAAAGTGGGGTCCTTGTGGGGTCCTTGCGGGGTCCCCCCCCCCCCCCCCCCCAAAAGGGGCGCAACTTATTTTCAATATAATTCCATCCGTAACTAACACAATGACAGAATGAATATTTTGGCCATGGGTTTCATTTCATACATTTATCTAAAAGCAAAACTCTTATTAGATGGGGGACCCTGGACCACTGTGTGACAGGTGTCATGTGTCAGAGGGAACACTATCTCATGCCTTCTGCTTCTGCCCTTCACTTCTGGACCAAAATATTTGCCTGGTACTCTGAGGTCTACAAAATAACCCTGCAGCCGGAGGCAGAACTCGCTATCCTCGGCTGCTCTGAGTCCTCTGTGAACTTCCCTACAGCTGTGCAACAATCTCTGGCACTGGGGACAACTGTCGCCAAAAGACTCATTCTGAAGGAATGGAAGTCCTCCTCTTCACTTGCTTTTCAAGTGCACACACACACACACACACACACACACACACACGCACACACACACTAGCACATGCTCAGAGCCAAGCACTGTGCTTTTCATGAGCAGGCAGGCAGTTGCACATTGTGAGACAGCTGATTTTGCAGATAACAAACAGACTTTGTGATAAGGAGACACACAGGCTTATCTCTGAGCAGTTCACTTTTCATCTATTGCCACAGTAATAAAGTAATGATAAACAGGCACGAAACCAGCTTCTCCCGTCTTCCTCTAAAGACTGTTCATGGAGACAGTTTCACTTTGTCTCGGTCTCTGTCAGAATGCGTCAGCTGTATTTAAACTTGCCGCTGTAGTTCTCAGATAGATGAATAGAAATTGCATTTATGCGTGAAAGACAAATGAATGAATTAAAAACAATATTCTGAAACAATAACTTCAATAGCCATAATAACTACAACAACCATGTATCCTTTTCAAACAATGAGAAGACACAAGAAGAAACAATGAGCTCCTTACCATCATGCTGTCAGATTGAAATGAAACTTGAATGGAAAGCTTCTCCTTTATTATGAGAGATGCTTAAGGAGGTGGAGTTGTTTTATCTTGGAGCGTGTGTGTGTGTGGGAGTGAGGCATGGGGACGTCATACTTCCCTGTTTTGACATCATGACATTTGGACAGACGGCTTCTAGAGAATGAGATAGATAAGAGGGACAGGGGTGTTTACCAGCACACAAACAACAGTGATGGCTTCTGCAATATTCTTCTAGTGTGTTTGCTTTTTTATGTATAATTTGTTTGGAATAACTCACAGTGAATGGTATTAGAGAGAGAGAGAGAGAGAGAGAGAGAGAGAGAGAGAGAGAGAGAGCTATGACACGATATGAAATCTCTGCTGCCATCCTTTGGTTTGTTTGTTCACCACGTGTGGTGAGCAAAATGAGGAATGAGGGAAAAAGCAAAGAAATGACAGGCAGTAAGGAGTGGGCTACCATTCAGAAAAAATAATACCTTAAAACGTTACCCCTGATATCAATTGTGACTGAATATAATAACATTTAGATTCTTGAAGATTAGATGGTGTCTTGCTGATTTAATTCAAAATGACCTTTGCAACTTGTCCTTGCAACTTGTCCACCTTAAGTGTCAAAATGGTTTCATTTCTTGATATGTGGCATACATGTATTAGCATAATTCGCAGAAAACGAAACAAGTCACAAGTCAGCAGAAAGAGAATTTCTCATTAGTTCTTCATCAGCTGAAAACTACCACACACCCTGAATGGATGCGTGTGTGTGTGTGTGTGTGTGTGTGTGTGTGTGTGTGTGTGTGTGTGTGTGCGCGCGCACGCATGTGCGTGGGTGCCTGCGTGTGCCAACCCTGTGTGTGTGTACATGTTATTGTGGTCTTGTGGTCTCTGTGTTTATAGTTACAGGTGGTGTTATTTTTCTCAAGAATTGTTTTGTTTGAGTCATAACACGTGTAAAGTTATACTTCCATCGATACGACAGAGAGGCTCCGGCCTCGGGTTCGGGTTTCACACACTCACACTTCCTGTAGTTTTTCACACGCATTTCACTTGATTCAAGCACTGCTACATGCTACAGCATGTCTTTCAGGAGAGACTTCAGATGACTTGTATCAAGTATGGCAGTGGAGCACATGGATCAAGTGTAGAATACTATCTTTATAATGAGAATGAGAAGTGTCCGTGTGCGTGTGCGTGTGACGTGTGTTTGTGTGTGCGTGTGCGTGTGTGTGTGCGTGCGTGTGCGTGCGTGCGTGTGAGTGAGCAGAATTTTGGCCGGCCACAGCTATGCCGTTTTACGTGCGATCGGGCTGAAACTTTCAGGGGGTGTAAAGAACACCCGTGTGTGGGTGACCTGATGGAGCCAGATTTTTTTTAATGAGGTGATTGCCCTAATTACATTATGATGTGATGTCATCAGTGCTGATGTCATCAGTGATGTCATCCTTCCTGGCTGAGGCGTAAGTTCAGTGATGATGTATTCAGTGACGATGTCATCAGTGATGATTTCATTCGTGATGATGTCATCAGTAATGTCATAGAGCAGGCGAGAGCTGCGTATGCGACGCGCAGTGGGCGAGCGAGGCTAGGAATCCGTGTGCTCCAGTGCCACTTTGAACAAGTTATCTGAAGTCTGTCCTGAAAGATGACCTTTTCTGGGCTGCTAACCTCATCCTGCAGGTAAATGATATTGACATATTCATTATATGATGAAGATATATTAATTTGCTTTAACCCAGTGTTCATATCGTGGTCATGTGGGGGCTGGATCCTATCCCAGAATGCATTTGGTGGAAGGCAGGGACAAACCCTGAAGGTCACCAGTCCATCACAGGGCAAACACACATTTGAATTCTTTAGTAGATTCCACAAATTATATTCAAATGACAGGGAATCAAATCAAACGGATTAGACAGTTCATGGACACACATGCACACGCACACACAGACACAGACACAGGCACACACACACATACACACACACACACACGGCAAACACACACACACACACACACACACACACACACACACACACGGCAAACACACAGACACAGATACAGACACAGACACACACACACAGACACAGACACACACACACACACACACACACACACACACAGAGACACACAGCAAACACACAGACAGACAAGCGCTCACTCAGTATGAATAATATATATGTTTGTCAATATGTTTATATATAATGTGTGTGTGTGTGTGTGTGTGTGTGTGTGTGTGTGTGTGTGTGTGTGCGTGTGTGTGTGTGTGTGTGTGTGTGTGTGTGTGTGTGTGTGTGTGTGTGTGTGTGTGTGTGGCTATGTATTTATGTGATTATGTATATAATATATACATATACGGATAGAAGTTGATTGTGAAATTGATTGGAGATGTATTTGGACAGTGAATGAAAAATGTTTTAGTTCTTGTCTTGTTATTTTGTAATGTTATAATATGTCATGTGTGTTATATGTTACCAGGAAGAATTGCTGCTAGTGTGTGTGTGTGTGTGTGTGTGTGTGTGTGTGCGCACACGCACGTGCACACACACACACACACACACACACACACACACACACACACACACACACACACACACACACACACACGCTCATGAACAGGCATTCTCCCGGCAAAGGCTCTCTCATAACCACAGGTCAAAAGAATAAATCACTTCCCTTCAATGTAGGGGATTTTGAGAGCCAGCGGGTGAGGTGAGGTCTCACTTTCACTAGGTTTCTCCTGGCTCTGCTCACTTACAGTAGCCTATCTGAAGAAAAAAAACTTCTAAAACAGTCCTATGCAAAAATGTATCTCTGACAAGAACAATGGAATACTGCACCATATTGCAAACATCATGTAGTCTGTCTACTGTATGAGCTGGGTATGTGTCATCTTATAAATCCCTGCTTAAAAACCCCAAAGATCCCAGACCCTCACCCTCACTCCCATCCAACCTGCACACTAACTCATTCAATTTGTATTTTCTTGGCTATGTAAAGCACTTTGTAACTGCTATATAAATAAAGTTCATATTATTATAAGTATACCTATTGATGTGTTAGTTAAGTAGTTTCATGTTATCTCACTCTGGGGCCGAAAGCATAATTGCTACTCTCGTAATGTGGGGCAGCAGTGTGGGTCCCACCCAAAATCGGACTGTGACCAATTTCAATTTATTTATTTATTTATTTATTTATTTATTTATTTATTTATTTATTTATTTATTTATTTATTTATTTATTTATTTATTTATTTATTTATTTGTTTGTTTATCTATTTATTCATTTATTTATTTATTTTATTTCAGGTTAATTTAACAGGGACAATGCACATTAATAAACATATCAAATGTAAATCTGCCAGAGTTAGCCAGAAGGCTATTTTACATCTGCTGTCCCTGGACTGGTCTTAAGAAGTCACCCTATCCACCTTATTTCTAGCTGCCATGATGCCTGATGGGTGCTTCGTCCGCTTCCGGTGTAATAGACTGTTTTACAGTCTATGGTTTTAACTTGACAAAAAAAACGTCTATGAGGATTTTACAGGAGAGCCATTCTGCTCTACAGCCGTGTCGTTCGGGTGCTGGGATAACGTAATGCATTGTGGGTAGTCGGCTACTGTGGCTAATGCTAGCGGCTAGCGTTATAGATACTTTACATGGCAGTAAAACGCCACTGAATGACCAAATTGATTTAACTTTTAACCATTTCGAGTAACACTGTTTCCATACGGACCCCCAGCGTTGGTTAGTTGTTTATAACGTGACTATATTTATAACTTTTATAACGTCCTCCAGTTTCCGGTTTATGATTCGGGTCTGCAGCCGAGTATAACAAAGGAAATGGCAAGCTGCAACAATAAATAATGGTTGGATTTATATAGCGCTTTTCTAGACACCCAAAGCGCTTCACAGAAATCATTATTCATTCACACCATTCGTACCAGTGGTGGTAAGCTACGGGTGATGTAGCCACAGCTGCCCTGGGGAAGACTGACGGAAGCGTGGCAGCCATTTCGCGCCTACGGCCCCTCCGACCACCACCAACATTCATAGACATTCATACCCATTCATACGACAATAAGTCACGTTAAACCGGATCTTGTACCCACAATTATTTTTTACAGTGGGGCATTCAAAAATAAGGTGGATAAAGATTTAAAAAAAAGTAAAGCTATAAAGAGAAACATCAAAACATGCAGTATAAAATACAGTCTAAGAATATAGCATAAGAGCAAAATAGCATTGCAGAGTTAAACGAGTCAGCAACAGAGAGATTCAGCCTAGCTAGTCCAATAGCAATCTATCACATGACAGACACGTCACAGATAGCACAGATAATGTTAGTAGACATACTAGCATGCAGACAGGATTTCAACAAGCAACAAACAGACAAATAATGTCAGCCTAACGAGACAAATAGCAATCTATCACCATAATGACAAACACAGCACAATTAGCACAGACAGGAAGAGAAGAGCAGAGGTGACAGCATGATGTCATTTCACACTTTAATATTGACAGAGCTGACTACTCGTTAGCCACTTCTTCTTTTGATAGTGCAATAAGCACAATTATTACTGCTCCATTGGACAATTACAATACTATCTGTGTGTGTGTGTGTGTGTGTGTGTGTGTGTGTGTGTGTGTGTGTGTGTGTGTGTGTGTGTGTGTGTGTGTGTGTGCGTGTGTGCGTGTGTGTGCGCTCATGTGTGCGTGTGCGCGTGTATGCGTGTGCGAGATGTCTGGCTTTCAAAACACGATTTTCAGCCTGTTCTCTCAGAACAACAAAACAAAGTCCCCATTGGGATTTCCACAGAATAATAATCGCCTCCCCACATACTGGCATTTTCAACTAGGCTACTCAGTGATGGACGAGGTGCTATGACCAATGAGCGACTAGCATTGCGGGACATACACTACACACACACACACACACACACACACACACACACACACACACACACACACACACACGACCTCCATGCCAAATTTCAGCCTCCTAGGGCGAAAACTATATGTTATTTATGTCGATGGTATATATATATATATATATATATATATATATATATATATATATATATATATATATATATATATATAATTTAGGGATGTATTATTGTGTTTGTGTGCTTTATAATGTGTTTTTAATGGACCTTGAGTCTGTAAATAAAGCTGATTGGTTAAGATGCAAATAAGAAAGTTATTTGTGTCTACTCTAATGGAATGGGAGGGGTGGATCTTGTGCCAGAGACGTGTATGAGGATATACTGTATTCCTCCTGCTCACTGATAGCAGTTGGTAAATGTCATCATGAATGACAATCAATGAGTGGGAGGGCAAGGCTTTGTTGTTTTGTGTGACACGTGTCCTTTTGTAACCTAGGAACTGAAACTACAAAGGGAATCCCGGAGCATACATTATATGACCATTTGAATCTTGGTTCATTTAGAAATAGGCTACTTTATTCGTTTATTCGGATCTCCATAGCTGCCACTGATGTAGCAGCTACTCTGGGGTCCACACACAACATTCCTGACTTCCTGACCCCAGATTTAACCTAAATGTAATTCTCTGAACTTTACTTAAAACTTAATAATAATAATAATAATAATAATAATAATAATAATAATAATAATAATAATAATAATCTTTATTTTTATAGCACTTTTCAAAACAAATGTTACAAAGTGCTTAACAAGGCAATAAAAACAAGCAATAGTACAAATATTGACAAATAAAAATATAATTAAATAACCACAGGCTATTTCTAATCCGTTAGAAACAGTTACCAGATAAAAGCAAAAACAAACTTATTTATACAGAAATTGGAGAGTTTGATAGAGGAGCAGATTACGGGAATGCCATCTTATAGAGGTATGTTTTTAACTGTTTTTTAAATATGGACACTGATGTTGAAAGTCTGATATCTGCGGGAAGTGCATTCCAGAGCTTGGGGGCCCTGACCGCGAAAGCCCGGTCTCCTCTGGCTTAGTTAATATTCATATTATGTTTTGGACTGTTGGTATCTTAATGGACTCCCTTTTATTTCATTTTATTTTATTTTTAGTATTTGGACTGAATGGCACTCACAAAATTTCCCAAACCAGCCTAGTAGGCTACTTTTTCCTGTCCCATCTATCTTATTTCCTCCTAAAAATCCCTAACAGCATCATATGTACTACAATAGAGCACCGTAGGAGAGTCTGGAAGTATACTGGGTTCATCAGGGGAAAATGAATGGGGTTTTAGAATGGGGATTTCACTTACAGTAAATGCATAAAATAAGGTCTGAGGTTAACAAAGGTTTATGGGAGTGCAAATTTGGGTTCAGCAGGATAATCTTCACAAACATGAATAACTTGTATGACTTTTGGAACGTAAATGTGTTTTTTTAAACACGATTTTTAGAAAACGCTTCAAAAGGCATAAAAGTGAAAAGGCATAAAAGGCCAAATTCGTGCTAACTTTTGTTAACCACAGACCTTATTTGATGCATTGAAGTGAAATCCCCCATTCTAAAACCCCATAGACTTTTCCAGGGATGAACCAAAATTGCGGCGACTTCTGGTTAAGCCTACAAAAATAGGTCATCCCTATACCACAGAGCTTTATCATTAGAAATATGTAGCTAGCTATATAGCCTACAGGTGCATCTCAATCAATTAGAATGTTGTGAAAAAGTTCAATCAGTTCAGTTCAGTCAGTGATGATTTGGGGTGTCATCTGATGGTGTTGGTCCACTGTGTTTTCTCAAGTCCAAAGTCAACACAGGAAGTTTGAGAGCCCTTCATGCTTCCTTCTGCTGACAAGCTTTATGGAGATGCTGATTTCATTTTCCAGCAGGACTTGGCCTGACCTGAACCCCATAGAGCAGTGGTTCCCAACCTTTTTACACCAAGTACCACCTGAGAAAGTAGTTGGCTCTCCAAGTACCACCATATGACCGACGTTAAAATACAGTCTATTCAGCTATGCACAGTTCACGCAGGAGGCAAATTTATTCCAACCTGCAGCCTATGTGCAACCTGCAGCAGCTGCACTTGTGTTGGGTTGACTGCTGTCTTCACCTCCTTGTGCTTCATCGTTGCTGCTCTCCTCTACTACAGCTCTTTTACGATTCCCTCCCGTTTTGATCCACTTTAGCATCCCTCCTCGTCTTTGTTCACCACTTGTGTAACCATGCGGGGCGGGCAGGTAATTGTGCATGCGCAACAGGTATAGTGTCCGTCAGAAACAAATATTTGTTTCTAAATCTCAAGACAACAAAATAAACCTCAATTTCAATGATCACAAGTTTATTTTCATTCGTAGTATTATTTTGATAGATAAACATGTTTTACAATTGATTTTAAAGTTGGGTTTATTTCATAATTTAAACATTGGGATTCCAGGGATCAAGTACCACCAGCAGGGGGGGCGCAAGTACCACCTACCTTGAGAAACACTGCCAATAATATTAATAATTATTATTATTATTTCACTTTCACATGTTTGAAAACTACTACTAATGACCACCATGGATTTTGCACAAAAACTTTTTTTTTTTTTTTTTTTTTTTTTTTCACAGAGCCTTCCAAGTACCACCAGCAGGGGGCGCAAGTACCACCTACGGTACGCGTACCGTAGGTTGGGAACCACTGCCATAGAGAATCTATGGGGGTTTGTCAAGAGGAAGATGAGAGACACCAGACCCAACAATGCAGATGAGCTGAAGGCCACTATCAAAGCAAGCTGGGCTTCCATAACACCTCAGCAGTGCCACAGGCTGGTCGCCTCCATACCACACCGCACACACACACACACACACACACACACACACACACACACACACACACACACACACACACACACACACGCGCACACACACACACACACACACTAGCACATGCTCAGAGCCAAGCACTGTGCTTTTCATGAGCAGGCAGGCAGTTGCACATTGTGAGACAGCTGATTTTGCAGATAACAAACAGACTTTGTGATAAGGAGACACACAGGCTTATCTCTGAGCAGTTCACTTTTCATCTATTGCCACAGTAAAAAAGTAATGATAAACAGGCGAAACCAGCTTCTCCCATCTTCCTCTAAAGACTGTTCATGGAGACAGTTTCACTTTGTCTCGGTCTCTGTCAGAATGCGTCAGCTGTATTTAAACTTGCCGCTGTAGTTCTCAGATAGATTAATAGAAATTGCATTTATGCGTGAAAGACAAATGAATGAATTAAAAACAATATTCTGAAACAGAACTAATATAAAGTGAAATATATCCTTATCAAAAAAACACTCCCTCCAGGTGAGATTTGAACCCTGAACCTCAAGACTGTTAAATTGTAAGTCTGGTTCTCTACCATCTGAGCTAACCAGCCTGTTGCTTGTTAGAGCCATACTATCGAATGTAGAGCCTGAGCTTGTTCATTCGCGCTCCCCTCCCTCTTTTTTTCTCAGCCACCCCCCCAGTATACATGACTTCCTGCGGCTATGCCAACAGGTGCTGCTTTGGAAAGCTGCAGACTGCCCTGATCCACCAGCTGTGGACATCACCAAGTTTGGATGGCAGCACACACATACCAAAACACCACCAGGCATGCCTTAAAGGTAACATTAACATTGTCAATTTGTGCTGAAACTGTGTGCAAATGAATAACGTTTTTCTGAAAATGATCAGTAATTGTATGTGTACCAGGCAGAGATGGGAAAAGTACTGACATTCTGTACTTGAGTAGAAGTACAGTTACTTGTGTAAAAAACTACTCTGGTAAAAGTAGAAGTAGCCTACTGATTCAATTATTTTACTCAAGTAAAAGTAAAAAAGTACAGGCTCTGAAATGTACCCAACGAGTAAAAGTAAAAGTATTTTTTACCGTATCTTTCTGAATGACTGAACCTCACATCATAGAATATAATTTGAGGATAAAAGATCCCCTACAAATGTTTTACACATCTTAAAACTCTACTTTAAATAGTGTGCTATGGTTTTTCCACACACAAAAAAACCCATTAAAATCATATCTAGTCCTCCCTCATTAATATTTCCATAATATATGAATGTGCAAATAGTTAGACAAGTTTAACTGCTGGATACAAGGTGTCCCTTACAAAGTGCAGAATCACAATACTCGAGACTGATATGATACTGATACCTAATGGATAAGGAACTGAATGTCCACAGGTTGATCACATTCACAAATTCAAGGTTTATTATTAAGACAGAACTGTCTCTGGTGTTAGAACACCATGGTGTTCTAACACCTCTCTTTTTGGAGAGAGGCACCATTGGGCGCTGCTCTTGTGGCGACCAGCAGCAGGTTTCTTGTATAGGGTGTGTCAGCGTTTTATCTGCTTTGTTTGTTTTGTGAACTCACTCTACTGTACACTTGATCATGATCATGGTTATAGATGTGCTCAGTGAGGAAAGGATTAAACAAACTGTTCCTGAATGGTGATCTAAGTAATTGGTTGTCACAATGAAAAGCCAATGCTTTTGTAGTAGTGGTGGTAGTCATAAATCTGGTCTGCATAAGCACAAGGCCAGAACTTGAACCATTTGTTCAAGCTGATGTTATGTAGAGGAAGGATGAGCTACTTTACTTGCTGCCTTGCTGTTGTAGAGTGGATGAGGTACTGGGAGAGCTGATGTTATGTAGAGAAAGGATGACATCATAGATGACATCATAGATGACATCATCAGTGATGTCACAAGACTGTCATCGGTGATGACATAGTGTCAGAGCATGTGTCATCAAAAGTTTAAACATTTATCATTTCTAGACGGTTTCACGTATCCAAATTCTTTGTAAGTCTTTAGATCAGGGAAGTCCAGAGATGACACAGAAAAAGTTTGGGCTCATTCGGGCAAATGGCCTAGGACGAGTTTGTTTATCAAAAGTTTAAACATTTATCATTTCAAGACGGTTGCACGTATCCAAATTCTTTATACAATTTTAGATCAGGGAAGTCCAGAGATGACACACAAAAAGTTTGGGCTTATTCGGGCAAATGGCCTAGGACGAGTTCGTTTTTTTTTTTTTGAGAAAGTCCAAGATGGCGGAAAATCTAGCAGACTTAAATGGGCGTGGTCTATATGGATAGATGCGTATTGATCCAGGGAATCCAGCAGATGTGGAATTTTGATTCTACACCTCACGGTTCAGCAGTTATGGGTCAATACGCAAAGGGTCTGTTATAGTGCCACCATCTGGCCAATATGGCTAATTTTTTGTCTCTGAGTAGTGGGGCACATTTCCAACCTATGTGCAAGGTCTGGCTACTGTAGCCCTTACAGTTTTTTGACGTGCATGCTGTTTTAGGGCGGAATAATAATAAATATAGCCGCAAGCGGCGAGGACTGCATTTATATAGCGCTTTTATCCAAAGCGCTTTACAATGTGCCTACATTCACCCATTCACACACCGAAGGCGGCCAGCTGCCACGCAGGGTGCTGGCACAGCCATCGGGAGCAATTTGGGGTTCAGTGTCTTGCCCAGGGACACTTCGACGTGCGGACTGGAGGAGCCGGGGAATGAACCACCAACCTTCTAATTAGTGGACAACCCGCTCTACCTCCTGAGCCACAGCCGCCACTAGTAGCCAATAGTAGTAGTAGTAGTAGCAGCAGCAGCAGTAGTAGTGGTGGTTGGCTGTTATAGCGCCACCATCTGGTGGATTGGTGTAATTTTTTCCTCTGAGTAGTGGGTGATGTCTTGAAACTTGAAGTAGTACTTGGATAGAAAGCAGTTTTTGTGTACAATATCCCTTTAAGTATCTGGACAGAAAGTGGTATTTGGGTAGAACATACTGTCAATACGACAAGTACTTCTTTGGCTCTGCAGATACATATAATATGGTCTACAAAGTTAAATACAACAGTCTGGATAGCTCACTTGGTAAAGCTCATGACTTATGCTAACTAAAGACTATTGTGGCTCAAAGTTCAAACCCCATGTGGGATGAACAATTTTCAACTTCAGACAGTTAAGTCAGTAATAGTAATTAAAACCCCACATGTTGGCTCCTTATTTTGCGGTGTTTCATGAACTTTTTCAATATCTTGGAAATGTTAGCTGGAGATTGCGTGGCTGTGTTCAAGAACGTGTTTTGCAACAGGAGAGGTTAGTTCTTGTCTCATGATGGAGCTTTTGTGTTCTGAAATCAGAATTTTCAGTTGTCATTGAGTCTTTCCCACACACACATCAAACCATAGGGCATAGTGGCGTCCACTACAGAACGTTGATGGTTTTATCCCTGAAATTGCTTTTGATGACTATAGCCAGCACCCTGCATTGCAGCTTGTCATGCAGTCCATTTACCATTAAGGACATGTCTGTATTACACACATAATCCACCACTTTACATTAAAAGTCTGCCCTGAATGGAGGTGTTTGAACTAATTGGTGTGGGTTGTGCTGTTACAATGTAAAGGTAAAGTCCCACTGATTGTCACACAATGTGTGAAATTTGTTCTCCGCATTTGACCCATCCCCTGGGGGAGCGGTGAGCGGCAGCGTGCGCCGCGCTCGGGAATCATATGGTGATCTAACCCCCCAATTCCAACCCTTTGATGCTGAGTGCCAAGCAGGGAGGCAAATGGGTCTCATTTTTATAGTCTTTGCTATGACTCGGCCGGGGATCGAACTCACGACCTCCCAGTCTCAGGGCGGACATTCAGACCACAAGGCCACTGAGCTGGACACATGAGTGACAAGGATAATTCAGATTTAATTCTCTTTTTGGACCTTTCACATCTGAAGACACAATAATGTATTGGAATGTTTTTCCTTTCATATATCTGAAAGAAGGCTCCCAGCAAACACAATTACATCATGATGATGTTCTGATATCATCTTTCAGTGACGTCCAGGACTAGGCCAAATCACAGCCGATTTGGGGATCATTTAGACATCTACACAGGAATGTCAAGAGGACGTCGAAATATGACGTTACCATAAAT
The DNA here is from genome assembly GCF_964638095.1 of Poromitra crassiceps. Taxonomy (NCBI): domain Eukaryota; kingdom Metazoa; phylum Chordata; class Actinopteri; order Beryciformes; family Melamphaidae; genus Poromitra; species Poromitra crassiceps. Next base: position 54,923,367 of record NC_139642.1, on the reverse strand, counting down.
AGGCATATTCAGTTATTCTGCTATGTACACAGTGTGTATTCAGCAGCGTTATACATAATTATATCCAGATTAACCTTTATTCTACATTTTCAAAAAATAAAACTTTTACCTGGCCGTGGTTTGAACCCAGGACCTCCAGCTTTGGTGTCTGCTACTTTACCCCTACACCATCCTTCCACAGCAATAACAAGGCACGGATATAACCTTATTATGGCATAAACTTGTTTTTATTCAAACGTGGGTGTCAAGTCTTTGTGGATCGGGCATTACTGTGTGACATCTAAACCAACTATGTATTATGCTACAGCAGATGCAGAACCCCAAAACACATTAACCCCACCCAAAATGCTACATTCCAACTTCCAGTAGTAGTAGTAGTAGTAGTAGTAATAGTAGCAGAAGTAGTAATAGTAGTAGTAGTAGTGTTGGTAGTAGTGGGAGTGGTAGCAGTAGTAGCAGCAGTAGTTGTAATTGACCGGTTAATGAGTTGTGGGCAATTTAGTGTTGGCGTGTGTTTCATTAAAAGTTTCGAGATTTATCATTTCAAAACGGTTTCACGTATCCAAAATCCTTTACTAACCTTAGGTCGGGGTAGTCCATAGATGACCCAGAAAAAGTTTTGTGTGATTTGGCCAAACGGTCTAGGAGGAGCTCGCAAAAGTAGGTTTTTGATCAAATTCAAAATGGCGGAAAATCTACCACACAGAAATGGGCGTGGCCTAGTGGGTTAGATACATGATGCTCCAGGGAAACCAGTAGATGTGGAATTTTGATTCTACAGCTCGCAGTTCAGAAGTTATGGACCGACAAACGTGAAATTGCCTGTTATAGCGCCACCATCTAGTGGATTGGTGTAATTTTTTTACTCTGAGTAGTGGGTGATGTCGTGAACCTGTGTGGAAAGTTTGGGTGATGGGGGGTGTATGGTTTCTGAGATCCACACACTTTTAGGGCAGGAAAAGAACAAAAGTAAATACCGTAAATTCCGGACTATAAGCCGCGGCTTTTTTCCCGTTTTTTGGCCTTTTTTGCCCCCTGCGGCTTATATAACGGTGCGGCTTATCTATGGATTTTTCCAGCAAACGGCCACTCGGGAACCTCCAAAATCTATGGATGTTGGTATGAGGCAGAACGAGAGCAAGACAGACATTATGAGAGCGAGACCCTGATTGGATGATGTTGCAAAAAATGTGCCTCGCGACCTGATTGGAGCACTGTGCCACTACTCTCTCTCAGCCACTACGGTAAAACACCCTCCCTCCCTCCTCCCTCGCTCCGGGGGGAAAAAGGCAGCGATTGAGCCTGAAAGACAGTCTGAATGAAATTGAATGTAACATTCCCAATTCTATGTATTACATTCTAAAAAACTAACAGCAACATTTTGGAAGGCTAAGCCACACAACTAGCTCGTTGTAATCTAACATCATGCTTCAAAAGATGGAGAACTGGCTGTGTTACGACGATGGCGGCGATTGAGCCTGAAAGCCATGTCTGAGACAGTAGCGAGACAGGAACAACAACAGCAGCAGCAGCAAAGGATCATGCACAAACCCGAGACGAAAGGGACTGTCCGTCAGGGCGCGGACGACTGTGTGTCAGCAACTCCCTCCCGACTACCAGGAGAAAATTACAAACTTCGGCGAATTCACACAAAGAAAGATCAAGGAATATTCCATCGGACCGGAGCAGATCATAAATATGGATGAAGTGCCTTTGACGTTCGACCTGCCTCTCACTAGGACTGTTAACAAAAAAGGTGAATCGTCCATCACGTTGAGAACCACAGGTCACGAGAGAACGAATTTCACTTGTGTTCTTGGCTGCACAGCAGCTCCCGCCGATGGTGATTTTTAAGCATCTCACAATGTGTGATTTTGTCTGGGGATTAGTGACCTGACTTTTGTTTTGTTGAAATGTTAATAAATGGGAGCTTCCCCAAACAGCCATCTCTTTCCCGACAATCCCCTCTGTGCACGAAGCCTTACATATGGTAATTAAACATCAAAACACCCGCGGCTTATAGACCGGTGCGGCTTATATAAGAAAAAAATAGTCACCTTTGAAGGTGCGGCTTATAGACCGGTGCGCCTTATAGTCCGGAATTTACGGTTTAAACATTTATCATTTCAAGACGGTTTCACGTATCCAAATTCTTTCTAAGTTTTTAAATCAGGGAAGTCCAGAGATGACACACAAAAAGTTTGGGCTCATTCGGGCAAATGGCCTAGGACGAGTTCGTTTTTTTTTTTTTTTAGAAAGTCCAAGATGGCGGAAAATCTAGGCACACGCAAATGGGTGTGGCCTATATGGATAGATGCGTATTGATCCAGGGAATACAGCCGAAGTGGAATTTTGATTCTACGCCTCACGGTTCAGAAGATATGGACCATAACGCGAAATGGTCTGTTATAGCGCCACCATCTGGCCGATATGGGTCATTTTTTGTTTCTGAGTAGTGAGGCACATTTACAATCTATGTGCCCAGTCTGGCTATGCTGAGCCTTACAGTTTCTGCTGTACATACAGTTTTACCGGAGAAGAAGAATAAAAAAATAATCGGAACAGATACAATAGGGATCCACGCACTTCGTGCTTGGACCCCTAATAATAAACGGAACAGATACAATAGGGATCCACGCACTTCGTGCTTGGACCCCTAATAATCAATGATGGTGGTTCACGGACATGTGTGTGTGTGTGTGTGTGTGTGGGGGGGGGGGGGGGCGCCAAATCAAATCTCGCCTGGGGCACCAATACGACTAGGGCCGGCCCTGCCTGTACTTATAGCCTATGTAAGATTAGTCTTTAAACAGTAGCCTAATGTTGACCTACGTTGGGAGCTGTGTCTCACAACTCAACCCCCCCCCCCCCGCTCTCACTCGTTATATACGTGAGACAAGGAAACAAGGCTTCATAGATTTACTCAACCCCCCACCCCCCTCCCCCCCGCTCGCTCTCACTCGTTATATAGCCTACGTGAGACAAGGAAACAAGGCTTCATAGATTTACTCAACCCCCCACCCCCCTCCCCCCCGCTCGCTCTCACTCGTTATATAGCCTACGTGAGACAAGGAAACAAGGCTTCATAGATTTACTCAACCCCCCACCCCCCTCCCCCCCGCTCGCTCTCACTCGTTATATAGCCTACGTGAGACAAGGAAACAAGGCTTCATAGATTTACTCAACCCCCCACCCCCCTCCCCCCCGCTCGCTCTCACTCGTTATATAGCCTACGTGAGACAAGGAAACAAGGCTTCATAGATTTACTCAACCCCCCACCCCCCTCCCCCCCGCTCGCTCTCACTCGTTATATAGCCTACGTGAGACAAGGAAACAAGGCTTCATAGATTTTAGCCTCATTGGTAGAGCATTTGTCTCGTAAACCGAGGATTTGTGGTTCGAATCCAGGAGGAGACTTTGCGCGCGCCCGTGAGCAGGGGGGGCATTTGCGCCGTGGGGGCATTTCTCGGCATAACACCGGCACAGCTCCTGCGTAGAATAGACAGGATAACATGCACATTAGGCATGTCTTTATGGCTTATTTATTAAGAAGTTAACAAATACTGTTTGATCTTTGATGGATGACTAAACCTTAAATTAACATAATAACAAGGCTAAAGTGTACTTTTTAAATCCCCCCCTTTTATTCCTATAGTCAATATATATATATATATATAGTCATTTATTTATTTGTCTTAGTTTATGTTTATTTATTTATTTAATATTATACAATACACCAGTCATATAGTGGATGTGTCTGAATCCGTCTGATTTTTTTTTGCCTACCCAGCCACTGACCTCACCACATGAACCATAATCTAAAAAATATCTATAAAAATGTTTTATGCACAGTTGCCATTGCAAAGTGTTCCAAATACCAGCAAAGGTCAAAACTGTACTGAATTATTGGTCTAAACAAACAATAACCTAAAACAAAAATAGATAAAAGATATGCACAGCTCCCATACCCGTTTTTCAATAAAAATCCACCACCAAAGAACATAGAGACACTCCATAATTGCACTAATTATTGCTGTACACCAAGACATAATAGTTGCAAAGCCCCATTGCACTATTTGTTCAACTCAGACTTTTTCAAGATAACAAAAAAGCAAAGTAAAAATACTGAAAATCCCTGTCATCATCACGTGTGCCGAGGGTTGTGCAAAAAGTGTACTGTAGGCCTACCTGTGAAGAGATTTCAAACATTGTTACCTCTATGAGGTAGAAGAGTAAAAAGAAGGACCACAACCAAAACTTCAGAGGTAAAAATTAAGATAGTAAAAGAATAAAAGTCCTAAAATATATAATTAGTCAAATAAAAGAGCAATAAATAAGTATAGCAAGAGCTTAACCAAGAGAAAATAAAATGTGTGATGGATGCTTCAGAACTCTATGTGCCAGACTGATAACCTTTTTCTCAAAGATGGTCTGAAGAGTTAGATGTTCTTTCTTACCCATCACTTTCATGGCTGTTTTTACCATTTTTACAATTCTGGATTTGAGCTGGACAGTAAGAGTGCTGAACCATGCAGCCATACCATATCTGATAAGACTTTCCAGGACAGCATTATAAAAGGTTGTCATGATCTGGGTGCTCACTCCAAACAGTCTCAGCCTTCTAAGAAAGTGAAGACGTTGTGCCAATTTGGCACACAGATAATCAACCTGGACGTTCCATTTCAGCAGGTTATCTATATGTAGATATTTATATGATCCGACCAGCTCAATTTCCCTGTCCCCAATGACCACAGGGTCATGAGCTCTCACAGCCATGGGATGAAAGATAATTTTTTTGGTTTTAGTAGTGTTTAAAATGAGATGGTTGCTCTCACGCCAGGCTTGAAAGGTGGCGATCTCACTGTAATACACTGAGGGCCAGTCATCGCCACGCAGCAGACAAAGAATAATCATGTCATCAGAGAATTTTATGACAATTATTGGGCTGACTATTCCTGCAGTCAAACATACTGTAAAGAGAAAAGGAGAACTAACCCCAGGAATGATGCATCTATATTGCATGTACTGTCTAGCTGTACTTCCTTATGATATCATATGTATTAGAATGCAAGCAGTTTTATTACAGTCAGCTTTCATTCACACAGTGTCTGTCATCATGAGCAGCAAGAGGAGGAACAGGTGTGGCAGTGACATTTGCCAGTATTGGCCAAATAAAATAATAAAAGTAAGTTTAGAGCAGTGATGAAATAAGTACCAGTCAGATGATAGAGGTGGCTAAGGGCTGTACAGGGCTGTACACTGTACAGTAACTACGGTAATTCAAATGTAAAATCCAAAAGATGTTGGTTAAAAAAAGCCATGTGTGTGTGTGTGTGTGTGTGTGTGTGTGTGTGTGTGTGTGTGTGTGTGTGTGTGTGTGTGTGTGCGTGTGCGTGCGTGCGTTGCTTGCATGTGTTTGTAACTAGCGTGTACTATGGCTCGTCAAAATTGCTTGCACTGGGGCCCGTCATGACTACCTTACTACACCACAGTTAGAGATGTAACGGTATGACAATTTCACATCACGATTATCGTATTATCACAGTATTTGTAAAGAAAAATTAAAAGTACTGAGAGACAGAGACTCACTGAAGTCATTTTACAACATTCTATATTGAAAGCCACAATTAACAACAATGGACAATGCACATTGCATAAACACAACCATTAGTCTGTTCAACTCTCCTTTTACTCCAAAACCTTTACCACAGACTGAGCAACTAAAGAGTTTCTCACCTGTGTGGCCTACCATGTGTGACTTCAAGTATCCTTTTTGACCAAAACCTTTCCTACAAACCGAGCAATTAAATTGTTTCTCTCATGTGTAGATTATCATGTCTGCTCAAGTCTCCTGCCCAAGCAGCCTGATGAGCAAATGCTTGCTCGAGTGTCTGTCAGACTGTAGAAGATGTTTCAGTAGCTGAGGACAGACAGCAGGTTTGCTTGCCAGCCTGCATGAAACATGCCACTGTGTTTATATTTTTAATATAGACAAGAAAAAATACACATTCATATCTGTCCAATAGGCTAAGTAGGCCTAAATAACTCAGTTATACGGTTTGCGATTGTAATGTTCAATATAATAACGTAAGATCTCACACATAACCTTTTGATGCCATCTGCCATCTCATCCTTGTTAATTTAATGTTTGTTTTGCACCTGGTGCTCACGTTATGAATACTTAGATGACCAGCAACAGCTAACTGCATAGTCATTTTAATAAAGTATGAATGTTAGCTGTCCAGCAAAAACACCACTAATATCTATAGGCTATATTAGGCTAATTTGAGATTACTTCTGGCTCACCTGGGAAGCAGACGAGAGCAGCCAAAGTTTTCACCCTCTGGGCGCTGGCAATTTTTCGCCGCCGCCCTTCGGGTACCGGCAATCGTCCCCCCAACCAATGTCAAAGTCAAACCTACGCCGTTGACAATAAGGAGGCATATAATATCCTATGACAACTTCAAATCTTTGTTAAAAAAGCGAGTAATTGTTGCTTTTCTTATTGGAAATGGAAAATCAAGTTATTTATTTGTAGGCTCCAAATCTGCTTATTTCACTCATTGCCTTTGTGCCCTAAAAGAACGTGTAACACCGAAAACCAAATGGCCTTTCCCCTAAAATGACCAAATTCCAAGCCTGCAGACTCAACTTTGATGACTTGGACTTAGACTCGGGTAATGGGGACTCGACTCGGACTCTTCTTTGGTGACTTGGACTTGAACACAGCTGGGGACTTGGAATTGACTCAGACTTGAACAATAGTGACTAGACTGTCTACAATGCAGGGTTTGCTGCTACTGCATACAATGTCCAGCTGGGTGAAAATAGTAGCCTGCCGGGGGATAACTGACATCACATTCCAATTTGCATATCAATATAACTACAGTCTCCACTTGCAGCGGAGGAAGGGGGGCTGTGTTATGTATGGGATTGATGTGATTCAACACTTTTTGCTATATTTAAGCATGGTGATTGGCCTGAAGGTCCAAACACGGCCTTGCGGGGAAACTAGAGGCCATCTCATAAAGCAACACCTCTGAATTACACACAATAACTCAGCACGGTTGTGGCGGTTGCTTCAGTGGTTGGCTGGTCTAACATTCTGGTTATTGTGACACTAAGAAAGTAGCCGGCTGGAAATGTTTTAATGTCCGGCAATTTAGCAATTTAGACAGCTGGCGCTTATGTAAAACCTTAACATACGAACATTTGTTCTAGCCTATAGACCTACTCACTGACAATATAATGTTAGAATTATAGAATAGGAAAGACTATTCCATTCTTTGACAGTTCTTTTTTAAATATAAATGATACAACAAGAATAAAACGTAACGACCATACAGCCTACCCTACAGTCATTCTTCCTTCCTTTTTGGTGTTATGGAAATGGCCACCCTAATCGCTATGCTCGCAACACAGCTGTTTGAGGGGAAGAAGGGGGGTCGTCACGGGTTGACCATCGTTGGCGAGACGTCACCACAGCCCGCTTGGAGGAGGGTCTGGCTGCTTTGGCTCCACTCCGGAGTAGGTCCATCTTGAGTGCAGCTCAGCACGGCTCGGCTCGGCATGTTAAAATGTGTATAGGGCTATAGTATAGGAGGATCCTGGCCTGACTGGAATTATATGCATTTGAAAAGATGGGTGAAGAGAAAAATTCCCTCATGGCTGCTGTAGTGGGCGTAGGTGGAGATCATGTATTTTATCATTAAAATAAATGTCAAACCTCTATGCCAGAATGCATTTGCAACAGGGATTTGTATATACAGTAACCTTGACTTCTCTGCTCTCTTTCAGGGACTGGGATGAGGTGAAACACTCAAGAGTCAAAGAGAAAAAGGCGGAGGGACAATTTTTAAAACATATTTAAAGATAAAGAAAAAGAAGAAGAAATGACGGAACATGAAAAGATAAAAAACAAGCTATTGCTCCCTTCTGTGGATGAGGACTCCAAAAAAACAGGCCAGCCCCTTGGGGCTGGCCACTCATCCACAGACAGCTTGCCAGGCCAGTCTTGCTTCCACATTTCCTTGCCTACTCTCACCCGTCTCACCAAGCCTGCTTCCCTCCTTTCTCATAGACATAAGATGGACTTTTTGCCTGATATTGTTGATGAAAATGAGGAAACCTCCTACAGGTGGCATTGCACCTCCCCAGGCCTGTACGAGTGCAGTGTGACACGTCTAATGTTTAAAATGAAAGGAGTAGGGGATGTGTATTACAGGATTATCACATGGAACCAGAGGCTACTAGCCCAGCATAACAAGAAGCCTGCAGGACCACTGTTTGACATCAAATGCCCCCAGCAGTCTGTCTGTAAACTTCATCTCCCACACTGTGAGATCCGCTCTACAGGTGGATGTGCATTCAAGTATTTTGGTTCACCAAAGAAAATATCTTCAACTTCCACTTCAGAACTGGCTTCTTGCTCTCAGTCAATCAACACAACTGTTGTTGGTCTAGCAAACAGCTTAGTGCGCGGCTCCCCCATCAGCACTGAAAGAGACATAATGAAAGATGCATGCAGGCATCAGACTCTGGACTCAGTAAGTGAGTCAGGAGACAGCAACGATGCCCCAGAGGAAATGTTGCCACAGGCCTCATTTGGCAGCCATTCATCCTCTGACACCCTGCACCTCCACCTCCAGGACTTCCCCACCAACACTGAAGAAAGTGCAGTAGAAGATGCATTCAAGGAACTTATGTTAGAAATAGAGCCTGCAGGCAGCAACAATGCTCCAGAGGAAATGTTGCCACAGGCCGAAGGTGATAACCTTCTACAAGAAGACAGCTATGAGAGGTTTACACCTGATATTGCTGTTGATGAAAATGAGGAAACCGTCATCTTCCACTGCACTGACCCAGGTCTGTACCAGTGCAGTGAGACAGGTCTAGTGTTTAAGATGGAGGGAGAAGGAGATGTGGTCTACAGTGTTGTCCCATGGAAGGAGAGGCTACTAGCCCAGCATAACAAGAAGCCTGCAGGACCACTGTTTGACATCAAATGCCCCCAGCAGTCTGTCTGTCAACTTCATCTCCCACACTGTGAGATTCACTCTACAGGTGGGCGTGAATTCTTGTCAGTTGTCCATGTGACAGACGAGGGCACTGAGATCATCCCTCTCCATAAGATAACAGAAACTCATGTTGTTATAAACATCACAGGAATATCTGAGTACGGCCTTGTCGAGGATGGAAACTCGCCCCCTCACCTGATCCAGGCGTTGGTGTTGCTATTCTACAACGAGATCAGCTCTATGCTCAATGTGTTGTTGCTTCCTGCAAACATTATGGTCCGTGAAGTGGTGCTCAAAAGGAAGGAATTAGTTGGAGAGGAGAGGTACATAGAGACATCCTTAAAACCTAAGCTCCATCCAGAGCAGGTGTACACACTGTCCACCTCTCCTGAAGATGCCTTAATTCTAATACAACCCAAAAAAGCAGAATTTGATGTGAGTGAATTCTACAGTGAAAACTACATCTCCACGTTCCAGGTGACTTTAAAAAAAAACGTTGACGAGATCAATCTCCTTCTGAAAGACGGCAACGATTCACAGTGTGTATGGGAATGGGAAGTTCGTCTTTCATCAGTAAGAAATCCGCAGGGGAAGCGAGGGGAAGAAGAGAGGCAGTACGATGTCAATAGTGAACCAGAGCGTCATCAGCAACCCACTGGAGGAGGAGGGGCCACAACCGTAAGAAGTCCCCAGGTTCAGAGTGGTCTGAGTCTGACAAAGGACAAATTACAAAATTCAAGAAGGAGAAAGGGAGTTGAAGAAGAGCATCACTCTCTTCTTTCTTTGCCCATAGATAACGATGGTGAACCAGAGCGTCATCAGCAACCCACTGGAGGAGGAGGGGCCACAACCGTAAGAAATCCCCAGGTTCAGAGTCTCTCTTCAAACGAGGAGCTGTTGTCACGCATACGGAGCCAATTCATCGACAGGGTATCAGGACCTGTGCTCGACAGTCTGCTGGACAAGCTTTTTCAGAAACATGTGATAAGTGATGCTGAGAGGGAGAAAGCTACAGAGCATCAGAGAAGAGACAAGGCTCGTTTTGTCATCGACACCGTAAGGAACAAAGGGGAAACTGCAAGTACAGAGATGATGGTGATTTTCTGTAAACAAGACCCCCACCTCTATATTGATCTGGTGATTAGAGGGAAGCCTATAGACCAGAACTGCATCCAGCGCAAATGCTGCGCCCTTTTTTAGGGGAAACTCACCATAGTAAAAGACTGTACAAGAAGCCGAAACCACTTCAAACAAACTATTTAAAACTGTTTAATTTGATAGAGATATGCCGAAGAGCGGCTGTGTTGTTAGTTTCACTAACAATAAATAGCCTAAATAAAAACCGGATCTGCAATATATTTTTTTAATAGAGTAGGGGTGACACCGTCAATGTGGACGATGCATGTAAGCTGGTCGAAACTGGATACAGCGTTCATACATACTCATACAGTAGGCTATATATGGCAAATACCTCGTGTCGATATATCTTGCGCATTCTATAGCCGCCGGCCGAGTTGAAATGTCATGTCATGGTGTCTTTGGGTCATTTAAACTAAATTAATTCTGTTATTTTTTTATATATTTTTTTGGTACTGCTATTTTACATTGAAGTCAACGCAAGTGGGTTGTGTTGTCCCCTAAAAAGGGGCACGGCCTTCATGTTTTGCAAATTACCCGGATCCGGATGTGCTGGTCTGGTGTATGACTGCTCCCTAGTCCAACACCTCAATAGCAAATAACTTTTATGGAAAGAAATGACAGCTCCATATTGCCCCATTGCAACATCAGCGGCCAGCAGCCTCCGCCATTTTTTATTTTTGGAAGCGTGACAGTGCCAAAAGAACCTCGCACAGGCTCGCAGTGGTCAGCTGCGGTAGCGCTGGCCCCTATAATCAGCCTCTCTAAACAGTAACTCAACGGGAGAACACTCTAAACTTTGGGGATTCACATCTTTTCCGGGCGTACTGCAAATCTTGATTGAAGTGGTGTAGTGCAGGGATGTAAAACAACAACCATATTGTGGAAACTAAGCAAAATTTTTCGTTTTCTTTGTTTAGTTTTTTCAAGATAAATACCTAATGAAAAGGACCCGAGGTTCAACTCCCGTTGAGTTACTGTTTAGAGAGGCTGATTATAGGGGCCAGCGCTACCGCAGCTGACCACTGCGAGGCGCATTCTGTTTCCAAAAATGGCCGGAGTGTCGTCTCTTTCCTTCCATGCTCTTTGTCAATAGTCTGAAAAATGAAGCATCGGACAGTCTGGCAGTCGTTATTCAGACAATGAAAAGATCACTGCTCCCCCAGTGGGCATTACAATAATATTCATGAAATGAATGAGACCTGTATGATACCTATTGCACCGGGAGAGGACATGAGGAGTTTTATCCTGTGACGGAGCGCTTAGAGACCAAGCAGGTAACCCTCATGTGTGCACTTCAGACAGCAGACAAGGCAGTGCCAGGTCACCACTGACTAGCTACAATTACATGCAAAAAAATATCGCCTAGCCTAGTTTTTACCTTTATTCCCAAAAAGACAATATTCCTACTAAGATGTTTCAATGACTGAATATTCCACTAATATTCCCCTTTACTGTACCTGTACATGCAGCCGTGACTCCATCAGCCTACTGTAATGTAAAACATCCTCATGACAGGTAAACTATTGAAGTTAAATGGACAATAATCATGAATAAATAAATTGTTTCTTTCCAAACTAATATAATGAAACCGGGACGTCTTCTCACTCGAGTCAAACCACCATACTGTAGGCATATATAATTTGTGGTCTCACACCTAGGTCAGGCTAACAAATTATATCAAGACAGTTTTTTGTTTATTTTTGTTTTACAAATGTTTGTAAAACAGTCTGATAAGTTAAAAACTTAAAGGGTCCCTTTATACTCATTTATATTTAATTTGAATGTTTTTTTCCTTTCTTTTGGCTTTTTTGAGTTCTTGAAAAGCGTTATAGACGGTTTTAACTTGACAACCTAAACATTCTAAATTGCTCCTAGCTTGCTTCCTGTTGCAGTGTTGGCTAATACAATAGCTGGCAGGAAATAAGCTACTGTAGGTTTCAAACTGTTCCCTAGCAACAGAATTCCATGAAAACCGTCTATATAAAGTTTAATTTATTATTATTATTATTATTATTATTATTATTATTATTATTATTATTATTATTATTATTATTATTACCTTTATTATTATTATTATTATTATTATTATTATTATTATTATTATTATTGTTGTTGTTGTTGTTGTTGTTGTTGTTGTTTTCAACACTTGAGTGCAGTTGCTGCATTTGGTATTTTCATGCAAAGCTCTCATACAAAGTGTAATTTTAGCAACTGAGGGATCTTGGTCATGGAATGGCTTTAAAAACACAAGTGAGGATTTGAATTATGCATGTTCTCAACAAGAGTTACAACTGTTTTAAATAATTATCTTCCTCGTTTTTTGCACTCTTTGTCCATGATTGCCACATGGCATGTGTAATGTGTTGGGGGGTGAACGTTCATAAACATTAGGGGTGTCAAAAATCATCATTTATAAGATGCATCGCGATGCATCGAATCAAATCGTTGGCAGATGAAATAATGGAATTGTTGACAAATGAGATGAATCATTTATGTTTAAAATAGATGTTGACATTCAGATTTTAAAGCACTTTCTAAATAAAAAAGGGAGTTGGTATTTATCTGACTGACTTGTATTAATTGATGAAAAAGTAGCCATGTGCAGTAATATAGAAAATTGAGGATGTGATACTTGCAGTTGGGATACTTTGAGCTGCATCGTGGAGTTGACAGATGAATCGTAATCGAATCAAATGGTGAGGCCAGTGAAGATTCACAGCCTTGAAAAACACACACATCTCAATACAACAGGCCTTATCAATAAATGGCTTGAATATTACTCACACCATTACTGCACAATCTAATGTATTATATTGTGAGATACTTTGTTTTAATTGCAATTGATATAACAGGGTGGTAATTACTTGTCTCATCAGTCGAATGCAGACCTGGTTCAAATAATATAAACTGCATTGAACTCTAAGCATTTGAGGAACAGTATTGGCTTCACTACTATGATGTCAGCTAATACATGTAAGTGGACAGCAAGAGGCAGTGGAGCGCTCTTTCATCTGACTGAAGCTAACATTGTCTGCAGGTTCAGGTCTGTAAATGTAACTCAATGTTTTGTGTTAGAAGGATGCTACAAATAGAACAGCAAAATGAGAAATCCCTGTAGGAATATCCTATTGGAGACGAGATCATAGTGAATACCATAAAAAGTATGATATTATGATTCACAGGTGCACATACACAGGGCATATGGGCTGTTGTGATCGACACAATGTGGACTGTACTGTATCATGAGAAATATGAATGAACATATAGATTTAACATGCTCTCTTCTTTGTCTTGACATTCCTGCTGGAGAGAGAACAAAATGGTTGTGTTATGCTTAAACCCCACAGAACAAAGGGAGAGCTCACCCTAGGCTCCCCACAAGTGGGTGACAGATACCAGCACAGCTGGATGCAGAGCCTCAAAGGGTTTGCCATTGTTTTATCTCTCAACCTAATCAAAGACCAAGTGCCCCCCACAGCCGAAAGGTACGCAAAGGGACAACACCCTGTGAGTTCAACTTACAGAGTGGGCTGGGCACAGTCCAGCTCACAGAGCAACCATTGGCCAGAACCATCACCAAAGACACATGACAGGCCAATGAGAACCCTTCGTGATTTCTACCTTACAGTAACAAAACTGGTGGAAAACAGTTTTAACTTGCAATCGCAGTAAGCTTTTGATTCCGTCAGACCTTGATGCTGAAAGGGGCTGGAGGGACCCAGAAACGCGTCCCCTCCCCCCCCTCTTCTGCACTCTCTGAAACACAGGCCTGCAACAAAGGCCTGACCCGGGCCCAGAGGACTCTGAGCCCACAGCAGCACCAGAAATCGGCTGAAAGGAAAAGCCGTAAGTCCCACAAGATATAGCATGCGTAACTGAGATAGTTCTACTTAATCTCAGTTAATTTAAGTCGTTTTAGTGTTATAAGTCGCAGGGGAAAGCCCCCCCTGGCGCTTCCAGACTTGCCACAGCCTGGCACGACGCCAGCTGTAGACCAAGCTTCCAGACTTGCCACAGCCCGGCACAACGCCAGCTGTAGACCAAGCTTCCAGGCAAGACCGCCTGACCGACGACCCTCCCAGCGCACCGCACGTGCAGGAGAAGAAGAAGAACGCCACACCGCAGCAGGGCAAACCAACGGCTGCAGAAAAGACACACCGTGGCCCCAGTCACCGAGCACAGCAGACGAAGGACGCAAAAGACACACCGTGGTGCCAGCCACCGATCGCAGCCAACCACTGCTCTGCAACCGACCGAGAGAACGCACGCCGGCCCCGACATTGACTCAGCCAACCTCAAACCTCCTCCTCACCGCAGCCAAACCCACAGTGCACAGGACAGCCGTGCCAACAACGGAACGATTCACTTAACCGAGTGGATCCGCGTGAGAGTTCATGGTTTAATGGTCTGGGCAGAGTTAGGGGTTCAAATGCATTACCATGTATGTTGATGTACAATGTTTCGCACACTGTTGAATGATATAGACGCCTGAAGGTGTCGTAGGCAGAGCTGGTGAGCGCCAAGTTCGGACGAACTTAGCGGCCATCAGCGGGCCACTCTCCTCTCTCTCTCCCTCTCACTCTCTCCCACTCTCTCGGCTTCCCAGCTGAGCCCGTTCGACCGGAAGGGCTAAGCTTGGGACGGTCTGGAGGTGTTCAGAATGTCCACCCGCAAAAATACAGTTAAGCTGAATTAGAGAGTTTGATTAGTCACTCACACAGAGTGATCCAGGCTAAACAGTCCCTTCCTAAATTCGGCAGAACCGCCATTTTGGAAAGGAGGCGGTTCCAGACCGCCCCCCAGCCACCTCTGTCTGACCAGGTCAATCCTTCCTCAATTTTGGCAAAACCGCCATTTTGAAAAGGAGGCGGTCTACACACGATCAGCCCGCCTCTCAGCCAATCCTGTGATTACATCCAGACAGCCAGAACGAGCCACTCCTCCCTCTCTCTCTCCTTCTCTTCCCCTGACCCACACACACGCACACACACACACACACACACACACACACACACACACACACACACACACACACACAAATGCTAATTAACACCCACCTACTTACACACACACACACACACACACACACATTCAAGCCTGCTTCTGACCTGCAGACTTAACTCACTGCACACACACACACAACTCATACTATGTTATTCATATTAGGTGTTAGCTATAGATGTGATAGATTATTAGTTGTAAAGTAGATGTGATGAACCGATATTCTAATCATTGTGTTAATGGCCATTGATACGGTGATTGATTAAATCTTTTTATTACATAATTATATGAATCTTGGTTGTTATTCATGAGGTATTTTATCTGTGGAAATCTGTGACAGAAGCTTACGAACTTTGACCTTCAATTAACTGTACAATGTACATTATATCATTATGAGACTGATATGACAATTTGGTTTGGTGTCTAAAACAGTCATAACTGACTTTTAGACAGGTCTGTAGCCTTGACTACAGTGGTGCCCCGAATCTTACAGAGAATACAACATTTTCTGTCAAATCTAATAAATTTATGAATATTAATCATTCATAATTATTAATAATCATATTTCATAACCAAACCAGCTCCTACGAGCACAACATAATTGACGCCCCGTTTGAGGATTCTAATATCAGTATTTCCTAGGGGTGTCACAATATATCGTCCCACGAAATTTCGCGATAGTAAAACGTCACGATATGTATCGTTGAGATGAAATCTCATATCGAGAGAGAAAAAAAAAAAAAAAAAAAAACTTCCCCCCCCCCCCCCCCCCCCAAAAATAGACTAAGAAACGTCTTTGTTTGTTGAAGTTCAATGTGTGGAAAGTAGTTCAGTTGAACAAGTCTCTGAAGAGACACATGAGAAGTTATACAGGAGAGAAACCATTCAATTGAGTTTCTGGCAAAACTGTTTACTTGACAGGAAAAACTGAAGATGCATTAAAAATAGATTAAGAAAAGTCTTGTTGTTTGAGTTTGAAGAAAAACTGAAGATGCATAATGAGAATTTATACTGCTGAGAAACCTTTTAGTTCAAAGTAAATCTAAGTGACGGTGTAACTCATTCTATTTCAAGATAAGCCTTATCTCCAATCTCATGTTTTTTCTAGTTGTTATTGTAATAACAATTTCCCACAACAGCATGTTTTGTATTTGTGCATTTCAAATAAAATACTACTTTTCCAGTCATATATTGTCATTATTCAAGTTTAAAAAAATATTGTTAAAATCGTATCGTATCGTATCGTTATCGTGAACCCAGTATCGTGATACGTATCGTATCGTGAACTGAGTGTATCGTGACACCCCTAGTATTTCCACAGATATGATATGCATGAATAATAAAAATTCATAAATTTTTGAAAAATCAAATTTTTTCAAATTTTTTCAAAATCAGGTTTTCTATAGTGCTTTGCCAAGCAAATCACATGCGTCAGAAGACACTAAAGGAACTCTAATCATAAAATATGGAATCTTCCCATAATCTTAACACAAGTTAGGATTTGTATTTAATATTTCTGAGCAAAACAGTCCCAAAGACGGCTCATTTTAAAATCCTTGATTCCATTTTTATGTTAGAAACCACAGTTAACACACTGTTTCCCACTGTGCCTTCAACCTAAATTATGAGAGATAGAAATGTTCCATCTATCAGAGAGTGACTTTAACAGAGTGTAAATAAACAGCGCTGCGCATTTGAAAGTGGAACCTTTGATGCTAATTTGAACGCCACACCGGCAAAGGGTGGGGGGAAGTCAGGCTGCCCCTCCCGACATTAGCATTCAAACTCATTCACCCTGGTTTCATCACAGAGCCAGAGACAAAGTGTAAACAAAGCCCTGTGACCACCAGTCACAGTGAATTTGCATGCGAAAGACAGGCAGACACCTGCACCTGATGACACTGACAGCTGACACCAGCCGTGACAGCTGACAGCTGTCAAACTAACCATGCAATTGACAGTTACCTCACAGAGACACTGTCACATTTGGGCCATTCTTTAATTAGAATATGTGGGCATTGACGGCATTGATGTCATAGCAACACGGTGAGTGCACACACCTTTTGCTTAAAATTGACAGCTGTAAAACAGCTGCTTGACTCATCGCAATGAGTCCGTGCTGCCACAAGATGGTCAGCGCTGAAGCTTTCCTTAAGATGGCTGACACAGACTTGCAAGCTGTAGTCGCCTATCTCACCTGCCCTCCGACCAGAAGAGCAGATGAA
Organism: Poromitra crassiceps; assembly: GCF_964638095.1. Classification (NCBI taxonomy): domain Eukaryota; kingdom Metazoa; phylum Chordata; class Actinopteri; order Beryciformes; family Melamphaidae; genus Poromitra; species Poromitra crassiceps. The sequence continues at coordinate 54,905,984 of NC_139642.1, read as the reverse complement.
TTTGGCATTGTAATGCTAACACTAGCCATAGTGCTAATCCCATTGGGAATTATTTTCTTTCTGCAACATCGCAGACGCAAGGTGCAGGATGCTGCATACCAGCAGCAGGCAGCTCTGCACCAGACGCAGATAGGCCGACTGCGCAACAGCTGTCAAGCTACGCTACGGGCCAATCTGGACCTGCGTCGACAAGCCCAGGTCTGCCAAACAGAATTAGCCCGACTGCGAACAGAAGTTTCTCGGCTGCAACAGAGCCAAAAGGGCATGCAGACCGGATCCACGGCGGCCCTCGGACCCAGAACGGTCCCCCTCTCTGGTCGCACTGCTCCACCAACCACCCGAGCAGTGATCGCACGGCTAAACGCGAGAACGGCCAAGCAGCAAGAGCACCAGAAGGCCGTAAGGGCCATAGCCCCGCCGGCACCGGAGGCTGACACGCCTCCTAGGGCTAGGCCAACCCTCGACTCGAATCAGACCCCCGCACACCACCTAGCGCCCGCGCTGGCAAGCAGCCGCGCCGCTAGGCATCGCGACACCACACCGCGAAAGGGGGGAGACCGCTCTCACAACAAGCAAACTGATTCAGGCTATTCAGCCCAGCAGTCGTCATCCGATTCAGAGCTCGACCTTCATGCTTCTGACATACCAGTCAGTCATTCATCCGAGCAACCTACGTGTAGACTCAGACGTTATTCACGCTTTCATCCAGCTCTGACTTCCACCTCAGAGCACAAACCGCTGACAGTCAAACGACTTGACAGCGCCACTTCCGGTTATGACAAAACGATCCACACTGCAACCCCCTGCAGGGAGGAACGTGTGTCTTACCGGCTTCACATTTATCACGCCCGTGGCGAGTCGATCGACTACCGCCCTGTGCATTATAAACCGTCATTTGCTCAGGCCACCAACGGGTGCGCTGATGAGTCAGATTCAGTCACTAAGTTCCGGCAGATCCACTCCGCTTCCCAAACAGAGAGCGTGACTATGATGAGCAGGGAAAACAAACAGCATTCACAGCTGGACACAGACCCACTGCCCAGTGATGCTACCTGTCATCCAGAGAGGATCCTGCTACATTTTTTTCACAAGAGGCTATCCAGCCTCACTCATTTTCTAGCTCCTGTCCACCGAGGAAACAGGAAGTCAGCTCTTCCACACCTTCCCCCGAAAGGGGGGACCCCCGGCATGATGACATTAGTCGCGCTTTGGTGCCCGATCGGGCAAACGGCCACTCCTTCTTGCAGCCTCCACTGCCAAAACAGAGTGATTCAGAACTGTCTCTCCGAAAAGCAGAGTCACGCTATCACTTACTTGAGTTAATCGCAAACGACATTGACTTGTTCGATCCCGCTAGTCACGAGGTACACTTGACCGATTATCTCAACGAAGTCGAACGTGGTTCGCAGGCTCTGCCACACGCCTCGCCGCGAGAGAAAGCGCAACTAATATGGAACACGAGCTCAAAGCATGTGCGTGCGTTTATCCAAACGCAACCTTCCCATATCAGAGATGACTTTGACAAGCTTCGCGAAGCCTTGAACGAAGAGTACATTCCTACTCAGTTGCCAGCGGCGGGGAGGAACGCGGCCTTACACGTCGAACAGAACTACCAGGAACATCCTAGGGATTACTTTAGACGGTTGAAGAGAATTTATAGTCAAGGTAGAAATGGACCGGATCAAGAAGACGTGCCACGTCTCAAGGAACTTTTCCTAGGCGGTCTGCATGACTCGGTGCGCCCATCCGTAGCCCTAGACGCACGTTGGTATGACCGAAGCATGCGCACGGTCCTAAAAACCGCCTCAATAGCGTGGGAGGTGGAAACCGAAGCAAAAAGCAGAAATGGCCAGTTTCAACCCACCCACCGCGTGTGTGTGGACCCAGAGACGGTACCACGCACACGCTCACAACGCAGGCCAGACCACCCGGTTCTGCCAGACAGAGCCAAGGGCGGTAGTTGCTGCCCACCGAGACATCACGGTCGCACCGCAGGGTGTGAGCCTCCTCAGCGCCCTAGGCGCTCCGCCCAATTAGACATCCGAACGGGCGCCAGACGCCTGACGGGCAGGGTGAGCATTCAAACCACCAGAGGCCCTCCCAGGAGATGACAAAGCTTGGCACATAGCTACATATAGACACATAGGTCCCTATCTTTGCATCGGCGCTGTTTCTAGGCCGAGCGCCTGGCGCAGCCCAAATCAGTGGGCGTGGACCAGCGCACTTGATATTGTCGTGCTGGCGCTACACGCAGCCTAAAGCATTACAACCACGCCTTTTAAGCGTAAAATTATGCACCGTCATGCTCATTGGATAACTGCAATAAACGAATCGCACGCCTGCCTTTTTAGCTCCAATTCCAGTGATCCCGCAAAACCAGACGAAAGCCAAACGCTCTGCCCCCCCCCCCCTCCCTTCATCCAGTCTGTCTGTCTGCATTATAGGCTATTATTCCATATTATTATGCTTCTCAAACCAATCTAACTGCAGTTTCAATACTGCAAGCATGTAAATACGCTACACTATAGCAAGATCAAAGTGAAAATAATGTTCTAAATGCATCAGCTAGAAAAATATAGCCTATTAGATTGGTGAAAGTTTGTCCAGAAAGATATCATTTTCTCTCGCCTGCTGCAGGAAGGATGATGCACATAAATATAGCCTACATTATGTAAAGTCATTGCATAAATGTGTTTTTATTGTAAAACTAAATGTGGAGTAGGGCCAAGTTATTGGAGCGGACATCACAGTATAGCAGATGACAGTAGAAGGACATCACAGTATAGCAGATGACAGTAGAAGCTTCCGAAGCGCATTCCGCTGTCTCTTATCTAAATCACGTTAAATCCACACAGGGTATATATAGGCTCAAGAGGACATATATGTTTCACATAGGGTGGTGTTTCATTTCGATGTTTTATTTGGTCCAATATTGAAATGTTCTACAATTGCAGGTTGTCTTACCATTACACATTATTTTAGATCTACCTTTTATATCTATTTCGGCTCATTTGGTTGCTATTTAGTAGCGAAATGGAGGACCCAATTGCATGCTGGGACAGGGACATTCACAGGCAGTAAACTTACAACTGCTATTTCCTATGGGAAGCTGGGTGCTGCTATGTGTTGTGTCTGTCTGAGCGAGGGAGTCAGAGAGAGAGAGAGAAGGGTGACAGAGAAGAGGCAGAAGAGCACTGGCGCACTGAATAGGCCTGGTTTCAGAGAGAGACAGAGAAGGGTGACAGGGGAGAGGCAGAAGAGCACTCCTTGACACTGGCACACTGAATAGGCCTGCTTTTCAAAGGCGCAAAGCGCTAAATGTACGCCAGCTTGGAAGATAGCAGTACGCCGGTATTTAGCGCCGACACGCCCACTTTGGCCCA
>NC_139642.1:54872601-54897601 GCF_964638095.1 Poromitra crassiceps | reverse complement strand
CAGTAGTGTTGTGTAGAGTAGAGTGCAACAGAATGAGTTCAAGTTCCTTGATCACCAAAATAACAAGCAGCCGATGGTAAGGAGAGAAGAGTGAGGGCTGTAGCGCCCCGCCTCTTTTCTTTTGAGCACAGACAAATCATGCAAGAGCTCAGGTGAGAGATAGCCACTGTTTTCTTGGTAATTGGAGTGTATAGAGAAGATAAGAGACATCCTCTAATAGGGAAGGTTTAACATTATGTATGCTATTTCACGTCAGTGCATACATTCCCGTGGTTCCAGTGGGAAATTAACCCCGAACCCTGGAATCTGTAGTGACATGCTCTACTATACAAGATTATATTATATATTTCCTATATGAATAAACTTGATCACATATTTTTAAACCTGGTTGTCAATCATTTTCTAAAAAAGCATGAGATTTAGGACCAATTTGTAACTATAACTAAGTAATTTGAATTTGCAAAAGAAAAAGTGGTAGATTGGGTTGAGTTGGTTCATCAGAACAAAGAGCATGAACAAAGAGGGCTACATGGTAAGAATGTGATTAGAATCAGGGTATAATATTTAGACTTATGACAGTCCTCATATTGTCCTCCTGTTCAGGTATCCTGACCCCGAGTGATGAGTTCCAGTACTGGGCAGATCTGTCTGGGGAGAAGAGCAGTGTGAGAGAAAGGGCTGCACACTTCATTGAGATATTTAAACCCATAGAAAAGGTATGCATGTATCACAGGAGTTACTCAAACCTTTGTTTACAAGGACTCTCCAAATGCAAGAAAATCTGTAGAATGATCTTCTAAATATTTTTTTTTTATTCATTTTTCAAAAGCATTGGAGTTAACAACGCATTTCTGACCTAGTTTCGTTAGGCCCGCTCATCATCAATGAGAATTGTCTTTTGAAAAATGAGTAAAAAAACAAAACTGTCTGATACTTGTGTGGAAAAACTACTACTTTCTTGAATGGACTTTCCCTGCTGTCGCCCGAAACACACACGCGCATGCGCGCGCACGCACATTCACACACACACACACACACACACACACACACACACACACACACACACACACACACACACACACACACACACACACACACACACACCACACACACACACGCACACACACACACACACACACACACACACACACACACACACACACACACACACACACACACACACACACACAACCATTCAGGGGGTGTGGTAGTTTTCAGCTGACTGAAGAACTAATGAGACATTCTCTTTCTGTGAATATTGGCTGACTTGTTTTTCGTTTTCTGCGAATTTGCTAAATTATGCAACATATCAAGAAATGAAACCATTTTGACACTTAAGGTGCGACAAGTTGCAAACATTTTAAAGGGACAGCTCACCAAAATAAAAAATCCAACTAAAATCCAAAATACAGATTTTTCTTCTTACCTATAGTGCTATTTATCCACCTAGATCGTTTTGTGTTAGTTGCCTGAGTTTTGGAGATATCAGCCCTAGAGATCTCTGCCTTCTCTCCAATACAATGGAACTGGATGGCACTCGGCTTGTGGTGGTCGAAGTGACAAAAACATACATTTGAAAAACTCAACAGCCATGTCTCTTTCCAGAAATCATGACCCGGTTATTCAAGATAGTCCACAAACCTTGTTGTGTGCAGTTTCATGTAGGAGCTATTTTCTTTAGACTGAACTACACCCACTAGCTAGCTACTAGTTAGTTCCTACATGAAACTGCTCACAACTAGGTCTGTGTTATCTTGGGTAACCGGGTCATTATTTCTGGAAAGAGACATTGCTGTTGAGTTTTTCAAATGTATGTTTTTGCCGTTTTGAAAACGATGTAGATGGATAAATAGCACTACATGTAAGAGGAAAAACATGTAATTTTGGATTTTAGGGTGAGCCTAAGGGGACTCACCTTAGGGACTCACCTTAGGGTGAGTCCCTTTAAGGTATTTTTCCCTCATTCCCCATTTGCTCACCACACATGGTGAACAAACCAAGGCTGGCAGCAGAGATTTCTATCATATCATATAGCTCTCTCTCTCTCTCTCTCTCTCTCTCTCTCTCTCTCTCTCTCTCTCTATCTCTCTCTGTTTCTGTTTGTCTCTCTCTCTCTCTCTCTCTCTGTTTCTGTCTCTCTCTCTCTGTCTCTCATTTTCTCTGTCTCTGAGTACAAAGAAATGCTGTCTGATACTTAAAATGTGTGCCAACCTGCTACTTTCTTGAATGGACTTGAATGGAAGTTTGTTTCATTTGAGATCTCTTGAAACTATTTGATAATAGCTGTAGCTACTGATAATAATTAAAATTGCCATCAGCAAATTGGAGCCAAACTTCTTTTTACGTTACCGTACTTTAAAGGCGTGATCCACTAGGCAGCAGCTCTACCCTTGGCGACGCGCACAGCTCGATTTTGCCACTTTTGCTCTGCGCTCAGAGTTCAAAATATCTCAACGCTGACCTACTTCTTATCACTGACCTTTCATGAGCGCAACCAATCAGAGGAGACGAAGATAGCCGCTGTATGTGACGTAGCTGCTCGCCTCTGGTCCTGCATATTTGTACTCAGCTCACCAGATGGCTCTACTACCTCGCGGTGAGACAAGTGCAGACCTCTTATCATGTGAAGGTGCCTTAAGTGATCAGATGTCCCTTCCGTTGCAGAGCAGAGTAGATGCATTGTTTTTAGAAAATAAACCGATTGAACTGAACTGAACTGAACTACCAGTAACCAGACCAAACCAAATGTGTCCTTCCCTGTGTGTTCACAAAGGAGTATGGTGGTCTGGATGGCCTGTCTATGTCTGATGCGGTGGATCTGGTTGAACAGAGCAGAGACATTCTGGATGATGTCTGGAGACAGACCGACTACGAGCCCTATCCACAGACACGCATGCTGCGACTCATGGACATTATTGGTGAGATACACACAGTCACTCAGTCACACACACTACTCATACAGAGACGCACGCCCAAACCACAGCATTCACATTAATTTCCTTTTCACGCTGTTATTGACGTTACAGTGTGCAATACAAAACAATACTTCCTCCTGTTACACATTCCATGATGTAACTAACTATTCCTGTAGTTGACTAATTACACAACTGACACACCGAATGCAGGCCTTTTGTTCCTCAGTGGACAAATAATACAGAACATTGTCTGTCAGAGACAATAAAATGACTAAATTCTGGACATTGCTGTCATTAATTAGCACTGTGTAGCTGGTAGGCTTTGTCCTGCCTCTCTGTTCTGTGAAAGGTTAGGCAAATTCTAACTATGTGTGCACGTGTGTTTTGTGTGTGTTTGTTTGACCGTGCCTCTGTCTGTGTACATTTGTTTTTGTTTGTATTGTTTGTTTTTTGGGGGGTGGTGGTGGTGGTGGGGGGGGGGGGGTTGTAGGTGGAGCCTTTGGAAGATATGTCCAGAGGAAGCTGAGTGGTCTTAAACTCTTTGACGAGCCATTTGTTTCTGTGAGAGAGGAGCTGAGAGTGGCTGTTGTCATCTGTGAGCAGTGGGTGACAGCCTGCGAGCATCTCACTGGACAGGTATGAGAGCTCAGACTGGGGGGGGGTGTTTGTAGAAAAATGTTTAAAATATTTTCTCTAAACTGTGCCTGGTGCTGAACTGCTTTCTATCAGAAAATTACATTTTTTCACCTTAAAGGAACACTCCGCCCATTTTCAACCAGCTTTGTATCATTAGAACATCAGTAGTATATCAGAAAACTGTAAACTGTTTTGAAGTCTGTCATTTAATTTGACAGTTATTGAGTGTTAAAGTGTGGACCAGTGACATCACTGGTCCACACTAACTCAAATTAATAACGCATTAACTCAAATCAACTCTCAATAACTGTCAAACTACCGTAGATGAATGATGAATAGTTTGACAGTTATTGAGAGTTGATGAGTTATTAATTTGAGTTAGTGTGGACCAGTGATGTCACTGGTCCACACTTTAACACTCAATAACTGTCAAATTAAATGACAGACTTCAAAACCGTTTACAGTTTTCTGATATACTACTGATGTTCTAATGATACAAAGCTGGTTGAAAATGGGCGGAGTGTTCCTTTAACACCTCACTTGTTGTCAGCCAGAAAGCAATTCCTTGCTGAGGGTTGTTGTGCTTCCATCTTGTCTAAAGAGAAAGCTAGGAATAGGTTGATTTTTAATAAATATTTATTTATGTATTTATTTATTCGTTCATTTCAGGTGTGGAAGAGACATGCCCTCCATCCCTGGAAGGGAGACAAGCACTGTCCCCAAACCCTTCATTGCCTGGCACAGAGATTGGATGAGGTAAAAAAAAAAAAAAGGTTATTCTGATCTAAGGGAGAGAAAACACTGCTGTTGAATATATAGAAGCTTATTAAAGAGGACATCTCTCTTTTGATATCACATTAACATGCAGTGGTTGCTTCACATAAACTCCGTAGGTGTAAATTTGGCTTGCATTTATTTCCTTGTTCCTGCTGGTTTGTCAACAACAGAGACCTCACTATTGGTGGAATTTCCACTTTAAGATCACAACAAGGAAGATGGACTGAGCAATCAATCATATGACGTGATTGACAAAGACACTCCAGTGTTTTCCCTAGGATGGAGTTGTAGCAGCAGAGGACCCCCCCCCCCCCCTCCCCCCCCCCCCCAAATAAATGCCGGGAGGCCCGAGGCGGACCCTAGGGCCAGGCTAGGCACGATGTTTACATCACTAGCTAGGGCCGGGCCCGGGCCTGCCTGTTTTTTCTTTTGTTTTTTTAAAGTTTGAACTGACACATTGTGGTGTTCAGAGTGTTTTGATGCACTTTTTTGCATAGTGTTGAATTGATAGTGTGCTGGAGAAGAGGTTGCTATCTTCTCCGCAGTATCCCGCTTGAGGATTAGTGTGCGTAGTGAGTATCCTGGTTGATCGGCCACTCATTGACTGCGTTTACATGGACTTGAGTATCCCGGTTACTGTCGGGGTTTTGGAGTATCCCGTTTTTGTGTTTGCGCATGTAAACATCATATCCCGGTTTCAGAAACCTGGATAAGCCCTTATCCCGGTTTTGAGAAAGCCGGTTATGCTAGCTGGAGTACTCCGAAAGAACCCGGGATACTGCTGCATGTATACACCTTATCCTGCTTTCTGACCGCAGCAGAGCTACCTGCGCAGGCACGGCTTCAGCCAAGTCTCACTTCTGGAGCGATGAGGAAATGGAGTTTTGCCGAGTTTTGTCTTTCGGTGATGAAATAATTAAATGCTTGGCAGCTTAGATAGGAGAAAGCATCGAAATGCTGCCCTATTACAGACTACAGGACGAAGGTGTTGTGACAAAAATGAAAGCAAAAGCCGCGCGCTGCGCGCAAACGGGGACACTCCACCATGAAGACGGAATCCAAGGGATTCCCACGTCTTGGCCCAAAAAAGGTTAATGACGTCACGTCACACGCACCCAATATAAGCAAAAATAAATAAATAATAATAATAATAATAATGACCCCGGTTTGTATTGTAACGATCACAGGTGCCTGCGCAAATAGCATGCAGTGATCAGTAACCGGGATACTAGTACTGATCATGTATACAGGGATATGAGTAACCTGCTTTCTCTCTCTTCCATGTAAACGCCATATCCCGAATATGATCAAAACCAGGATAAGCCTCATAACCGGGATACTCAAGTCCATGTAAACGCAGTCAGTGTCGTGGTCGTCGGGCGTTCCCGCGAGTTCATCGTAGTTAACATGCATTGTAGCCGTCACGGCACGATGGAGGTCCCGCCACCTACCCCGCCTACTGACTGGATGGTCTTGTCGGCAAACACCTCCTGTGAAATTGTCGTCAATGGAGTGGAAGTTGTTTGAGCATGGTATATACAGTATCTAGAGCTCTCTGTCATGGCCTAGACTGGACGTTATCGTGAACTGAATGCACTGGTCTACGTCGTCAGACTGACTAGACCCATGCCTGCTCATAGGTCGCTGGTGGCACCTATGACATCGCCGGTGATGTCATAACGATTACGACATCATCGGCTCTGATTATGTCATTGCCGAGACGTCACATCCGATGGTGTCATTTGTGCTTCCATTGTGATGTCATCGATCACTCTCATTGTGATGTCATCGCTTTGAGGCCCGTGCAGAGCTCCACCGGGAAGTTTCTTTCTATGCATCTGCCGGCAAAAGAAGGACTCTTGAGGAACAAGGAAGAAGAAAACAATCAGTGCATGAATGTGCAATACCTACTACATTTGATCAAGATGGATCAAGGCTTAACGCTGCTGCTAGGTGCTTATAAGGGAAACGCTGGACTCACCTTTTTTTAGTTGTTTACATGATGCCATACAGTATGACAGTATGATACTGGGATAGTCTGTCATCTTACAGATTCATTTAAGATATTATTTCTATTGATTTAATACATTTCAAACATTCCCCTGGCAAGTTAAAAATGTTCACATTTTTAGCAATAGCCTGGAGTAGTAGCTGCACTAGTCTTAAGTCAACTAGTAATACAAATACTTGCTTATTGTCTGTTTTAGCTCACTTCCATATGGGTTGTCACTGAGGATAACACGTGTATTACCAGAAAGATTAGACAATCACAGAAGAGTGATGGGAAGTCAATTCATTTAGTAGAATTTGGGTATATTTACAGCTTACCAGACTTTATCTGAATTGTGCTGAAACCTCGCCAAGATATTTAGACAATTCTTTATCATATATTTTAAAATATTATTATTACTATTTATTTAGCCAAAGTCAAGCTATTTTACGGTATTGCTTAGTTAGCTTATCTTGTATACCATCAACTTGGGAAAGCACTGGCAACATTGTCAGATTCAGAAAATGTTTGATATAAAGAATCTTCCCATAATTTACATCTGACCGCCAGATAGCTACAATCTACTATGTAGTAACTATAAAGGCACCCATTTCTGTGAAGTAACATACTGTACATACACCCACATACATAATACCACAGACCACATGACTCCTTCCTCTTTACAATGAATTTCTTAGACACATTTACAGTTTTATCATTTCCTTCGTCTATAGTGTGAGAACCATCACTTTTTCCACCCTGTAAGCTGTAAGCAAGTTCTATTCTCACTTTGACATGGATATATATATATATATATATATATATATATATATATATATATATATATATATATCAGTGTAATATGAATTTCACATTGAAACATTTAAAGAGCATGGTGCAGGTTAAAAATAAATCTGAATTTACATTTTGGGCTCATGATTACAGTGCAAATACTCCAAAAAGAAAAAGATCCCCAAAGGTGGCATTTTATAAATGGGCGTGTGACATAACAACAGGAGTGACATCACAAGATGAAAATGTTCTGCTGGGACTGACACAGGGATGCAAAGTCATGGAGGGTGAAAAAAGGTGACAGATACCAGGGCAGACATAAAACCACTCAGAAATCCTCATATTTTTTGGGCTGAAAATAATAAAAGATTTTTTTTTTATTACAATCAAATGTTGTACAATTAAAGGTAGAATTTAGGAATGTCTCTCGACCCTTATCCACAGCATCTTACAGTTTGTGCTATTAGTACAATAAGTCAATATTCATGAATTCCACGAGCCCAATAATAAAAGAATGGGCATAGATGATACTGTGTGTGTTTCAGGTGGTGACTCTGCGTATGGTCCACGAGAAGCTGCTGTGTCTGCTACCAGGAGGAAAGCAGCAGGCTCTGACTCCTGACCGTGTGTTCCAACCTTTCTCTGGACTCAACCCTGTGCACTACAACCCATACACTGAGGTAGCCTGTGTGTGTGTGTGTGTGTGTGTGTGTGTGTGTGTGTGTGTGTGTGTGTGTGTGTGTGTGTGTGTGTGTGTGTGTGTGTGTGTGTGTGTGTGTGTGTGTGTGTGTGTGTGTGTGTGTGTGTGTGTGTGTGTGTGTGTGTGTGTGTGTGAGAGATTTACCAAAGAGCTTGTTTGAGCCTTCCTCTTGCCTCAACATTCTACATTGCAAACCATCCACTGAAGTAGAATGGGGAGAGGCATTGTGATTATGCATGATTGCTTCCAAAATCAACAGTCACTTCCTGTGATTTACCAAACTGCCAAACCCATAAAAAAGAACGATGCTTTATTAGCAGTCAAAATAACTGGTAAATTGGACGAACAAAGACTTGGGGACTTTATCTGAAGACTGCAGTACATTTTTTTTTACCCCAATTGAGTAAATTTGGGCTCAGTTATGTAGCACCTTAACCTTGCAAGCCAGCTGGATTCTCTCACGAGATCTTATGAGTGCGTGTTTTGTGAAAACAAAACCGCCCTCATCTGGCAGCGTCAGGTTAGTAGCATCTGTCAGCATTGCAAACTAACAAAAAATAATCATGATAATTCTGGATAATTTGATACCTTTGCTACTTCCCTTCATCTTCATCTCTCCTTCATCACCTGGATCTAATACTGTAGGTATATACAGTATTTCACTGAAAGAACAGACTTTGCTCATATTTTGTATGCCTGTGTGTGTGTGTGTGTGTGTGTGTGTGTGTGTGTGTGTGTGTGTGTGTGTGTGTGTGTGTGTGTGTGTGTGTGTGTGTGTGTGTGTGTGTGTGTGTGTGTGTGTGTGTGTGCGCGCGCGCGCGCGCGCGTGTGTTTGTGTGTGTTGTAGCCTCTTTGGAGAGCAGCAGTGGCACAGTTTGAGCGCTCCATGGTTCCGTCAGAGCAGGAGGTGGCTGGCAGACTGAAGAGCTACATTGCTGATGTGCAGGACAACCCACAACAGGTCAGTGACTGATTGATTGATTGATTGAATACTTTATTGAATCAACGAACATGAGAAATACAGGGTACAACCATATCATTAGAGACAAAAGGAATAAAACACAACAAAGCCCGAGGGCTTATTTCCATTGTGGTCCTTAGAGTGAGGCAAAATGGAATGAATGAGTGTGTGCGTGTATGAGCGCGTGTGTGCGCGAGGGACATTCAACACTACAGGACATAACAAGCACTTAACACATGGACACACTCCACTTCCATGAGGTCGCCCGAGAACGATGCTGTGTGTGTGCGTGTGTGTGTGCGTGTGCGTGTGTGTGTGTGCGTGCGTGTGTGTGTGTGTGTGTGTGTTCGTTCGTGTGTGTTTGCACGTGCACGTCTGTGTGTACAGGGTACCGCCTTTGCGGACTTCCCGTGCCCAGAGATCTTTTATACCTTCCAATAGAGCTCTGCTAAATAAACTCTGAAGACATAACAATAATCTAATAATCTTTCACTAGGGTTGGTGTGAAGCACTATGTGATCAAATATTTGTTGTGTCTGTCATAACTGTTTGTATTGTATTGTACTGTATCTTGACTGTACTGTATCTTGTCTGACTGCCACAGATGCTAAATGAATTTCCAAAAGGACAAATAAAACGAACTAACTAACTAAATAATAACTAACTAAGTACTTGCATGCCTGGGGACGCGTGCCGCATGCCTGTTTTTTGTGTATTTCAGTTTGGTCTTTGTTTTGGTTTGTACCCCTCGTCTCATTCTCTGTGTGTGTTTGTATATGTCTTTATGGTTGTGTTTGTTTCATAGCTGTTGCAGGTGTTTCAAAAGCACAAGGAGTTGATCAGACGTCCCAACATCAGCAAGGAGCTGCAGTCAGAGAGAGAGACCCTGCTGGCCAGGCTACTGGACTACAGCAAGGGTACACCATTCTCTCCACTCTCATGTCAGATCGGCTGCTTTTGTCTGTGTGCCAGAGGCAGCAAGATAGTGGGTTATGGCCTTCATAGAAATTAGCATACATCAAATTTGAATGAATTGAATTCATGCCATATGGGATCATGGTTCAATGCAAGGTTTCTCCCGCGGACTGTGTGGGCGTGTCCCGTATGCAGCAGGGAAATTTCTCTCTCCTTCTCTCTGGGAGAAGGAGATAAGGAGATAAGGAGAGTGAGAGAAGGAAAGAGACATACATGGGGTGAGTGTGTGTGTGTGTGTGTGTGTGTGTGTGTGTGTGTGTGTGTGTTCGCGCATAGCGTACTACGAAGAGATCTCTGTTCTGCGAGTGCACAGCGCTACTGTGTGTGTCTGTGTGTGTGTGTGTGTGAGTAACCTCGCACACACTGCCTGCTCTCTCTCTCTCTCTCACTACTCCCGAGAGAGAGAGAGAGAGAGAGAGAGCAGGCAGATAGCGCTGACACACAGCACACAGAGTGGGAGGGAGACAGACGAGCGAGCGCTGTGGGGCAAAGAACGGACAAAAGGAGAAGGGCGGATTGCGCGCGTGTACAAAGGTTATATAGAGCTTATGACGTCATAAGCTCCTGCATTTTAGCACCTCTTCATTGAGGAAGTACCTTGTAGAAGCTTGTAGAAAAGTGTCGATTTTAAGGCTTTGGGTTGAAAGTAATGTATAATAATTTCGGAGGCACACAATTACTAACATAAGACGTTTTTTGGTTTCCAGGGACTTTAAAGAAATAACAAAAACATGTGTGCCATAAGGTCACCATTGTCATAGGATGTCTCATTGTCTGTGATTCACAGCTGTATATAGAGAAAGCCAGTGATTTGGTGTTGTGACACAGGTTGTTGTTCCCCATCCTTGGCCCTCTCTGATTCATCCATGTCCTCAGGCCTGAAGGTTGACTTTGAGAGTCGTTGCCATGGAGCCCCGGGAGAGAAGCCTGGTCCCCTCATTGGCAGGAACCTCCCTGAGGTGGTCAACAAAATTGTCTGGGGCCGACAGCTCATACACAAGGTAGCTGTGTGTGTGTGTGTGTGTGTGTGTATGTGTGTGTGTGTGTGTTTGTGTGTGTGTGCATGCGCGTGCGTGTGTGTGTGCATGCGCGTGTGTGTTCGTGGGTGGGTCGGATCACGATGTCTTTGAAAGAGAAGTGGTGAGAAGTAAGAACATAGGTGGGAAAAAGGGAAGACGTGTAAAGTGGTTTTCTGATATTTTAAAATTAAAGGGTATTCAATTCTTAAATACCACAAGATGACATCACCTACCGTTAAAGTTTATAGGGCGACAAAGATGACTTGCTGTCTTGCAAATCCCTGTTACTGACTGTGGAATGTTAAGTTTCACTTTTGTTTTCACATGGGGATACTGGATTGAGTTCTGTGCTCCTGGTCTGCTGTCTGCACATCTTCAAATGACAGACATGATGTTATAGAGATCGATCTAGAATAGATAGATCAATTTCTATAGTATACACTGACCAACCTTTGATTCTGTGCATCTGTATGGGATACACTGCATATTACACTCAATTACGCCCTCTTGAGGCCATGTGAAGAACACATCATCTCATTAACGCATGAATTAGGCTTAGACGCCAGACCTACCCCCCGTCACCAGCGTGCCCTTATTCGTTGCTTGACTTGGCTGTGCTGTGGGAAAAGGAGACGTTTCTTTTCTGTCTTGTCTTTTCTTTTCTTTTCTCTTCTATTTCTTTCTTTCTTTCTTTCTTTCTTAGTTACAAATCATCTCCCTGTTAGAAACAAACAAGGACTAATTATTATGATTATATACATTTGATTACATGAATATGAATTGTTTTTTCTAAGGATTAAAAGAAGAGTGTGTTTGGGTTCCTTCCTTTGTCTCACTTGTTCCTGTGTTTGCATTCTTACCAAAGGTGGAGGACTCTACCCGCATCGCCGAGGCTCTGCTGTCGGACCTGTCCGCGTTCCGAGGGTTCCTGCGCTTCTGTGATGACCTGCTGGAGGTTCTAAGGGCCTACGAACAGGAACAGTTCGAGGACTGGTCCAGAGATATACTGTCTGGACTGTCTGACCCAAAGTCTGGAATCAGGTTGGATACACCGCACAACATGCTCGAAACTAGGGATGTCCCGATCCGATCACGTGATCGGAAATCGGGGCCGATCACGTGATTTTCAACTGATCCGGAATCGGGGGGAAGAGATCGGATTTTTATGTATAAAAACGTCACAAAACAAATATGCCAATTCTCACATTTCAGTCATCCAAATAAACAATCTGTCATTTATTTTATCATTGCAATTTGTCATATTCATCGTAAACACGAGCCCTCTTGCGCAGCAACACACGCAGTTTTAACTTTAGTAGTGGGGAGTGACGAGTGAGCATTGATAAGAAGCGAACTAATCCGTTGCAACAGCGCACAAGAGATTGGCCATTTTGGGGCGCAACAAACCTCTCTGTGCTATTGTCCTGTTGTTTGCGGCGCCAAAATGGCCGCGGTTCTCTTGCTAATGTCACTTCTTTCCTTCCATACTCTTTGTTTAGTGTTCGACTAGCCACACATAAGAACTGATCAGAACGCGATAAAACATACAAAAACACATGTCCAACCATAACTAGATGGTCGCACAGTGGCTAAAACAGAAACAAGACGTAACGTTAGTTAGGGATCATGATTAAACTCACCTAGGAGTCGGACTAGGAAGAAAAGCCAGAAGTGCACTGCCTGCAGTAAAGTTCCCATAACGAACATATTTTTGTTGTCGGCATTCCGTCGGTCTTGTGAATAAAATCTGTCGTTCCTCCATGGTGTCAGAAGTGGCCGGACTGCACTCGTCTCACAGATAAAGTTTCAAACATTTTAAATCCACACAGACTGTCCTCAGTGTCTCCATGTTGTCTAACTTGTAAACAGAGCTGCACCGCTGCACCCCGCCCCCATTTAGCAAGCATGCTCAAGAAGAGTACCTGGCTGCAGACAGTGGAGAACCTCCATGCCTGATTCTATTGATGTGGCTCAATGGCCGAAACTCGAAACAATAGCAGACATTAGCCAGTGAAATGAAATTAGGCAGCATGCAAATGAATACTACCAGTCGTGTCCAGAGATAGCCTAGGTAATTTCTCTCTCAGAGTCAGTTTTTATCTTACAAAATATACCTATTTACTGATTCTAAAACGACTCCATTTTATGTGTTATGTGTTTTCACCATACAACCTTTCACCTCAAATTGCTAGATTTCAACATGGCGAGTTTGTAGTGAAAAAAACAGTCTGTGTCATATTTTTTATTTTGTTATTTTGTGCTGCACCATTGATAAGCTGTAAAGATATTTTATTTTGTTTACCGTACTTGGTTTAAAACCAATGCTGCACTAACTGAGTTGTGGTTGTGATAAAAGAGCCGTACAAAGATGTCATATTGGTTGGTTAAAATAAAGACACTTAAACACTTAGAAGAAAAGGGGGGAAAAGCATCCAAGTTGTCTCAACTTGTTGTCCCAACTATTTCTGCAATGCATTGCAGAAATATCGGATCGGGACTCGGTATCGGCAGATACTCAAAATCATATGACTCGGACTCGGACTCGGGGGCAAAAAAAGGTGATCGGGACATCCCTACTCGAAACTAACAAGACATAAAACAAAAGCACAGAAGATCAATGGAAATAAGAATGAATTGACCTACCTCGTTAAATTTAATTATCTGAAATACTGAGGCTCCTATTCATTTCTAATTGGAGACAACGGTTTTACCTTTTTTTACTCTTGTTTCTCATCACATACATGATCTTAGTACCTTGCTCGAGATCACTTTGGTAGGAATGGACTCCTGTCTCTCCCCCTCTGCAGTCTCCAAGCCAGTAACCGTGTGATGGACCTGGACCATGTGGATGGCCGGCTGAAGATCCAGTACTCTGACAGATTGGTCACTCTGCTCAGGGAGGTCAGGCAGCTCTCTGCCCTGGGCTTCCCTATCCCGGCCAAGATCCAGCAGGCTGCTAATACTGCAGACAAGTTCTACAGACAGGCTATAGTCCTGAAACAGGTGAGAATAGAGGTCCAGGCACACACATGCACACACACCAGACCTACCATCCCAGACAAGATACACACACTGTTGCGTGTCCTTAGGCTCAAAATACTAATGTGAGCACTAATAATAAACAAGCACGTAGCACACACACCTCCATATAAACATACAGAGACCATGTTTCTTTCTTTCTTTCATTCATTCATTCATTCTTTCTTTCTTTCTTTCTTTCTTTCTTTCTTTCTTTCTTTCTTTCTTTCTTTCTTTCTTTCTTTCTTTCTTTCTTTCTTTCTTTCTTTCTTTCTTTCTTTCTTTCTTGTGTTTCAGGTGGCCCATTTCTACAACACCATAGACCAGCAGATGATTCCCTCCCAGAGACCAATGATGCTTGGTCTAGCCCTGGCCTTCGAACAGGTCATCAAGGTACTGCACTCACACCTAGTGACTAGATTATATATTGAACAGGTCATCAAGGTACTGCACTCACGCCTAGTGACTAGATTTCATATTGAACAGGTCATCAAGGTACTGCACTCACGCCTAGTGACTAGATTTCATATTGAACAGGTCATCAAGGTACTGCACTCACACCTAGTGACTAGATTATATATTGAACAGGTCATCAAGGTACTGGACTCACGCCTAGTGACTAGATTTCATATTGAACAGGTCATCAAGGTACTGGACTCACGCCTAGTGACTAGATTTCATATTGAACAGGTCATCAAGGTACTGCACTCACGCCTAGTGACTATATTTCATATTGAACAGGTCATCAAGGTACTGCACTCACGCCTAGTGACTAGATTATATATTGAACAGGTCATCAAGGTACTGCACTCACGCCTAGTGACTAGATTTCATATTGAACAGGTCATCAAGGTACTGCACTCACGCCTAGTGACTAGATTTCATATTGAACAGGTCATCAAGGTACTGCACTCACACCTAGTGACTAGATTTCATATTGAACAGGTCATCAAGGTACTGCACTCACGCCTAGTGACTAGATTTCATATTGAACAGGTCATCAAGGTACTGCACTCACGCCTAGTGACTAGATTTCATATTGAACAGGTCATCAAGGTAGGCTACTGCACTCACGCCTAGTGACTAGATTATATATTGAACAGGTCATCAAGGTAGGCTACTGCACTCACGCCTAGTGACTAGATTTCATATTGAACAGGTCATCAAGGTACTGCACTCACACCTAGTGACTAGATTTCATATTGAACAGGTCATCAAGGTACTGCACTCACACCTAGTGACTAGATTTCATATTGAACAGGTCATCAAGGTACTGCACTCACCCCTAGTGACTAGATTTCATATTGAACAGGTCATCAAGGTACTGCACTCAAGCCTAGTGACTAGATTTCATATTGAACAGGTCATCAAGGTACTGCACTCACGCCTAGTGACTGGATTTCATATTGAACAGGTCATCAAGGTACTGCACTCACACCTAGTGACTAGATTTCATATTGAACAGGTCATCAAGGTACTGCACTCACACCTAGTGACTAGATTATATATTGAACAGGTCATCAAGGTACTGCACTCACGCCTAGTGACTAGATTTCATATTGAACAGGTCATCAAGGTACTGCTCTCACGACTAGTGACTAGATTTCATATTGAACGGGTCATCAAGGTACTGCACTCACGCCTAGTGACTAGATTTCATATTGAACAGGTCATCAAGGTACTGCACTCACGACTAGTGACTAGATTTCATATTGAACAGGTCATCAAGGTACTGCACTCACGCCTAGTGACTAGATTTCATATTATTGTTGCTTTCCATGCCTCAACGAGGTCTAATGGACTGTGAAGCTGATTCCTTAATGCTCAGGGACAACTGTATTGTGAGCAATACATTTGCTAGACACCAGCACATGAGTGCTTCTGCCCCATCGCAATAAATGGCATGCAGGAACCCAACGGATTGTGGTGCCAGATTTCATGCAATGTGCATAGTCATAGCACCACCTACTGTCAACGCACATCTCTGGTTGTCAGTATTTGTCTTGTTACCAGATTGTTACCATTACTTGTGTGTGAGATGTTGATTCCCACCTTGGACCATAGATGGCCTTGTGTAGACTTCCTCTCTCCTTCTCTTTGGCAGAATCCTCGTTCCCAGTCCAAGGAGTCAGGTGGTAAGCTGCAGATCACCTGGGACAACCCCAAAGAGCTGGAGGTTTACATCGGCAAGCTGCAGTCTGCG
Organism: Poromitra crassiceps; assembly: GCF_964638095.1. Taxonomy (NCBI): domain Eukaryota; kingdom Metazoa; phylum Chordata; class Actinopteri; order Beryciformes; family Melamphaidae; genus Poromitra; species Poromitra crassiceps. Next base: position 54,881,615 of record NC_139642.1, on the reverse strand, counting down.
GCCGAGAAGCTCTCCACCGAGAACAGGAAGCTACGGAAGTGGCACACCGACTTCACTGAGAAGGTGTTTGCTTGCCCGCATATAGGTCTCCAAAAGGGTCATGATGTGTGGACAATGAACATACTGTGATTTTGAAATTTATAAATACTTCAACACACATATCAAATGCTTAATATGATTATTAAACATTAAATAAGTGTGTTCCTTGACTATTTTGAAATACTTCAACTGTACTGAGACAGCCAGCACTATAACTATAATTTGAGTTATTTATTGTGAGCATATTTCTTTGGAATTGGTCATATTTCCCCCCAATTACTTTTAAATTAGTAACTGAAGTCTTGGTCTTCTGTGTATGTGTGTACACGTACCTTGTATGTATAAATAAATGCATACCTGTGTGTGTGTGTGTGTGTGTGTGTGTGTGTGTGTGTGTGTGTGTGTGTGTGTGTGTTGTCAGGTGGTGACTCTGATGAATGTGGACCTTCTGAGACACCAGCAGCGGTGGAAGGATGGCCTTCAGGAGCTCCGTACTGGTTTTGCCACTCTGGAGGCCCAGGTACAGATCCTACACAAGAAATCTTCTCTTTTGACTTATTTAGTTGGAAATCTAATGTGTGTTTGTGTGTACAGGGTTTCAGGTCAGGTGACATGCGTGCGTGGCGTCAGCACTGGAACCATCAGCTGTACAAGGCTCTTGAACACCAGTACCAGACGGGCCTGGAAGCTCTGAACAAGAACCTGCCTGAAATACACATAGACCTTACCTTCAAGTCAGTACCGGTCTCCGTCTCTCCTCGCTCTATCTCACCCTCTGTCAGTGTTCTGACTTTCTGTCTTTGTGTCTCATTTTCCATCTCTCTCTACTTTGGAACTCGCTGTGTTTTCATGTATTTGTTTATTTTTCTCACTTATGGCCTCATGTCTGTCTCTACCTCTCTCTTCCCATTTATTTCTCTGTAACCCCAAATCATTTGATGATCTCCCTCTGTTGTGTCCCTCTCTTTCTCTCTCTCACTGTTGACTTGTGGATAAACCACCGTTTCCCATCTCTCCTCTCTTTCCCCCCGAGTAGGCAGGGCCATCTGCAGTTCCGCCCTCCGTTTGAGGAGGTGCGAGCGCGCTACTTCAGGGAGATGAAGAGGTTCATCTCCATCCCCAACCAGTTCAAAGGGGTCAGCGCCCAGGGGGAGGAGTTTATCTTCAGCGTCATGATTGACAGAAATGCCTCCGGGTTCGTCACCATCTTCAGTAAGGCCGAGGATCTCTTCAGCCGCCTGCAGGCCGTGCAGGACAAGTTCAAGGTGCCTGAACATGAGATGATGATGATGATGACAAAAATGATGAAGATAATAATGATAGATTTTTAAAAACAAGATGCAGCATAATGTGGTCAGAAAGAAAATATATATATATATACACACTGTAGAGATGTACAATGTAGAGACATTACAAGACTAAGCATAATTCATACCAGCAATTCTCCGGCAGTGAACGGTTGGATAAAGTGAAACAGCCTATTGGACTATACATTTTTAAGAACTAACATTATGTCACTGAAAAGTACAACTGTATTCGATGTGATTTTTTTTGGATGACCCATATGATGCAAGAAGCAGCTGGCCTCAAGCAATGGTCACATGATCTAATCTGGCCCCCATTCAAAAACGCTTGGACACCGCTGCTACAGTGTTTCCTCACTTCTGTGTGCAGTCATGCGTCTGTGGCCTGGGGTAAACCCATGCCTCCATGTGACCTATATTTATATGTGCAATCAGTCACGACGCTACAACTTAGCTACAGCTAAAACTTACGCCTCACGTTGAAGGCTGGGTTTACCCAGGCTGTACTGGAACAGGGAAAGCCCTTCGCCAGCATGAAACTTCTCTTCCCTTTGCCTTTAGTTCTACGTTTTTTCCTAGTCTTGTACTTTCTGTCACCTTTGATTTAGAAACTAAAAAGTGTGTGTGTGTGTGTGTGTGTCTGTGTGTGTGTCTGTGTGTGTCTGTGTGTGTGTGTGTGTGTGTGCGCGCACACGTGTTGTAGGAGTGGGTGGTGCTGGGCCAGGTGGACATAGAGAAGTTAGTGGAGAAACATCTGGACTCGGTGCAGGACTGGGAGAGAAACTTCAAGGCCCTGAAAGCCCGGGGGAAGGATTCAGAGCGTCTGCCTAGGTACACATTACATATAACATATAATAAACTAAATCATGGTCAACATTTACTCCATATGAAAACAAACATTGTACTTTTTGGATAAAACCAGTGTAAGAAAATGTATTTAGTCACACAATATTGTGGGAAAATCCTAAAGCCAGGATTTATAAGAGGACAGTAAGATGGAATTAAATACGGCATAAAAATGTCTCACTAGTTCTCACTTACATGCTAAGCTGATCTCCACTGACCGGGGGAAACCCCATGATTAATGGTAGAACAGGAATAAGAAAACAGAACATTGAATTTTGACAAATATTTATTTGAGGGTATACCCCACATAACATTCATTTCTACATGCTATTTTTGTTTCCATACTTCACCTTACTTTCCAAGTGACAATCATTTTCCAAATAATGAATTATAAGAGAGCTTCTGAATCTAGTTGAACTTTTGCATTCAGCGGGTGTGGCTGTCATTTCTATTGACACTTAGCAAGATTTCATTCACTTCATTTTGATTGAATTCAGTCGGTGCAGGTTGAAAGCAACATATTGGTGACTGACAACATGAAAGTCACAGACGCTGTTCTCCTTTTCCTCTCCTCCTCTCATGTCTGTCAGTCAGGAGAAAGTGGACTGTATCACAGTGAACTGTGAGCCGGTGAAGGCCGTCATCGACGACTTGATCCAAGGGCTGTTTGATGCCCTGCTTATGTCACTCAGGAAGTCCATACAAGGTAAATACAGTACATACGCATCGACTGGACTCTCCATTTTATCACTCTACATACGTTTTAATTTCTCTTCTCTCTTTCTCTGTTTCTGTTTCAATTACTCTCTCCTGATCCAATGATGTCCCCCTTTCTCTCACTTTCTCTTCCCTTTCCTCTTTCCCTTCTCCCTCCTCTCCCTTCATTTGTCTTGATTTGCCTCGCCTTTTTTTCTCTTTGTTTTCATCTCCTCTCCTCTGTCCCTCTTCTCCTCTCCTCTCCTCTCCTCCCCCCCCCCCACCCAGGCCATACTCAGTCCATCGAGGGTTTTGTGTCAGAGTCGATGGAGGCCTTGTCCACTCGTCCAGAGAGCATAGAGGAGATCGGGGGGGCCAATGCCAAACACGGCCAGATACAGACCCGCAAACCCCAAGTAAGACAACCACACCCCTAAATTCTTAAAGGATGATTACAGATGTTTGTTTCTGCCTACCGTCTAGGTTGCCCCTCTCCTTTACTGTACGTTGGTCCTGATGGTGTCTGCACTCAGTCGGCACTGGAGATGTCAGGACTGGTTTTCCTGAACTTATGCAGCTCTGTCCATCAGTAATGAATCATATAGGACTTCTGCCATATGTATGTACCACCAATTACTGTGACACTATGTGCACTAACGCTGACATGTGGCCTTCATTCACTAGCATGTTGATGTGGTTGCTAATATTATGTACGCTGTGTTAGCACATGGATCAGTTGGATGTGGTTTTTGCAGGCAGAAATGCAAGCGAGGTGAGTTTTTGTAGTTTGTCAAAGTCAATTATCAATTGAGGAAACTTTAAAAAACAATTCTCCCACAATCTCCCACATCCCACACAAGAAAGTTGCGGTCTTTCGCTTTTTATATGTCTGTTGGTGTGTGCAAATGTATATTTATGCCTTTTTGTGTTTGGGTGGACTGGGGATGAGTGAATTCGTACGCACAGTACAATATATATGTGCATGGATGTGTGCCTGGGCATTCACGTGTATGTGTATGTTGTGTGCCTGGGCATTCACGTGTGTGTGTGTGTGTGTGTGTGTATGTTGTGTCCCTCGGCATTCATGTGTATGTGTATGTGTGTGTGTGTGTGTGTAGATCCTGCCTCAGTTCCAGTGTGCTGAGGAGAAGAACCGCTTGCTGCGTGCGGTGGCCGGGGGAGGTCTGGACTCCCTCTCCTCCCTGAGAGCCAAGTGGGACAAACTGGAGCTTGTCATGGAGAGCCACCAGCTCATGATCAAAGAACAGGTGCCACACACACACACACACACACACACACACACACACACACACACTCGTATATACGTACCTACCTGTTGGTGGTAGTGTGGCCTGGTAGGTAGAGAGATCCTCCTAAACATGAGAGATTGGAAGGTCGATCCCCGACAACAACCAAAATATTCATTAATAGCTACGTTACCGAACCCCTACCTGCTCATTTATTGGTTTCTCATTCTGGATATGAATGTTGGCTAAAAACCTGATTTGTAATGAATTTGTATGCACACACTTCAAGGGATGATGCAGCATGCTTATTCACACATGTATGCAACACTCGAAAACAACAGAAGCTGTACTTATTTGAATACTGTGAAAGTCCAGTAACGGCAGCTTTCTAGTGCGACTTTTATGCTTTTCTCCTGTGTTTTGTCTCCTATTTCTCATCACACCCCAATCCCTTTCTCCTGCCACCTCTCCTGTGTTTTCCTCTCTCACGCGCTCACTCTTCCTCATGTCCCTCCTCTAGGTGGAGGTGATGCGTAGTAATGCGGAAGGACGTATCCAGGCCTACAGGGCGGATCTGGAGCGGTTCAAGGCCCGCTGGGACCAGCTGAAGCCCAAGGATGAAGCTCTGGAGACCGGCGATCAGGCTGCCCTGCTGGCCTGCCTCCAGACCATCAGAGACAAGCAGCAAGAGTTCCAGGAGCTGGACCTTGTACGCACCAAACTGATGTAGGTCTTTCTAGTCGCTGTATATCTTCTGTATTGAGACAATAGGTCCAGCTGAGGAGCATACAGTATAATCCAAACAAGTTAATTTCGTCTATCTATTATTAACTATTAGAGTAAAATATACACAGTCTTTCAATAAGAAAACTCTAATAGCATACAGTATAGTGTAACGCTGTGTTTTAGGACTCAAGTGCAGAGAAGACACAGAAACGGTAGATAGTTTGAGTCTCTCTCTTTACTGGACTCTGAAAAGGTGAACACAACAACAAAATCAACTGCCAAACAGAGCAGGGAATAAAGTAAATACACTGGGCGGCTCAGACACACGGCAGGATAAACCAAGAACAAAATGTTCAGCAGACCAAGCTCGGAAACACTCTCTCACAGAGGAGGCGGACGAGGACTCAGGGAAGCAGGAGCATGGATTTTGTGGAGTTTTTTCCAAGATTCAGCAAGGAGGTGTGAAAACACACACAGTTAAGCCCCAGACACACCAAGCCGACAGCCGGTCTTCAGACATATCTGGGCGTCTGTCGCTCTAGTATTTGCGGTGTGTGTCCCGCACTGTTGGCTCTAGTCTGCTTTGTCGTGTTTAACACCTTAATAAGTCGTTTTTCACTTGTTAGGGTCATTAATGGTTTCCATAAATCCAGCTTGATAAGATTGTAGCGACATGGAGCACTGGAGCGCAATTTCCATCAACAATTAAAATATACTAAAACGATATTTGATGATGACGATGGATTTGAATGAAAGGCCTCTCTCTGAGTCGTCGATGAAGGACTTTATGGAGCTCTCATTTAGAAAACATGAATTTACTGTGAATGTTTTTAACCCTTTAACCTCCCTTGTCTCATCTCTCTTCGTTAGCCTTCCTTCAGAAATGGAGACACGACAAAGCTTAGACGAGTATTGACATCAAAGTGCTGTCTCATCTGATGCCATCCTCTGCTCTCATTTACTCAGAGAGGACTGTGCCCATTTTGACTTGGAGGCTCCAGACTTCTCTCTAGCGGAGGAGACCATTAGAGACATGGAGGTGTGCAGCCAGATGTGGTCTCTGTATGAGGAGTGGCACCAGGGCTTCACAGAGAAGGCCCAGGAGGACTGGATCACCTTCAGGTAGGGGTGTCAAGATTACACCTGTTGTTGATGGGTCCTCATCATGACAACAGTAGAAACATTCTGATGTCAACCCCCCCCCCAAAATATATATCTTGTTAAGCGTGTGCATAATATGTTTCTGTGTGTTTTTACAGGAGCAAGACATATGTGTTTGAGGAGTTTCTGTTTGCCTGGCAGGACAGACTTAGAAAGCTGGAGCAGCCCACTGCCATGTCGGTTAAACTGCAGGGAGAGGTGGACAAATACAAGGTACACAAGAGTGCGATTGAAGGAACAACAGGATATCCACCTCTTCTCGTGTGTGTTTTTCCCCCCCGTCACATTTTGATGCGTCTGCATGTGTAGAACCTGGTTCCAGTGCTGAAGTATGTGCGTGTGTATGTGTAGAACCTGGTTCCAGTGCTGAAGTATGTGCGTGTGTATGTGTAGAACCTGATTCCAGTGCTGAAGTATGTGCGTGTGTATGTGTAGAACCTGGTTCCAGTGCTGAAGTATGTGCGTGTGTATGTGTAGAACCTGGTTCCAGTGCTGAAGTATGTGCGTGTGTATGTGTAGAACCTGGTTCCAGTGCTGAAGTATGTGCGTGTGTATGTGTAGAACCTGGTTCCAGTGCTGAAGTATGTGCGTGTGTATGTGTAGAACCTGGTTCCAGTGCTGAAGTATGTGCGTGTGTATGTGTAGAACCTGGTTCCAGTGCTGAAGTATGTGCGTGTGTATGTGTAGAACCTGGTTCCAGTGCTGAAGTATGTGCGCGTGTATGTGTAGAACCTGGTTCCAGTGCTGAAGTATGTGCGCGTGTATGTGTAGAACCTGGTTCCAGTGCTGAAGTATGTGCGTGGAGAGCACCTGTCCCAGGACCACTGGCTGGATATGTTCCGTTTGCTGGCTCTTCCTCGGGGGACGACATTAGAGAGACTCACCTTTAATGACCTGCTCAGTGTGGCGACTACCATTATAGACAAGGCCCTGGAGCTCAAGGTATACACACACACACACTTTCACAGGCGTGCCGTGCACACACACACACACACACACACACACACACACACAGCTCCTTAACTTGTGCATGTTCTGTTTTGGTGTTCTCTCATCTGTTTGTTTGCATGTATGCCAACAATTATCTTCCTGGCAAGCCAAATGAAAGATCTGCATGTGCATCGTTTGTCCTGGTTTGTTGCTTATTTGGACACAGCGAACACAGATTGTGTGTGTGTGTGTGTGTGTGTGTGTGTGTGTGTGTGTGTGTGTGTGTGTGTGTGTGCGTGCCTGTGTGCGTGCCTGCGTGCGTGCGTGCGTGCGTGCAGGATCTGAACAGCCGTGCCCAGGCGGAGGTGACGATCAGAGAGGCCCTGAGGGAGCTGGATTTGTGGGGAGCTGCAGCGGCCTTCAATCTCACCGAGTACACAGACAGCAGCAGCCACACTCTCACCTTAATCAAGGACTGGAAGGATATAGTCAACCAGGTGCAGTGCACACACAGCCAAACATACTAATTACTCACACACACACACACACACACACACACACACACACACACACACACACACACACACACACACACACACACACACACACACACACACACACACACACACACAATGGCGATTCTGAAGAAAGCAATTTTTGAATGAGTTTGGCCAGTTGGTCAGAGTCAAATCAGTTTTTTTCTACTGAGCTCTGGCTGCACATTCTTTGCTAATTCGCAGGGCATTTGCCAAATTGAAAGATAATGCATAATTTAAGAAATTGATTTTCTTATGCTCATGCTATTGACGTGGCCAGAATGCTCCCTCGTTTCGTTATTTTTGTTTATTGATTATTTCACCAGGCAGGTCAATTAAAAGATCTAATTTCCACCTGACAGCCTGGTAGATAGACTTGCAAGGTACAAAATTGTCTCAGGAAAATGCGGGCCTATCTACTGGTTTAAGCAGCATTCAATTAAATCTTGACGATTGGCAAAGATTGCCTTTATCACCGCTCTGTTCCCATCCAGGTGGGAGATAACCGCTGTCTGCTGCAGTCTCTGAAAGACTCCCCCTACTACCGCAGCTTCCAGGACAAGGTCAGGTCAAAGCCTTCAATTTAAATAATATATATATATACTTTTGAAAGATTCCAGTGCTTCAATTTTGGGAAATAGTAACTTTGTACAGGACTGTCATTTTATTAAAGAGGTGTTAATCCTATCAAATTAAACCTAGTACTGTAGTGGGCACACAGACGCAAAGTTATATCAAACAGTCTCCTTTATCATACTACACCACTAACTAATGCCACTATACTTGCTGCCTCTACGTCCAGGTGAGTCTGTGGGAAGTCCGTCTGTCAGACCTCGATGAGTACCTGCTCAGTCTGAACGCCATCCAGAGGCGCTGGGTTTACCTGGAGCCTATCTTTGGACGGGGCGCGTTGCCCAGGGAGCAGGCACGCTTCAAACGGGTTGACGAGGACTTCAGGTACGCTACCTCCTCCCATGTGTCACATTCACAGAACCTACACTGGGCTTTAGCTCTTTACCATAAGCAGGTTAGCAGCTGTATAGAGTCTAGTCATGTAGGCATTGTGAAGCACTTTGGGACTTGAACTGACTTGAACTACCCAGTCGCACAAACTATTTCTCAAATCCTTTTTTTATAGTATCTTGACTTTACCAACCCAAAAAAAAAGTATACTGACTTTGATGTGTGAGTGCTGGTGAGCAGGCGCCTGCTTAAATGTGTGTGTGTGTACATGTGCATGTGAATATATTTATTTGAATGCACTACAGTACATACGATATAAGCGTATACACATTTGGGAACAAAAGCACCTTGTCCATGTGTGTAACAGGTCTATCATGTCAGACGTTCAGAGAGACAGCAGGGTGGTGTCTCTGAGCTCCAGAGCCGGCATCAGAAACTCCCTGCTCACCATACTGGACCAGCTGCAGCGCTGCCAGAAGTCACTCAATGAGTTCCTGGAGGTACACACGCATGCACGCACGCACGTGTGTATGCACACACACACACACACACACACACACACACAC
>NC_139642.1:54842601-54870101 GCF_964638095.1 Poromitra crassiceps | reverse complement strand
TGTCTGTTATTTCTTCGATTAATCGATTACGGTAGTTCTTTGGTCTATAAAATGTCAGAGAATGGTGGCAAATGACGATCAGTGTTTCCCAAAGCCCAAGATGACGCCCTCAAATGTCTTGTTTTGTCCCCAACTCAAAGATAATATCAGTTTACTGTCATATAGGAGTAAGAAACCAGAAAATAGTCGCATTTAACAAGCTGGAATCAAATAATTTAGACAATTTCTCTTAAAATTGTACTCAAAACGATTACGGTAATCGATTATCAAAATAGTTGTCGATTAATTTTCTGTCGATCGACGAATCGATTAATCGTTGCAGCTCTAGCTGTGTGTATCTTATTTCATAGTATTTGGAAATCATAATTTATTTGGATTCTGATTCATGCATGAGATTGGAAGCTCCTCTATGACCTTGGCAGTGGCATCATTTCACAGGACATTGCTGTAAAATTCCACATTTCTAAGACAAATGCGAAAATAATGGAAGTATAAAACAACCTTTTTTTACCATGTACCTTGTGATTTTACTTTTTTTTTTTTTTAATCTCAGACATTTCATCATGACAGTGTTATGGTATTATGATATTGACCACATGCCAATTAGTAATTTACATGATAAGGTTTCACTAAATAACTGGCTCCCTTAATTAAAACAACAGGGCAGGCTGCAGAGTGGCAGTACTTATATAAAAGCTGCAGCTAAAGTAATAGCTGGAAGGACAATCTAACGAGCCAGTCTAAATAGATGGGGCATCAAAGCTGGCAGAGGAGTCAGTGGAAGCTATCTGCTCTTTGGTTCAGAGAGCAGACTGAAGGATAGTGTACATCTGGCAGGCTCATTTTGACTCTGCTGAAGCTAGTAATGACTAACCTCTCACTGATGTATATCTTGTGTGTGACACAGGGCCTGATGGGCTGTCTCTGTTGTTGTGTGTGTGGGCTGGTGTGGGCAAAGCATCCAAGCAGAAATAGACTAGTACAGGGATACTCAACTTGCTTTGCCCGGGGGCCACTTTCGTGAAATGATAGAAGGCCAGGGGCCAGTTAATAAATAATCAATATACATTTTTCTGTAGCGGATTGTAGGTGTCAGACGGAGTTTAGTCTGACAATGTTGTGCACACCGGATAGTTACTTAGGTTAAGTACATACATAAGTGCCTGGGTAGCGAGCAGACGGCATTATTTGACAATTTAAATCATAGATTATTGAAAGATATTCCATATTCCAGACTGAAATGCTATAACAGAAGTGTGAGTATTGGCCAGAATTACATGAACATTTGGACACTTATTCAGCGGGTATCTTGCATGTGCGTTCAGGTGCACTGCAATTCCACATGTGGCCCGCGGGTGCCCCCTGTGTGGCCCGCGGGCCGCCAGTTGAGTATCACTGGACTAGTACATGCAAACCCATCCAAGGAAGGACCGTCAGTGGTGATACACATTCTTAGTCCATTGTTGAAGAGACACATATCAAGAGAATCTGCCTAGCCAGAGTGGAATCACTAACACTTCATGTTTTCTATGGTTTCACAATATAAGTAACATGCCTTAAAACCATCAAGAGCTGCTTTGATTTTCTTTTTTTTGTTACTGGTGGCATAAGAGAAAATGCTGTAAGTAGTCTTCCTGTTAGTGCTCTGCAATGCGTTATTACGGAACCCACTGCGGTTTTGGGCAGACCACGCCTTTGTGCCCGCCTACGCAGCAGTCAAGCGCTGGGATTGGCCAGGTGCCTCCCTGTCAGTGCTCTGGAACACTGTGGCTTACACAGGCTCTTTCACACACAGATCGCGCAAAAATTGCCGTTTATGAGTCCCGTAAAGCCCGCACCCTCGCCACAGAAATTGCTTTCACACAGAGCCAAGCAGCACGGCCACATTCCCGTGCTGCTGTGTACTTTCAGGTGAAATCCCCTGCTCCCGGATTGAAAGGCGAGCGGAGGGATTTCCAGCTCCTCCTAGCCCAAATGAATATTTTCATAGGTTAGTGTAGCCTAGGCTACTGTATGATGAACGAATTCATTCAACAACAAGACTTCCCTCCTTCTCCTAGTCCGCTGAGCAGGGAGGATATGTGCACTCGCATCATATGGTGGGCGGGCAGATCGATATGCGGAGGGATTTCCAGCTCCTCCTAGCCCAAATGAATATTTTCATAGGTTAGTGTAGCCTAGGCTACTGTATGATGAACGAAATTCAACAACCAAGACTTCCCTCCTTCTCCTAGTCCGCTGAGCAGGGAGGATAGGTGGAACGATACACGACCGCCCGCATATCAAACAGCTGCAGTCTGCATAACGTTCGTCGGGGGAATAGTATAGGCTATAAATGCACATGACTACTTAACGTTAGTAGTTTTTGTAAGGGAATGCACAGAGCTGATTTCGAGAGGGAATAACCTCAGTCCAAATCGCCACAGACAGCTATAGCCCTCTGAAGCTTATTATTATATCCGTTAATTTTACCTACTAATGTCAAAATCGTTTGAGCATAAAGCCTAACCGCATGGAGCATTCCTCCTGGCGTCCCTGCAGTCATGATTGTATAGGCTACTTTTTTTTACTTTCACTCCTGCACTTTCTTGATACATAAGGTATCCCCTGTAATTTTTTATGAATGAGCTGACCATTCCACGTTTTCCGGCTTGCTGCGACGACGCTTTCAAATGGAGGCGGGTTGCCAGGTAACCCGCCGCTGTGACTACCTACCGTGGCGGGACAAAAGGCGTAAAACAATTGTCCACCAAAGCGCGTTCACGACTTTCACATCGGAGGCGCGAATCCTATTTTCCGTGCATTTTTCGGCTTTCAAGGCCGGTGTGAAAGAGCCTTTTGAAAGCCTCTGGTCTAATCAAAGACAAGCAGCTAAAGGAGTAGCTTCCCGGCTCATCTAATGACCCTGGGCTTAATTTGAGCGGCTGTGCTCTCTGGCTCAGAAACACAACACAATGAGTGCGTTTACATGCAAACAATAAACGGATAACTGAGAATAATCAGTTTATGGCAATAATCTGATTTCTGCGTTTACATGCACTTTAATAATCCGACAATAGGAAAAACCCGGGTTTACATGATTCAGTCAATTAGTCAGATTTCTCTCCAGAAGGCGGCGGTAATTCCGCAATAAAACAACAAAAGAAGTTGCAAAATGCATCGTTGTCTATCTAGGGAAGCGTCGCTTTGGAAGTGTGAATCTGTCATATATTTCCAACTTTACCAAGCATAGAGCACAGAGACAGGCAGGCGACTGAAGCACGTCGAATAACATGAACGATACAGATCTTGACCCAACTGAATTTAAATAGCTGTCAGAAAACAGAGAGAATTAAGGTCTTTAGTGGCGGATAACTTGTGTTTTGAACAGCTGAGTAGGCTACGTTTTGTTCGTATTTTTAATCCGTCATCTGAAAAAAATCGTCACACACAGATCCAGAGAGTCCAATGCGTTTTATTAATGCATCTTATGTAGCTGACTAAGGAGAGAGAGAGAGAGAGAGAGAGAGAGAGATAATTACATGTAACAGGTTATGAGCTGAATTTGAACATATGATGTGAATATTTGAGTTTGCGCTTTAGGCCACTGACTGAACCAACAGGACTATAGAAGTTTGTGTTTAGTCTTCTGGGATGCAACCTTTGTATGGCCCTGTGTGCTTCTCTTCTTCTGTTTGTACCGTATGGTGAATAATATTTCCCCCTCTCAAATACTGTATATGGCATTCAAAGGGTATCTTTGTTTGGTCTTTTTATTATCTTTTCAACCATGCTATCCTGTGTGTGTGTGTGTGTGTGTGTGTGTGTGTGTGTGTGTGTGTGTGTGTGTGTGTGTGTGTGTGTGTGTGTGTGTGTGTGTGTGTGTGTGTGTGTGTGTGTGTGTGTGTGTGTGTGTGTGTGTGTGTGTGTGTGTGTGTGTGTGTGTGTGTGTGTGTGTGTGTGCGTGCGTGCGTGCGCGCGCGTGCGTGCATGTATAGGGTCCAGTGTCCTGCAGCTGAAGCTGAAGGCCTTGATCCTGGACATCATCCATAACATCAGTGTGGTGAAACATCTGAGCCAGACAGGAGTCAGCAGTAGCGATGCCTGGGCCTGGAGGAAGCAGCTCCGCTTCTACATGGGACCAGACAAATGCTGCAACATACATATGGTTGATGCACAGTTCAGCTACACATATGAATACCAGGTGTGTAAGCGTGCATATTACACACACACCTCTTATACGGGGGACCAGACAAACACTACAAAATTGCAATCCAGGTACATGTATGTAAGATGTCACAGCAGGAAACGCCAGCACACAAAAAAGTATCTTTGAAGTTTTAATACCTGTAGTCTGGGTAGGGCAGCAGCAGTGTTGAGGAACACACTGAGGAAGGCCTGTGTGCCAAAACTGTTTGTGCTGTGCTGCTGCCCTACCCAGACTACAGGTATTCAAACTTCAAAAAAGTTTTTTGTGTGCTGGCGTTTCCTGCTGTGACTTGATATTGTTTGTGCCCTGCGCCGAAGTTATATACAGTATATATTTTTTGCAGTGTGCTCACTGTTCACTTTTTCACATGTATGTAAGATGCATGGGTTTCAATAGAACTGTAATGCCATGTGGTCTTAAATGCTATTATGAATGTAGGAGAAAACACTATACTGTATATCATCTATTGCATCACCAAAAACAGTCTTTACGTTCCTAGAATTTACTTGAATTTCTTCTTATTCTTTTTTTTTACCACTAGGGGGCACTGTTGATGCAGTGATGAGGATCTGTTTATATGGTTACTGGATATGTCTTGTGTATTTCCCTACCGCGGTTCCTTTGCAAAACACTTGCTAAACTCAGTCTCACTCACTTTCCTTCCCCATCTCTCTCGCCTGCTCTATATTTATTTCCCCTTCCCTCGTTCTCCTCCTTGCCCTTGCCCCTTGCTTCTCTTCTGCTCCTCCATCCCTCTCTTCCTCTCCACGCCTCTCTGTCCCTCTCACTCCATCCTGCTTCACTCCTCCTCTTTGCCTCTATCTGTCCTGTCTGTCTCTCTCCTGTCCTGCCTCCTAGGGGAATGCAGCTAAGCTGGTGCACACACCGCTGACTGATAAGTGCTACCTCACTCTGACCCAGGCCATGAAGATGGGTCTTGGGGGGAACCCCTACGGGCCGGCCGGCACAGGCAAGACTGAGTCAGTCAAGGCCCTGGGGGGCCTGTTTGGACGCCAAGTGCTGGTGTTCAACTGCGATGAGGTATAAAGATGCTTATCCATGAAATATATATGAAATATCCATGAAAGTGTGAGACTATATACATTAGACTCAGACTATAGCAAAAGAAAAACATCGTTTCTCATTCTTTATTCTGTAGTGAAAAGGTGTGAGGAAAAACCAGGGTAATGGGCCATTACATTATATTGCCATTATGGCTGATATAGACATATGAAAGTATTTGTGTTTTCTGGAATGGTTTTGTACACAGCACTCATATTCATTTCTGTCATCTATACTGGAGATTGTGGTTTTCCCCTCTAATACTTATGACACTTTGTATTATTGATTACCCCCTTGTTACTATACACATATCATATGTGCAAATACAAAGACACACACTGAGCAGTGTCCTGGTCTTGAGTTCTGAACATTCAACTTGCGATCACACACGCAGTCACGCACACACACACACACACACACACACACACACACACACCCACAAGCACACACATACACGAAGAAGAAGAGCATCAAGGGAAACACAAACTATGTTGAGTTGTTGATATCTGTTTTCCAGGGTATCGATGTGAAGTCTATGGGCCGTATCTTTGTGGGCTTGGTGAAGTGTGGAGCGTGGGGCTGCTTTGACGAGTTTAACCGCCTGGAGGAGGCGGTGCTGTCTGCCGTCTCCATGCAGATCCAGGCCATCCAGGACTCCCTGAAACACCACAAGCACAGCTGTGACCTGCTGGGGAAAGAGGTGGGCATGCCCTCATGTCGGCAGGGATGCTCAGTCGATGTTCACTCACTCTTTTTCTCATGCTTTCTTTCTGCCCTTTTGTCCACCTAACTCCATTTCTCATTCACTTCTCCTGTTTAAGTCAGTCACTTATAGGGGTGGAACAATATAAAGATACTGGAATATATCAGAATCAGAATCAGAATCAGAATCACTTTTATTGCCACAGTATGCAAGTTACATACGAGGAATTTGTCTTAGTGTCTGTATGCAGCGTAGCGGTCACATCAATATACAGAGATAAGAAGTAGGAAGATAACTAAAAACAATCACAAAGTTGCAAGTGCAATCAAATCGAGTAAATATATACAATATGTACATGAGTGGTGAAATGTTCTGTGGATAATAAATATGAATTTACGTTGAATTTACATGAGATTTACAGACTGAGTTAAATAGACGTTAAATAGGCAGTGGATTTACATTAATTTACAGTCGGAGTTAAATAAGAGTTTACATTGAATGTACATGAAATTTACAGGCTAAGTTAAATAGGCATTAAATGTGCAGGGGATTTACATGAATTTACAGTTCCAGTTAAACAGGCATTAAATTAGATATGAGTTCCAGTTTTATGGGGGGGGGAGTTCAGTTGAGTTTGGGAGGAGGTAGTGAGTTTGTGTGTGTGTGTGTGTGTGGGGGGGGGGGTTGTTGGTGAGGTCCTTGGCGGAAGGGGTTTCCGGGCCTTGTTGGTGAGGCTGATGGCGGTTGGGAAGAAGCTGGTCTTGTGGCGGGTGGTTCTGGTCTTGGCAGACCTCAGTCTCTTGCCGTGGGGGAGTGTCTTAAAGAGTTTGTGGCCAGGGTGGGAGGGGTCAGCCATGATCTTGCGAGACCGCTTCAGTGTCCTGGCTGCATGCAGGTCCTGGAGGGATGGCAGGTTGTATCCGATTATCTTCTGTCTGAAGTCTGAAGAATATTGTGATACTTCCTCTTGCAATACATTATCGATATTGATGCACTGGCACCAAATATGGGAATATTTGTATTCAAACATGCAGGCACTGAAATGTGTCCAGGTTCACAACAAGTTGATTATGTTTTGTTGTTGTTGTTTTCTGTCAACTTAATTTGCACAGATTGAAAAGATTTTAGTGATACATACAGTGGTTTGAAACATTTGAACTCCTCCAGGTGGCGCTGGACCCAAACTCTGGCGTGTTTATCACGCTGAACCCGGCGGGGAAAGGCTACGGAGGGAGACAGAAGCTGCCCGACAACCTGAAGCAGCTGTTCAGGCCCGTCGCCATGAGCAGGCCGGACAACGAGCTCATCGCTGAGGTCATCCTCTACTCCGAGGGCTTCAAAGACGGAGAGATACTGGGACGCAAACTAGTCGCCATCTTCAACCTGGCCAGGTAGGAGAGCTGTAGGAATGATTTTTGTACCAAGTGTGTGTGTTTGGGTCAGGGTTCAGGTGCGTAGGTCAGTGTTTTATTATCATATACCTGTACACCTATTACCTTACGGCCCAAACACAACATACGCCGAAGTTACGCAGCGCAAAGGCAGTTTCATTTCAGCATTCTTGTTAACAGGCGAGACCGAGCACACCAGCCACACGCCACGCTGAAGCTACGCTGCACGCGTGCTGCAGCGATAGTTTCAGCTTCAGTTCTATTTTTCAAGCGTGCAGCGCGCTGCACCAGAGCAGCCAGGCATGAAGTCAATGCAAGTTGTGAGCGGGGGGAGGGCAGCGCTGAGGAAAAGAGAGTGCTTCTGGTGTGAATGGCAAGGCTCCTGCTCGAAGTGAAGCGCGCTGCTTCTGCGATGCCTATGGTGTGAACCAGGGCTATGTGTAACTATGTGTACAGTAGTTGTTTAGGTTTTCAAACTACATGTTGTGGATGCATTCATTTGAATTTATCTACCTCTCACCTCTTAGTACTACAGCCAACTGACTGTGTTGTGCGCGTGTGTGTGCGTGTGTGTGCGTGCGTGCGTGCGTGTGTGTGTCCAGGGAGCTGTTGACTCCCCAGCAGCACTATGACTGGGGTCTGCGTGCACTGAAGACAGTGCTGAAGGGCTGTGGCAGTCTGCTGCAGCAGCAGAGGAGGAGCCAAGACAGAAACAGGAGTAAGTAAATAAATAAAGGATAACTTAAAGTCCCTGGAAACCAGAAATATTTCTTTATTATTTAGCATTTTGAGTTCATCACATCACAGGACCCTATGTTAATAAGCCACCAGCCAAATTTGAACGATGATGAACGTTGCAAAGTATATAAATTTAGGTTTGACAGGCATGCCAAAAGTCATGAGAATCAATTAGTTTTTAGAGTGTATTTTCTCCCGCGGGCTGTGTGGGCGTGTCCCGTCTGCAGCAGGTCTCTGAGAGAGAGAGAGCGCGAGACAGAGGGGGGGAGGGAAACGGAGAAAGAGAGATCAGTGGTGTGTCGAACACACACACACACACACACACAGACACACACGTGCGTGTGTGTGTGTGTGCGTGTGTTCGTTGCTCGGAGAGGGAGAGAGAGAGACTTGCTGCGTGTGTGTGTGTGTGTGAGTAACTTCGCGTCACCAGGCTGTGTCGAGCGCTATGCTGCCTTCTCTCTCACTAGTCGAGAGAGAGAGAGAGAGAGAGAAAGAGAGAGAGAGAGAGAGAGAAGCACACAGACACTGAGCAAGCGCTGAGGGGGCAAAGAACGGACAAAAGGAGGGTGGGTGCGGATTGCGCGCGTGTACAAAGGTTATATAGAGCTTATGACGTCATAAGCTCCTGCATTTTAGCACCTCGCGCACTGCTCTCTTCAATGAGGAAGTACCTTGTAGAATCTTGTAGAAAAGTGTCGATTTTAAGGCTTTGGGTTGAAAGTAATGTATAATAATTTCGGAGGCAGACAATTACTAACATAAGACCCTAAATAACATACCGTAGTTAGAACGTTTTTGTGGATTTTGGTTTCCCGGGACTTTAAGTCCCCTCCTAGCCATTTTATTTTACGCTGTTCTCATGAGGCATGTTTACTGTTTTTCAAGATTCACTTTCATAGCCACAGTAAGTAATCAGATTACAAACAAGCACAGCGGTCACATCAATAGTAGAAGAGACGGGGGGGGGGGGGGGGGTCAGGGAAATGTCCGTGGGGGGAACCCCGGCCCGTTACTAAGCCGGCTCTGCGAGGGGGGCATCGGCGAGGGGGGCGATAAGTCCTTATTTGTCGAGGCTTTTGGGTCTCATTGAAGGGGTGGATGGCAGTTGGGAAGAAACTGCTGGTATCGATACTGTTGCAATTGAGTATTGTATCCATTTTATGTCAATACTTATCGATAGTATTGATACTTTTGACAGCCTTATTTGGCATTGTCAATTAAAAAGTCAATCATGTGTTAAATATAGCTTTAGTTTTATATTATTAATTTAGGTGCGATGATGGTGGGACAACATTTTAAGTTTGAGATTTAATTTTATGCATACCTGGCTGCAATGCATGTAAATGTCTAATTCGAATCCTATATAGTTCACACTTACAAAACCTACCTTGTGACCCTACCAAACAAGGTTTAGCAGCCAGCCAGCATACTAACCAACAGCCAGAGCAAGCGTATTAGCTTTGCTGGGTTTGTAAAGCCTTCTGCTGCCCCTGCAATCTATGATGGATCAGGTAAAATGCTGTACTTGCGCATTAGCAGCATATAAACAGGGTAAATCCTTTAGAAAATGTGGAAAATGTGTCCCAGTGCGTGAGTACAGAAACCGCTGCACTGATAGTACGCTCAGCTCTGACTTAAGAGATAGAACGTTGTAAGGAGAGATAATGCAAAGGATTATGGGATACCAAAGATAGTGAAAACTCCTGTGGTTTTGTGTGTGTGTGTGTGTGTGTGTGTGTGTGTGTGTGTGTGTGTGTGCGCGCGTGGGTGTGTGTGGGTGTGGGTAGCTGGGGGGGGGTGTTTATTGTGTACCCAGCAGGGCCACACACACAATGTTTGGGAAGTCTATGTGTGTGCATGTCTCTGAAAAGACGTTTGATAAACGCGCTCCAACATCAAATGTCTGTATGGATTGGACCCACACTCTCCCACTGACCCCCTACGCAGGGGTCAGCCAATTACTTCCTGTTGTGTTTACACTTCCTGTGACAGTACAGTACTTATATTGTGTTCATTGTGTTAACTGTGGCCAACACTGCTGAGGGGCTTTGAGGTGTGTGCAGAGTGCAGACCCCCAAGAGCAGCCAGTGAGTCAGACTAGGTTTGACCAGGTAAAACAGACAGCGTTTTGAACAGGAAGTCGTAACACAACTGGGTCAAGTGGGCGGGGCTACATAAGGTGAATACACCTGTCCTCCATGCCCTCTAAATCCTCTAATACTGACATCAGCAACTGACACTAACCCAAACCCCGCCCACTCTGCTTTGCTTCCCTCTGCCTTCCCACTTCTCTCTCTGTCCCTTTGTCCTGTTGTTTACCTCTTCACTCCCTCCTCATCCTCCTTTTCTCTCTCTCTCTCTCTCTCTCTCTCTCTCTCTCTCTCTCTCTCTCTCTGATACCTGGCTGTCGATATCTCTCTCATCCCACTCTTTCTCACTCATTGCCCTCTCTGTCTCACCCCGTCTCTCTCTCTCTTCTCTCCCCGCTCTCTGCCCTTTTCCTCACTCCTTGAACCTTTCCCTCTCTCTCGTTCACATCTGTCTCCCTCACTCCGTCCCCCTTTATCTGTCTCACACACACGCGCACACACACACACACACACACACACGCACACACACGCACGTACGCAAGCACACACACCACTCGTGTCTGTCGATGAGTCCCCAAGGTTTTGTTCTGTGTGTAGTCTGGCCAAGTGTTCATCTCAGCAGTAAAAAAGTGCCTCATTTGTGCCTCCGGGGGGGCCAACGAGCATCTTTGGAGACGAGAACAAACGTATTGACAAACTCTTCACTCATGACAGGCTTGGCTAATTAGCACGTTTATAACGAGGCCATGTGCAAGAACAAGGCAGTAACGATTGACCAAGTGAACTTTTGTCACCTTGTTTTTTTGTGCCCGCTTCACTTGTTTATCTCCATCCACCCAATGTTATTTCTTATACTCTATTTTACTGTCTCCTCTCCTTGCCTCTTTTTTTTTTACGTGTCCTTCATTTCTCTTCCCGTTCTCATCTTCTTCTAACCTTCAAACAGTAATCTAATAAAAAAAATTGTATAGCTTCGTTTTAAAAACAATCTCTACAAATGTCCACAGACATTAAAACCATGTCAGATAATTTAAGAGATAAAATAATGGTAATAAAGTCAAAGAAAGGGTCAAAACAAATTAGAGAATTACAAAAACGAATAAATAAATGTCAGTCTGTGGAAGTATTTTCAGACTGCCATCGATGAGTTTATTTTATTTTCACCGCTCTCCCCTTCTACCGCTTTTCTTTTTTTATGTCAATTAGCATTTACCGGTACACTTTTCCATAGCTCGTCTTTTCTCTTTTGCACTCTCACACTGTCATCCAATCATTTGATTGCAAGTCAGAACAGAAATAAGGCCCATCTCTCTCCATCTGCATACAGTCCAGGAGAGCGGTCTGGTGGTGCAGGCGTTAAGACTCAACACCATGTCCAAGCTGACGTTTGCGGACAGCTCCAGGTTCGACGCCCTGGTCAGAGACGTCTTCTCTGGGGTGAACTTCACCGATGTGGAAGACCAGACCTTAATGCAAGCCCTCGATCAAGTCTACAAGGAGGCGCGGCTTGAGCTTATACCCAGCCAGGTGTGTGTGGACAGTGGATACCTATCTATTCATAATGACAATAAGCAAATATGTCACGGAAACCTGCTTTTAACTGGTGCCTAGGCAGTGCCAGTTTCTGATCACTCTATATATACTTGAACATTGGCATGGAGACAGCTTATGGATGGTTGGATGGTTTGCTAGATAGATGGAGTGTTAGATGAATCGATGACGTTGTTGTCTCCATCCCTGTGTAGCTGAAGAAGGCTCTGGAGCTGTACGAGCAGCTGAGGCAGCGTATGGGCGTGGTGATCGTAGGGCCCAGCGGAGCGGGGAAGTCGACTCTCTGGAGGATGCTCCGGGCCGCTCTCAGCAAGACCGGCAAAGTGGTGAGTAGGAGACCGATTTTCCTGCAGTAAGACGAGGCAAAGTGGTGATCCAATAGACCAATTTCACAGGGGCCATTTTGTGCCGAAAAGGCAGGGTAAACACAGGTGCAAGCAACACACTAATGAGAGTTTCCAAATTCCAATCATTGGAAGTTGGAAACCATCATTAGTGTTTCGCTTGCACCTGTGTTTACCCTGCCTTTTCGGCACAAAATGGCCTCCGTGAAAAGGGTCTATTTTAATGTCGTTCACCATCTTCATTATTCCAAGCATAGGCTACACAAGATGTATTCTTCTGTCTCACCACTATGTGATAGGTGTCGGGTGTCGGAGGGCACACTGTCCCATGCTTTTTGGTTTTGCCCTTCACTGTCTGGATTCTCGGCCAAAATATTTTTGCTGCTCGGAATCCTCTCTGCTCCTTCCCATGGCTGTGCAGCAATCAATCAATCAATCAATCAATCAATCAATCAATCAATCAATCAATCAATCAAACCTTTATTGACAGACACTTGGTCCATAGATGTCACATACATAATTACAAAGGACACAAAGCACGTAATTTACAGGGGACGATTGTCGCCAAGGAACTCATACTGCAGGAATGGAAGTCCCTCTCTCCACCCCCCTTTCAGCTGTGGTTGATGATGGACATGACCTCAGTTGTACGGATGGAGACTCAGGTCCCTGAGGACTAACTCACTTGGGAGATTTTTGGCTATCTGGGACCCGTTTGTGGCCTACCTTGACGAGGCTAGGTGCGACAGGTGCTCCCCTGGCTGCTTTCTCGTGGACCCTTTGCGTGGGATCCTATGTAAAACATCTCTGGCCAGCACATAAGCACCTCACGCGGCTGCTAAACACATTGTAATGTAGTGTATATATGGATACATTTTCTTTCTTTCTTTCATTCTTTTTTCTCTTCTTGTCTGAGACAATATTGAGGAAAAAAAAGAACATGCAAAGTGGTGAGTAGGAGACAGATTCTCCTACAGGGGACTTTTTGCTTTGGGTTCCAATACATGGTGTATTTTTCTGGCATAATAGCTTCTAAATGGGTGGTATCTGTAAAATGCCCTGTCACGCAAACTGCTGAGGTATCGACTACAGAGACCTTCCCCCACCCCGGTTGAAAAACTTAAATGTCAGCAAACTCATTTTCAGAGAAACAAATTTGTATTTTGTGAAATTACATTCGGTGTTGTTTATTACTTTCATAGTCCGTAGATAGACCATCTCATGAAACTCACTTAGCATAATAAAGGACTACGAAAAGAAAGCATAAATTAAATTAAAGAAGAATCCCGTCACAAAATGTTCATGTGATTTTAAGTACCGCAATGTCCTATTTTTAAAGAGTTTGTGGTCCAGGTTAAAAGATCAACCTCTGATGTGTTTTGGCTCAATGCTGATGATCACTGTGTTCTTGTAGGTGAAGCAGTACACCATGAACCCCAAGGCCATGCCCAGGCAGCAGCTGCTGGGCCACATAGACATGGACACCAGGGAGTGGGCTGATGGCGTCCTCACACACAGTGCCAGGCATGTGGTCAGAGAACCACAGGGTAAGGAGACACACCACCCCATGTTGATTTAACTGTACCCACAACCCAAGCAACTTGATCAACTAGTTCTGCCTGTGAAAGCAGACAGCGGTTGGCTTGGATTGATTCTTTTGGGGGGAGTGACGGTACATTATACACCTTTGTGTTTTCCAGAGGTGAGCTCGTGGATCGTGTGTGACGGAGACATCGACCCGGAGTGGATCGAGAGTCTGAACTCTGTGCTGGATGACAACCGGCTGCTGACCATGCCCAGCGGAGAACGCATCCAGTTTGGACCAAACGTCAACTTCCTGTTTGAGACTCACGACCTCAGCTGTGCCTCGCCGGCCACCATATCCCGCATGGGAATGATATTTCTCAGGTGAGGGTTTAGGGTGCATGTGTGTGTGCCCCTCGCTCGCTCACACTCTCACTCACTCACTCACTCACTCACTCACACTCACTCTGTCTCTCTCTCTCTCTCTCTCTCTCTCTCCTTGTGCCTCCCTTTCTGTCCCTCTATCTGCAGTGATGAGGACACTGATGTGGGTGCCTTGGTGAAGTCTTGGTTGAGAGGTCAGCCTGAAGAGTGTCGAAGTAACCTAGAAAGCTGGCTGGGAGACTATTTTCACCGAGCTCTGGACTGGGTCCTCAAACAGGTAACAGGTGTCCTGTGTGTGTGCATTTCATCCTGATCAGTAGTAGGCTGTTTCAGTATACTGAAGTTGAAACAAACTTTGAGCTTCAGGCTGTGGCCTTCAGTAGGGATTGAATGTTGCGAGAGGTGTTAATAATTTGCTGTTAACCGTCAAATAAGAATTTTGACAAATTACAGGATTACTAGTCTAGGACTCAGTTATTAGTCCTCAGTTAGTTATTAGGCTCAGTGGTTAACACTGTTGCCTCAGAGCAAGAAGGTGCCGGGTTCGAACCCCCGGTCCGTCCCAGGTCCTTCCTGTGTGGTGTTTGCATGTTCTCCCCGTGTTTGTGTTTGTTTTCTCCGGGTGCTCTGGTTTCCTCCCACCACCTAAAGACGTGTATGTTAGGGTTTTGACTCCTGTCAGTGCGCCTGACCAAGGCAATGGCAAAAATAACTGGAGTTGGTCCCCGGGCGCTGCACTGTGGCTGCCCACTGCGGCTGCCCACTGCACCTAGTTCTAGCAGTTCAAAAAAGCAGAGAGCTTTATGTGCCCAGCTGAGATCTGGTATTTTACCGCTTATGATCGAAACTGGACGGTATGTCAGATTGGAAGAAGAAGAGCGGGTGTGTCCAATGTGTTGTTTAAATGACATAGAAAATGAGTTTCATTTTGTTTTTTATTGTCCTTTTTACAGTGAACCGCGCTATATTTTGTTCAGTAAAATAAAAACAGAGTTTGATTTTCTTAATAATGATGATGCATATAATTTGAGTTGGTTGTTTACATATGAAACTTTTGGACTGGCGTGTTATTTGGAAAAAGCCTGGGACATGAGAAAAAAAGCTCTTTATCAGGAAAAGGCAATGTAAGACAAGGAAAAGAAGAAAAAAAAAAAAAAAAAAAAAAAGTGTATGTATGTACAGTAAGTGTGTATATGTGTATGTATATGTCATGCATATGTGTATATATTATATACTTTATTTATTTTGTTTGTACAACCGGATGTTATGTTATGATTATGTTTATATATAATTTGGTGTCTTGTAATCCCATGTGGGATGGGCCAGAAATGGCATGACACAGAAATAAAAACTATCTATCTATCTACCGTATCTATCTATCTATCTATCTATCTATCTATCTATCTATCTATCTATCTATCTATCTATCTAGGAAGGTTCCTAGTAGAGGATGGGTCAAATGTTCCAGCGCTGTGCTGTCTGTCTTGCCTGCCCGTGCGGCTGAGTGACATTGCTCTTTTCGCTCCATGAGCTTATCAATTATGATTGTTTTTCACTGCATGAGAAAATGGACTTGTAGCGTGCGGGTTGTTCCCGAAGTCCTGGTCAGAATCAGACTTGTAGTGCCGCCACTCTACCGGCCAAGAGACATCCCAAATTTATGGAAGAATGATTGCCTATTCTGACACTGCGACATTGTGAAATAAATAAATAAATAGTGTGTCGTCTGATCTTGGCATAACAGTGATACTAGTGATCTGACAATAGTTTTTCTTTTTTCTCTCCCCTCTCTCTCTCTCTCTCTCTCTCTCTCTCTCTCGCTTTCACCAGAATGACTTTGTGGTGGAGACCAGTCTGGTGGGTACAGTGTTGAATGGTCTGTCCCACCTCAGCGCTGTGACAGAGAGAGGCCAGTTTATCGTCAGTCTTCTCAGGGGTCTGGGAGGAAACCTGCACCTCAAAACACGACAGGAGTTTGCCAAGGAGGTGAGGAGGACCTCTGTGGTTTCTGTATGGGCTGAGGGTGCATGTCAAACCTGTGGCCACTAGGGCTGTGAATCTTCACTGGCCTCACGATTCGATTCGATTACGATTCAGAGGGCTACGATTCGATTCGAGTACGATTATCGATGCATCTCGATGCATCTCGATGCATCTTAAATCGATGCATCACTTTTTTCCGCAATACATGATTTATTTTTTCTCACTTTCTTTTTTCTCACTGTGTGGCTACTTTTAAAATAAAAGTGCATTTGGAATTGCATTGTATTATGATCCATAATTAAAATAAACAACTGCATGTACTTCCATTATATTTTATTTGATTA
The DNA here is from genome assembly GCF_964638095.1 of Poromitra crassiceps. Taxonomy (NCBI): domain Eukaryota; kingdom Metazoa; phylum Chordata; class Actinopteri; order Beryciformes; family Melamphaidae; genus Poromitra; species Poromitra crassiceps. The sequence continues at coordinate 54,853,795 of NC_139642.1, read as the reverse complement.
TTTAATTATTATTATTATTATTTATTTTTTAATAATCGATTTTTGACATTTGGGAATCGATGCAGAATCGTGCACGTCCGCATCGCGATGCATCTTATAATCGATTATTTTTGACACCCCTAGTGGCCACTAGGGAATGTAATTTGTGATTTCAGACTACTAGAGGGGCAATGATATTAAAGGGATACGCCAACTTTTTGGGAGTTTAGGTCATTTGCCATATTGTCTATATTAAAACTAGATGGCTTTATTTCCCATCTGCGTGCAGTACAAGCTGTGGTAGAGCCCTCAAATGCTAATAGCTTAGCGCTAACAATGGCAGTCAATGGGACATTTGCCTACTTCGGTTCAGTCGCCCAAAATGCACATTCAAACAGCGCCATAAACACTCACATGTACATGTTGTGACTGATGTACTCACCACATGATGAAATAATAATCCAAAGTTACGTCAAACGGTCATTTTAGTAGTAAATCCAGACCGAGAACAAAACAAAGAGTAACCGAACTAACAGGAGTGTATAACTGTAGTTACTTCCTCGTTTGCCACAGCGTAACTTTGGATTATTATTTCATCACGTGGTGAGTCCACAAGTCACATGAGAGTGTTTATGGTTTGAATGTGCATTTTGGGCGACTGAACCGAAGTAGGCAAATGTCCCATTGACTGCCATTGTTAGCGCTAAGTTATTAGCATTTGAGGGCTCTACCACAGCCATGTACGTTCTAGTTTTAATATAGACAATATCGCAAATGGCCTAAACTCCTAAAAAGTTGGCATATCCCTTTAAGCACTACACCAGACTATATAGGCAATTACTTATTCAATCACAAAATCAGTTAATGAAACTGAAACACATGTATATCCATTATATGTCATACTATAGTATGACATATATATCGTATATATCGTATATATATATATATATATACATACATATATATCGTATATATATATATAGATATAGATATATATATAGATATATATATCGTATATATATCGTATTTTTTACCACAAGTGTGTTACTTGCCACGCTGTAGTATTTTCCTTGTAAGAGAGAACATATTTGGAATTCTCTTCTCAGCTTGCACTCAGGAGTTTTGCTACATGTCAACTCGGCTCTATGCAGCAGCCATCTAACGCAGCAGGATAGACGCTTGATGGGGGACCTCTGCAATGGCTGCTGCTCCTCTGCAGCACAATGTGTCATTCCTCATGTTTTTTTCTGTGTGTTTATATCTGTGTGTTTTAGGGGTGTCACGATACACTAATTTCACAATACGATACGATACGATACACTATATTGGGTTCACGATAACGATACGATACGATATTTTAACAATATTTTTTTTACCAAAAGTAAATAATTGTTATGTATTTATTTATCATTTATTTAACCATGTGAGTCCCGTTGAAATCTAAACCTCTTTTCAAGGGAGCCCTGGGAAAATACTGGAAAAATAGTCTTTCATTTGAAATACACAAAATACAAAACAAATGCTGTTTTTGGAAATTGTTATTATAATAACTAGAAAACAACATGGAAGATAATGCTTCTCTTGCAATAGAATGTGTCACACTGTCACAAACTAAATGTTTGTTGCATGGTGAAAGAAAAATAAAGTATACAATCTATTTCTTAAATAACTCATGCTCAATGGTCCCTAAACTTATGTAATCTTATGTACCCCTTGTTTTGCCATGCCAGTAGTAGTCTACCCCCTCACTCATGCATGTTGATTCTGCTAAATTTGTTCTATTATTATTCAGGAGCAAAAAAACGATTTTTTTACGATATCATTTTTTTCTGACGATACGCATATCGTGACGTTTTGATATCGCGATATATCGTGCGACGAAATATCGTGACACCCCTAGTGTGTTTATATCTGTGTGTTTATATCTGTGTGGCTGTGTGCTCCCTGCAGTTGCTGAGCTGGGCCAGGGAGAGCCCACCAGACCAGAGGAAACCACTTGATACCTACTTTGACCCGGGCAGCGGCCGTCTGGCTGCCTACACCCTCCAGCGGCCTGACGGCCTCTCTCTGGAGCAGCTCTCTCACACACACACGCTGCCTGTCATCCAGACACCGGACATGCAGAGAGGCCTGCACTGCTTCTCCCAGTGGCTCAGCGCGCCGCACAGACAGCCCTTCATGGTGGTGGGGCCAGAGGGCTGCGGGAAGGGGTAAATAAATGCACACACGATGTAGAAGCATACACAAACACACAGTGCAGCTCATTGGCTATTGTTGCCATTTAATTATAATCATATTCAGTCATCTGTTGTTTGCCTTAACATTATGTCCAGAATGCTGATATAGTGGAAAATACTGTGAACGCACACGTGTGCACACGCACGCACGCACGCACACGCACACACACACACACACACACACACACACACACACACACACACACACACACACAGTCGAACAGACATGTATGTATGTATGTATGTATCTATGTATGTATTAGGGCTGGGTATTGGCAAGGATTTCACGATACGATACGTATCACGATACTTGGGTCACGATACGATTGTATCACGATATATTTCGATGCGATACATATTGCGATATATTGTGATATTCTACAGAATTTACTCAAAATTAAATAATAGAGCTAAAGATACAACACACTGTGTACCACCCAGGTAGTGTAATAATATGTACATCACGTTATACTGATAAGTTAGTGGACAAATTTAGTCAAAACTACTGAGTGTTGAGTGTTACTGAACGCATCGATATGGGAAATATCGATACAGTATCGATTAGGGGTGGGAATCACCAGATGCAGAGGCCTGGCATGGCATGGCCTGCATTTATTATTTATTTTTTTAATATCGCGATACTTGGCGCCCAAGTATCGATACAGTATCGGGAAATAAAATATCGCGATATATTGCCGTATCGATTATATTGCCCAGCCCTAGTATGTATGTATGTGTATGTATCTATATGTACATGTATGTATGCAGGCGGTTATTATGAACAAGAACACAGGCTCACTTAAATTTACACATTTGTAACACAGTAACACATGTACAGTAACACAGCTGCTATCGTTAAGTAATAATCAGTAATAGATTGTATGTGTTGTGTTGTGGGTGGCTGGGGACGGAGGGCATATTATTTGTTATTGCATTCTTTGATGGCTATTTGCCCCTCTGATGGCTAAAAAATGAATAAACATACTTAAAAAAAAAAAAAAAAAAGTAATAATCAGTAATAATAATTTACAGTATGTTGTATGTATTCAGAGTGACTTTCTTGGAAAGACGCAGACAAGTTAGCGATGATCAGGGTCTGAGTGTGCACGCGCGTGCGTACGTGCCTGCATGTGTGTGTGCGTGCATGTGTGTGTGTGTGTGCGTGTGCATGCACACACTTGTGTGTATGTGTAGACAGACTAGTTTCCTCAACAGTAATTGCTTCCCTCCCCACGGGGCTGGCAGAGGCTTCTCTCACTTTGTCTTTTACGCTCCAGTTGAGCCTCGCTCTCCTCGACTTTTCTCATTCTGTCGTCTTGCCTCGCCTCGCCTGAAAGGTCACTGTGCCGAGCAGTCAGCTCATTCCTCTGATAAGAGAACAGCTCCTAATAATTACACACACATACGCATAACATGCACACACACACACACACACACAGACACACAGACACGCAGACACACACACGCAGACACAGACACACCACTTACTTTCCAAGTATTCTCTCTCCGTTTGTGCCCTCACAAAATGTTTCCCTTTGCCTGTGGCTCTGTTCTGATAAACATTATTCTCTGGGTCCCTAAAGGCCCCCTTGTTAAATACAGAGCAACACTCATCTCCTCCTCTCATCCTCTCTTGCTGCCCTGATACCATGCTGCTATCCTTACATGAAATAGAGATGTACAGTATGTACAGTAAGCTGCAACATTTAGACATGTAGAAGGAACTATTGGATCATACAATCCTGTCTCACACCTCAACTCATCTTTCAAAATGTCTGTGCATGTGGGTGTCTGCATCTGAACATCTCTGCCAAACATGTCCTACACTGTATTCTTCCCTGTATATCAATCAATCAATCAATCATCTTTAATACATGTCCCAGAAGGGCACTTTGGTTTACATCAGGAGTAGTGGTTATTACAACATCATTACTAGTTTGAAAGTAGTAATAAAGGCACACTTCAGAATTATAGTAATTACTAGTTTGAAAAGTAATAAAGGCACACTTCAATATTATACAATACATATACATTTGTTGCAATATGTACAGATTCCAAAAGACCATCTACCCCCCTCTGCCGAGTCGCCACGTGCGCAGCGCCCCGTTGCAAACTAGCTCGTCAACAAACGCAAGTGGCTATGCTGTCAATACAGCGCCAGATGGATGTGCGACCGCCTTTCTTGAAGAGCTGAAGCAAGCTCCTGCGCTACACCTTCTCTTACATTGTGTTGTTCCCTGTATAGCATGCTCCTGCACTACGCCTTCTCTTACATTGTGTTGTTCCCTGTATAGCATGCTCCTGTGCTACGCCTTCTCTTACATTGTGTTGTTCCCTGTATAGCATGCTCCTGCGCTACACCTTCTCTTACATTGTGTTGTTCCCTGTATAGCATGCTCCTGCGCTACACCTTCTCTTACATTGTGTTGTTCCCTGTATAGCATGCTCCTGCGCTACACCTTCTCTTACATTGTGTTGTTCCCTGTATAGCATGCTCCTGCGCTACGCCTTCTCTCGGCTGCGCTCCACCCAGGTGGCCGTGGTTCACTGCAGTGCTCAGACCACCTCCCGCCACGTCCTGCAGAAGCTCAGCCAGACCTGTCTGCTGCTCAGCTCCAACACCGGCCGGGCCTACAGGCCCAAGGACTGCGAGAGCCTGCTGCTCTACCTCAAAGACATCAACCTGCCCAAACCGGACAAATGGGGCACCAGCAACCTCATTGCCTTCCTGCAACAGGTAAAGAAGAGGTACAGGTAGTGCTCAAACCAGTTGAAGTTTTTCATATGTACAGTACATCTAAGAGGTAAGTTCTTTTAGCAACCAAAAAAGCTATATACAGTATATATATATATATATATTGATTTTTTTAAAGCCTTTTAGTAGCATTTTTGAAATTTTTTGCAAGTTGTGTCATGCACATCCCCGTGTATGGACTAGTTTGAATAAAATGGTGGTTGATAGAGAGCCACCCATATCTACAGTGATGATGAGGAACATACACTGCTAATAATACACAATACAAGACATGATTCTCTCTCTCTCTCTCTCCCTCTCTCTTCCAGGTGTTGACATATCAGGGATTCTATGATGAAAATCTGGAGTGGGTGGGTCTGGAGAACATCCAGGTGGTGGCCTCCATGTCACCAGGGGGTGCTGTGGGCAGACACAACCTCACCACCCGCTTCTCCTCTATAGTACGCATCTGCACCATAGAGTGAGTGCAGCAGAGTGGCCGTACTACAAAACAACAGCATGCAATTACACATAATTGAATACATGCACAGTTCAATCTGTTTCCCTTACCGTATCTGTTTGTTTTTTCTCACCTACCGATTCTATCCACTCCCCCTCTTCTTCCATCGCTCTGCCCCGCCCCCTCTCCTCTTCTGCCTCCTCTCCAGTTATCCAGACAGGGAGCAGCTGCAGACCATCTACTCGGCATACCTGCAGCCAGTTCTCCAGCATGGCCTGGGCACCCAGGCGGCCTGGGCCAGCACGGGGAAGACACACCAGCTAGCTGGATCTCTGGTGCAGGTCTATGAACAGGTACAAGCCAAGTCAGAGAATTAGAATGGAAAGGCTCTCCAGAAATATTGTACATATTTTCGGCCTTCACACTGACAGACACTCACGTAGACATTGGGCTCTATCGTTGCAGCGGCGCAGTTTCTAGGCCGAGCGCCAGCCGCAGCGCAAAGCAGTGGGCGTGGAAAGGCGCACTTGATATCGTCGTGCTGGCGCTAGATGCAGCCCAAAGCATTACAACCACGCCTTTTAGGCGTAAAATTATGCACCGTCATGCTCATTGGATAAGTGCAATAAACGAATCGCACGCTTGCCTTTTTAGCTCCAATTCCAGTGATCCCGCAAAACCAGACGAAAGCCAAACGCTCTGCCCCCCCCCCCCCTCCCTTCATCCAGTCTGTCTGTCTGCATTATAGGCTATTATTCCATATTATTATGCTTCTCAAACCAATCTAACTGCAGTTTCAATACTGCAAGCATGTAAATACGCTACACTATAGCAAGATCAAAGTGAAAATAATGTTCTAAAGGCATCAGCTACAAAAATATAGCCTATCCCTATATGATGAGATTAATTTTATATTGGTGAAAGTTTGTTCAGAATGATATCGTTTTCTCTCCCCTGCTGCAGGTAGAATGATGCACATAAATATACCCTACATTATGTAAAGTCATTGCATAAATGTGTTTTTATTGTAAAACTAAATGTGAAGTTGGGCAAAGTTATTGGAGCGGACATCACAGTATAGCACATGACAGTAGAAGCGCGTTCTGAAGCGCGTTCCTCTGACACTTATCTAAATGACGTTAAATCGACAAAGGATATATATAGGCCCAGGAGGACATATATGTTTCACTTAGGGTGGTGTTTTAATTTCGATTATTTATTTGGTCCAATATTGAAATGTTCTACAATTGCAGGCTGTGTTACCATTACACATTATTTTAGATCGACCTTTTATATCTATTTCGCCTCATTTAGTTGCTATTTAGTAGCGAAATTGAGTACCCAATTGCATGCTGGGGCATTCACAGGCAGTCAGAGAGAGACAGTCGTATTGTGCCTGTCAGACTGCCTGCAGCCTCAAAGCGGTACACGGAGTTGTTTTACCCAGGCTGGACGCGTTGTCACACAGGCTTGTGACAGTAACTCAACGCGGAAGGATTTATTTCACAATAAACTGGTAAACGCACACCAATGCCTGCTCCTGTCAGTAGGAGAGAGGGAGAGAGTGACACAGGTAAGGGTGACAGAGGAGAGAGGGGAGGAATAGGCCTGCTTTTCAAAGGCGCAAGGCGCTAAATTAACGCCAGCTCGGAAGATAGGTATTTAGCGCCGACACGCCCACTTTGGCCCATTCTGGGACTGCGCCACGCCCATTCGGCCTAAAGCGCATTTGGCAGCGTAAAGCCATATTGATATCGTCCCAAAACAGGCGCAAGGCACGTTTTTTTGCGTTTAAGGCCCGTTTTAGCGCCGAAGGCCTGTGGGAGAATAGGGCCCATTGTCACAATCGCTTGAGTGACGTCACTGATGATGACAAGAACATTGTCTTGAGCCAGTTGAGCGTGCTAGCCATGTGTTGGCATGAGTTTGGTCACCCCCCCCAACAAAGCCTGCCCATGGTTTTTAAACTAGAAATGAGCGTGCAATTAATTAAAAGTTAATTGAATTATCATATCACAGCACACTTTTTTTAGTTTAACTTCATGGAAATGGGTCCAGAAGCTTGTTTGGTGTCTCTCATAATCATACAATGCTTGACAATTTCAAGTAATGAATAATGTGACGTTCTTTAGAATTTTGATATCTCAATTTTGTGTCCCGTGCCATGTGTGTGTGTGTGTGTGTGTTGTGTCCTTTTCCTCTCAGGTGAAAGCTAAGTTTACAGTGGATGACCACAACCACTACCTGTTCACCCCCTGCATCCTCACACAGTGGGTTCTCAGCCTGCTGCGATACGATCTCACTGCAGGTAACCAAACACACATACGTCTAGACGCACGCACACACACACACGCGCGCACACACACACGCACACACACACACACACACACACACACATGTGCGCGGACACACGCGCACACACGCGCGCACGCAGGCACGCATACATACATCTCTCTTGCATGCTGGGTGTGAAATGTACTTAATTTTTTTCTATTCTAAAATTGACTGACTTGGCTTTGGATGAAAGTGAAGCTTCCTGCCCTGAATGTACTGTATGTGTTATCAGCTTGTGTCAAGTTTTTCCACAAATAAACGACTCATTCGGGACAAACACAGTAGTACTTCATTCAATTTAACATAATTTTTTCTCCTAGCCCCGCTTCTTCGTTATGTGAATACAATTAGCTGTGCTGGCCCCCAACCAAAATAATCCTACCCCCGCCACTGGTCCTAGGTCTGCCGAATATTTGAGATCACTGTTTCTTTTTTGTCACCCCTCCCCCCCCCCCATGAGAAAAGATTGTCACTAACCAAAGACTATTCAACTACTAAAGTAAGAGACCCAAATGAGAGATGTCAGGGTTCATTGGGACCAGATGTTTTCTGCAGGCCAACAAGAGCAGAAGCTTTAGTTTGAATGACCCACTGTTATTCCTGTGACTCCACACACACAGAATGATGTTGCCGCCGCCGAGGAACTTAAAGGAGAACTTACCTCCAAAACACTTTTTTTCAGCTTTTAACCAATATATATGACTTTGGGGGTGATGTGTGAAGAATTCTGGTCAGAATTTCCACATTTGACACCAAACTGTTGCCATTTTACCATTTGTATCATTTTTCAGCAGCATAACTGGCATAAGCGCCCTCTAAGGGTCGAACGCTGCTTTTTTTTTCTTTTCTCAAATGAATGGGATATTTGGTACAACCTGACGTCAGGTTGTCCCCAAAGACTATGGGATTTCAAGATAGTTACTCCCCTACTCCCCCTGTACCCTTTCGGCTCCTCACAACTCCAAGCCTATTCCCATGATGTCACTTGACCTGTTAATTTATTACAATCGCCTGTTATTTTCCTACCAACTCCTATGTAACACAATACTATCAATAAACGCCACTATAATCATAAAAGGAAGGACATAGCAAGTAAATCATTCCCAACCTTTTTCATACTAAGGGGCCCTATGATGAGATTTGGTCTCATGTAAATCTTATTTTTTATTTTTTATAGCCTAGATATGATTTTGTCCAGAATTCCATATAATTAGGTTGAGAGACAACGAATGCTGGAATCCTCTCAAGGACGACTGGTGGTCTTCTGTGCCCCTTTTCGCTGGGGACACAGAGCTGCTGCACTGACTGCCCGGAGGGAGGGAGGGGTTTATTGTGTGTTTGCAGCAATCAGCTCCAAGAGCCCAGCATCAAAGTGAGAGCCTCACTTTCATCCTTCCGCAAACAAATCTTATCGCAGCGCACATGTAAAATATAACGCTATACTACGACGTGACAACGTGACAAAGCTTCTCTAAACACATCGGCTATCATATATTTCCCTGCATCCCTCCTACCTACAGAGATTATATCGGTATTGATTTTGGACAGACTGAATGCGCGGAGGAGGAGGAGGAGAGATCTGCAGCTGTGCCCTGAGTAGCCCTGTGCCCGTCTGTGAAAAGCGTCCTGTCCAGTCGCACCTTCGCAAACAGATGCGGGATTCCCTCAATCCTGTACCCAATCTCAGACTGTATTGAGCAGAAACATCGCACACCAGCTATTTCTGTCTGTGTTTGTTTGTTGCTCCGTGAGGTTACAGAACGCCCCATGCAGGAGGCTGTTTCGCCAGCCGGGGTCTGGCAGGAGGGAGGAGGCGCAGCCTGCACTGCGCTGAGAGGAAAACTTTTGCACAACTTTTAACAAGAATCACGAAAAGCCCCCAAACTAAAATGAAAAAGGGACTATATGGCAACTTGGACGAGGGAATGACGTAGAGAAATCTCGCATTGTGTTACCCCAGAACGGGGGGTTTGTCGTATTGTGCGGTGTGCTGCTGTAACGAGCCCACGTCACTTTGCTCTCGTAACGTAGTTTGAGTAGTTTCCATAGAGATACATGCAGAAAAATAATTAAATTTCTAGTTCGCCACTGAATTACCAAATTGATATAACTTAAAACCATTTTGAGCAAAGCTGTTTCCAAACAGGCCACCAGCGTTGGCTAGTTGTTGATATTTATAAAGATATTGCCCCTCTCAAATAAATTATTTTTGAGGCAGTAGGCAAACTGTAATGGCGTCGATTTCCGAAAAAAAATCTTGACTTGAACACAGCCAAAGAGTCTAGTATAGACAAGAGTATATGTCATTTCTTGGTTTTTTCCATAGGTATTTTCAAATCACTGTTCTGATACATATCTAGGGGGTAAGTCCTCCTTTAAAGCAGTAATCATTGTCAGTTTGGATGCAAGAATCAAAAAGACAGCACTCGATGTCTTAGTTACCTGCCGGTATTCCTTTAGCTCAGAGTTCCTGTCTCCACCTCTCACTTCCTCTTTGGTTCGATCTCTCTCTCCTCTCTTCCCTCACTGCCTCTCTGTCACTCGTCTGTCTCTCGCTCTTTCATCATCCTCTCCCCTCGCTGTCCTTTCATCTCTCCCTCTGTCACTCGCTCTGCCTCCGCAATGTGTTCCTGCTGTGATAGTGCGTCCAATCATTTGTTTTAATTACAACTTGTGAGATGCACACAAACTTCTCTTTTCCTACGCTCATCATTTTTTACTTACGGTACTCTTACTTCTTCCTCCCTCTTTCCCTCCTTGCTGATTACCTTCCATTTGGTATGTGACAACCTCTTCTCTTCACATTTTCTCAATTACTGCGTTTGTATGTGTTTGTTTTGTGTGTGTGCGTGTGCGTGTGTGTGTGTGTGTGTGAGAGAGAGAGACAGAGAGAGTGTAAGTGTGCATGTGTGTGTGAGTACAACTGTTTGAGCCTGTGCATCTTCTATGTATGTATGCATGTATGTTTGTATGTATTTTAATAGATAAGGAGTGAGGATAATATAGTAGATGCTTTGAATTCCTTAGTTTTAACTATGCAGTGTTCTAAGCAGACCGGATGGCATGGAGCAGATGATAGAAGAGATTTGAGACTTGACTTGGACTTGCCCCTCAGAGACTTGAGACTTGACTTGGACTTGCCCCTCAGAGACTTGAGACTTGACTTGGACTTGCAAAAAATGACTTGTGAGCACTTGTGAGCTTACTGCTTATTGCTTACTGCTCCTGCTTACTGTAAGTTCACTGCTCATTGTGTGTGTTTTGTCTCTCTCCTGCCCCCTGCAGCTCAATCTAATGTGACAGACAGTGTGTTGGAGGTGGTAGCGTACGAAGCCAGGAGACTCTTCAGAGACCGGCTGGTTTCCTCCAAAGACCTCCACACCTTTGATAACATCCTCTCCTCCATCATAAGGGGAGACTGGGGGTCCGACGCTCTAGACAACATGACCG
>NC_139642.1:54815101-54840101 GCF_964638095.1 Poromitra crassiceps | reverse complement strand
CCTGGTCTGTACACCCCAGAGGAACTGGAGCCTCTCCTCTCCTCCCTCAAAGATGCTGCTTCCCAAGATGGATTCACTGGACCACTTTACAACTACTTCTCCTACAGTCAGTATATCTATCTATCTATCGATCTATCTATCTATCTAGAGTATCTATCTGTCTGTCTATCTGTCTGTGTCTGTCTGTCTGTCTGTCTGTCTTTCTTTCTGTCTCCCTGCATGCATGTCTGTCTGTCTGTCTGTCTCTGTCTGTATCTCAGTCTGTGTCCATCTTCCAGCCATGGTGTTTTTGCTCTTCCTATTATTCTATCTAACTCTATCTCGCTGTTGATCTACACTTGACTACATCTGTTATTCCACTGATTGTTCTATCTCAAGCTCCGTCACTGAATCTGACTGTCCATCTGCTACCCTGCTGTACAGTGCTGTTTGCTCTGCAGTGATGGTGCAGTGTCACTGAGGTGGATGGTTGCTGCTGCAGAGACAAATCAATAGCTCTCAATAGTCTGACTAAAGCGACTAAACAGCTCACCACTTACCCTCACTGTCCAACTGTGCCAGGGAGGCACAAGCTTACAGGGACAATATCACTGACACAAACACTAGTGCTTGTCTGTATATACTCTATATATATATACCGTACTCTCTCTCTCTCTCTCTCTCTCTCTCTCTCTCTCTCTCTCATCTACTCTGTCTCACCTACCTTTTCTTACCTTCTCTTCTTTATACCCCCATCTCTCCCACTCTTTTTGTTTTGTATCTTTCTCTATGTCGTTTCCTCTCCTTCCTTTCCATCCATCCATCCATCCATCCATTCATGCATCCATCCCTTCTTCTCTCTCCTCCCCCTTTTTTCCATTTCCCTCTCCACCTGTGACCCCGCCTCCATCTCTCCCACCACCACCACCCCATGATCTCTCCCTCCCTCCCTCGCTCAGGAATCCAGCAGAACCTCCACATTATTCTGATCATGGACTGCACCAACTCCAACTTCACCATCAACTGTGAGAGCAACCCGGCTCTCTACCGCAAGTGTTCTGTCCAGTGGATGGAGGGGTGGTCTGAAAGCAGCATGAAGAAGGTTAGAGGAGGAGGAGCAGAGGGATCAGATCAGAGGAAGGGGAGATCACAGTAACACTTGTTGAGTTTTTAAGAGCAATACATCAGTCTGGAGGTTGAAGACCCTGAATGATTCATGCACAGAATCCAGGAAGGGAGATTTAAGGAGGGATGGAGGAACAATTGATTTATTTTGGCGAGTGTATTGATTGTCTGTGTGCTACTGATGCAAAATGATCTCTATGCTAGCTTCAAAATCCCCTGTAACTCACACCTCCAGATCTGTTTTATCCCCATCCGTGCAACAATACACTGTATATTTACCGTAAACCTTTTGCAGCTTCAGAATACTGAAAGTCGCGTTATCACAATTTCTTTCTGGCTAAAACGTAGAAAGATGCTTTAATGTGGTGCCAAAAATATACATGAAACTAACATTCTTTTTTTAGAATATGTTTCTGCAAAAAATGTCTCATGTGGACCTGAAACTTTTGCCCCCATTGCCATTCTCTTTGATGCTTACTTACCTTGTCAAACCCTTCTTACCGTGTCAGATTCCTGAGCTGCTGTTGGCAAAAGCAGAACGTGAAGGAGAGAAGAGTGAAGGAGAGAAGGCCACTAGGATGAAAAGCTCAGGTAGGAACATATGCACTCAGCAAATGAGCTTTGACTTGTTACGTTCTTTTATTTTTATTGAACATTTGAACTCATCTTTATCATTCTTCTACAGGCCTAATTAAACCGCTGTGCATGTGTTGTGGAAAATTCAAATGAAATGCCTTGTTGATTCACCAATAAATGAGTTGCTCGTTTGTAATGAATAGATTTGTTTATTCCAATTCTCAAAAACTCTGCAGAGTGTCACAACCTCCAAACTGTTGTGCCCCGAACATAAACATGACATCTCAGTTATACTCAGCCACCCCCCTGGCACAGATGAGGTGGCCGGTTCAATCCCACGGGATATTTTCCATGAAGACAAAATAAAAGCCTTGTTCTTACAACAAACTGAAACAGAAAATCCTCTCTACACCAGGAAGACAAAATAACACGTTATCCACTGTTCTCCAGCTGGGTTCCCCTCCTAAACAAAACAAACTGCTTCCCAGCCCATAAAGTTAAATAGCTTAAATTTATCCATGCATGTTAATTAGCTCATAACTAAACAGAGTCTACATTATTCAACAATCTATCAATAAGCAGTCAATCAATTATTTTACCCTCACAATTCCACACTTTTGATAAGAATTACCGTAGACATTGTTATCAATTAGAAAAAGGGAAAATCATTAATAAAAAGAACATTAGTTAGTTTTTTTTATAGATATATATAGCAAAACAATAATAGAAAAAAACTTTAACACCTTTATCCTTAATGATTAATAAAAACAACTTCATCAATTTCAGTAAGTCAGAGTGTTATATCAAACATTTTCCTGTTCAAACTTTTAGCAAAATGTTGTCATTAGTCCTTCCCCACTGAAATGAATCATTATTTTGCTAAACAAACTTTTATCACGATAAAATGAATATACTACTTTACGATTAACAATAAGAAAACAACATCAAATCAAGCATGATTATCTACCCAGGATTGCATAGCATAAGCGAAGTGTGTCAGAGGTCAATGGCCTTTTTTATTGTTCCACACTTTTTGGCATATTTTTTTTTTTTTTTTTTTTTTTTCTTACTTAATACATACTTATGTTACAATGTATCATTTGCTCAAATCTAACTCTTGGCGATGCTAAATATCAAATTCATTATTATGTTTTCACCTCCACTAGTATTAGTTACTACACGATCTCACTCAAATTCATTACATCAAAATAAGGTGGAATCCACTCAACCTCTTCCCTTGGCTCCTTGTACATTCTGGTAGCAGGAAAACACATTCTCTGACACATTGGAACCAAGACACAATTCATAATCAGCATAAACATCATTATCGCAGCCAATATTACTCCCACTTTCACAAGTAAGCCTGTAAGTGCTCCCCCCCCCACCCACACAGATTAGGTTGGCGTCCCATTCCAATTGTTTTCATTTTTTTTTTTTTGCCAACGCTATGTCGATGCTTACCCTTTGGTGGAACACTGACTGTTCCGGAGGAGACATAAACACATTTTCTCTCACCCTGCCAATGTTTCAAAAACATTCATATGTTTTAGAAACATTACTGTATGGTACAAGTTGGCTTTAGTCGCAGAAGCCATGACATTCATAATTCGTTATCAATTTAAAACATTTTATATTCTGCATTCTAGAACATCTAGTCAAGTCCATTTAATGGATTAATTATTTTATATTCAGGTTATTTTATACTAAAATCACATGTTCGCTTGAAACACTTTTATTTAGAATTCTAATATGCCTTGTCTATCACAATCTTCACAATCTCAGCTTCTCACCATATTAACGGCACAGTGATGACAATGGCAATTACAGCAAATATACAAGTAGTTCCCCTGCACGTTTAGGAAACGCACTTTCCTCCCTCCTGTGTCCCTGCACATTTTCTTCTTTTTACGATTTTTTATACGCAAATGGTCCGTGCTTAATCCAATCTCCAAGATGTTGGTGTGTATCCCGTTAGTCTTCAAGCTTAATGTCTGTGAAGCAGAACAGGCGGCACAAACCTCAAACCTCCTCCTGAGAGGTGAGATAGCAATCTCAGAGGCCGGCTTCTCCTGGAGGCTGCCTTCGATGAGGCGGAAAACCTCTTGGCTCAAAACCTCTTTGCCGCTCCCAGAGGCTGCCTCCGAGGAGGCGGAAAACCTCTTTTTTGCTTCACAGCCTCACAGCTGCTTCAGAGGCTGCCTCCGAGGAGGCGGAAAACCTCTTTTTTTTTTTACTTCCTCTCAGTTGCAGGGGCCCCACCCGTGATGGGCAGGCCTACTGACCTTCAGCAAGCAGGTCTAGTGGCGGTGCTCTCTTGCAGTGCTGGGCGTGGACCCACGTTCCTCTCTCTCCCACCTTGACGGCTGTGTGCGTGGTGAGTAGGATCTGATATGGCCCAGCCCAGCGCGCTGTCTTCCACGACTTCCTCTTGCAGTCTCGGATGAATACCCAGTCCCCTGGGACCAGGTTGTGCAGTGGTCCCGTCGCAGGTTTGGGTAAGGCCTCTTTGACTTGTCTGTGCACCTGCTGAAGAGTTTTGGTTAAATTCACACAGTACTTCAACATATCATGATCAAAGAGATCCGTTGATAACGAAATCCCTTTGGCTGGACCTTCGCCAATATTGGCAGGTCTGCCATAGAGAATTTCAAATGGGCCCAGGCAGCCTGTTTCAGCGCAGCACCTGACCAGTTTCACTTTTCAGTGGCGCGTTCTCACGTCAACTGCTCCTCCACTCTGCAGATAACAAACACAGTGGGTTTTCAAATCAATACCATAGTAACCTCCTCTCTGGCTGATTACTTGATTGACAAAATGTGCTCCATTATCACTGCTAATCATCCTAGGTCTTCCCCACCTCCCCACCTTGGAATGGTTTCAGTGATCATGGCTTTTACTACTGCCTGAGCATCATTTTCTAGGCCATGCAGTTTCTTATCTGATGGAAAAGTCCATCTTCACGTGATCGAACGACTGGTCTGGTGCTGAGTGACCTGCCTGCTGTTCCCAAAACAGCCCTGCCCAGCAAGCTCCCTACACTCCACTCTTTGACACATGATTTTACTCATGTGTCAATTTCACATAGTGGGGAACACAGCAATGTTCTTCGGGAGCATTGTAACGGAGCAGCCCTCTGCCAACTCACTTCATTAATACCTATGACCTTGTTACGGGAGGCAGAGCCGTACACAAACAGCTCCAGGTCCAAATTAAATGAGGGACACTTCCTGTAAATCAGGCCCAGGTGCACACACTCCTGTAACTGTTGCCACACAGCCATGTGGCTCCCCACATTGGTCATAGGGAGCAGTGTGGCTGGTTTAAGCATTGTGCACCTTTTAACTATAATGTTTGGCATGTCCAGGAGGCCATGGTTATATCGCAACCATCCTCTGCTACCAAATAACTAGTCTTCTGCTTAAGCAGCAGCATTAAGACCACATATGGCACTTGGTAAGGTGAGACTAGAATAGCCCACATAATCACGTGACGCATGAACGGCTTTCCCAGCAGCGGCTACGGCGCGAAGACATGTTGGTAGACCAGCGGCCACTGGGTCAAGTTTTGTGGAAAAATATATGCCACTGGTCGCAGACGGGCACATGCTCTTGAAGCAGAACAGAGGTCATAAGGTCCCCTTTTGTGTCCCGTCTGAGTGAAAAGTCGCGTCAGGTCAGGTAGTCCAAGTGTGGGGGTGCTTTGCAAAGCCATTTTTAACTTTTCAAATGAAGCCTCCGCCTCAGGTATCCATGTCACTTTGTTACCTGCAGTCAGTCCTTGTCCGTGTGCGATGGCACTCAACGGAGCTTCTAAATGCGGGTAATCAATAATAAAGGTCCTACAATACGATGTCAATACCCAAAAAAAGATTTCACCTGTTTTTACTGTTAGTGGTTTTGGAATTCCCTGTATCGCTTATTTTCTCTTTGGTGATAAGGATTTGCCATTTTGAGTGATCACATGATTTAGAAACACAACCTCTTTCTGGCAGTACTGCAGTTTGGAAGCGCTCGCTTTATGACCTCCGTCATAGAGGTATCGCATCAGTTTCAACGTGTCTGTCTTGCATTGATCCTCCGTGGGCGCTGCGATCATTATATCATCGACATATTGGAGAAGGGCGCTGCCCTGTGTCGATTCCAGGTCCTCCAAATCATTTTGGAGGGCCTGGTTGTAGATTGGCAGTTTTCCCCTTGCACGAAAACGCAAACCAAAACTGACTGTCTGGGTAAATCGACACACTGGAAGATCGATCACGCTGAAATATTTACACGTAGGAGAAATGCAAGACAGAATAATATATAGATTTGGCAGATTCGGCGCGCGTTGTTGAACCGCATAATTTACAGTGTTTAAGTCCTGGACAAAGCGCCTGTGGCCGCTAATGATACAGCCTTATCAGCGTGCACCACTGCACCAAAGGTTTGTTTAAAAACATCGGTGTTATCAGGCCCGATAGCAAACCACAGCCGCCCTGGCCAGGGCCACATGAGGAAAGGAATATTTTACATAAAAAAAACATTTATCATTGTGTGACTGTTCCCTTTGGTCGGTGTGCGGCCTAGGTTCCGTTTAACGAAACCGAAATCGCACCTCGACTAGCTGACCAAAACATTGTTTTCAGTGTGAGTTCCTCCCTCTCACCACTGTTTTTGGCCCATTGCATTTCAAATGCTTCATCTAGGCCTGTGTGTACATGTGTAATGCAGTGCAAATTATCAGTTTTCACCAGCTGGGCTCCTGGTTGACATCTAGCTTTGGCCTTACTGATCAAATCAGTAATCACTTTGCCAGCTGAGGTGGAACTATCAATTTTCCACTGGTAGATGAACAATGGAATCATAGGGTCCTGTTTCACCATTGTGTAATTTGCATTTAAATCCAGCTCTGTCAATCTTTTTAACTGTATCCCTTCAGGTGTGGAGATTAAACAAATGCCCAAACGAATTATCAGATCTCTCCCCAACAAATTTATGGGGCAGCTCGACGAGTACAGGAAAGAGTGTTTTATTTTCCCTTGAGCCTCGTCTACACACTGCAGTGATACAGTGTAATTTTCATCCACAATGTTACCTGAAGCAGTAATTGATTTCACCCATCGCCCACTTAGAGCTGGTTTGTTAGACAGAGCTTTATGACAGATTACACTCTCGGATACCCCTGAATCCACTAAAAACTGTATCATCTCACCGTCAACCAAGAGCCACAACTGTGGCAATGCCTTGTGGGCACTGCCCTTGTACACAATGTATGAGTCAGTTGGTGATTTGCAATGTTTTTTTTTTTTTTTTTCTTCAACCTTTTGAACATATCAAACAGCTATGCAGTGTACTGTGTGTGTTGTGTATTCTTTCTCAAACCTTTCTATTGTACTTTGAACAGCTGTAGCGTGTAAGCGTGTGCGTGTGTGTGTTTATACTTTCCTGCTTGTGTCCATGCAGTGAAGGCCCTCTCTCTGTCCCCGGCACGGCGCCACACCCCCTTCCAGTTAGTTGGATTCGTTTGGCATGAATCCTCCTTGTTGTTGTTGGTACTGTCCAGGTTGAAATTGTCCATTCAGGGCATCCCACTGTCCAGATTGAAATTGTCCATTCAGGGCATCAGGACATTCATTTTTCCAATGCCCATAGCGGCAACACAGAGCGCATTGGTCACGTGCTAAGCGCGCACGTCGCTCTCTCTGCTGCTGATCCCTGCCACCAAACTGTTCATCTCTTCCTCTCCCTCGGCCCCTGCCATCGCTCTGCTGCATGTTGCTAGTGTGGAGGAATGTCAACATTTCCTCGTGCATGGCATTCACTCGTTTGAAAGTCTCAGTGAGGCGAACAAGAAGTCGCATGCCCGTCTTCATCATGCTCTCCATATTCTGGAGAAGTTCTGCTTGGTCTCTGACACCTTCCTCATTTTGAAGCCTCATGCCCTCTGTCCAGAGGAGTTCTGCATCATGAGGGAAAAAACGGCTTTGGCTGTGGACCGGGGGGTTTTGCATCCACTGGTGGCTGTGTAACATGTATCGACGCATCTGCCTCCGCTCCCGGCACAGTTGTCTGGCCCTGGAAAGCCGCTTCATCTGGTCTGCTACTACTGGGGTGTGGTGCCGCCGAGTCCAGACAGAGTCCTTCAAAGACACAATAAAAGACACTAGCGGAAATTAGCTGTCCTCATACAATACACAGAAATATGTATCTGTATGAGGATGTATACACTTTGTAGTAAGAGAGTGTTCAGGACAACAATGTATAATGAAATAACAAAATAAATGTATGTGGTGGTTGTATTGCTTTTGGCTTTAACAGCAATATAGGGAAGATTATTATTTCTGTTTCCTCTCCCCTTTTTTTTTTTTTTTTTTTATAACAAGCTAGACCATAGATATTATACAGTCTACATATATATATCCTTTTTTTTTTTTTTTTTCTTAACCAATCTGGTTTGGTGTGTGTGGAGGTGCGTATATGTGTGTGTGTATGTGTATGTGTGTGTGTATGTATGTGTGTGTAGGTGTGTGTGTGTGTAGGTGTGCGTGTGTGTGTGTGTGTGTCTGTGTGTGTGTCTGTGTGTGTGTGTGTGTGTGTGTGTGTGTGTGTAGGTGTGTGTGTGTGTATGTGTGTGTGTGTGTGTGTGTGTGTGTATGTGTGTGTGTGTGTGTGGTGGACCACTGCCCTCAAAACAAACAGTAAACCCACCATTGATTTGCAATACAAATAAACACACCCTCTTATGTTGCCGGCCGGCTTACTCAAACACTTATAAAACCTTAAAACCCAAATCAAAGTAAGTTTTGTGAATTTTTTATACCTCCTCTCACAGAATTCAGGTCTGGGTATGTGTTTTTTTTTCCACTACTGCAGTTTTTAGACGCTAAAGTAATACCTTTCAACCCGCGCCTTACTGTTTGTCCGTCGACAAACAGGCCGATTTATTCTTCTCTAAATCTTGCCCAAATATGAGTCGGCTCTAGTAAGCTCCCTTACGCGTGCGCTCTAAGCTACGGCAATAGTGAGTTTTATCTAATATTATCTCACGCGAGCATCCCCAGGACACATCGCACTCCCCTCAAAGGCAAAAGATTTCCCAGGCAGAAGTTACATCCGTTTTCCTAACGCAACGCCTCACCCTCTCGGCGGTGAGTATATCCGATAACGGCAATAGTGAGTTTTATTTAATATTATCTCACGCGGGCATCCCCAGGACCCCGCACTCCCCTCAAAGGCAAGAGATTGCCCAGGCAGAAGTTACATCCGTTCTCCACTACACAATCCCCCAGACCTGTACCTTTTACCAAAAGTTGCAATTGCCTATGTTTTTAAAACCAACTGTATAACAGTATTCAGCTAAACAAAATTTGCGATAATTGGTCAATCAACAACAATGCATTCCACACCTCTCACCGGATTTTTTTTTGTAGATCTCAATCACCGGGCAGGGCTGCGCAGGCGGGCCGACCCCTCCACTCGTGAGCTAAGTCGAGTTTTGAGGTCCTGATAACAGGAGATGATCAATCAGTCGACTCCCCGCTCACAGCCCGGTCCAGCAAAAAAGTATTACAATCCCGGGCAGAGCCCCCAAGTTGTTGTGGAAAATTCAAATGAAATGCCTTGTTGATTCACCAATAAATGAGTTGCTCGTTTGTAATGAATAGATTTGTTTATTCCAATTCTCAAAAACTCTGCAGAGTGTCACAACCTCCAAACTGTTGTGCCCCGAACATAAACATGACATCTCAGTTATACTCAGCCACCCCCCTGGCACAGATGAGGTGGCCGGTTCAATCCCACGGGATATTTTCCATGAAGACAAAATAAAAGCCTTGTTCTTACAACAAACTGAAACAGAAAATCCTCTCTACACCAGGAAGACAAAATAACACGTTATCCACTGTTCTCCAGCTGGGTTCCCCTCCTAAACAAAACAAACTGCTTCCCAGCCCATAAAGTTAAATAGCTTAAATTTATCCATGCATGTTAATTAGCTCATAACTAAACAGAGTCTACATTATTCAACAATCTATCAATAAGCAGTCAATCAATTATTTTACCCTCACACATGCCAGTGGAGTGGAGTGCAGACATGTAGTTTAAACAATTCCACTTCTCAGAATCTCAGACTATTTTAAAATCTCATAATCCATGTACAGTACATAAGACACCAGCTCAAACTGAGTAATGTTTTTATAATAATAATAATAATTATTATTATTATTATCATCGATATTATTATTATTATTATGGTTGTTGCTGTTGTTGTTATTCTTGTTGTTGTTGTTATTATTATTATTATTATTATTATTATTATTATTATTATTATTATTATTATTAAATAACCAGGGGGGTTATGTACAATTAGATCTCTAGCTAGTTCCTGTATTTTTTGATTCAGCTATGAAAGGTACTTTTTCTTCTTCTTCAGGCAGTTCACATGCAACCAAGCTCACACAAGACTCACAGGTTCACAAATGTTTTGCGCCCCCTGCTGTCAGCAGGTTCTGGCCAGGGGGACCTGTGCCGTTTGTTCCTCATGGTCCACGAGTCGTGCAGAGAGCATGGCGCAACACCCAGCCAGTACATGTCCTTCCTGCACATTTATACTGCCATCTATAGCAGCAAGCAGAGCCAGCTCACCACCAGACAGCAGCACCTGCAGGTATAGTGTCTTCTACATGCTATGTTATGTACAAACAAGTAAGCATGCATGCAAATATACTCGTACACATATACAAAATATATGCCGTTTTTAAGCAGTGCAGCCGCTTCTATAAGTGACTTTGTGTGTTTATGGCGAGATGTGTGTGCACCTCTATGTTTGCACCGAGATTTGGGGGAGACTGCCTCAAGGTTACAAGGAAGGGGGTGTGGCCCCACCCCCAGCTCCCCTGTGTGCACACATTGTGCACAGACACAGACAGACGGCTGAGGCACAGGGGCAGGCGGAGAGGGTCGGGCACATCACTGGCAACCAAAAAGTTACTGTCAAATGCATGTGAGCAGTACTGAGCAGCATGCTTTAGAAGTTTTGCTTTTGTTTATAGGCATATCCCCCATATCTCCTTCGTATCACATTATTGAACTATATGATTGGCTGTCTGTGTCCTAAAGGCGGGCGTGTCCAAGCTGAACGAGGCCAAGGCATTGGTTGATGAGCTTAAACAGCGGGCCGCTGAGCAGAGCACACTGCTAAAGACCAAACAGCAGGAGGCAGACTCTGCTCTGCAGGAAATCACCACCTCAATGCAGGTGTGTGCGTGTGTGTGTGTGTGTGTGTGTGTGTGTGTGTGTGTGCGTGCATGCGTGTGTGTTTGTGTATGCGTGTGTTTGTGTGTGTCAGTGTGTGTGTGTGTGTGTGGTTGTGTGTGTGCGTGTGTGTGTGTGTGTGTGTGTGTGTGTGTGTGTGTGTGTGTGTGCGCGTGTGTGTGTAAGCTTGGCACTCAGTGGCATGCAGGACGTCAGTCCTGCAGGCTTTCAAGTGTCCTCCAGGGTGCATCTATCCTCCTTTCAACTCTCACTGCTTCTCCTCCTTGCAAAGTTGATAACGTTTTCTCAAGTGGGCTCAGTTCAGCTCAGGATTTCTGCCGCACACACACACACACACACACACACACACACACACACACATACACACTCACACACACACACACACACACACACACACACACACACACACACACACCTTATTCCGTACATTCCAAAGTTTGGTGTTCCCTGTTGCATAGATGCAGCAATTTTTTTTCTTTCTCTTCCCTTCTCTTCTCTTCTCTTCCCTCCCTATCTGCATTATAATATATGAGCTAAAGTTTTCTGGATTTCCCCAGGCTGTCTCACCCCTACTGTGAAGACCCTATTTATTTGGTTTGTGTGTCTCAACTCATTTGTTTGTTCTCTGACTTCTCATCCAAAGTCGTCTCTCTCCTGACAGCCCATTTCCTCCTGCTGGATGGATAGATGTGAATGCAGAGAGAGAGAGAGAGAAGGAATGTGAAGTGTGTTCATTAGTTAAGAGATCCCCCCATCTCTCTCTGCAGGGAATCTACTTTGTGGATAGGGAGGGAACGTGGGAGGGTGGCTGAGAAAGAGAGAGAGAGAGAGAGGGGAACAAGACATGGAAGAAGCAGAAACTGTCAGCTGAGTGAGTATTCAGGGTGATAATTAGGGACTAGATTCATCCCTTGGGGGCTGTAGCAGCTATGTCTCCTATGGAGATGGAGACAGCGGCGATGGAGGGATGAGAGAAAGAAAGACAAGAAGATTGGGACAAAGGCATGAAGGGCAGAAAGAGGGAAAGATGGGAGAGGGATGGAGGGATGGTGAAGATGGGAACATTACATTTTGATATAGGGGAGAAATGGGAGAGAGGGGGAGAGCAGCTTTGGGTGAGGGAGAGATGGAGAATGGAGAGATACTAGTTGGGAGGGGAGGTGTAGGAGAATTCCACTCTCCTGTTGTTTCAACGATCTATTGTTTGAACACTATATTTTGCATCCAACTTGATGAACATCAATTCATGCTTTTTTTCTGTGCAGAATGCCAGTGACCAGAAGACGGAGATGGAGAAGATCAAGGCGAAGATGGCTCAGGAATTGTCCAAGAGTGAAGAGAGGAAGGGCAAAATAGATGACGAGCTGAGGGAAGTACAGGCAAGTTGCAGAAGAGAGCTACAGGAGAGATGGGAAAAAAAGAACAGAGAAAATATATGATCCTTGCATTGGGTTATCTTAGTTCAACTCTTCCTCTGCCAGTTAAAATGTCGACAAAAGTTTGGGAAACTGATTTGACAGCTTCCAGGTCTGCATAAGTTTGGGAAATCCACAAATGGAGAAAGAAAATCAGTTTTGGCTGAGGCTCCTAATTTGTGCTGAAAGTCAGTCCTACACCATTTCTGGGAGATCCTCCCCCGGGACAGATAGAATAAACACACAGAAATCAACACATAGAACCAATTTCCACAGTGATGAACTCAGCTATTATTCTATGCTATCAACATTCTTTTGAGAATGATATATTGAAGTAAATATTCGACACATAGGGACGTTTAGTAAATCCGATGGAAAATGCTCCTGAGCCCTGTTAGTCGTTTACTGTTGTCAGATTTGATTGATGGCCTGTATATGACATACACAAGCACATACTGTACAGTACACTGTATGTTAGTCTTGCCATGTTGGGCTTATCCAGAGCATTTGTCTGATTGACTCTTGCAATCAGTACAGTATATACTGTACCTGTCAGTTACCAGAAATACACACACATGCACAGTGCACACAAATACCATACATATTAGGGGTGGGAATCGATGCCCCACGATACGATATAATCACGATACTTAAAGGGATAGTTCTGTTTGTTTGAAGTTGGGTCCTATGAGGTACTCTCATACAGTCAGTGCACTGGGTAAAGCACTCTGGATGCATCGCGCACCGAGATAGGAGAACTGCACTCCAGCTGCGGCAGGCACAGAGAGCTGTTTGCTGAGTGTGAAGGGGGCCATGAGCAAAAACGTAAAAAACAACAGAAAAAATACATTAAATGCTTCCATACTGCTCACCTGGCATAATCCAAGTCTCCACAAGCCCTGAGATGCCAAGTTGACTTGAAAAGATGTCATGTACACCCTGTTTTTAGCTGAAATCGTCACTGGAGCTAGCAGCTGAAATTACAACAACTAGGGTACAACCTTGCTATAGTGACGATTTTAGCGAAAAACAGGGTGTAAATTACATATTTTCAAGTCAACTTAGCATGTCAGGGCTTGTGGAGACTTGCATTATGCCAGGTGAGCAGTATGGAAGCATTTTATGTATTCTTTCTGTTGTTTTTTTACGTTTTTGCTCATGGCCCCCTTCACACTCAGCAGACAGCTCTCTGTGCCTGTTGCAGCTGGAGTGCAGTTCTCCTATCTCGGTGCACGATGCGTCCAGAGTGCTTTACCCAGTACACTGACTGTATGAGAGTACCTCATAGGACCCAACTTCAAACAAACAGAACTATCCCTTTAAGTCACAATATGATAGTATTGCGATATGCTAGTATTGCGATATATTGAGTATTGCGATATATTGTGATTTATTACCTTTTTTCAACTGCAAATGATGTCCCAAAGGTAAAAACTTTGTCAACATCTGTTTTATCTAATGAGATAAAGTTTCCAGTCTGTTCAGCTCACTTCAATAATTTTTATTGCAGCAAAATGGGATTGGCAAGCAGACAGACTGACCAACACTGTCATAAAAACCTGTCATAAATGTTGCATGATGCACTTGACATTTTGTATAATAAAATATCACTACTAATATCAATACTTGGCATTAGATACGATATGATATATTGCTCACAAAATATGACGATACTATGCTGTATCGATCCCCCCCCCCTACCCCTAATACATATTGCCGAATGCCCACCACGGACACACCTTTTCCAGACTTGCCAACCACTCCTCCCTCATCATCTCTGTCCTGTACCTGTGCTCCCCCCCCCTTGTCCTCCAGCCTTTGGTAGATGAAGCAAAGCGTGCGGTTGGGAACATCAAGCCCGAAGCCCTGTCTGAGATCCGCTCCCTGCGCATGCCCCCCGACGTCATCAGGGACATCCTGGAGGGGGTGCTGAGGCTGATGGGCATCTTCGACACTTCCTGGGTCAGCATGAAGAGGTGAGAGGACGGGGAGGACATGTGGAAAGAGATGGTAAAAGGAAGGGCAGCAAAGAAGGAAGGATGGAGGGGGGGGGGGTAATTAAACAGACGGGGATCAACACCTCCTGGGTCAGCAGCATCAAGAGGTGTGAGAGAGCAGCTGACAGGCTGTTTGTTCAGGGAAGGATGGAGACAGAGGGAAGCCAGGTTGACAGGCAGGAAAGGAGGGAAGGAATCTGTACATTTCCTGGATCAGCATGTAGAGATGAGAGAGGCGAGGGAGAAAAGAAGACACAGCTTGAAGGATCGAGACAAGAGAGCCAAAAATCAATGGAAAGGAGAAGAGAAGTAAGAGGGAGAGATATTGGAAGGAGCGCTGAGACTGTCGACCTTTGACACCTCCCGAGGCAGCATGAAGAGGCCAGACAGAGCAGGTCAAAGCAGAGTTTGTAGTTGGTTCTTGGGAGTCAGTTCAAAGTCTGGGATATGGATTTTGACAAACGTGGGGTTGTATTCCTCAGCCAATGTCACCAACAACATTTTACAGAACTACCAGAGAAATGAATGTCTCGGAAATGTACAGAACTTTTAAATGAAAAATGTGGAACAACCCTATGAAAGATGGGAGGGAAACAAGGGAGGATACAGACTAAACATCTTGTCATGGCCAGGCTGTTTTTCTTTCCAACCCCCTATGTTGGAACGTTTTCTTGAGCTGGGCATCTTCTGCAATTTGTCTTCACACTCCAACATTCCTATTTCCCCCATTATTCACATTCACATGGCTTCCAATGCGATGAAACCTCCAGAATGAGAGCATCAGAAGAACCCGGGTATCCATGTTAGGGATGGGCATTTCTAGGCATTTTATGCAAGGTCTATGGAAAAATGAATGGCCGATGAAATCCCATGGAGAGGGAGAGGAGGTGACTTTGGCACTCTGTTGACGTTAGGCAGCCAGACCTGAGCCAGACCTCGTTAGCCACATTAGCATCGTTAGTGTAGCTTCCCGAACGGAGCCGAGATGGCTCAGGGAACAGTAGACATAATATCAGCTTTTCTTCATGCACTAACGAGCCTTGGAACCTTTTCCTTGTGGCTGACTGTTGCTGTAATATAGACAGTTTAACACCATTTCTGCTACGTTTCTACCAAGGAGCTGCTGGATGCTACTGTCACTACACTGACAGTCTGAGCCATGGATGTATTAAAAGAACTGGATAGGGGACGAGCCACGCCCACCCATGCATTCGGACAGAGGCTGCTCACTGGCACATGAAGCCATCATGGGGGGGTTTTCTTCCTGGTTTTACTTCCTGAGCATGCGGCCTCAGGCGAAGTGTGCATGTGTGCCATGACGTATTCCATGACGTCTCCCACCCATGGAAGTAGATGTAGATGAAGAAAATACACCCGTATACGGCTCTTAGTGGCTTCTGAAGAAAAAATGCCCCATAAAAAATTATTTGATAATGAAAAGAGTCGTTTTATACTTTGAGTGACACCCGGAAAAAATTATCCTGGGTTTAACAGCTGCCGGGATCCCCATGCAAGTGGATGGGAATTTTCCTTTCTGGGCTGCATGGCGTCACGTAACTTGCAATACAGAGCTTCGCCACCATGTTCAAATGGCTTCACAGCCCAGCCCTATTCCTGGGGGCTTGATCTGAGCCGTTTTGCTCCACGTGTGAGTAGGTGCGCAACGTCACATGGACAAAATGTGTTGCTCTTAAAGAGACAGGCGCCGGTAAAAACAATGGAAAACCTACTTTTTAAGACAAGATTGTCAATAAATTATTTTTTCGACTTTCAATAATAAAAGTCGATCTTGATCATAAAAACAATTATTCAAAAATTCAAAATTCACTGCTCATCCCTAATCCATGTACATATTATGCAAAAAAAAAATCTGGCAACATCGTAAAAGACACCAAGATAAAAGACACTACAGAATTCTACCTGATGTGCGGTGTGTGTGTGTGTGTGTGTGTGTGTGTGTGTGTGTGTGCGCGCGCGCTTGTGCCAGATGTAGGTGCATGTGTTCACTCGTGTGTATGCATGCTGCATGACTATATGCATTTCTCTTTCTGTTTATCTGTTCAATCAGCTTTGAGGAAGAGTCGCTCATCTGACTGTGGGTGCAAAAAAAACCCAGTCTGATCTGCTCATGACTCATGCTCATTGAGTGAGCCAGCACTGCTCTGAGCACTGCTAGTGACAGTGAGTGCGCGCGCGCGCGCGCGTGTGTGTGTGTGTGTGTGTGTGTGTGTGTGTGTGTGTGTGTGTGTGTGTGTGTGTGTGTGTGTGTGCGTGCACGCGTGTGAGTGAGAGGGATGGCTGTAGCTAAATATCAGGAACAAACTGAATGACTTGTCACTGTTTGCGCTTAATTAGAGATGACAAAGTTTAAAGTCCCATAATTGTAGGCGTGAATTGGCATTAGCTGCCTCATTATCTGCTTTACAGCTCGCTTCATTTGATCTTTCTCTTTGACGATCTGCATCTGTCTCTGTCACTCTCTCACTCACATACGATACGCCTACGCTTCACTTTCTTGGTATCTTTCTCTGTCTTACTCACTCACTCACTCACTGACTCACTCACTCACTCACTGACTCACTCACTCACTCACTCACTCACTCACTCACTGACTCACTCACTCACTCACTCATCACTCACTCACTGACTCACTCACTCACTCACTCACTCATCACTGACCCACTGACTCACTCACTCACTGACTCACTCACTCACTGACTCACTCACTCACTGACTCACTCACTCACTGACTCACTCACTCACTGACTCACTCACTCACTCACTCACTCACTCACTCACTCGTCCCCCTGTCTCTCTCTTTCCTGGTCTTTCTTTCTCCTCCCTCTCTGTGTCTCCAGCTTCCTAGCTAAGCGTGGAGTGAGGGAGGACATAGCTACATTTGAGGTCAGGAACATCACGGGTGAGATTCGCCAGAGTGTGGAGGAGCTGCTAAACAGGAACAAGGCCTCCTTCGACCCCAAGGTTGGTTTATTTAGATCCCCATTAGCTACGGTAGCTACTCTCCCTGCTGGGGTCCACAGCTAGCCTAGCCACCATCCACTAACCTAAAAGCCCATGATAGTAGAATGTGAATCATCAGTATTCTTAATGAGTGCCACTAACCCCTTGGTCAAATTGCTTGGTCTTATAAAATGTTGTTGATTATTCCTGTTGGCTGAAGAGGTTGTTGATGCTGTTGTTATAATAATTGAGTTGTTGTCTGGTGATGTTGCTGTTGTTGTTGTCTGGTGATGTTGCTGCTGTTGTCTGGTGATGTTGTTGTCTGGTGGTGATGTTGCTGCTGTTGTTGTCTGGTGATGTTGCTGTTGTTGTTGTCTGGTGATGTTGCTGCTGTTGTTGTTGTCTGGTGATGTTGCTGTTGTTGTTGTTGTTGTTGTCTGGTGATGTTGCTGTTGTTGTTGTCTGGTGATGTTGCTGTTGTTGTTGTTGTTGTTGTCTGGTGATGTTGCTGTTGTTGTTGTCTGGTGATGTTGCTGTTGTTGTTGTTGTCTGGTGATGTTGCTGTTGTTGTTGTTGTTGTTGTCTGGTGATGTTGCTGTTGTTGTTGTCTGGTGATGTTGCTGTTGTTGTTGTCTGGTGATGTTGCTGTTGTTGTTGTTGTTGTTGTCTGGTGATGTTGCTGTTGTTGTCTGGTGATGTTGCTGTTGTTGTCTGGTGATGTTGCTGTTGTTGTCTGGTGATGTTGCTGTTGTTGTTGTTGTCTGGTGATGTTGCTGTTGTTGTCTGGTGATGTTGCTGTTGTTGTTGTTGTCTGGTGATGTTGCTGTTGTTGTTGTTGTTGTTGTCTGGTGATGTTGCTGTTGTTGTTGTCTGGTGATGTTGCTGTTGTTGTTGTTGTTGTTGTTGTTGTCTGGTGATGTTGCTGTTGTTGTTGTTGTCTGGTGATGTTGCTGTTGTTGTTGTTGTTGTTGTTGTTGTTGTTGTCTGGTGATGTTGCTGTTGTTGTCTGGTGATGTTGCTGTTGTTGTCTGGTGATGTTGCTGTTGTTGTCTGGTGATGTTGCTGTTGTTGTCTGGTGATGTTGCTGTTGTTGTCTGGTGATGTTGCGGTTGTTGTCTGGTGATGTTGCTGTTGTTGTCTGGTGATGTTGCTGTTGTTGTCTGGTGATGTTGCTGCTGCTGTTGTTGTTGTCTGGTGATGTTGCTGTTGTTGTTGTTGTTGTCTGGTGATGTTGCTGTTGTCTGGTGATGTTGTTGTTGTTGTCTGGTGATGTTGTTGTTGTTGTTGTTGTCTGGTGATGTTGCTGCTGTCCTGCTCAGAATGCAAAGCGAGCGAGTGCGGCGGCAGCTCCCCTGGCTGCCTGGGTCAAAGCCAACGTGCAGTACTCTCATGTCCTGGAGAGGATCGAACCACTGGAGAGGGAGCAGGCTGGACTGCTGGAGTAAGAACACATACCACACACACACAGACACATACACACACAAGACACATACACAGACACAGACAGTATATAGACACATACACACTAGGGATGTCGACGGTTAACCGTTAACCGGTTAACCGCCGACAACGTCATTGGTCGGTTAAGCATGTCGGTCAAACGGTTAATTTGCATATTAAATTGGCATACAACGTGTTGCCAATATGGTGTTTTTTTTCCTCCTCCGCTGTAAGCAATGTTAACAAGTAGTTACTGTAGCAGCAGGATATAGGAATTAAAAGCTCCTGCCAGAACAACATTAATTTAGAGAAAGGCTTTTCCAAATGTTTGAGAGAAAAGCCGTGTGCATTGTCAAGCAGCACTGACTTCTCTGTCCGCTGCATACATGCGCCACAGCCCCGCCCCCCTCTGCTTTGACCAGACAGGAGAAGTGCGATACATTTCTCCCCTGACGCGTCGCCCTGCCTGCCCTGTGCTAGACTCAGCCCTGTGCAGACTACAGCCAGCCAGTCACTCTGCTGCTTCTGTGTTCCAGCCGCTGAAACGGGTTTTCAGTTTGGTCAGGACAGGAGCGCATGGCCTGAAACCCGACACCTTGCTCATCTCACAGCGTTCAGCGTGCACTGCACTTCATTCGGTTTCACTCTCTCTCCCTCCCTCTCTGCATGCTCATCATGCACACGCATGCATACGCTCGCACTCAATGATCGATCAAACAGTAGTTTTTTACCGTGTTACAAAAATGCAGACATGCGTCTAATTGACGATTGAAAAGTAACAATTAACGTTAGTCTTTACTGTCCAACACAGAGCAGTTCGGAGGAATTGTTTCACAACGAGAGACGGATTGTTTGTAGACTGCATTCATTGACACTTTCAAAGCCGGTGTGAAAGCAGCTACTGACAGCTGCATGTGGAGCCCTGCAAGATAGAGAGAGCATAGCCCTCGTTGCGTGCGTGAAGACAGAGGGAGAAGGAGTGAGACCAAAAGCAGGTATTATATATTGCTAAAAGTAGAAGATGATGTAGTGATGCACGCGTTGTCAGTGCGCCTTGCAGCCCCTGGGCTGTCGTCCACTCAAAGTACTTCACAGGGCGGCTGCGTGTCAATTGACGTGTCCTTAATATGCAAAGCGTGCAGCTCAAAGCAGTATAGCCTATCGGAGGAATGTTTTTGTTTAGATGGCTGGAGGATTCAACTTGTCTTTTCGTTTTGTTAATGTGTTTTCTTCTGCTTGTAGATGTAAAAATAAACGCTTTCTAATGAAAAAAAATCAAGCATTTGTTGTGGTAAGGGTTTAATAGGGCACAGACAGTCAAAATGCGCATTTTAATCTTCTCGGTTAACCGACACTTGTCGGCTAATGACTGTCGGTTGTCGGTCAAGAAAAATGATGATTTTCGACATCCCTAATACACACACACACACACACACACACACACACACACACACACACACACACACACAAGACACATACACAGACACAGACAGTATATAGACACATACACACTAGGGGTGTCACGGTACACAAAAGTCACGGTTCGGTACGTACCTCGGTTTTGGGGTCACGGTTCGGTACGAATACGGCACGGTATGAAAACGGGGAAAAAAAGCAACAAATCCCAAATTCTGTTTTTTTCCCTTTGAATATGTCTGAATTCTGCTTTTTACGCTATTTTTACCATCAGAAATAGTGTCTAATATGTGGGAATGAATAAATGTCCACTATTTAATAAGATCTAGGCAATCCACACAAAAAGGTTTTACTCTAGAGCAGTGATTTTCAAAGTGTGGGGTGCGCCTCCCTCTCAGATGTCTGTATTCCAGCTGTTTGACAGGGCAAAGGCATTTCCCCCCACTTTAAATCTTTATTGTACACAAGTTTGTAAACAGAGCGCATGTGTGGAGTAGCCTAATACTCCCACCAAGCCCTCCCCCTGTTGTATTTGTTTTATGTAGCATTTGCGTTTGATGTAAGCACTAATTTGGAATCCTATCTAAAAGCGGCCACTAGGCGGCAGTGTTTCTTTAGTCAACGTCAAAATACCTACATGTTCAGAAGAAGAATAAAACGGCAGAAGAAGAAAAACTTCTAAACCCTGTTGAAAGATACCCCCACTGTCTGACAGACAACGGGGTGGGTTTCACTTTCCCAGTAAGTACGGGAAAGAACCCTGTCAGCGCCTTAACGTTATTGGATGTGAGTTTTGTTTAGCATAATATGATTACGTTCGGTCATCTAATGGATTATTGGAACATGACAAGGAGTCATCGCCTCTTCCTCACCGCAGCTTGCCTGTCTGCATCCGCAGATGTCTGCTTGACCGCATCACTCATCCCACGCGATGTATGTTGCTTGTTTACAAGTTAACAGCTTTGTCAGTGTTATGTAACGTTTAGCCGCAACGCGCAACTATAAAGGACTTTGTCGCAGCTACGTAACGTTACATTGGCAAGCTTACCTCGTTGGCTTGATGTTGACAGAATTTGCAAAACAGCTTATCGCCACAAAACGTCCCATTCTGTGAACGCGGATTTCTATGGCCCTTGTGTTGTTTTGGTGTGTCTTCTTCTGTGGCGTTTAATTCAATTCAATTCAATGCCGTTCAAACAGCGTTTAGGTGCTTCTGGATTTGACATATTCGTCGTGTCGTTTCATGTACCGTGAAACAAGGTACCGTGAGGGTCGTACCGTAAACTCACGGGACGAATACATGTACCGTGACACCCCTAATACACACACATACAGTACACATACAGTACACATTCACAGACATGACACAGACAGAAAATGCATGATCATCACAATAAAAACAATTGTTTTTCGTAGTTTCTGAAAATTTGACGTGACACACACATACTCAAAGATCTGCATACCTGTACACATTAGCACGAACGATATACTAAGTGTGTGTGTGTGTGTGTGTGTGTGTGTGTGTGTGTGTGTGTGTGTGTGTGCGTGCCTGCCTGCCTGCGTGCGTGTGTGTGTGCGTGTGCGTGTCTGTGCGCGTGTGTGTGCGTGTGTGTGTGTGTGTGTGTTTGTGTGTGTGCAGAAACCTGAGGAAAACGGAGAGCAGGAAGAATAAGCTAGAGGAGCAGCTGAACTCAGTGGGAGCCAAAGTCAACGAGCTGAAAGAGAAGTATGCATCCCTCCATCTTTCTCTCATCCTTCCAACCTGCCATCCCTATTTCTACCACAGTTGCTAATTTATCATCCAGTTCCCCTGACCTCATGATCCCCATCATCTGCTTATGCCTTGTCCTGACTCCAAGTAGACACAAATAGAAGAGAACATACTAAAACTGATTTTTTTGTATTTTCATAACGCCAAGAAACACACACACACACACACACACACACACACACACACACACACTCACACACTCTTGATGTCTTTCCGTCTCCACTCTCTCTAGGTTTCAGTGTCGTACAGCAGAGGCAGCAAAGTTGGAGGCTGAGGTGACCAAAGCTCAGGATACGATCACCGCTGCCCAGAAGCTCATATCACAACTGGATGGAGAGCACACACGGTGGAATGCACAGGTAGTGTGTGTGTGTGTGTGTGTGTGTGTGTGTGTGTGTGTGTGTGTGTTTTAAAATACATACTTCAGCACGCGCTGGGACGCGTCATCAGTGATGTTAGCTGGGGTCGCAAGGTGTTTCGGGTCTCTCAACATCATACACCCTCGCCCAGTAGACCCAGCCGAGGCCAATTAAGACCCCGACTCGCATCCCAGCAGCAGCCGCTCACGGATCAGCCTTCCTACTCTGTCTGCAACGTTGCCCGCGGAAGGGTTGATCACGCCCAATACGCTGCAATAGAGTTAGTGCTACACCGCTGTATTGTAATGCCTTCGGTGCATGGAGGGTCTAGGCCCTGTGTGGGTGACTCCAGGCCGGGCTCCTCCTTCGTCTCACCAGACCCTCCCGGGGTAAAGGCAATCCTACCATGGGCAGAGAGGACGCCTCAAGAAGGCCTGTGCGCTGCACGTCACTCGTCTGCGCCGAGCACCTCGCTCTAGCCTGAAGGACCCCAGGCCGTGCCGATCTTTACACAGATTTTCAGGAGGTGTCAGTGTGTCAATGTGTGTTATATGTTCTATAGTTTTACTCAGGAAGGGGCTCAGTGACTGTGTACAATTAACAGGAAGCGTGTGTGTGGTAGGGGGATGGATCCTGCTGTCTTGGGTCCCTCCTGGCTGTTTTTACTCGTCTCCACAGCATCTGTCTGCACCTTAATTAAAACACTCAATCTCCTGCTGACACACACACACACACACACACACACACACACACACACACACACACACACACACACAGACACACACACACACACACACTCACACACACACACACACACACACACACACACCCTCACACTCACTCACACACACACACACACACACACACACACACACACACACACACACACACTCACAGCCTCCCTCAAGGCACCAAAGAACCAATTTACTTTCTTCTCACCTACTCACACACACACACACACACACACACACACACACACAGTTCACACACTTCACCTCAAACTCTCTCACGCACCGTGTCGGAGCTCTGCTTCTGTATGTATTAATGCCTTGAAGCTGTTTACTGTACTGTAAGTGTTTCTCAGGGAGAAAGCGAGGTAGAGAAGTAGATAGAGAGAGAGAGAAAGATGCAGAAATGGAGACGTATTGAGATGCATCTGAGGTATAGTAGGTGGTCAGATGTTTGACCCTGGGTTGCGAGTGGACCACAGATGGCATTGTGTCAGAAACCTGCAGCCTCCGAGGAGACTCCTGATGTGGCCGTTCACTTTAGAGGATCATGCAGCTATCAATTAACCATGCTGCTGGAGCTATCAATTCACCATGCTGCTGCAGCTATCAATTAACCATGCTGCTGCAGCTATCAATTAACCATGCTGCTGCAGCTATCAATTAACCATGCTGCTGCAGCTATCAATTAACCATGCTGCTGCAGCTATCAATTAACCATGCTGCTGCAGCTATCAATTAACCATGCTGCTGCAGCTATCAATTAACCATGCTGCTGCAGCTATCAATTAACCATGCTGCTGCAGCTATCAATTAACCATGCTGCTGCAGCTATCAATTAAGCCTCTTCCCAACCATGCTGCTGTGTGTCCCTTTCTGATCCCCTCATATGCAAATAGACTCCCTTGAATAATGTATAATCAGCATAGAAATAATGTTTAAATAATGTTTTCACAAATCCTCATCACCATCTGTGTGTGTGTGTGTGTGTGTGTGTGTGTGTGTGTGTGTGTGTGTGTGTTGTTTTTGTTCTTGCTCTTGAGTTTCCGGGTTAAACGGGTGTGCGTGCAGTACAAATTAAAACGTCAATCATAACTGTATAGAGGCTATAGAAAATAGCGTATGCAATGACTGTTTGTCATCACGAAAAAACACACTTTGTTAACGACAATCAAATATAATAATAGTTGGAAGGCCGCTCCCGGGTCCCGAACACACGTCCGCAAAGCTATCATAAGAGGAGCTGCCAGCGACGGCTTGAGACTTGAGCTGTCACAGCTGTCAATCAGCCCTTTTTATATCGTCAAAAAACAAACTGATCAGAAGAATTACCACTTGAATATACATTAGCATGATAAGAACTACTTAAAATGATAGAAACCACCTTTGGAAAAACAATTATCTGACATGTACTTTGTTTACTTTGGCTCATTTCCCCATCCACTAACATGGCAGAGGTGGGACTTGTGTGACCCATACTGGGACTGGCCACCAGGGCGGCGATCTAAGACGCTTTGGCTTCACTATTAGAAAGCTCATATCCTGTCCATTCTAATACAGTCAATGATGCCCCCCCATTAATATGAGATATCTGGGATTTAGGTTTTCATGATATTGTGAAATACAATTTAAGGCCATTACAGTTACAGTGATACGATTTTAGGCTATTCTGTCTTCACCTACCTGTCTCTCCTTCATCTGTTCTTCTGTCCCTGTGTCTCTCTTTCTCTCACCTCTAGATGTCGGAGATAAAGGAGGAGTTAGATACCCTCCCTATGAGGGCCATGCTAGCAGCGGCCTTCATCACCTATCTGTCTGCTGCCCCCGAAGACCGCAGGAAACACTGTCTGGAGACATGGATGGCCCAGTCTGGACTACAGAGTAAATATACTGTTTAAGGCCCAATTATTATACTCTATTTTCATATGAAAATAAATGTGTCCGTTTCAAACGGTGTAATCGTCACTCCCCACATATTTCCA
>NC_139642.1:54800101-54812601 GCF_964638095.1 Poromitra crassiceps | reverse complement strand
TAGAAGTAAAAATAAATACACAAGTAAATCTGTAATTTCTAAATGTAAGTATATCAGTGAGCAGAGCAAGAGGATGTTGAAGAGGAGACAGAAACAGGTTTAAAAGATAATTTGTGATATTATGTCCTGATAGAGAAGCAAGGAATGGAAGGGTGGTGGTGGTGGTGGTGGACATCTGTGTGATAGCATACACACACACACACACACACACACACACACACACACATACGCATGCACGCACACACACACAGAGATGGAACAACTTTTCTATTTCCCTTCTCCCTCTCTCAGAGCGTCGCCTGCCCATTCCTCATCGACCCGTCATCCAGAGCTACAGAGTGGCTACGCACACACCTCAAAGAACACAGACTAGAAGTCATCAACCAGCAGGTATCCGTCTACACATACACGCACACGCACACACGCACGCACGCACACACACACGCACACGCACGCACGCACGCACACACACGCACACACGCACACACACACACACTGTTAAAAATCCCAAGCTTGATTTCTGGACTTCATTTACCATAATGCATCACTCCCTCACCTGTTCCTCTTGCACCTCACCCAGCTGCTCACAATTACCTAATCACCCTGCACACTCCCTTCAAAACCTCAGTCAGTTTCACCCCCAGTTGAGAGCTGGCCTGCCACCATTGTGCAGCACCAAACCAACAAGCAAATGTTTGCATCACTGTGTTACACTTGAACCCGCAAGGTGATGCCCACCAGTAAGTAGACAACTATGTACCTTTTTATGTTAACTGTGTACCTTTTTATGTTATGTTTGATTTATCTTTACCTGATGTCATGCATCTGAGTTATGCTTATCTTGCCTATGAACAGGCCCTGTCCGACCAGTGGAGCCACACACCAACCGGTGTGAAACCTATTTTGACCTTAATTTAGTGGATGCATAACAAATGTAAGCTTATATTCCTTTTGTTATTTTTAGTTAGTTCTGGTGGGCACATCAATGTACTAATCCTTTGTTGTTTATTATTGTACAGAAATCATCCATCCAATGAACCTACGCCGAAACTACTACAAAATAAATGGTTAAACGGCCCTTGGATCCTTGTGTTTTAATGTGCACACCAGTCAGAGGCTCTCTGATCCACAACCCATTTTCCTCAACCAACATCTTTGAAATCTAACTACCCCACCAATCACAGTCTTTTTCATGGTCCTTCGAACAGCCGGATTGAGCCTCTGACTGGATATGGATCCAAGGGCCGAACTACAGCCTGAGACGGAAGCAAGCATGAGACCAAGTAGAGAGAGGAGGCCACCACCATACCTCCAGGACTACAGAACCGAATTCTACGGCCACATGGAAGGAGCAGCAAGTCAACCCTATGCCTCCTCCAGCACAGGCATCCCCTATCACCATCACTATATCCAGCCTGGTGACCAAGACCAATACACTACCATTAGTGAAGCGCACTCCGAGCCGGCCTATGCACAGACTGTATATGAAGAAACAGGTAGAATTACGCAGTCGATGCAAACGCTCCCATGCCACGAGACTCATTCCCTTCCAGTACAGGCATCCCCTATGTCTACTCCATCACAGGCATCCCCTATGCCTCCTCCAGTACAGGCATCCCCTGCATCGTCTCTAATACAGGCGTTCCCTACGCCTCCTCCAGAACAGATGCCGCTTCCATTTCTACCCCCTTTGCAGCAAGCCTATGTGCCTCCTCCACTCCATGTGCACCCGGCACTACCCCCTTTGCAGCAAGCCTATGTGCCTCCTCCACTCCATGTACCTCCAGCCCATTCCCCATCACAGCAAGCCTATGTGCCTCCTCCACTCCATGTACCTCCAGCCCATTCCCCATTACAGCAGGCCTATGTGCCCCCGCCAATGCAGGCACCTCCAGCGCTCCCCCCATTGCAGCATGCCTATGCGGCTCCTCCAATGCAGGTGCATCCAGCACAGCCTGCCTATCTACCCCAGCCTGCCTATCCACCCCAGCCTGCCTATCCACAGCCTGCCTATCTACCCCAGCCTGCCTATCCACCCCAGCCTGCCTTTCCACCTCAACCTGCTCCTTTTCCCCCCGTTGACCTGTTGTATCCCTACCATCAAGCACAACTCCCCGCAGCTCCAGTATGGCCACCACAAGCCATCAACTACGCCCGACCCAGATTTTCTCGTCTAGAAGCCCCTTCATTTCCCAACTTCACCCACGACGACCCCCATGAGTTTGCCATGCTAAAAATGGCACTCAAGAATCTCCTACCCCCTGAAGAACCAGAAACCTACAAATATCACATCTTACTAGACCACCTTCATCTGAGCACGGCCCGACACATAGCACTTTCCTACGCCTATGACCCATTCCCTTATACCACAGCTTTAGCAGCACTAGACCAACAGTATGGCCAACCCCATCATTTAGCACTTGGAGAAATACAGGCCATACTAAACCTCCCTAAAGTCCCTCCCGGGAACGCCGACAGTTTCCATCGATTTGCGGTAAGGGTCAGATCAATGGTGGGTATGATGCAGTCACTAGGACAGCACGGGGCGGCAGAACTGGCATGTGCGTCACATGTACACCGCCTACTGAGCAAATTACCAACTGAATTCGTGGCTAACTTTGCACGGCATGTCCATACTGTTCACCCAGATGGACATTACAATTTAATTGACTTCTCTGCCTGGCTTCAAGGAGAAGCACAGTGCCAAGCCCTAGCAGCCCAGGTCGCCAACCTCCAAACAGGCACCTCCCAATCCCCAAGAAGTGAGTACAACCCAAGACCAACTACCATACTCCACAGCACCACTGAAGCGACCCAAGGCACGTTTCCTAAAGCCAGACCAAGACACAGGTTCCCATGTCCCTACTGCAAGTGCACTGATCATTACCTGACTTTCTGTGAAAACTTGAGAGCCCTGAGTATAGATGAAGTGGCTAAATGGATTAAAGAGCAAAGAAGATGCTGGAGATGTGGGAGGTTACATATGGCAGCAACCTGTGACCTGAAGAAACCCTGCCCTAAGTGCAATGGCAAGCATTTGGGTATACTGCATGACGTGAACCAACCACCCCCTACATCCAAGGTACTGTACATGAACCCACAAAGTAACTCCCCCCAAATTCTCCTAAAAGTAGTTAAAGTTAAATTATTCCATGGCAATCGAACCCTTGACACCTATGCTATCTTAGATGATGGCTCAGAGCGCACCATGTTGCTGCCTTCAGCCGCTGAGTACCTCGGTCTAAATGGGGCGGCCGAGAAACTTGACCTCCGCACTGTCAGTCAAGAAACAGAGTCCATGCAGGGCAGGTCAGTCACCATAAACATTTCTGGAGCAGCCAACTCAAAATATACTATTGAAGGGGCGTTCACATCAGATCGACTCTCACTAGTAGAGCAGACATACCCCGTCCATAAGCTGAAGCAACGCTATCATCATTTATATGGTGTACCTGTGGAAGCATTTTCCAATGTACAGCCCCAGATCCTCATTGGGTCTGATAACTCCCACCTTATTACTCCTGTTGAACCTGTTCGTTTCCCATCTGGTTCGCAAAGGGGACCAGTAGCAGTACGCACTAGACTCGGCTGGGCCCTCCAAGGGCCTACGTTCCTATCTGGACGACAAGACAACCCACATTGTCTATTCACATCCACATCGAGCTGCTACAAGGATCTAAAGTGTGATGTGGATACATTGCAAACGGTGGATGTCCTTCCCTATAGGAATGAGGTGGATGGAACCAAACACCAAGCTCCCCCAGTCCAGGGTTTCCCCACACCTCCTCTGGTCCAGGTGCCCCCTCCAGTCAAGGTACCCTCTGCCCCCCCTCAGGTCCAGGCACCCCCCGTGCCGCCTTCAGTCAAAGTGGCCCCTGCACAACCTGCAGTCGTCCTCTGCCCCAGGAGACAAGAGTCCATGCCACAGAAGTTGCCACCAATGGGGAGTGGGACTTTCAGCCGGAAGCCACCTTGTAACTCTCGTGGTAATGGACACCACTTTGACTCACCACACCACACCCAAAGCTTGAGATTCAAGAACAGTTCAAATACTCCATATTTGAAGGGGCGGCTGTTAAAAATCCCAAGCTTGATTTCTGGACTTCATTTACCATAATGCATCACTCCCTCACCTGTTCCTCTTGCACCTCACCCAGCTGCTCACAATTACCTAATCACCCTGCACACTCCCTTCAAAACCTCAGTCAGTTTCACCCCCAGTTGAGAGCTGGCCTGCCACCATTGTGCAGCACCAAACCAACAAGCAAATGTTTGCATCACTGTGTTACACTTGAACCCGCAAGGTGATGCCCACCAGTAAGTAGACAACTATGTACCTTTTTATGTTAACTGTGTACCTTTTTATGTTATGTTTGATTTATCTTTACCTGATGTCATGCATCTGAGTTATGCTTATCTTGCCTATGAACAGGCCCTGTCCGACCAGTGGAGCCACACACCAACCGGTGTGAAACCTATTTTGACCTTAATTTAGTGGATGCATAACAAATGTAAGCTTATATTCCTTTTGTTATTTTTAGTTAGTTCTGGTGGGCACATCAATGTACTAATCCTTTGTTGTTTATTATTGTACAGAAATCATCCATCCAATGAACCTACGCCGAAACTACTACAAAATAAATGGTTAAACGGCCCTTGGATCCTTGTGTTTTAATGTGCACACCAGTCAGAGGCTCTCTGATCCACAACCCATTTTCCTCAACCAACATCTTTGAAATCTAACTACCCCACCAATCACAGTCTTTTTCACACACACACACACACGGTACGATTCACTGCCTTGGTACATGCATAATTTAAAGACAAACCCTTCAAACACATGGGTGAAACAAATGGCAGAGTTGAGAAGATTTCACACTTTCCAAATTGCTGGTGACCTATTAACCAATAATGTAATGTAGTCTTCTGAATGACTTCAATTAGATTTTGTTATTGAAGTGTGGTTTCTTGTGTGTGTGCTCTCACTACTATAGGATAGCAACTTCATGACCTCCCTGGAGCTGGCAGTGAGGTTTGGTAAAACCCTCATCATCCAAGAGATGGACGGAGTAGAACCTGTTCTGTACCCACTGCTAAGGAAGGACTTTATAGCACAGGGTAATCTCTCTCTCTCTCTCTCTCTTACACACACACACACGGACACACAGGGGCGATGAAGAGTGCAGAATTCCATCCATCCATCTATCAATATTCAACCGCTTTTCTGGGGTCAGGTCGCAGAGGTATCAGTTCCAGCAGGGGGCCCTTTACTTCTCTTTTTTTTTTAAATATATATAATTTTTTTCCCGATTTTTTTATCCCATTTTATCCCCCGTTAGTGCTCACTTGATTTCTCAATCCTGGTTGCTACGCCATCCTCTGCCGATCTGGGGAGAGCCGAGACTGACTCCATGCTTCCTCCGAGACATGGGCAGTCAGCCAGCCGCTTCTTTTCACCTGACAGAGGAAGCTTCACCGGTAGGACATAGCACGTGGGAGGTTCACGCTATTCCAACCAGTTCCCCTCCC
The DNA here is from genome assembly GCF_964638095.1 of Poromitra crassiceps. Classification (NCBI taxonomy): domain Eukaryota; kingdom Metazoa; phylum Chordata; class Actinopteri; order Beryciformes; family Melamphaidae; genus Poromitra; species Poromitra crassiceps. The sequence continues at coordinate 54,807,072 of NC_139642.1, read as the reverse complement.
TCTGACCAGGCGCCCTTAACAACCAGAGGAGGAACCACATTAGCAACCAGGATATTGCATGTTTTGGTGAAGGGGGTTCCTATATGAAGGAAACCCCCGGGAGGCACGGGGAGAACATGCAAACTCCACACAGAAAGGCCCTTTTGACGACCCCACCCAGGCGGCGGGCACTCAAGGACATGCGGACGGGCACGCATTCCTTCAGCGTTCACATCGTCCCAGGTGGGAATCGAACCCCGGACCTTCGAGCTGTGAGGCGATAGTGCTTACCACTGCACCACCGTACCTCCTGCCCTTTACTTCTCTTTCCCAGGCCACATTAACCAGCGCTGACTGACCCAAATGGCCACCTGATAGAGCTGCCAGGTAGACCTTTAAAGTGGAAAAGGCTCTGCGCTCATCAATTAAGTTCTGTAGGAAAACCACAATGTTTTTCCACCTCAGTGACCATATAAGGTTCTAGTGGAAGGAGCCCTTTGATTCTGGATGGTGGCAATTCACTCTAGGAGGGAGATCTAGCCACAGCGATCAGGGACAGTCAGGGGAACGTGTAAAGCAGCTCGTGTAGCATCCAGGCTGCTGATTAAGATGAACAGCTCATACTGAGTGTTCTCCCTCATTGCAAATAGGTCCAGATTAAAGAAAAACACATTTGTTTTTCCTGACCCCCCCCCCCAACCCTATTTTCTCCCCAATTGTACTTGGCCAATTTCCCCCTGCTGCCCCGGCTCCACCCTCTACCGAACTGGGGAGAGCCCTAGACTAGCACCATGCTTCCTCTGACACATGCACAGTTGCCAGCCGCTTCTTTTCACCTCACAGCGAGGGGCTTCACCGGCAGGCTGTAGCACGTGGGAGGGTCGGGCTATTCCCACCAGTTCCCTTCCGCCCCGAACAGGCGACCCGACTGACCAGAGGAGGCGCTAGTGCAGCGACCAGGACACATACCCCTAATCCGGCATCCCACCCGCAGACACAGCCAATCGTGCCTGTATGGATGCCCGACCAAGCCGGAGGTAACACGGGGGCGCGAACCTGCGACCCTCGTGTTGGTAGGCAGGGAATCTACCGCTCCATGATGTTTGTACATACAGTAGTTAGTTAGCCTAGAATTATTTTCAACTAATCAGTTTATTGCATTATTTTTATTACTTTTTTCCACTAACATTGTAGAAGATTGTTTTCTGTCAAACTGAACTTTAGAAAGCTGTTTTTGGCAAGTTTATTTTCTGTGTAATGTTTCTGGTTATTATTTGATTTCATTATGTATTTTTATTTTAAATTTTTTGTTTCTTGAATTTTATATTGTAATTTCAGACCCCAGGAAGAATAATCGCTGCTTGAGGCAGTGGTTAATGGGGATCTTAAATAAATTAGCTAATCTAGCGCTAATTTGGACCAAACATGGGCTTGAGCCATGATCTGTTTGGAGACCAATAATAAGGAAAACGAACATACACATTTAGATTATATATATTAAAAAAAAAACATCGGTCACCATCATGTAATGTGTTTTCTTTAATCATTTTTCAATCAAAGGTGAAATGACACAGATATGATGGTTCATAGTGGAATTACCCTGCCTGCCCCATTCTCTTCAATACAGTCGGGCCCAAAGCCTGACCCCAGTGTCAAATGTGAACGCTGTGACGTGAGTCTCTTCCTTGTTGAAATCATCCCCTTAACCAACATATTATTTTGCAAAGATGACATTTTTGTCAAAAATACCCCCTCACTCTTGGTAACCACTGATGCTGGTAATTACGCCCGGCATCAGTCAGTGTGTGAATGAATGAGTGAGTCAGTTACTTTCTTTATCTATGACGAGTATTCGCTCATTTGCGTCTAACAAAGATGAGAAGGTGGATGAATACGAAACCCAATTTTGAGAATTGAAGAATAGAGATGGGAACCTTCCATCAACGCACTTCGTGATGTCACTTCACGATGTCAAGAAGGTCTCACCTGCGCAACAAGCTGCCTGTTACCATGGTGACCACTGTTACAGCAAACCAGTGAAAGAGAGAGAGAGAGAGAAGAAAGGTCGAAATGTGAGTCATGTAATCAAAAAGTGAATTAAGTTTGAAACTCAAAGGTGGGAGAGAGAAGCACGAATAGCTGTAATTAAATGTATTTACATGTCGACTGGAGGAGTTGGAATCGTGACTCATCTTCTGCACTTTCACCACAACTCTGTGAGAACTGGTACAAATAATGTTACGGAATTGTGGTAATATGTAAAATACAGGTGTATGGTGGACTACACTGCCCCCTCCTATGATTGTATAGAGACACTGCGGAGCGCGTCATCATTCAGAAACCACGCCCAAAACAGGGGGAAACAGAAACCCCCCCCTCCAATCCTGCCGTTCTCCTATGTCGCGTGCATGGTTGCGTGTTGCACAAAAAGATAGTATATACGGAAGATGTACACTCCAACTTACTTCCTTGACGGCTAGATCCACATTTTTCTTCTCGCCAATTCTCAATGGCTTCCTTGTTTTGCTCAGGAGTACAACAAAACTTTAACTGGCGATTTTTTACATTTGTTGTCTGCGCAGCCCACCACACAACAGCTTTTAGCTATGTTTAATTCAAGGAAAATGATGCTGGTGTGTGGGAGTGAATGGAGCGATTTCCCCCGTGAAGAGGCGTGGCCTATTTCATGCAGTGTCTCTGTGGGGGGGAAAAGATCATATCTACAGTGAAATGCTAACACTTGGCTTGTATACCCGCTCATTCTATCCTTCACTCTTGAATGAGTGTGTGTGTGACGCACACGTGCACGCACACACACACACACACGCACACACACACGCACACACACACACGTCTTGAGTGGCATACTTAAGGGATGTAATGTCTCTTAACACAGGGCAGAACTCATTCCATGATTTATGAAATGTGTCTCTCTATATACAGTACATTTACTGTATGTGTTCAAGTGCTCTGCGATGTTTAAAGACCAACGCTTTCAAACATGAACAAGGGATGGCAATTACATGCAGTGTAACCTTGCTCATCCAAATCCCTCAGAAATGGAGGTTGTTTGAGCCGTTAAAGCGTTCAGAAATCGCTGAAATACTTTGAAATAATAGGAACGCCATATTCACTCACTACATGAAATCAGCATGCAGGTGTGCTCTGTAGTACCCTGTTGAGTCTACTTGATGGCGTTTTAATAGCGTGGAGAAAAAAAGGGAGCTGCAACAATTTCACATCAGTACATTTAATCTTCATGGATGGCTGTTTTTGGATCACCGCCTGGATCTGTGATATTCCAGTTTCTCAGCTGGGATCAGTTGCTTTATTTGAATCATCCAGAGTTCGAGGTGGTTAGATTGGGCGAGGGATGAGGAGGGTAGAAAAAGTGAGAGAAAGGGCAAGTTCTCCACTTGAAAGTGGTCCTGAGACTGAGAGGGAGGAGGAGGAGAGAGAGAGAGAGAGGCATGGCAGCACTACTGCATTGCAGACATCTGGATGAGGGAGAAAGACGGAGAGGGAGGAGGAGGAGGAGGAGGGGCAAGGGTGAAGATGGGATTTAAAGTGGCCACTGGAGTCTTTGTATCGACGGAATCGGTAAAAGTTACAAGCCTGGCAAAGCAGGTAGCAGCAGTAAATTACACTCTTATATACAGTATAGACTATTTTTTATTATCTGCCCTCATATTTTATTCCTTCACCCCCCGCACCCATTCCCCCCTCCCCTCCCCTCCCCTCCCCTCCCCCAGGCCCTAGGTACGTGGTTCAGATAGGAGACAAGGTTATCGATTACAACGAAGACTTCCGTCTCTTCCTGGCGACGCGCAATCCCGCCCCCTTCATCCCGCCCGATGCCGTCTCCGTGGTTACCGAGGTCAACTTCACCACCACCCGGGCCGGCCTACGGGGACAGGTAACACATGCCTGCACGCGTACTACACACTCAAACTGTATACTGGTTAGGTTAGGTTAAGTTTATTTGATATGGACATCACAGAGCATTGGAGATGAAACATACATGACAGTATGCACAACAACCAGATGCACAGTGTTCAGTGTTTATTGCGGCACGCTCATTTTCAACACCTGTCCACAGGCGACTCCTACACCAAAACACAACCCAAAAGGACATACCCCAAAAAGAAGCTAAATCAAATATAAAACCACATGAGCAAAGCTATACATACAAATATTCAAGGATGTACATACAATACAGTACGCACAATGTACACACGATGTACACATAATACTGACATAATACACAGAGTACCACCAGAGGTCTACAAGGGTATTAAATGTGAGAACACAGTTGTTTCTCTTTTAACCATGACTTAATACTTAAGACTGTTAAAAACATTAAAATGGTGTTGTGTTTTCAGCTCAGTAGGTAGACTGTTCCATAGTTTTGCTCCTTTAACAGAGAAAACTGATTGTCCAAATGAGGTTCTACACATCGGGACACGACAGTCTGGTGCCCCCCCCCTCCCTCTTTTTTTCCTTTTTGTTGTACATTGAAGAAGGCTTTGGCCAAAATATCGGTGCCAATTTTTCTTCCATTGTGCTGTTCACAATAAGACAAACTTTTTTTAAAGTAATTCTCAAGTTTCTCTCTCTCTCTCTCTCTCTCTCTCTCTCTCTCTCTTTGTGTGCGCAGACTACTTTACTTATATTTTCCTTTTCGGCCCAGAAACAGCATTTAGTCCTTATTCAAGTAAAACTCCATTAAAAGTGAATCAATCAACCTTGGGTGCACCATTAAATCACACATGAAGACAGATAGGGAGTCGTTTATAATCTTACCTGGCTCACAACTAGGCCTCTATTGCATAGACCCCATTAGTGCTTAGTGTGCACAATCCGTGTTTTGTCAGATATTAAATGGAACAAGTGCTGTTTAAGTGGAACTGTGTGTGTGTGTGTGTGTGTGTGTGTGCGTGTGTGTGTGTGCGTGCGCGCCTGTGTGTGTGTGTGTGTGTGTGTGTGTGTGTGTGTGTGTGTGTGTTTACACGTGTTAGCTGCTAGCCCTGACCATCCAGCAGGAGAAGCCAGAGTTGGAGACTGAAAAGACCAGACTTCTACAACAAGAGGAAGATAAGAAGATACAGTTGGCTCTGTTGGAGGAGTCATTGCTAGAGGTACACTCATACATACAGTATCACACACACACACCACACACACACACACACACACACACACACACACACACACACACACACACACACACACACACAAATTAGCTATTAAATCTATCTTGGATTAGTAGTTTAAGAACTCCATCTCTTCTTTACATGGTCTTCCCCATATTAGGATGCCCTATTGTCAGACAGATTGGGATTGTGTTGAAGCTGCTACCAGTATAATTGGAAACTTGATGGCTTTTGCGACCCCTTGAGTCTCTTAGTGTTTTTGCATCACTGTCACAGAGACGACTCGCCACAGTTGTTCCCCCCCTCTGCATCAGACTGTAGAAAGAAGACATATTTATACAGATGAGGTCAGTTGAAACTGTCACAATGCAAATTGAATAATGGAACTGCAATAAATATATTGATGTATTTTTCACGGCACACGATGTGTTCATCAGGAGGCAAATTCAGGACAGTCGATCAGTCAGTCGAATGTCACTCTCTCACCTCATATTGAGTCATGCTTGCTCACCCGGTGTGAGGACAACTTCAGTTACAGCGACATGTTGCACACGTAGCTTAGCTTAGCACCATGGGACTGTAGCGTCTGTAGTAGAGATGCACGGGCCACAGTTATAACTGCGCTGCCTGCGGATGAGGGGCGGAGCATAGAAATAAACATTCTGATTAATAGCGGATATGTACTTTTAGTAGGAATGCATTATGTGTAGGTGGTAGGGGCCGGTGTCACTCATGTCCAATCAAATCGCCTCTTTACCTCCCCTTTAAAGTCGAACTGAACCTGTTCGTCACGTGCATAATGAGTCCGTTTCAGACTGAAAACATAGTTTGTCTAAGATGACAGGTTGAGAGGCGGGTCATAGTATCATGTCGATGATTTTATTTGACAATTCTGGGGACTGGATTGGGCTTTGGCCAATCATGGAGTGTTCCACCCCCAAATCCAGTGGGATTCAGCGTGTTGTCGTGCTACGCGAGTGGGATCCGCGGAGTACCAGGCAGCCAGCTGCTTCGTGCGGAGGGAGCGGACAATCCGATGAATGGGTGCTGCCCGCCCGCCTGGAATCTCCGAGGGGAGACCCCTGACAACCACGCTCTCAAACGGTCTCAAGAGCGCACCTTTTACGCTATTTCTGTAAATACGATATCCCTGGAATGCGCGTTTTAACGAGCCAGTTACATTTCTTTGCATTCTTAGAGATTATAGTTTTTGTTTGTTGTTCATGTTTCTAACAATTGGCCAAGTTAGTAGTTAGTTTATGGGATAGGAATTCTGCCAGATGACAGGCACTAGGCGCCATTTTCTACTTCATTTGGAAGAGAAAATTATCCAGAAATGAAGATTTGATTGACAGCTGCATGTCGTGATATGATTGGTTGAAATGGGGTAGAAATTTGATAGTACTGGGTGACGTCAGCAAACTGTAAATTACTGTTATCAATTAAATCTTGAAAAACGAGCTTTTGATGTGAAAAAGTGTGAAAAACTAAAGAAATTAGATTGTTGTGATGTTGTGGTTTTGCATACATTATTAAATAGGTGCACTGCATACCCAGGTATTTGAACTAAAAGAAAAGAAAAGTCATTCTTGGGTTCAGCTCGACTTCAAAAGCAGTGCATTGTGTGCCACGGTGCAGAGCGCACTTGTGATGGAGAGAACTAACAGTCCAGAGTTGTTTTTGGCAGAAAAGCTTCTCCCCAGAGGAAAGCCGAGGCACAGGCGAGAATAGAGAAGTGTACACCGCTGATGGAAATGTCACTTTCCCAGCTGGAAGCCCCAGCATGCACCATCACCAGCATAGAGCCCATAGACAGCAGCACATGCCATTAACCAATTTACA
>NC_139642.1:54782601-54785101 GCF_964638095.1 Poromitra crassiceps | reverse complement strand
CTAAGACAAGTGAAGATAGAGCAGAGTTTGTAAATATTAAAAATAAATGTACTTTTGAACTACATAAGGCTAAAACCACATATTACCACGAACTAATCAATCAAACTGCCAATAACCCTAAAACTCTATGGAAGACACTAAATACAATTACTGGTCAAAACCAGAACAATAAAAGCAATAACATTCAAATATCGCATCAAGGAACCCTTATCACAGACCAAGATAAAATTGCTAGTGCATTCAATGATTATTTAATCTCATCAGTTAACGAACTCGCAGCAAATTTTGATCCCCCTTTATCTCCGACACCTGTACCCCCCCCACCAAATCAGTTCACATTCTCTGAAATCACCCTAGGTAAGCTGACTAACACCTTCAACTCGTTAAATAACTCAACAGCCAAGGACGTCTATGGACTTAACATGCAATTTTACAAGACTCATGCTGATAGCCTCCTGCCTCTATTTCTCCACCTAATCAATCTCTGCATCAGACAGTCCATTTTCCCCACTGACTGGAAAACAGCAAAAATAATTCCCATATACAAAACAGAGGATCCCACAGTGATCTCAAATTACAGACCCATATCTATTCTCCCAGTTCTATCGAAATTATTAGAAAAAACTCTCGCAAATCAGTTAGTTGATCACCTGGAAAACAACCACCTCCTTAATGACTCTCAGTTTGGCTTTCGTTCAGCGCGCTCAACTCTATCTGCTCAATTACTTTTCACTGAAAACATACGCACATCTCTTAATAAAGGACATACCACTGGAGCCGTTTTTATAGATTTCCGCAAAGCCTTCGACACGGTTAATCACCAAATTTTACTCAACAAACTGGTTTCCTTTCAACTCTCTCCCCCTGTTTTATCTATGTTGTCTTCCTACCTATCAAACAGATCCCAGTTAGTCAAGATTGGGAAGGGGACATCACCCCCACTGCCTTGTAACATGGGAGTCCCCCAAGGCAGCATACTGGGCCCATTGTTATTTATAATGTACATCAATGATCTGCCAAATCTCTGTAAACACTCACAATGTCTTTTATATGCTGATGACACAGTTATCTATGTATCTGACTCAAATATAGACACCATCAACACAAAACTCACCTCCGATCTCCAGCTCCTAAATGACTGGCTAAAAACCAACCATCTCACCATCAATGTAAAGAAAACAGAATGCATGTACTTTCACTCACCTAGGAAAACCATCTCCATATCCGCTCCAATCACACTGGCAAAGCAAACACTTACTATTACAGACACTTATAAATATCTTGGAATTCATTTAGACTCTCACCTCACATACCGCAACCACGTCCACAGCCTAACCAATAAACTCAAACAGAAATTATATGTCTACCGCAAGATCAGGCCATTTCTCACACCTACTGTCTCTGCCACCTATCTGAATGCCATTTTTCTTTCCAACCTGTCATACTGTCTCCCCATCTGGTCCCTCACAACTAAAGAAATCACAGAACCACTAGCTAGACTATACAATAGAGCACATAAAATACATGGTAATTTCTCAAACTGGTCCCATCACTGTACAGCCCTATCACTTTCAAATGCCCCAACCTTCCAAAATTACTCAAACCTGTTAGCCATCAAATTTTATTTTCAGCTACAAAACACTAACCTCCCCCCAGCAATTTCAGACCTACTGCCTAAACCCAGCACCAGACCCTCTCTTGTTACACGTTCAATTACTCAAAAACTTATACCTGTCCCAATATATAAAAATAACTTTGGTTTAAGATCCTTCTTCCGTACTAATACAATAATCTGGAATGACATACCCCACCACATCAAATCCATCATATCCGCTCCGCTCTTCAAACATACCTATAAGCAATACATATTAACAAACCAAGCCTGCAACCACTGATTCTCCTGTTGATTTTTATTTATTTATTTGATTGCAAATGTATATTGTCGTTAATGCTGATGTATTTTATTCTGAATAGCACTTTGAAATGTATTTTAGAACTGTATTCTATAGGAACCTGCTGTAAACCAGTTTTATACTGAGTCAGGCCAGGTTTGACTGTAACTAGAATTGTTGCTTTTAAACCTTTTCCTACAAATAAACTGAAACTGAAACTGAAACTGAAACTGTTACTGCACTAATTAGCAGTGAATCAGACGTGATTATTGAGTGAATTCAGACACGTTAATTCATCATCCTTCATCATCTACCTGCGTCTACATTCACCAGTCACATAAACGAACACCAACATTGTCGTGATGCACTTCCTGACTCAGAAAGGACAGGCCATGCTATAGGACGCACTCCGAGGTAACCCTCAGTCTCCATGCGGGGCTCAACCCATGCGGGGAGACAGACCCATGAAGTCTATGTTCTGAGTGGAGGGGTCTTGCTCTTTTCCTCGTTTAACATTGTGCATTGTAGGGCAGTATGTAGTGCCTCAGAATCGTTCCACAATGTGATTTTTCAATTCCGATGCTAACAAAAGAAAATCTTTCCTCTCT